>NC_134407.1:62355146-63555146 GCF_038048845.1 Mixophyes fleayi | reverse complement strand
TCCCCTAAATTTGTTGCTGGTAGTTATGCAGATTGAAGTATTCAGTTTTATTGATCAGTTTATCAGAATTATTGAGAATATTTGTGAAACACGATTATCTGCTTTTTTAAGACACACATTCTCCATAAAGCTTATACTTTATATTTATGGGAATGCTTCTACATTAGAATGGTGAAAGAAAGCACTTGTGAATTCTGACACTTGTCTACTAAGCCTCTTGTTAATATGTCAGTGAGATGCTTTCTCACAATCGTGCCCCAGATTTGAGTGAAATGCCCAAAGGGATATGCAGGTAGAGATTCAATGCAAATGTTAATTGTGAAAATGACTAAAATGCACATAGGGGAAGCTCTCTTCGTTTATACCAGTGGAAACTTAAAATAATAATAATAACAACCAATAAAGACACGGACAACAAATTAACGTTGGAATAAAATATTATTTATTAAACCCTAATAAAGGAAGCTAAAGGACTGAAAGGCGGTCGAGAGCAGGGCAGTCAGCAACAACAAAACCAATAACGGTGGAAAGGTCAGACCATAGTACCACCAACCCAGGATCATACCTTATCTATTGGCCGGTGCTAAATATCTGTCCAACGGCAAGACTACACCCACCCTTATAACCACCAGTATAACCTTTAACATACTGGCCAAGGGTCCTCCTCACAGTCGGACCAAACATGTGATGACACCACGAACCAAAAGGGGGAGTAGTGACCTATGACAAGATAACCCGAGCACCATATGCAAACTTACCGACTGCACTGCTCTCCTACCTATCACAATAACCTACAACAATAATTACCCCTAAACTGCAGGGTGGGTGGCAGGAATCTGGAAGCAGAGAGACAGTTCCTGTGACAAAATGCCCTATATATGAGAACCTAAGCCTACACCCCCTCCCATGTCTTATTGGCTAACAGACTATAAAAAAGAATATAACTGGATATAACTACAATCCCTCACCCTAGTGATTTTAAATGCGTTACTGTCTGAAGGACACACTTCCCGTAACTTGCATGATAAACTCATTTTTCAAGTTACACTGAGGCAATACATTGCCTTTTAGCAATGCAATCAGTGGACTTGTATGACATTACCTTATATTTTCTTTGAATCTGTACTTTAAGTATTTTTTGTATAATTTATTCACTTGGCTATGTTACATCAAAGAAATAATCTTCCAATTTTTCTTTCTCCAATCATGCCAAGAAGTAATTTTGCCAGAACTGCACATAATAAGAATTACTCTTAGCTATATTTACTGAAAGTAGATGTTACTGTACAAAATAATTGTGATTTCATCTCTGAAGATATAGTGGTTTCTCTGTCAACTTATCCCAGTGTACGACATGACTGAGGTACACACGGATACCTGATTTTTAATGTTTATGAGTTAAGTTTGTAACAAATTGAACTTTAAATATGCGCAAAGTGTGTGGAGTTACCGCCCACAGTTGACTGGTGCAGTGATTTTGCCTGCCTCAGTAGTCACAGATAATTAACATATCACCAACTTGGCAGACAAACAAAATATTTGTCAGTAACAAAAATCATAATCAACGTATAACATTTGATTCACATGAATCTAATGGTGTTATCAGTGCAACCATAAAAATGAAGAGATTCAGCATAGTTTGAGTTTCTTTGGTATCTATATTTTATGGCTGGCAAAAGTCTTTAATTTATGTCAAAAATAAATTACAAAACCAGTTTGTAGCCACCAATCGATTTGGTTCTCAGTCGTAATCCCTTAAAATACAACTTCGCCTTGTGTTACTTCCCAAGCTTTGACAGCAAATATGGATTTCTCTGGTTAACGGGTGTATCTCAGTTCCAGACAAAATATGGTGGATTTCTTGTGCCAGCCAAACTTAGCACAGACAGAATAGAGTTTCCCCAGATCTTCACCAGTGACCCCTGGAAGGGGGTTTGGACTTTGATGTTAAGAGTATGCAAGTCTCACACAAGTGTCCTGCCCTACAATGGTAGTGAAGCACCAGAACTATATGGAGCAGAAGGTTCAGGCAAGAAGAGGCACAGGAATTGTAGGTGTAGTGTCAAATCTTAATTGAAAGGAAGATCGGGATAACCTGACCTGGCACATTTGGGGCCTCAATGATAGGGTCAAGAGGTTCCTGATAATGTAACAATTAAAGAAGTATAAGGCGGATGTTATCTGTCTCACTGAGACCCATTTGGTTGGGGGTGGACTACTGGTACTTAAGAAACCAGGGATTGGATAGGTCTGCCATGCTGCCCATACCTGTAATTCCATGGCGGTTTCCTTTCTTATCCGTAAAAGGGTCAATTTTGTGCTGGATATTGTTCCCAGAGATCCGCTTGGCAGATATATATTCCTGAGAAGCACATTTATTTCAACACCGCTGATTCTTTTTGGGATCTGTATCCCACCCCTCTATAATAGCTAGATCCTAATAAAGTACAGTGACTTTATTTCCCTGTTTTCTGAGACCCCTGTGCTTTGTTTGGGGGAATGTAATGCAGTACTAGATGCCAAAGTGAGCAGGTAGCGGGAGTCATGGGGCTCCCTACACTTCGGGAAGATGAAATGTACCTGTTTAGTAGCTTAAAAATTGGCTGGAGGACGTGTGGCGGTTAAGACACTCAGGTGAGGTGCGGTTCTCATGCTTCTCTGCCTCTCACCATTGATTTGGAGCTTCTCTCTAGGAAGCTGGTGCTTGCTGTTACTGATGTTACTTACCAGTCTTGGGGGATCTCTGACCATTCCTCTTTAGCGCTCACTGTAGGCGTATGTGCTCCTAGAGGCCAGGTATTTTGGAAATTTAACCCCTTCTGGTTAAACCTGTTGAGGGATGGTTCCAATTTAGTTTCCCAGTGGGAGGGGTATTTTGACGCCAATATGGCCACGGTAGCCCACCCTATCCTCTAGGATGCCTTTAAGGCTTTTTTCAAAGGATCCCTCATTTCTAATGTTAGCTCCTTGAAAAGGGAGTCCAGATTGAAGGGGGACAAATTAGAGAGGGAGGCCTCGTGTCTGTAAGAGATATATCTTTCCTGTTATTTGGCAGAAGATAGACAAATCTCATTGGTGGTTCAGAGGGAGTGATCAAACTATCTTTTGGACAAATCCCAGCATAAATTATTGTTTGTTAAACATGCTCAATACTTTGAGGCTGACAAGTGTGGCAGGTTTTTGGCGTACTTGGCCAGGTCTAAGAGGATAGCAGCTGTGATTGCAGGGGTTACAGATACACTGGGTAGCATAAGAACTTTGGCTGCAGATATTGCTAAAGTGTTTTATGATTACTTCAAGGATGCGTATAACTCTGAGGCCCACTATCCTAGGTCTGACATATCTTGTAGCTATCTCCATGCCCAGTGGCAGTGAGTTTTTGGATTCACCACTCACGGGTGAGGAGATGTTCGATGCCATTCCTCTTTTCCTAATGGGCGGGCTCCGGGCATAGATGGGATCCCCATTGAGTTGTATAACAAACATCTGGAGTTTTTCGTTCGCCGTCTGTTGGAAACATTTTAGAGACTGTATGATTCGTGCTTGGTGTCTCTGTCTATGTCTGAAGCCCTCATAGTCATGTTACCAAAGCCAGGGAAAGATCCGTTGTTGCCTAACTCCTACAGACCCATCTCTCTATTGACTATGGACGTGAAAATTTAGCGAAGACTTTAGCCATACATCTGAATTGGGTTATTGGTGAAACTGTTCACCCTGATCAAACTGGCTTCATGCCAGGTAAATCTACACCCATTAATCTGCGTAGACTTTTTTGTCACCTGCAGTTATGACACCCGGCAGGTGACAAATCGGTGGTAGTGTTGTTAGATGCAGCCAGGGCCTTAGATTCTGTGAAGTGAAGGTACCTGTGGGCGGTGTTGTCTAAATTCAGGTTTGGGTCAGTCTTTGTTTAGTGGGTGAGACTATTTTCGTAATGGGTTTGTTTCTCTTGGATTTGCTTTAAGTAAGTTGGGTGCCAGGGTGGACACCAGTGCTTTTATGCTGATGAAATGCTGCTGCTTTTTTCAGACCCTTGCTATTCTCTCCCTGTACTCCTGCAGGTAGTCAATATTTTTGGGACATACATGGGGCTTTTGGTCCATTGGGAAAAGTTTTGTATATCTCCAGTCAGGGGACCCTGCCCGACTGCCTCAGCCGTTCAGTTCCCCCTACAGTGGACTCCCAAGGTAAAGTACCTGTCTATATGGATCTCCAGTGACATGGGCCATTACAGTGAATATAATTCTCAACCACAGATTATTTGAAAATTTGAATGTATACCTGGAAGCAGTTGTGGCTAAGGGTCACGGGTCTTGTGAAATTGATCCTTCAGCCGAAGTTCTTATATATTTTATAGCAGGCACCTATCTATATCCCACAATCTATCTTTCGTATAATTGACCGTTTCATCTCTTCCTTGTGAAGGCGGATAAGAGGTTCTGTATTAGGTTCAGTACACTATGCAGGTCTTGGAAGATGGGGGGACTTGCCCTGTCGAACCTACGCCTTTACTACTTTGCGTCTCATCTCAGTTGGTGCATATTAGAACATGGCTGTTGTACCGGGACACTGATCTGCATGATTTGCTAGTATCTGAGAAGGGTTCAGAGTATACCATGACCCAGTTTCTTGTGGCTTGAAGTCTTACAGTGCTATATGTGATCCTCCTCTGGTGTCCCAGGCTGTCAAAATTTGACAATTGACAGTTAATATCATTGATGGCTTGCGGTAACCTCCGTCTGGTGTATTTCAGATTTTTGTGAGTTGGTAAAGAAGAGTGGGAATGGGCCTGGCGCAAGTATGGCATCCAACACAATGGGCAATTGTATGCGGAAGGGGTTCTACGTTCCTTTGAGCAGCTTCAGGTGTTGCATGGACTCTCTCGGAGTCATTTCTATAAATACATACAAATTAGACATGGTTTTGATTCACATTTTTGGGGGGCCAGCCCAAGACTCCTTACAGACCCTTTAAGGGTACAATTGGGTGCTCAGCACCAAATTTTGTCCATTTACTTCTGAGTGTGGGCAGCAACTCGCTTGTGTAGGCTTCATCATCATCATCAACTTTTATTTATATGGCGCCAGCAGATTCCGTAGTGCTTTACAATTGGGAACAAACAGTAATAAAAAATGTGGGGTAATACATACATACAGAGACGTAAGAGGGCCCTGCTCACAAGTTTACAATCTAAGGGACAATGGTTTGATACATTAGGGTAAGTGTTATACCATATTGAATATTTGTCCAGCTAGAATGCAAAGATTACAAAGTATTTAGTGGCTGTATGCTCAGTCACACAACTATGTTGGTCAGAGGGTTGTTGTCTAGTGTTAGCTGTGTAGTGGATGGTAATAGAGTAACCTAGGGAGATTAAGAGGATGGTATAGGAATATTATAAGCTTGTCTGAAGAGCTGGGTTTTCAGAGAACGCTTGAAGGTTTGAAGACTAGAGGAAAGTCTTGTGAGAGGTAGTGAATTCCATAAAGTGGGTGCAGCCCCCCCCCCAAAAGTGTTGTACCCGAGAATGGGAGGAGGTGATGAAAGTGGAAGAGAGATGCAGATCTTGTGCAGAACAGAGGTGTCGAGTTGGGAAATATTTTGAGACAAGTGAGGAGATGTATGTCGGTGCAATTTTGTTGATGGCCATGTATATTAGTAGAAGAATTTTATATTGGATTAGTTGAAAAACAGGCAACCAATGTAGTAGAGTGACTCAGCAGATGAGAAAAGATTTGCAAGGAAAATCTCTGTGGTGCTGTCTTCACATGGTTCACCTCCTATCTCGCCAACCCCTCCTTCTCGGTCTCCACCCCTGACCGTTCCTCACCACCATCCGCCCTCCTCATTGGAGTCTCTCAGGGCTCTGTTTTCAGCCCTCTTCTCTTCTTACTATACACTACCTTCCTGGGTGATCTCATGTCTGATGACATTCAACTTTACATCTTTTCTCTGGACCTTTCCTTCCCCCCGCCTCTCTCGCGTTTCTGACTGCCTTTCTGCCATCTCCTCCTGGATGTCTTCACATTTTCTCAAACTCAACATTGCTAAAACTGAACTTATTGTTTTCACTCCTTCTAAATCGTCACCCCTCCATGATCTTTCCATCACTGTTAATAACACCATCATCTCTCCTGTTCTCCAACTCCGTTGCCTAGGTGTCACCCTCGACTCCTCCCTCTCTTTTGCCCCCCTCATTCAATCCCTTGCCAAATCCTGTCGCTTCCAACTACAAAATATTGCCCGCATCCAACCTTTCCGCCAAATTCATTATCTATGCACTCATTATTTCCCATCTTGATTATTGTAACCTGCTCTTTACCGGCGTCCCCCACTCTCATCTCGCCCCCCTTCCATCTATTCTAAATGTGGCTGCGAGACTTATCTTTCTTACACGCCGCTCCTCCTCTGCCTCCCCTCTCTGCCTTTCCCTTACAGAATCCTCTTTAAACTCCTCATCCTCACCTACAGGGCTCTCTCCCACTCCACTCCCCTTTATATCTCTGACCTCCTCTCCATTCACACTCCCGCTTGTTTCCTGCGTTCAGCCAATGACTGTCACCTCTCCTCTGCCTGATCACGTCATTCCACGCCAGAATTCAAGATTTCTCCCACGCTACCCCCCGCCATTGGAACGACCTCTCTCGCTCCATCCGTCTGTCCCCTAAACTGAGCTCCTTCAAATGGGCACTCAAAACCCATCTGTTCCTCAAAGCCTACCAGCCAGCCACCTAACCTTCTCCATCCTTCTTCTCCTTCTCCCTCTATCCTTTCATGCTTCTCTTGTGCTTCATACCCTCTACTGACTCCTCTCGTGCCTGCTGTCTGTCTCCCCTCCCTTTAGGGACCTCTTTCCTTCTGTTTTAACTCCATTCCTCTTCTCCTAAGCCACTGTGCTTGCTGTGCTTGGAGCTATTGGAGTTTTAGTTTTACTTGTCTCATTCTGTTTTGTTGTACCCTGTATGATCCACTGTTTTTATTGTACTTTGTATTTGTACGGCGCTGCAGAAACCTTGTGGGACCATATAAATAAATAATAATAATAATAATAATAATAATAATAATAAGAGAGTAGAAAGTTCCTCTTCATTTGTGGGATGGGTGTCAGAGGATGCTGGGAAGGAGTTGAGCTGATTGCTAGTCGAGGGAGATGATACCGTTTCAAGTCTGATCTTATCAAACTTGTCCTTGAAAAAGGAAGCAAGATCCTGGGCACTGATGGTAGTCGGAGGGTTTGGGGTGGGAGGATTGAGAAGCGATTTAAAGCGTGTTAAAAAAGCATTTGGGCTTTGAAGCCTTAGCATAGATAAGAGATTGGAAGTATGCTTGTTTAACAGTGACCAGAGCATTTTGATAGGAGTGATAGATAGCAGTAGATGCGCTGAAATCATTAGAAGTACAAGATTTACGCCAATGACGTTCAGCTTTATGTCAGAAGATAAGAAGTGAGGGAACCATGCAGAGGAATGTTCAAGAAACTGTTGGTGGGATCCAGGGGAACGAGAGATCACAGGGATACGCATAGAGAATGAGTTAAAAATCCTAACGGTATGTACTTCAAAAGATGTGAGCGTGAGTAATGGGACATTTGGTAGAGCTGTGAATGTGCACTGTGGGGAGATAAGTAGTCTAACACCACCTCCTTGTCTGCCTCCAGGTCTGGAGGTGTGGGTGAAATGGAGGCCACCATGTGAAAGGGCTGCAGGTGAGGCAGTGTCTGATTGCGTGAGCCACGTTTCTGTTATTGCCATAAGGTTGAGGTTGTTTCAGAGGAAGAGGTCGTGTATGATGGGTAGTTTGTTACAAACAAAGCGTGCATTCCAAAGGGCACATTTAAAGGACTTTGGAGGAGAGGATAGACAGGTGATGCATTTGAGGTTTGCTGGATTTCGGTAGTGTTCAGAACCTTTTGGCTGAGACTGTCAAAATCAATAATAAATTGATAGGCTACGATATCCCAGCATCTTTTTATGAGCTAATTATTTATTGTAATAAAATAGATGTCAGCTTTAGAGAGCAAAGGTTATACGAAGTGGTAAGAGTTCTCATTTATGGTGGTGATTCAAAACTTTTAATTTACAAAACAAGGTTCTACAAAATGAACACATTTGCATATATGTTCTTTTTAAATCTTTAAAACCGTTAATGCTGAGTTTGCCTCAACACCACCTGTCATTCATTGACTGAAAATTCTGTTATATCCTTTATTGGTGTTCTGCATATTTTGATACTGGTATCACCACTCCAAGACGTTTCATGTATATCATTTCCATAACAGAAGCACAAGACAATTCGCAATGCAGCAAGCAGAATTTTGTAGGATATATAACCACAAATCCACTTTTGGAGTTGGGTTCTTCTTTGCAGAAAAATGTCACGTTTTCTAAACCTGGTCTATGGGGTGCATATAGTCTCATTCATATTAAAGAAGGAGATGAGTGGAAGACACTTTCAACACTTGCACTGGCCATTATGAGAATTTATTTATGCCTTTTTAGATGTGCAATTCCTTTAAACATTTTTTAGTTACATTTTCAGGACTCTCTTTATCAGTTAGTTATTATTTATTAAGCAGACATTATTTTTCTTATTTAAACTATTTTACTTAGAACACGATAATAAAACACAATAATAGGGAAAGCATTTACAAGAAAAACATCTGTATCATTGTCCCTTATTTTACAACATTCCAGTTATAATCGGAGAACCGAAGGGAAAGAAGGTGGGAAAAAGTACATGGTTAGTATAACAATACAAACAAATTATGTATATCATCATACAGAACATTAGAATAATAAGATTAGTGTTTATAAGAATCAGAATTAAGTCTAGCTCATCTTAGTTGTGGGTCGAATACCGAGTCTCAAGATCGGATTCTGAGATCATGCTATGGAAGTATATTGTGATATGTTCATTCTCTAGTAAATCCCCTCACAACATGGTACAGTTATTAAGGTTACTTAGGGGAGTTCATGCAATTGGGGACTAAGATTGATTACATCCCTCTCAAAACAACCATGGAGTCCAGACTTCATGAAACTTAAGTTCCTTATCATGTAGATAGTAAGTTATTTTTTTCATGCATGTGATGTTGCAGACAATATTTTTAGAACTGAAACTGAGGGAGGGGGGGCAGGTTGTTTCCAGTTTTTAGCAATTAGGCATTTTACAGCTACTAAAATATGGGAGACCAAGTCCTATAGTCCTTAGATACCACCACTGAATTAATAGGGGTATGTACTTTGTCCCAAAAAGGAAAGTGTGTGGGTAAGAACACCAAATAAAGTTTCTCTGTCTTAGATAGATGGTCTAGAGTTTAATACCATCTTTAATAGAGTTTATACACAGTGGGCCTGAGTCATTAAGGCGTGTATCTGCCAATTTAAAGTGTATCGTATTAAAATCACTCTGCGCATACCCAGAACCAGGAGATACGGCTGTGAACGTAGCACTGTCCGCTGCGTATGTGTATGCAATGGACACTTACTGCAGCCTACGTGTCTGGGGAGCGAACAGAGCAAAGAAGGAGCATTTGGCTGTAGTCAATTAACAGTGAGTGCATGCCAAGCATGAGTGCACGCTGCTACGTCCAAATCAAGCTCTGGGTGTCTCAAAGCTACTTGTTTTTCTGCCGTATCTCTTGCACAGGTCAGCTTTAGGGCTTGTCTAAAGTCTAGCGGCTTACGCATGCTATAACCTGTGTCTGCAATCAGGAGTAAATGTAAAAATGTCTGTTATGTACAGTAGACATTAAGGACAGCCTAATAAATGGTTTTCCAATGTAAAATATATATATATATATATATATATATATATATATATATATAAAATCATAAATGACTATGTTATTGACAGGTAACATTAATTGCTTAATATTTTTTTCTGTGTGTTCTTTTGAGATTTTATATTCCACATACGTATTGTACGTACCCTGCAGTGTCTGATCTAGTAGAGCAGAGTAAATCTACACCTGTAGTCAACACCACACGTATCTTTAGATCCGTTCCTTGTTGACTTCGGGAATATGCAGAGCCGATTTACATGCAGTTTACAACAAGCGCACAATGCAATCAGTATGCATGCTTTAATAACTCAGGACCAGTTTTGTTAATTAAGGTGGATATAGAACTATGAGCAACCCCTTCTCTTATTTCCACTCATATTCATCTAGCAGGAGACCCACATCTTGTGAAATTTGTTTTGCAACCCCTTTTTGAAAATGGATTGTATTTCAAGATGAAAAAAATGTGTTTTTGAAAAGCGGCAGATTGAATTCCATTGATCCCATTTCACTGCTGTCAATTGTTATGTTTGGCAGAAGCATTGTATAGTGAATTTGAACACATTACAATGTGTATAACTGAATTTTGTAAACAGCAACCTGATTTTGCTCATCTTCTAACCACTAAAGGAGCAACATTTTTGTAACCTCACAGTCGTCACCATCTCAACACGTGAGTCAAGGTGCTAACCCTGACAAATGGATATAAATGCTCAGTAAAAGACTCATAAGGGAATGTTTACTAAACTGCTTTTTGAAAAAGTAGAGATGTTGCCTATAGCAACCAATCATATTCTAGATGTCATTTATTTAGTACAGATAGAATTTGATTGGTTGCTATAGACAACATCTCTACTTGTTCAAACCCGCAGTTTAGTAAATATACCCTATGTCATCACAATAATGCATAGCGGCATTCAAATATTTGTCCCTTACTGACTAACAGAAAATCTGTCTTTTAGGACAAAATAAGATAATGATGTTCCATCATTTATAGAGATTTTTAGTCCGTTTATATAATAAACTCAAATAAGACGATGTGCTTTGGAACGATAAAACACTAATGCGATATTGTGCCGAACGGTCTTTTATCGTGTGATTGGGCGATAAGCCTATAGTGTGTACCCAGTCTAACATAGTGAGCTAATATTGTTTCCAACGTTGCAACACACAGATAGTTTGTTTAGCTATTAACTTAATCTAATACCACTATGTTAACAAAAAATTAAAAGATTTCCTAGTGACAGCTGTGCTTTCCTATTTTGAGAACTATCAGTGTGGCTGAATCTGCACAGCTGCAAAACTATCTCCTTTTTATTTGTATTCCCTAAAAATAGTCATGCTTTCTTGATAATCCTCAAACAAAATGAATAAATAAAAACATTTTAGCATTATTATTAAAATGTATTTATATCCATTTATATACAGGGTCAGCATACTCCACAGTACTTTCAATTTGGGAAGTTAAATAAATTGATATAACCTGAAACTGTTTTCCTTCCATGATTCATTAAAAAAAAATATCTACTGATATTGGGAGACAATAGTTTGATCTGAGCTCTGTGTGATTCTAGAGCTGATCTATCACAATATATGTACTAGACTCCAGAATGCTCCCTTTCACCTGAGTTCTATTATTTTCTTCTCTGAACTGGCCTACTAATTATACTCATCATTCTTGATCATAATAATGGTCCCCTGTTAACCATTAAGGAATACTTAAGCACTATATTTTGACTGTTACTTTTTCTAAGCACAGGCAGCTGGGACCACTCTCACAATTAACTAAGGAGTTTTTAATAGTAATTAAATGATGTAAAGACAAACACTGTATATACTGGTTCTAGTTTCTGCTAAGAATATTAATTCCATTGATCTGTTGGTTATATTGGTACTCTACTGTAAATAAACAGCTCTTTACAAAAGTTTTAAATTAGGATTTCTTAAATCATAGAGTGAAAAATAGTACTTAGAAAAACTTTAAGAATAACTATCTCAAAATTGGAAAACTAATAGCAGCTTAATTATGGCAAAAAAAAATTTTTTTACTCCACTGCGGTCACTGTTTGGGACTACATTGAAGAAAGTTGGTTTTTTTTTTTTACAATTTTGCCATAGTTTCTTTCAAACATTTCCACACACTTATTCTACTGGATTTGCTACAAGTATTGCAGCTCTGTAATAGTTTACATAGTTAGTAATTTGGAAAAAAGATACTGGTGGCTCAAGTTCGATCTTCACCATTCTAATTGTGTTCATCTGCGGCAAGGCTGGGATCACATTACAGTGTTTTCAGCTGATTATTGGGCCAATCAAATGATAAATGACATCTCGGCCCGATATCGCATTAGTGTGTATACTGCAGTGATTATCATCATAATGATCATCATCATTTATTTATATAGCGCCAGCAAATTCCGTAGCGCTTTACAATTGGGAACAAACATTGATAAGACAATACTGGGTAATACATACAGACAGAGAGGTAAGAGAACCCTGCTCACAAGCTTACAATCTATAGGACAATGGGAGTTAGAAACACAAGGGCATGTGCTACATCATATTGCACAGTGGACCAGCTAGAACGCAAAGGTAAAAGTATTGAGTGGGTTGTTTGTGTTGCAATGTTGGTCAGAGGGTTGTTGTCTTGCGTTAGCAGTGTAGAGGATGGTAATAGGGTAATCTAGGGAAATTAAGATGGTGGTTGAGGAATATCATAACCTTGTCTGAAGAGGTGGGTTTTCAGTGAACGCTTGAAGGTTTGAAGACTAGAGGAAAGTCTTATTGTGCGTGGGAGGGAATTCCACAAAGTGGGTGCAGCCCAGAAAAAAATCCTGTAATCGAGAATGGGAGGATGTGATGAGAGTGGAGGAGAGACGTAGATCTTGTGCAGAACGGAGGTGTTGAGTAGGGAGATATTTCGAGACAAGTGAGGAAATGTATGTCGGTGCAATTTTGTTGATGGCCTTGTATGTTAGTAGAAGAATTTTATATTAGATTCATTGATATACAGGCAGCCAATGTAGAGACTGACAGAGTGGTGAATGATTATCGTTCCAAAGCACATCAAATCATTTGATTTGATTTTAAAACCGGACTAAAAATGTCGTTCAACGATTGAACAATGCCGCTCAAATTCATCAGTGTGTATGCACTCATTCTGGCAGTGTCCATAGATCTCTATGGTGTGTGCAGAGACACAAACTTTTCAGCCAATGGTTATAACAGATGAAGAGCACAGATCTGAAGGTAAATTGTGTATAGTGTGTGCACAGGAATCAATATGCTGATCAGGAAATTTTTTTCTGTCTGTAAAATTGTTAAAGATGTTGCATAGGGACAAATTTTCTGTAGTGTGTACCCAGCCTAAGGCAAAACAAAACACCAAGTGTGACCGTAATAACGGTAATAGTGCGCAGAGCGTGAGATTTTCTGCGTTTCCCCCGACAATTAAATATGCCTCTAAGTATGCTAACCAAGGTCAAGATACATCTATTTCACCTCTACCTCAGTTGGAGCATGGATTACGATACTTAAGACCTATAAAAATTTGGCATTATGGAAGAGTAAAATATTATTGATTCACTATTGATATCTACCATATTATTATACCATAAATTATATGCTATCTTTTAATGTACAAGATTACTATTCAGTGGTTCATCACAAATAACAAAATAATTACAATCTATTTTTCTTACTATTGACAGATTCCCAACCATGCTCTGATGAAGAAGGCTGCTCTGAAGTGTTCCTTCCTACAGACAGTGATTATGATTCCAGTGATGCCCTGAGCCCCCGTGAGCTAGACTTGGTTTATTCATCTTCTCATGACCTTTCTCAACAAGCTGTGTCTGGGCTAAGTGGAAGTGCTCCAGATGTTCTCCAGGTTCATGATATGAAGCCTTGCCTGAGCTTGAAGGAAGAATGCAGCGCCTTAGATCCCAATACTGAGTTCTGCACTAGGTATATGGACAACCTTTCAGTAATAGCTTTCCCTTCAAAAAGTGTGGAAAAAACATCCAACTCAAAGCAGCATTTAAGCCTTTTAGGCAAGAAGAGGTCTGGAAAACATCAACATTGCAACTATTTTAGTCGGCACAACCGCTGGCTCCGTGTGCATAGTGAATCCCAGTCTTTGTCTTTGTCTGAAGGCATTTACACGCAGCACATGTCGCGAGCTGTAGATTTTAATGAAGAGCCTACCTCTGGTCATGAAATAACGATACCGGTGGATAGCCCTCGAAGCACTTTCTTACCTCATGCTTCAAGCTTGCCAGAAGATGGCAAATCAAAGTATAATGAGTCAAAAACAAATGTACGCAGAATTTATGTAGAGCCTTACAAACAAAGCCTACCGGAAGATGAGGGGAAAACATGGACCTTGAATGTAGATGAATCTCTTTCCCCAGCAAAGGAAACCACCTTGAAGGTTATCACTGCACCAGATTTAGACTCTGATGAGAAGACCAACTTGCAGTTATCGGAAGTGTTTAGCAGCACACTATAGTGAAAGGGGACACAATGAAGCACAACTTAGAACATTTATTTCAATTCTAAGATCCTCTCTACATTTTACAGGTTCATCTCTCACCTTGCTGCTCTTCAAATGCACCTTCGGATGTTGGTATTATTGTGTTCTGTGTTTGTAATTTGATGTATATAAAGGATTGCCTTGATAGTTTGCTGCACAGCGAGGGATGTGTGTGGAACAACGGTTAAATGTAGCATATAATTATTTATCAAAATAGTTGTTCTAATTAGAAATTAAAGTTGAGAAATAAAGAGATATGTACATTCCATTAAGTGAGTGTAACTCCTCCCCTACTAACTTACAAACTGCATCACAGTTGTAACAAAACATGCTCTGTTATTTAAGCCCAACATCTGTGGACTATGTGGCTCATTCAGCAAATATCTATATATTTTTGCAGTCAATCATGCTTAATGCAATCTTATTGTATGCCTCATTCACTTACATACAATAGATACTGAATTGCAATCAACATATGGAACAAGGCACAAAGCATTGTGCAGTTGTCCGATCAAACAGATACATATTGTGCACTGATACCAAACATTGCATCAAACACAAGGGAAGTGTCACTATGTAATTGACTGTACATGTAGCTTTAAACTGTGCATTAAACTCAAAACACTGAACATTTAAAAACTATAATAATGTCATGGTCCTCAAATAAAAACACATCGTAGAATGGGATAAACTTTTCTTCAACATACATACCCTTGTACAACACCATCACTTGGCCTTTACACAATTCCCTCTTAAACAACTCCCAATACATATTAGTTTATATGTTTTGCTGTCTTCTAAAACACTTGGATACAATCAATGTTTCAATCTTACACTGCCCAACTTCTTCAGTCCACAACACTAGTTAAAGATCTCTCAATGCCTCCCTCTGTTTCCATGTTCTATGGTTATGTGGTGGGAGTGGTTAAGAGAAGGAGCTGAGTATGAACACTGACCTGTGAGCTCTTTATTATTGAGTTTAATTCATCCATGTACGCAGCAATGTCTGTCTATAGCATGGAAATGGTAAGAGCTTGACACTTAAACATCAGGGTTCAGCCATTATCAAATCTTCATTATTTCTTCTGAGGAACATAGTCAGAATCAAGCATTTGATTACCTCAGAACATCTTCCTACACTCACATCTACAGTCGTGTCCTCATGCTTGGACTGCACTCTACCACATTCTCCCAGGAAAAGCACTGCACCACTTTCAGTTGGTACAAAATGCAGTAGCCAGGCTGTTAACTAACCAGCTCTGTTATTGCCTTATAACATCTGTTCTCCATTTCCCTTTACTGGCTGCCTGTTTCAATATTGGCATGTTGACATTGAAAGCCCTACATAACCAGGGTCCTAGGCACTTGAAACAGCTTCTGATTTCCAATAATCCAATTTGCTTACTTCAATCTGCTGATGAAGTACTACCAACAATACCTAGAATCCCCTGTACTTCAGTTGGGGCTCAAACTTTTAGCTTGGAAGCTCCTATTCTCTGGAACTTGCTGCCTCACACAGTCGGAGAGGCCCCACTCTAGACATCTTCAAAAACAAACTCAAGCATTTCATTAATTACCCTTTATTTTCTAAAAACCCCACACGCTTAGCTCTTTTCTTTACTCTGTTAATCCTTTATATGTTTATTTAGCACCATGTGTTTTTAATATGCAAATGTTAAAGCGCTTTGAGTCCTACTTTAGCAAAAGCGCTATATAAATACAATCATTATTATTATTATGAGTAAATTGATAGACTAGTGATTGGACTTTTCACTCGCATCTCAGCTCCTTATAATAGACGGGAGTTGTTACACACATGGATGAATTAGACCCAGTAATGATGAGTTGATGTCTGTGATTGTTGCCTTATTCTGGTTGCCAGCATAGCTATCCCTCACTGCAACTAAATCACCAGCTGAACCTGCCCTTTAAATAACTTTTTATGCCACTTTCTTGCTACTCTCTTGCATTTGGGCTGAGGTCGGGGGCCACAATTACAGTTGCCGGTAGGCAGTATGGAAACATTGTTTGTATTTAGCAACTTGCATTACAGAGTAAAATTATTTGTAGAACTGATATGTTTTGTCTGAATAATTACATTTAGTGTTCAATAGAGATAGGTAAATAGATTTTACTTATACAAGGGCAAGGGGATCATTTTGCTTTTTATACATTATAAAATTGAGCAATTTACACATTGATTTGTGACTTTGTCATAAAAGTGGCGAACATAATTTCTGGGGGTTACACAACCCTAATATAAAAGATTTTGTGTCAATGTAACATTAGCCAGTTTCAAAACATCTGCACATAAAATAGAAACAACTTGAACCATATTTGAGGAAATACTGGTGTAATTTCCTGATACCTAGGAGTTTATTTGGCCATTTCTTCAGAAAGCTAATTATCTGCAGTCATTCATTTTATGTTTCTCTCTAACAAAAGATGACTCAGATGGACAGTAGAAAATCCAATCATTTGCCCCATTGTTTAATCACATCTATTTTACTGTGAATGCGTACATTGTTCAGGATCTTCACATACTGTATTAATGCACTAAATAGGCACATATAGTTTATGCAAACCGGTTTCTATTTTGTTCCTTTCTTTTGGCCATTTTCATGTTTTATTGAAACATGTGAAAACCACATGAGTGTTATGTGGATCCCTAATCCTGAAGCATTTTGTCTTGATTGTGCTATATGTGTAAGGCACCACAACTAACTTTTTCAAAAAAGCGGCTTGTGTGTATGGACCCTTCAAAAAAACCTGAACTAAATAAATATTAACATAATTTTGAAAACTTAGTTCAAATCTACCAACTAGACAGTGACCACTTTGACAATAGGATCACCCACATCACAGACACATAAGTCCTACCTTTAAACAAAAGATACTTGCACCTACTTTACCATTTATATAACACAATTTGGGACTATTGCTAGCCATCCATTCAAATAAAACTACTTTTCTATTATTTATATGGCGCCACAAAGGGTCCGAAAGCCATATAGAGAGCATACAATAAGACAGCAATTAGTATTACAAGACAATAAAATAGGCAGAACAGTACAATACACAGCAAAATGATCAAGCCAGCATTGATGAGGAAAAGCATTTAAAAAATTAGAGGACAGAGGCATGTGAAGTGGGGGGCAAATCAGCGTAAGCTGCACATGCAGAGCCGCCATCAGGGGGGTACGGGGGGTACTGTTGTACCGGGCCCGGGCTCACCAGGGGGCCCGGTACAACAGCTCAGCACAGACTTACCTGGGGGCCCGCCGCTGGTCTCCACTATTCTGTCTTCAGCCTGGCTGTCACCCTGACAGCCAGGCACCAGGATCCAATCGCAGGGGTGGAGGATTCATTCCCCCTGCGATCATGTGCTCTGCCTGTGACAGATCACATGATCGCAGGGGGAACGAATCCTCCACCCCTGCGATCAGATCCTGGTGCCTGGCTGTCACGGTGACAGCCAGGCTGAAGACAGAATAGCGGAGACCAGTGGCGGGCCCCCAGGTAAGTATGAAAATATGTGTTGCTCATGGGGGGGGCGCTCATGAGGGGGACGACGACGGGTGGCACGGGGGCCCGTACTGGGCCCGATTTTTTCTGAAGGCGGCCCTGTGCACATGTAACCCAGTAGGATGGGTGCAGAAAACAGGAGCAGAGCCACTGACTGAGGAACGTACAGAAGACATACTTTGAGAAGTTACAAGAAAATGTAAGCATATTCTGAATGGAAAACAAGTAACATGCCTTTAATATAGTTAATGTAATTAATACTTATTTCCCTTACATAACATAACCTGAGCTGCAAAATAACCCCAGATAAACTTTCATCTCTCTCCCTTCCACTGTGAGATTTGTATACACCACTTTAAACCACTAATTAGAGTACAAGACAAGTCATTTATTACTGGTATGTGTTTGGCTCATGTGCACGGTCTTTATTTATACTTAGGGTTATATAGGCAGAGTTTATGTGATATAGACTTCTAAATATAACCACCATCCACTTATTTATTTGAATCAATTAAACATCTCTATAATACAGACTGTTCGGTTTCGTTTCAGAAAGCTATTTCAAAACATGCATGTTTCTAATCTTAGTTTGGCGTCTCGGCACCTCTAGGATAAACTAAATTAAGTTGTCCACATAATATAACAAACTTGTTTAAATAGAGGGAGATACTGGCGGCGATATATTACGTGCTATTGCAGAATTTTGTTCACTTATTTCAAAACGTTAAACACATGGTTTATTTGCATACTAGTTTTATAATAGTTTTAGCCTATTTAAGTCAAAGATATAAAATGCGTCACTATAATACTAAAACATTAACCACAAAGGAAACATTAAATATATTACATATACTGTGTAAAACTTAATAGAACTTAAGTATCCAACTTGTTTTTGATCATACAGTACTAAGTAACATTGTCATAAACATAACAATGACACACTACCAAGTAAAATGAAGAGGCGCGTCATAGGACTATGAATACGCAACTTATTAAAAATGATATTTTGCCAAGAACTACTTATTTTTACATAAGCACAAATTGACTGTTGTCTGTGGAGTTAAATTACAAAGCGCGCTGGCTGAGCAATGCTAACTGCCTTGGTTTTACATTGGTGCGCCCAGATATTTTGCCCTCAGTGCTTTCAAGTGGCACATGTGCTCTCTCCTCTTAAGAGATTCTTCAGCAAGCTTTAAGTGTGCCAATCGTTGCAAGACGATGCACTGTGCTAACTGTAAATGCCACGTCAAAGTCCAACCTCCTGTAACTATTGTACCACTCCTCTCCTAGTTTTTCTCCTAAAATACTGCTTGGTTTAACCTCATTTATGGCTTAAATTAATCATGGATGAAGCAGTGGCGCACGCAGGGGGGTTTCTGAGTCTCCAGAAACCCCTCCCCTCCGCTAAAGAAGTGCCCCTGTACTATCCAGCAGCCGCGGCGCTGTCAAAGAAGCGTCCGCGCGGTGCCGCGGATGCCGCGGATGCTTCTTTGACAGCGCCACGGCTGCTGGATAGTACAGAGCTGCCGAAACGGAGCTGCTGTGCATGCACAGCAGCTTTTCGCTTTTTTGCTTTTTTGGGGGGGGGGGGGGAACCCCCCTTAAAAATCCTGCGTGCGCCCCTGTGAAAGAACATTGGTATGAGACCCAAGTGAACTCCTCCAGCTTAGAGCTAAAATAAAATTCACCTATATTTGTGGAGCGAAATAGACTGTGCACCATTCCTTACAGTAGGGAGCAACCATGAAACGCCATCCACTCCGCCATTTTTTCTTCATTCAATAATCTTTTCCCTGTAAAATAAAATCTAATTTTTGTACTGCTTTGCCCACTAAACACACTGATGTTCCTACTCCATACTTAGCCCCACCCAATTTATCCTATTGGCTGATTTTTGCTCCTCCTTAACCATGGCCGCCTTTCTCTACACACCCATTTTCTTTGGAGGAAATTAGTGCCACCAAAGAGGATCTTACACTGTAACTTCAGAAATGAGATCTTGTGCCTCTGGTTTATAAAGCATAACCTGATATGTTTTTTAAAATTAATTTTCACTAGGAGTGGGAAGAGAATAGAGTTAGAAAACTGTGCACTAACATGAAAACAGCTAAATTACAGAAAAAAATTAAATAAATAATATCTTCACAGTATCCCACTGGAAAAGGGTTGTCCAAAAATGCCTGTGTGTTAATAGGCCCGAAGCTTAATGACTTGATGTAGTCAATGACTTTTAATATTATTATTACGTCATTCTTTAGAACAATGCGGGCCGCGCATTATTACCGCTTCTACGGTAATTTCTATGCTGATTTTTCTTGCAGCTCTGTGAGTCGTGAGAAAATATCTGTGTTAAAATTACCGCTGTAACGGTAATAATGCGCGGTCTGCATTGTTCTAAAGAGCAACACAGGGAATTGAATCTTCCCCATAATGTACAGTTGATTATTTAAAAACTGTGGTATTTAACCAAATGGTTTTTAAATTGCTACTAGTAAAATATTAGCTTCTCAGTATGTTTACAGTAGTAACATATATTTAACTATATGTGTATAATATACAGTATATATATATATATATATATATATATATATATATATATATATATATATATATATAAATAGTATTATGTGTGGTGAACTTTATCAATGTCCACCAAACTCTACTGAGCTGACGGTACTATTCCCAAATAGCATTTTTAAACTCAACAACATTTGTAACCTTCATGCTTCTGGAGCACATTCACAGACCCATTTCCACGGCCTGGGCAGGGAGCACTGTCATTTGCAAACTTTTGACAAGGTTTTATTTATCCAATCTACTCATCATAGTGATTCCTTTTGAAGTGTCCTACTCCAGCCACAGTGGAGACAGCATCTGTTTGTTTTCTTAACCCTGGAAGCAAATTTTCTCTTATCCTCAGTGAAACACTAGAGACATACAAGCATGACTCCATCTAAATTTCACATACACCACCATTGTAAAGACAATATTTATAAACCCCAACACTTCTGCTTCTTCTTAGTATATATAAGCAGCAAACTGACACGATCCTTCAAGAAGTGCTTAGTTCTTGCTACAAGCAGATTGATGCAAATATTTACGGTTTAACCTTTCACTTTTTCCTTAACAAAATAATGGCTTATATTTAACTGTTCCTACATAGATTTAACCATGTAAATGTAGGTATAAAAATATAATCTACTATGCAGGGAAACCAGAACCTGATTAAGACCCCATGGGACCCCTTCCTTTGTAAAAGACAAACCCCACATAAATATTGGTTAGGGTAATCTAGGCCCCTCATTGCACACTGGGCCCAGATTACTACAATACATCTATATCTATCTATCTATCTATCTATCTATCTATCTATCTATCCTATCATCATAAATATTTAATTGAATCAACAAAATTGCCTTAATCAAGGGAAGAACTCCAGCTACTGCAACCACCTCTCTGCGCTACAATACATGTGTATGTTACTCTGTAATAGCCCTAGTATTTAGAGCAAATAACATTAATCCCTTATAATATAAAATGTATAATCATCACATACATGCTGCAAAAACACTAATGCATAACCCCCAATTCCACACCCTTATCGCACTGACTCTCCTTAGGTCCAACCACTGGTCTGTAACCATTCCATTCTGTTACTGGTATCCAGAACTCTACAAACAGTTTTAAATGTAAACAACGTTTAACCAATGCAGAAGTACAGGAGCGCTTCCACATTGTGAAGGCAATTCCTGGTGATGTTGCAATGTGAAATGACCAAAGACTTGCTTCTAATAGGCAGATCCAGGAACTTATATGAATCCTGAATCATATATTGCTTGCAAGCAGGGGCATAACTACCCCCCACAGCAACTGCTTTTAATACATTTCCAAAGGAAAACCACATTAGTTGCAAAAATAAACAATACATATGTGCATTTACGACTAAGAAATTAAAGAGTTGTTCGCATTCAAAAACTGAAATTAGGCTGGCGAGAGTGGATGAACCACTTCTAGTATTCATGGGGCTATGAAAGTAGGTAGGAATGATATTGGTATACGATTCTGTGTTTCTCTTCACAGTTGTGTGCCCTAGCATGAAAAGTAGCTCCGTATTGTCTTCCCCAAAATATATTTGCCATTTGTTTTTTTAGAGTTTCTTCCCTACCTTTTTACAGTCTATTAAATACCTCTCTTTTACACTGTCACTCTCAAAATGGAAATAAGATAGGAACTTAAACACAGTAACTTGAAATATAAATTTTACCTATTCCCTATTTATGAGGGGTATTGAATGTAACAATTGTGGGTTAGTAAAATCCTGTCATTCCTTCTTGTTACACATTTACCTAATGTTTCGTTAGCAGCCCAACTGTGCACCAAAAATGTCATTCGTAAGGCAAAGTATGTTCTTTGGACAAGTTTGTGAGTATTTATAAGTCTTGCATTCTAAGTATTTATTGGTATTGATTACTGTAGCTATGGCGCTTGAAGGCTGCACCTGTATATTTGCCGTGCAAGTACAAATCCCACGTACATGCAGTTGCAGGTCAACCGCACATCATGTATTAATAAGTACATGTATAGGAGAATAGATACATTTAAGGCATTGGACTGTTAAATATCTCAATGCAATTTTAGCCTGTGGGTAAACAAGCTCCTTTGTACCATTTTAAAGATGCCTATTCACCCCATAGTGAATGAAGTGCTGACTGATAATTAAACCCCATACTAAATGCATCTACAGTGTACACAATCATTGTTAGGGGATAGATCAGGGTTTCCCAAGCCCAGTCCTCAGGGCTCCCTAACAGTGCAGGTTTTCCATATCTCCTTGCTGGAGCACAGGTGTATTCATTACTGACTGACACATTGTAACAGATCCATAGGTGGTCCTAATTATGTCACATGTGATCCGGAAAACCTGCACTGTTAGGGAGCCCTGAGGACTGGGTTTGAGAAACCCTGGGATAGATAATGATTAGGAATGTTTACAATTTGTGCATGTGCCTACATGGTCCATAATCCATTCCCCATAATGGTCGTGTAGACTATGCTCATGTACACTGACATTGCAGTTAGCATAGGGTTTATAAAACCTTATTGCTAGATCTGTTAGCCTTCTGTTCACCACGGGGTGTACTGACCATGCTTAAAAAAAGTAGGAGGTGTACCTAAGGCTTTTCACATACTGTATTAGTTGTGTTTCTAGTACTCACCTTGTACCTACACAAAGATTAGCAAAAATTTGTAAAACTGCTCCACAAAATAATTACCCTTTCCGCATTTCACCTTGATGATTTGCACTTTTCATCAACGGAATTTGGCCGTACATGTTCCCTAACATGGCTAAATTGCCACAAGACTGCTCCTCTGTGAAACATCTTGTTCCACCACAAGACTAAATATACACAAAATGACATTGTGATTTTGCTCATCTCTGATGTAGATGGAAGGAGCACTTATCTTTTAGATGCATGTTGTAATTTACCACCAGAAGCATGGCATGTTGATCATGCAGTTTGTTCTTATCCTTTCCTACCATTGACATAGAGTAAGGAGCAGGTGGGATTATTGAGGCACAAGCCATAACACTCACAATGTTTTGGGGGTCTCTGGATCATACCATTAATCTAAAAGAAATGTGCTCCATCTATAGTGTATATTCTTGTTTCTCGTTTGGTTTATTCAGGCTTGGTTTTTTAAATGGTTCTAGGCATCAAGGGTTTCATTCGGGCAAGCAAGGTACATTGAAGGGAGCATTTCATTTTTAGCCAGAACTATTCGGCCAACTTTCTATAAAAAAAATCTAATTATACTGCAACATTTGTTATGCAGATTAGACAAATAGTCCCTCTGGCCCAGTGGTCAAAACTGTGTTCCTACATAGCACTGACATACAAATGCAAGTCTCTAGAGCACTCATGCATAGTTGTAATTACCTAATGTGTTAAATGTTGAACTAGCTTCTGTTTAACATATTCAGCATGAAATTCTTTGTTTATTCATGTCGGAACTGGGCTGTAGGAAGCTGTGACTTGCACTGTCATTTTTTTGCAGCAATATGTTGATTATTTTTTCAGCAATGTAAAGTGACTGGACCCAAACAGCACTAAATAAGTATTAGTGTCATGAATGAAGTTGGTTACTTACATATATGAAGTAGTTAAAGCAAATTTAAAATAAAAAATGACTGTACCTATACTTCCAGGTACCTATCAATAGTTTCAAATGACATATTAATAGAGTATAATATATTTTATTACTTGTACAAACACGGGTTTTCCTAGCTGATGGCTTGAATGGTCTCTAAAGCTGAGTAAGCCGGATAAATAACACTTAATACAGAACCGTTTTCATGATTGAATGTAAATGGTAAATGGTTGAGTATTGGCTGAAAAACAAAAATAAAGTTCAGTTCATTATTTGGTTATTTTAAAATAACGAACTTACTTTGCCCCAATATAAACAGAACCTTACAAAAATAAAATTCTGGCAAAATGATATTTCTTAGTAATTATATGCTGTAAATTCAAACCACTTGTGTTCTCTTTGTTATAAGCTGAAAATGTTCTTTATGAAAATGCTTAACTTTGGCCCATGTGTGACCTAGCCAGTTATTATTACATGCTAAAATGTATTGTCGTAAGTTAATGGTCTTGTAGTATAAATGCGACTGTGTTCCAAGTACAATGTGTAGCATCAAAGTATGGGGAGCAATATAATAATGTGATTTTGACCAACAGAGGGAACCCTTTGCTTCCCATAATGACATTAGCATGTTTTAAACAATTGTTTTGCTTTTACATATGTGCAGTCATTTGGAAAATACTTGTTATACATACATGTTATAATTAATTGTAATAATGTAAATGAGGTATCAATAGCTTTGTTACTTCTATTCCAGCTCCTATGAAAACTGTAGTTTGTGTCATGTTATTTCCTAGCAATAACATGCAGTGCTGTAGCACATATCTACACTACATATTGTAATGTAGATGGAAGCCAAACTTCATGTGCTTTCCTCATTTCAGGGTAGGTTTTACCAATATCTGATGCCAAGACTGTTTCAACTGGGAATAGTTTATATAATAATAATAATAATAATAATAATAATAATCTCCCATTTAGTCTTTCAACCTGTAGCGTTAAATGTTGATTGATGATTTTGTCAGTGTTTGGCCGGGCGAGCGTCGAAGAGGTGAAAGTGTTATCAATCAGATGCCACTCTCATAGTTGCTGAGTGCTCTCTTCCTCTTCAAAGCAGCAGTTGGCATTTAACACCATTTACGTTTAAAAGAAGCCACATATACAAGAGACATGCATCCAACTGTTGTATGTCTGATTTGAAATATACCGTATTTCCCCATGTATAAGGTGCACCTTAATTTTGGCCCCTGAATTTGAAAAAAAAATATATTACGGTAGGTAGCTGTCAAAAATGCAATCGCACCCCTGGCTTGCACTGTGCCTGGCCTGCTCCTCCGTGATCCCCGCTTGCACTGTACCTGGCCCGCTCCTGGATCCCCGCTTGCACTGTGCCTAGCCCCCTCCTCCATGATCCCCGCTGCCACTGTAACGCTGGCCCACTCCCCCTCGATCCCCCCGCTGTTACTGTAACGCTGTCCCCCTTCCCCCCTGCATCCCCGCTACCCCTGTATAAGACGCACCCAAGTTTTTAGACCCAAAATTTTGGGGGAAAAGGTGCGTCTTATACATGTGGAAACACGGTACATTGTTTTGGCTATAGTTACTTTTTTAAGTTATTAATATCAAGTTGTGATGTTGATTGCATGAGTGAGTGAAATTTATCATAATGCGATCACAAATAGTATGAAACTGTTTAGAGTACACAGTTTAACATTCATCGTGATTGACATTCTACAAGAACCAAAAACAGATTGGTCCAATGTTTTCAATAATTGATTCCAGTAATCCCGCGTTACATATTAGTTACTGATGGTGTCATTTTTGTATAACATGTGTAGGAAGATGTAACATGAACAATACTTGTCTACTTTAATGTTAATAGTAGTATGTTTTGTGAGTTAGTGCCTGCAGATTACTGTTTACAGGAGTTGTATATATGTTTGTGAGATCTGAGTTAATCCATGTTGCTCTAACAAAATAATTTTAAGTGTCAATATGGATGAAGTCAGAAGATATTAATACAATGCCTTTATATCTCACCTGGATGCAAATGCACAACAAATACAATAATGTGTTTTGTTGTTTTTTTTTGGGTCGCTTAAAAAGAAGTCTTAGGTATTCTTTCAATTCTTGCCTTTACTGTATATATTAGACAAGAGGTGTTTTATTATTTGTTCTTTGTGAGCCTGGGTGATAAATATGCAATGGACTGTATGTTTAACTCTGTATTATATTGTCTGCTTTTGCACAAAGATTATAAGCAGCCTATGGAGTGTTAACAGTGAATCAATTTTGGACATGTATTTGTGAAAGGTATCAGACTTTATACAGTTTCAAGAAACCTGTTTTTTATTTTTCTCTATTGCAAAACCACTTGTTCTGAAATTATTTTATATGTCATGAAAACACAGGGACTAGCAAACTATATATATATATATATATATATATATATATATATATATATATATATATTGCAGTATTATTCTCTTACAGAAATCAGAAATTCCACAAATCAAATGAAGAATGTATGTGACAAAATAAAGGTTACTCTCTTGAACATCTTAAGCATTAGTTTATGATTACATAGATCATTGTAATAAGGTTTTCACTGCTTAACTAATTTTTGATAAATAGGGGCCTGATTCATTAAGGATCTTAACTTGAGAAACTTCTTATTTCAGTATCCTGGACAAAACCATGTTACAATGCAAGGGGTGCAAATTAGCATTCTGTTTTGCACATAAGTTAAATACCGACTGTTTTTTCATGTAGCACACAAATACTTGATAGCTTATTTGTACACTTAAATTTAAAGTTGATATTTGTGTGCTACATGAAAAAACAGGCAGTATTTAACTTGTGTGCAAAACAGAATACTAATTTGCACCCCTTGCATTGTACCATGGTTTTGTCCAGGAGACTGAAATAAGAAGTTTCTCAATTTAAGATCCTTAATGAATCAGGCCCTAGATTACTGGACTGCACTTTGTGCCATGATGTAATGCCACAAAGTGCACAGCATTGTGGAAATCAGAATAGAAGCATACGGCAATGAACAGCTTGCTCTCACTTACTACTATTGTATTTCTTGATTAGCATGGCATGACCACTCCACAACTGAAATGATTTTAAAAAAAATCTGAAGCATATAAAGTGTGAAAGTCTACCTCGTTATTACCTCTTGCTGGGTGGGATATATATGTTCGACTGATACATGATCAACGTTTATATGGTCGACACCATAATATAGACAGGGTTGGAAAGTCAGCAGTAAGGACTTTGACAATATTATTAGGTTGACAATTGAAATGTAGACAGTATTATTAGGTCGACAATTCGAATGTCAATTAGTGAAGACGAGGGACAGTCCAATAACATAGTTCACTATAGGTCAGTTCTTCAGTTCTTTGTTCTTGAGGCTTCGGTCTTTTTCCATGGTAACTGTGTATGTACGCACGCACGTATCCAAGACTTCTCCCGCGCCGCTTCCCTCCATTGGAACAAGCTCCCCCGCTCCATCAGAACTTCCCCTAATCTGTCCTCTTTCAAACGAACATTAAAAACCCACCTTTACCTTAAAGCCTTCCAGTCTCATGCCTAAACTCCCACTGGTTGGCTACCTCTCTTTCTCATCCCTTCTTCCCTTCTCTCCCTTCCTCGACTCCGTCTCCGTTTCTCCAGTCTCTCCGTCTCATCCATGTGTCTGTCTGTCTTCCCCTCCCTTTAGATTGTTCGCTCCTTTGAGCAGGGCTCTCCTACCTTCTGTTTCCATCACTTTTAACTGCGCTCTCCAGCTACTCAGCTCACCTCCTCTCAGTCCCTCTGCCCTCTGTCTCCTCTCGCTTCTCTCCGCTCCCCTCAGTGACTCTCAACCTGTCATCCGTGTCCACCCTCTTGGGCCATAGTTACCTGCCTATACTCACTTTTCCCCTCCCTCCCTCTCTTTCATGCTGTGCCTGAGCCCCCAGAGTTATAGTGCTTACTGTTACTTGTACTGTGCTGTTTCACCTTGTACTGTGCCATTGTTTGTCCTTGTACGGCACTACGGATACTTTGTGGTGCCCTATAAATAAAAAGTAATAATAATAATAATAATAATATGTAACCAATTGCTCATCCCCCCAGCCACATACTGGTTAAACAAGTATTTTCCCTCAGGCTCCCGTCATTAAAGCGTTACATTAGTGTACTTAGTATAATGTTATATAAAGTCTCATTTTATACACAATGAAACAATAATATTAATAATGATGTCAACAGTGTACGATATGATAGCAACTAACCTTAGATTTGTGCATTTAATTTCAATTGTATAGTACACGTCATAAATATTCATTGATTCAGACTGATGTTTCATACAATTTTAATAATTTGACTCTAACAAAATATTTAGGGAAAAGATACTAATGCATGTGGTGATTTGTGTAAAAGATTGAAAATAGCTAACATTCCATACATTATATGCAGTGGAAAGAAAAGGATCAGACCATGCCCACTTTTTGCTGGTAGTGTTCTTGTTACTTGTACCAGAATGCCCATTGAGAAATAGTCCGTCCAACATGATCATGCATCTAATGGAACTTCCCATGTCCCATCTTCATCCTCTGGCTGTAGGTCTGTTACCTCTAAAACAGCCACACCAGTGCATGAAGAGAACATTGAGCTGAAGAACGTAATCACAGAATCCTGAGTCTAAAAGTGTGCATGAGTGCTATATGTGAGTCTGACATCTCAGATTCTGACACTGTAATTACAGGGCAGCCTCCAAATTTTCTTAACCTTTTGAAAAAGTGAGGATGAGAAGAAATGATGGTGATTTAGATATAGAAATTGAGGATGCTACTTTGAAACTTGTGTAACAGGATGAGGGGGGTTAATTGTGGATCTGAAAATGATGAAGGAATTGTACTTGAACAAGATAGTGAGGAGGATGATGATGATGATGATGATGATTGTGTCCAAGTAAGGCAGTCACCAGTGGTACCATCTCATGTACATGATATGCACATTATAATGCCTGGGCAATGAAACAAAAAAATCCACATCTTGCATATGGAAATATTTTTATCACAACATTTGTCAAGGCATCTGTAGCCTTTGTGATGCCACAATAATTAGATATCCCCAAGAGGCATACTTGCACACTACAGCTGCTGCTGCTGGGGGTGATACATCTAAACAGAAGGGGAGCAGAAGAGTAAGCACAGTTTGAAACAATAATTGTTTGTGAAACAAGCGTTTGCAAGAAGAACCAATTATGACATCCAGCATTCGGTTGCACAGCAAATCACTAAAGTCATGACAGCTATCTTAGCATTGGATGTTTGTCCAATTTCTGCCATCAATACATCAGGTTTTAGCAGTTTAGTTGAGGTTATGTGTGCATGCTACCAAATTCCATCTCAATTGCATTTCTCTTGAACTGCATTGCCTCAGCTGTATTGGAAGATTAAACAAAAATTAATTCAGTCCCTAGAAAATGCTACTGTGCCAACGATCCACTTAACTACATATATATCACCATCATCAACATTTATTTATATAGCGCCAGCAAATTCTGTAGCGCTTTACAATTGGCAGCAAACATTAATAAAACAATATTGGGTAATGCAGACAGACCGAGAGGTAAGAGGGCTCTGCTCAAAAGCTTACAATCTATGGGAAAATCAGAGTTTGAAACACAAGGGCATGTGCTACATCATACTGCACATTGGACCAGCTACAATGCAAAGGTAAAAAGTATTGAGTGGGCTGTGTGATCAGTCACACAGCAATGTTGGCCAGAGGGTTGTTGTCTTGTGTTAGCTGTGTAGAGGGTGATAATACTGTAACCTAGGGAGATTAAGATGCTGGTTGTGGAATATCATAAGGTTGTCTGATGAGGTGGATTTTCAGTGAATACTTGAAGGTTTGAAGACTAGAGGAAAGTCTAATTGTGCGAGGGAGGGAATTCCACAAAGTGGGTGCAGCCCAAAAAAAGTCCTGTAACTGGAAATGGGAGGATGTTATGAGGGTGGAAAAGAGATGCAGATCTTGTGCAGAATGGAGGAGTTGATTTTGGAGATATTTTGAGAAAGGTGAGGAGATGTATGTTGGTACAGTTTTGTTGACCGCCTTTTATGTTCGTAGAAGAATTTTATATTGGATTTGTTGGAAAACAGGCAACCAATGTAGAGACTGACAGAATGGCTCAGCAGAGGAAGAACAGTTTGCAAGGAAAATCAATCTAGCCGCTGCGTACAAAATAGATTGTAGGGGTTCAAGTCTGATTTTGGGAAGACCAGTAAGGAGGGATTTGCAATAGTCGATGCAGGAGATGATGAGTGCATTAATTAAGGTTTTTGCAGTGTCTTATGTGAGATATGTGAGTATTCTGGAAATGTCCTTTAGATGTATGTAACATTATTTAGATATAGAGTTGATGTGGGGAACAAAGGATAGTTGTGAGTCAAGGATTACACCTAGACAGCGAGCTTGCGGGGTGGGATTTATGGTCATGTTATCAACAGAAATAGAAATGGCAGGCAGGAAGCTTCTGCTTTTGGGTGGGAATAATATTAATTCTGTTTTTGAAAGACTGAGTTTGAGTTGGAGAGAAGACATCGAAGATGAAATGGCAGAAAGACAGTCAGTAATGTGAGACAACACAGATGGTGAGAGATCAAGAGAAGATAGATAGATTTGTGTATCATCCGCATAGAGATGATACTGAAATCCAAAAGAGCTTATTAGTTTTTCAAGAGAAGTGGTGTAGATAGAGAATAGCAGAGGACCTAGGACTGACCTTGTGGTACTCCAACCGATAGAGGAATTGGAGCATAGGTGGATCCAGATAAATTAACACTGAAAGAGTGTTTAGATAGGTAGGATGAGAACCAGGATAGGACAGTGCCTTCAAGACCTAGGGATTGTAGCGTTTGTATGAGGAGAGATTGATCAACAGTGTCAAATGCAGCAAAGAGATCCAGGAGAATTAAAAAAGAGTAATGGCGTTCAGTTTTTGCTGTGATCAAAAAATTGACAACCTTGGTCAACACAGTCTCTGTGGAGTGTTGAGAGCAAAAACCTGACTGAAGAGAATCCAGTAGGTTGTTTGCTGTAAGAAAGTGTGTGAGGCGAGTGAAGGCTATTCTCTCTAGAAGCTTGGAGGGGCATGAGAGCTGAGAGGTGGGGCGGTAATTTGAGAGAGAGTTTGGGTCAAAATTTTGTTTTTTTTCCAAAATAGGAGTAATCTCTGCATGCTTGAATAGTGATGGAAATATACCAGTAGAGAGAGAGATTACAGATTTTAGTTAGAGGTGGAATGAGCACAGGAAACAGGGACCTACCAATTTGTGAGGTATGGGATCAAGAGGACAGGAGGTAGAGTAGGAAGATGAGAATAAAGTAGAAACTTCCTCTTCATTTGTGGGATCAATTAAAGAGAGAGTGTCAGATGGTGCTACAAAGGAATTGAGCTGACTGCTTGGTGAGGGAGATGATACCATTTCAAGTCTGATTTTATTGTATAAGTGTACAAGCGTCACTGGTCAAATAAAAAACTACATGACATTGACAGAGCCAGCAAATTCCATAGCGCTTTACAATTGATAATACACACAGTAATAAAACAATATAGGGTAATACAGACAGATAAAGAGGTAGGAGGGTCTGCAAGCTATCGCCATCAGCAGCAGCAGCAGCTCCAATAGCTTCATCATCATTCTACTCATCCTTTTTGCATAGTAGTGCTAGCACACAATGCCAGGTCAATCACAGGCAAGCTACTCTCTGTATTCCTGGTTTCAGTAAGAAACATACTGGTTTCAATCTGTTGGAAAAACTCAGGAATGTCATAGCAAAATGGCTGACCCTGCTAAGACTCCTCACAGGATTTCTCATTGCCGATAATGGAGTGAACATATGTGTTCATTACGACTGGGTAAATTTCGACACGTACCATGCTTTGGACACACAATAAACATGGTGGGGCAGAATTTCTTAAAATATGAGAGGTCAGTGTCGGAGATGCTTTTTGTGGCTCGTAAAATTTCTGTTCATTTTCGACATCAGTGACCGCATGTAGAACATTGCAGTGACTGCAAAATAAATAGCATCTGCAATGCCAAGAACTGAAGCAAGAGGTAGTAAGAAGGTGGAACTTCACATTTTATATGCTTCAGTAACCAGAGGAACAGCAATAAACCATTAAGATCTACACATCAAACCATAAGATAGGGAGAGGGGACATGTTACCTTACTTCAGCGCACTGGAGAATCCTTATTGTTTTATGCAAGTTTCTGAAACCACTTGAAATTGTAACAAATTGCGAGAGTTCAGACAGTGCCAGGCCTTGTAGATCAAGTTCTTTATTTACTTCCACAGGACCCAATGGTTTACAGCACCTTGAAATTGGATCACTACATTTTGACAAACATGCTTGATCCTACGTTTAAGTCATATATAATGTCTTTCTGACATAACCCTTCTCAGATACAAATAAGCTCCTTGTGAGCAAGCTGTCGGCTCAAGTCACACATGATATGTCCCCAGCTTCATCTTCTCCTAAAATATTGTATACATTTGAATGATATTGTGGAGCAGTGTATTAAGAATTGTGAGGTAACAGTCCCTCCTTTCCCTATCTCATTGGGTGTTCACCTGGTGTTGTATTGACTACAAGTAGGTCCAACTTCAAGTAGCTTTACTACGCTTATCTATCATGTCTACAGATCAGGAACATACTAGTACTAGTATTGAAAATAGGAGTCATTTTTCAACCTCTACTAGCAAACAAAGATCATTTGGGAAGAAAGTGTAAAAGAATTCCAAAACAGCCATATCATTGCATGTAAAGAACACTGAGGCTGAAGAACAAATTGGGTGTTCACAGAATCCTGAGTGTAATGGTGTCCATAAGTGCTCTATGTGAGTCTGACATTTGAGATTCAGATTCAGATTATAGGGCAGATTCCATCCAAAATTTCACAACCATTTGGAAAAGGTGTGATACATATGTTCAACAGTTACATGATCATCATTTAAATGGTCGACACCATAATATAGACAGGGTTGTAAAGTCGAAAATAATGACATCAAGAATATTATTATGTCGACAACTGAAATGTAGACATTAGGTCGACAATTTGAATGTAGACACTATTATTAGGTTGACAATTTGAATGTAGACAGTATTATTATGTTGACAGTTCAAATGTAGACCATATTATTAGGTCAACAAGAATATCCCTAGCACTATTCTAAACCCAATCCCTAACCCTATCCCTAACCATATAATTCTGTCTACATTTGAACTGCAGACCTAATAATACTGTCAACATTTGAATTGTCGATGTAATGTTGACTAAATGATTGTCTACATACCTTTTGGAAATGTTAGGATGAGTAGTAATGATGATGATTTAGACATAGAAATGGTGCTAATGTGTAACAAGATGAGGGGATAATTGTGGATCTGAAAATTTTACGTTGCGTTGTACTTGAAAATGATAATGAGGAGAATGATGTATGTGTCCAAGTAAGTCAGTCACCAGTGGTACCACCTCATGCCCATAATAAATTAATTATAATGCCTGGGCAAAAGACCAAAAAAAACTCACCTCTTGCATGTGCAAATTTATTTATCCCAACCCAGGCAAAATTTGTCAAGGCATCTGTGATGCCACAATACGTAAAGATAGGCACCTCCTATTTCCTATTTCCATCATCATAATCATTTATTTATATAGCACAAGCAAATTCCGTAGTGCTTTACAATTGGGAACATACACAGAAATAAAATAATACTGGGTAATACAGACAGACAGAGAGGTAAGGAAGCCCTGTGTGCAAGCTTTCAATATCCGTGTTACGTTATTTGCAGCGAGTTCATTCAAGAAGACTAAGTATAGTTTTAAACAACAATTATCTGTGAAACAAGCATTTGCAAGTATGAAGCCAACATATTGTTGCAGAGCCATTGCCAAATGCCATTGTACCAACTATCCATTTAACTATTGATTTGTGGACAAGCAGTATTGGTCAACAAAAGACTGCATTGCCATGCCAGCCCACTGGGTAGGTGTATCGCCTCCAGCAGCAGCAGTGCTGTTGTTGGAGGTGATACACCCCCATGTGTTTCAGATTGTATTTCAGATTGAAACACATGGGGGGGAATTTAAGGCAGAGTGCCTCCAGAACAGTCGTGAAGGCACTCTGTGCTGATGTAACATCCACGATGTTCGGCAGCACATTGCAAACAATTAAATACCCTCCTTGGGATTTTAACAGCACCCTGATATTTGTCCACTAAATAGTTGAGATGTCACTGATACTGCGCCTCACACAATTACTTTCAGGTTTGAACATTTGGGATTTTAAAAGCAAGAAATATATTTGTCTTTTTTGGCTATGCTGCTCACAGTCATACAGCATCCTGCTTTTTCTCCACTAAATAGTTAGATGTCTCTACTAAATATATTATAATATACTGTTACAACAACCAGTTGCCACTTCTTGTCTACTTTTCACTCTCTCACACCCAATTGATCAGTAAAACATTTTAGCAGGCTGATTGCTAAATAAACTGCAATAAAATCACAGCTACTGCAATATGCGTTGTCTCTTTCACCCTGTACAACCCTCTACAAGCGATTTTCTGAACACGGAATTGCAGCAAACTTCCTACCTAGATGCTATCACTTCTAAAATGGCAGCTGAGAATGGGGGGGGGGGGGGGCTATATATAGAAAATATTGAAATTCAGATCTGTATGATTTCTCCAAATTCGACCAGCTCATCTCTAGTTTTAATATAAACGCAAGGGTGAAATAGTGTCATATAAGGACATTAATTAAAATAAGTTAGCGTTCTCCTATAATTGTATTGAACATTACAACGCAATTAGAAATATCCTGCAGTGGCAATGCCCTTGCTTATGAAGTGTAAAAGACACACCTCTTCATCATCATTTCATCATCATCATCATCATCATCATCATCATCTTATTTATATAGCACCAGTAATTTTGCAGGAGTCTGCAGAGAACTCACTCACATCAGTGCCTGTCCCATTGAAGCTTACAGACTAAATTCCCTAACACACACACAGACACACACAGACAGACTAAGGTCAATTTAATAGCAACCAATTAGCCTACTAGTATGTTTTTGGAGTGTGGGAGGAAACCGGAGCACCCGGAGGGAACCCACACAAACACAGGGAGAACATACAAACTCCACACAGATAATGCCTTGTTCAGGAATTGAACCCATGACCCCAGCGCTGAAGATATTAATTAAATTTGTATTTGAACATAAAAAAATCTGTCAAGATATCTATTATGTTCTTTGCATTGTCTGCTTTTTGGTTAAAAAGACTTAACAAAATTGACCATCAAAGTAACTTTTTATGGCTATTAAACCTAAGCAAATATGTAATTTAGTTTTATTTTCACAGAATGTGTTTATCTATGCACTTCATTGTTTTATTTTTAAGGTTCTGATAGCAGTGCTGCATTAAGTATAAGTAACCAAGTATATTGGCTTGAAAAGCAAAAACAAAATTAAAAATGTAACATGTTTTTAATGCAAATAGCACAGAATCAGCTAAAAAATAGTAAATTAACAGGTAAAAATTTACATTTCCTCCTTTTGGACGCCAAAAAAAATCCTATTGACAATGCTTGATAGGCGAGTTCCTTAATGTTTTTATGCAAACCCCTTTGGTTCCAAATAAATCATATTAGCTAATAGTTTGCTGAGATATATTTAGAATGGTTTCCAGGTGGGAACAGTATTTCAATGGAAGATTTATTCTCCAAAGGTAATTTTCTTTTTGAAAGAACTTCAGTACATAGGAGCTTCTATTTGAATTATAGACTGTTTAACTGAAAGAACAATGCAACTCTTGAACAAATATTATATGTGCATGTCTACATGTATCTGGGTGCTGTTCTTGCATGTTTCACGCATTTTTGCTGTGCGTTTTTTTTAAACTGGCTGATGGTTCTGTTGTTTAAACCTTTTTGTGTTTGAAGGATTGTAGAGTGATTATTAAAATTCCAAGTGACTATATTGTGCTTATAAAGATCAACGCTTCCTTCTTCTCTTTCCCTTTCACTAACTTTCCTTTTTAAGTTTGAACACGCTTCTGCCTATGTTGTACACAGTTTTAATAAAACTTCTTTGTAATCTAAAGAACTAATATTATGTATTGGCACGTTTGTGACTTCAGTTCTCATTTGGGAGTGGGCGTTTTTTTTCTTCTTTTGACCCATGGATGTGTGCTGTTGTCTTTTCGAAATGTAATGTTTTTTTTCAATGCAAATTGTCAACTTTATAAGCAGACTTGCATTATTTTCTAAAGTCTATATTTCAATAAAATGTTTTCCAATGCACAGTGAGCACTGTATTTTTTATTGTCTTATCTTACAAAGCAAGGTTAAATATACACCAGACTATGGTATATATTTACTAAACTGCGGGTTTGAAAAGTGGAAATGTTGCCTATAGCAACCAATCAGATTCTAGCTGTCATTTTGTAGAATGTACTAAATAAATGAAAACTAAAATCTGATTGGTTGCTATAGGCAACATCTCCACTTTTTCAAACTCGCAGTTTAGTAAATATACCCCTATGTGTGCAGTATGGTGTTTAAGTTAATGCACTAAAATGTATGAAAGAATACATGAAAAAATATAATCCTATGACGTGTTTTTTATGTGTTAACTAGGGCTATATCCATTACAATGAAGAGTAAAATTCAATGCAAAGCGCTTTATTATTGGTACACTATTGGTAGTATAATTTCCTAATTAAGATTATTTCCTTATTTAAGGCATTTTTCTTAACACAATCCATATGCAGTTTGTGAAATCTTGATGGTGCTTTTTTTTACATTCAATTTAAACAATATTTACATCCATTGTTACACCACATATATGGTATTTGCACACATTGCCATAAAATAAACATTATGGCCCAATTTGCCACAACACCTTGGTGATGATTTACATTATACAACAAATGAGAACAATTGTAACATTATTGTGACTAATATCATCATCATCACCATTTATTTATATAGCGCCACTGATTCCGCAGCGCTGTACAGAGAACTCATTCACATCAGTCTCTGCCCCATTGGAATGGGAAGACTTGGGGGTAAATTTACTAAACTGCGGGTTTGACAAAGTGGGGATCTTGCCTATAGCAACCAATCAGATTCTAGCTGTCAGTTTGTAGAATGTACTAAACAAATGCTAACTAGAATCTGATTGGATGCTTTAGGTAACATCTCCACTTTTTCAAACCCGCAGTTTAGTAAATATACCCCTTGGTGTGACATCATTGAAGGAATGCACTTACCAGAAAATATTCATGATAAACTTCCAAACCAACTCTTAAACAAATATCCAACAATGCCTCAGAAGTCACAGTGGTTATCTAATGCTTTCTGTTTGCTGAAATATTTCTTTGAATGTTTAAAATTAGGTCATTAAAAGGGGCTAGGAGTGTGTCTTCAGTTGATTGCATGTACAAAACAAATATTAAACAAATTGCAAGTTCTGCTCTGCAAATGACAAACACAACCTTTATACTATATCCGGTCAATAAAAGATAAAAACACATTTCTGCAGACTTCAAAGGAATACCTCAATACCTTAGCAACTTTTTACTAGTATAAACACCACTACCATTGATTCTGTTTTAGGACTATTACAATAGAGATTAATTATACATATTATAATCTTCCAATTCCTGTTGCTGCACCATACCGTGGAATGCTATTCCATACTACATTTCAAAATAACACATTTTATTTTATTTTATTTTTAATTTATAAATAATGCTGGGACAAAGGTGTCAGTTACTTCTGTTCTTTGGTGTGGTTTGGCGGGATTCTATGTGGAACTCTAAAGGGCAAAATATGCCTGAGAAACGTACAGTATTCTGCACCCAAAAGAGGCAAATATTCCACTGTACACTTTTAAAAATTTCTGTGAACGTGCGCAGTGTTTATCCTTTTTCTTGGATGGATATGCAGTGTGTGCATCTATCTCTGTCCTGGGTGGATATACAGTGTGTGCATTTATCTCTGTCCTGGGTGGATATGCAGTGTGTGCATCTATCTCTGTCCTGAGTGCATATGTAGTGTGTGCATCTCTGCCCTGGGTGGATATGCAGTGTGTGCATCTCTGTCCTGGGTGAATATGCAGTGTGTGCATCTCTGTCCTGGGTGGATATGCAGTGTGTGCATATTTGTCCTGGTTGGATATGCAGTGTGTGTGCAACTATCTCTGTCCTGGGTGGATATGCAGTGTGTGCATCTCTGCCCTGGGTGGGTATGCAGTGTGTGCATCTCTGCCCTGGGTGGATATGCAGTGTGTGCATCTATGCCCTGGGTGGATATGCAGTGTGTGCATCTCTGCCCTGGGTGGATATGCAGTGTGTGCATCTCTGCCCTGGGTGGATATGCAATATGTGCATCTCTGCCCTGGGTGGATATGCAGTGTGAGCATCTCTGTCCTGGGTGGATATGCAGTGTGTGCATCTCTGCCCTAGGTGGATATGCAGTGTGTGCATCTCTGCCCTGGGTGGATATGCAATATGTGCATCTCTGCCCTGGGTGGATATGCAGTGTGAGCATCTCTGTCCTGGGTGGATATGCAGTGTGTGCATCTCTGTCCTGGGTCGATATGCAATGTGTGCATCTCTGTCCTGGGTGGATATGCAGTTTGTGCATCTCTGTCCTGGGTGGATATGCTGTGTGGGCATCTCTGTCCTGGGTGGATATGCTGTGTGTGCATCTCTGTCCTGGGTGGATATGCAATGTGTGCATCTCTGCCCTGGGTGGATATTCAATGTGTGCATCTCTGTCCTGGGTGGATATGCAGTGTGTGCATCTCTGTCCTGGGTGGATATGCAGTGTGTGCATCTCTGTCCTGGGTGGATATGCAGTGTGTGCATCTCTGCCCTGGGTGGATATGCAGTGTGTGCATCTCTGCCCTGGGTGGATATGCAGTGTGTACATCTATGCCCTGGGTGGATATGCAGTGTGTGCATCTCTGCCCTGGGTGGATATGCAGTGTGTGCATCTCTGCCCTGGGTGGATATGCAATATGTGCATCTCTGCCCTGGGTGGATATGCAGTGTGAGCATCTCTGTCCTGGGTGGATATGCAGTGTGTGCATCTCTGTCCTGGGTGGATATGCAGTGTGTGCATCTCTGCCCTGGGTGGATATGCAGTGTGTGCATCTCTGCCCTGGGTGGATATGCAGTGTGTACATCTATGCCCTGGGTGGATATGCAGTGTGTGCATCTCTGCCCTGGGTGGATATGCAGTGTGTGCATCTCTGCCCTGGGTGGATATGCAATATGTGCATCTCTGCCCTGGGTGGATATGCAGTGTGAGCATCTCTGTCCTGGGTGGATATGCAGTGTGTGCATCTCTGTCCTGGGTGGATATGCAGTGTGTGCATCTATGCCCTGGGTGGATATGCAGTGTGTGCATCGCTGTCCTGGGTGGATATGCAGTGTGTGCATCTCTGCCCTGGGTGGATATGCAGTGTGTGCATCTTTGCCCTGGGTGGATATGCAGTGTGTGCATCTCTGTCCTGGGTGGATATGCAGTGTGTGCATCTATGCCCTGGGTGGATATGCAGTGTGTGCATCTATGCCCTTGGTGGATATGCAGTGTGTGCATCTCTGTCCTGGGTGGATATGCTGTGTGTGCATCTCTGTCCTGGGTGGATATGCAATGTGTGCATCTCTGCTGTGGGTGGATATGCAGTGTGTGCATCTCTGTCCTGGGTGGATATGCAGTGTGTGCATCTCTGTCCTGGGTGGATATGCAATGTGTGCATCTCTGTCCTGGGTGGATATGCAGTGTGTGCATCTCTGTCCTGGGTGGGTATGCAGTGTGAGCATCTCTGTCCTGGGTGGATATGCTGTGTGTGCATCTCTGTCCTGGGTGGATATGCAATGTGTGCATCTCTGCCCTGGGTGGATATGCAATGTGTGCATCTCTGTCCTGGGTGGATATGCAGTGTGTGCATCTCTGTCCTGGGTGGATATGCAGTGTGTGCATCTCTGTCCTGGGTGGATATGCAGTGTGTGCATCTCTGCCCTGGGTGGATATGCAGTGTGTGCATCTCTGTCCTGGGTGGATATGCAATGTGTGCATCTCTGTCCTGGGTGGATATGCAGTGTGTGCATCTCTGTCCTGGGTGGATATGCTGTGTGTGCATCTCTGTCCTGGGTGGATATGCTGTGTGTGCATCTCTGTCCTGGGTGGATATGCAATGTGTGCATCTCTGCCCTGGGTGGATATGCAATGTGTGCATCTCTGTCCTGGGTGGATATGCAGTGTTTGCATCTCTGTCCTGGGTGGATATGCAGTGTGTGCATCTCTGCCCTTGGTGTATATACAGTGTGTGCATCTTTGTCTTGGATGGATGTGTAGTATTTGTCTCTGTTCTGGATGGATCTGCTGTGTGTGAGATCCATCTAACTTGTTGTCTTTCTAGTTCAGTATTTGGCACACTTTGACTACATGCTTTCTTAGTTTAGTTGAAGCCTTAGACAGTCAGACCCTCTTGTTGTTCCCAGCCTTGCAAGAACATAACGGTTGTCTTTGGTACATCACAGGAACCATCATAGCTCTTTTACTTCTGATTTGTAGAAAGAGAATCCTCAGTGCTAGTGGGGGAGTGCCTATAACTGTATATGAGTAAGAGAAGAGATGTGTGTGTGGCAATGCAGGTGCCTTCTTTACTATCAAATATAGACACACAAAATATAGCAATTCTGTCTAAAATAAAATAATACACTGTAGTGCACAAAAGGATGAGAGAGGCCATCAAGCCAAAGGAGTTTAAAAACATGTGTTGTGAGCTGATAATGTTACTTACCACTAGGGTGGTTAAGTCTGTGATGAAATCAGCCAACTGGGATGAGGTGGGAGTGGTCGTGGAAAGAATGTATCCAGCAGTGGAGGAAGAGAGAGCTTCCTGTTTCCTGGATCCGGATTCCGAGCAGCAGCAGGCTGAGTATCTCTCTACTTGTTTAGATTTATCCGTGTGACCTTGTTTATATTCATCTGTGTTATCTTGCTTAGATTTATCTGTGTGGTTAGATTTATCTGTGTGATCTTGCTTAGTTTTATTCTGTGTGTTAGATTCATCTGTGGTATCTTGCTTTCCCTTTCTATGCTTTTTCCTACTTTGCCTGCTCCTGCTTCTTCTGTTTCTGGTCTTTCCTGTGCTTTCCCTTCCTGTGCCTGGACCCGGGGAACAGCAGCGTTAGGCGCAGTATCTCCCTCCTTCGTGGTATTTTCTGTGTGGTTTTCTTTCGCCTTCTCTCCCTTGTTTCCTGCTTTTCCTTCTCCTTCTCTCTCTTCCTGTACCCTCCTTCTTCTCTTCCCCTGCCATGTCCTCCTCTCGTCCCCGCTGCTCCAGGTCTATCCCTGCCAGGTTTTCCCCCACCCCCCCCCCCCGTGGTTTATCCGTGGCCTGCTCCCCTCTCCCCCATCATGTTCCAGCTTCAGTTTCGGGTCCGTCTGGCGGGTCCAGGCGGGGGGCGGAGCGTTATGCACGTGACTCGGCCGCCGCAAGGGGATCTCGCGGGGCTGGGTCGGGTCATGTGAGAGGAACCAGGGCTCCGGAGCGGGCGGCCAGGCCACTCGTGTCCGGAGCTGTTAGCAGGCACAGGAGGGCAGTCCCAGCTTGGGGAAGGGGATCTCCTTTCCCTGTTCCCACGGCTGCAGGGCTGCTCCGATGCACAGGGGACAGCCGTCCTCCCCCGGGTTTAACTGTGCAGGGCGGGCAGAGGCTACCCTTTTACAGCGGGGGGGGCGGCGGGTGAACTCCCCACAGTGGGCAGGTCCTGGATGTCCTGCTCCCCATACAGGGGCTTGGGCCCTGTGGTTGTGGATACCCCTCCATTAGGGTTTCAGCACATTGGTGGGGGAAGGGGTAGGTAGCAGCTCCCCCTCACTCCCTTCCAGGCAGAGCCCGTTAGATCTCTCCAGTTCCCGGCCTGTTTACATGGGGCGTCAGGGTTTAGTATCCCCCTCTCCTTCCCTTCTAGTTAGGTCCCCCAAACCCCTCCCCTCCCTTCCTTTGCCCCAGTACCCTCCCCCCGCCCCGGGGTCTCCCCCCTTCTCTTCTCGGGGGATTCCGGTAAGCAGGCCATGTCAGGCACGGCATCCAACCAGGCCCCTGGGTTGCTGGGCCCAGTCCCAGCTAGTTTCCCCCCCGGGATCAGGGGGGCACACCAGCAGCAGTCCCCTGCCCCTGTTCCTCAGTTCAGCCGGGCCCTGGGCTCGTTAGCCATGGCGGGCAGCTGTCCTCACCGTCCACCCCTTCCCAATCAGCCCGGGGGAGGCATCCCGGCCAACAATGGGTCCCTGCCATACCCCCACAGGGAATATGGGTCCTCGCCAGAAGAGGATGGTATTTGGTTGGCCCGCTACCCTTCCTTGTCAGGCCGGTATATACATGTCCATCCCAGGCCTTCCGTATATAATGCGGCTGGTGGGGGTTCCCACCCCCCACCCCCCTTGGTAGAGAAGACCCTGTACGATCTGCCTCCCGCAAGCGCTAATGTGTTTTCTCATCCAGTTCCGCAGATACAGTTGCTTTTAACGACAGTGGCAGCAGACAAAGGTGGCCCAGCGCTTCTCGAGCAGCGGGGAGAGGAGTTAGAGCACGCAGGGACGCAGCAAGGTGCTCAACAGATCGGAGCGGGCAATGAGGGAGGAGCGGAAGCGGTTTGAATGGAGGCACATGGGGCAGCTGGTGAGTATGAGGCTTACACTGTATGTAATTCCCCTTTGTCGAGTACAACCATTGAAACTACAAGTGATGAGTCCACTTCATCTTCCCCTAGACAGGGTCAGCGCAAGCTAGTGAAAATACTTAACGATCATTTTGGGGGTAGTAAGAGGAAACACAGAGATCGGTTAGGGGCTTCTTCCCCAGTGCCGTCCGGAGGCCCACTGGTTAAGTGTGAGAACACAGCGCTGATGATAGGAATTAGGCGCAGCGTTAGGGACAAGATTAAAAGGGGCTACTATGTGGATATATTCGAATTAACAAAGGACACAGAGAGAGAATTAGCGGCTGCATGTGCTCGGGGGGGAGTTGGTGAGGACGTGTATAGAAATTTTTCCAACTGGTTAACGGGATATTGTGTTTTTTCGGCCTGTTATTTGGAAACGAGACCAGACGCAATTATAGACGTCTGGAAGTATCTACATTTGATTAACGAGATGCATAGTTGTGAGCGTCCAGGGACCTGGAAGTTGTATGATAAGCTTTTTCGTGAGATGATGCATGGCCAGCATTATATGCCCCTAGCCTTTAAAGATGTGGAAATCTGGATGAGATTGAATAGAGCCCAAATGGGGGTGCAAACAGGATACGGCCCTCCGCAGTTGACTAGGTTTCAGTCCAGGGGGAGACGAGGTGCTCCCCAGTCCTCAAGGAATCACTGCTTTGCATTTAACAATGCCTCCTGCGGGAGGGGTGCAGATACAAACATGTTTGCTCCAACTGTAGGGGAAGTCATCCCCTCAAGGATTGCCCTATGGGCACCATTGGCATCGGTAGGGGGAGGGGAGGGCCGGGGGGTGCTGTCTAAGGCCGATTCCCCCATTAACTTCCCAATCCTCTGTAAATGGCTGGCGCTTTACCCGGATGCGGCTCAGGCCTCTTTCCTTAGGGAGGGTTTTCGCCACGGTTTTCGCCTCCCCACTGATAGTGGGGTGGCGGGTTCCGCCACCAGGAACCTTCGCTCCGCATATGTATACCCTGACATTCAGGCGGAGAAAGTTGGAAAGGAGATAGGCCTGGGTCGCATGGTGGGTCCTTTTTCATCCCCCCCATTCAAGATTTAGTCATTTCCCCGGTCTGAATAGTGCCAAAAAAGACCCTGGGTAGATTTAGATTAATTCAGCATTTATCTCACCCAGATGGCAAGTCAGTTAACGACGCGATCGACCCTAAAATCAGCTCAGTGGTATAGCAGTCCTTTGACGATGCCTTAAACATAGTGAGGGAGTTTGGCAAGGGAGCAAGAATGGCTAAATTGGACATAGAATCCGCATTTCGGCTCCTACCTTTGCACCCCGAGTCCTTTAAATTTATGGGGTTTAAAATCCGGGACGAGAACTATGTGGATAGATGCCTGCCAATGGGTTGTTCAGTTTCATGCTCATACTTTGAGGCGTTTAGTTCCTTCCTTCACTGATGTGGGGGGACGGGGACGGGGCACCACAGCATAGCACATTATCTGGTCGACTTCATGTTTATAGGCCCAGCTGACTCCCCTTGTTGTGAGGACACGCTGTATGCTGCGCAGGCGCTATTTCGGGTGATGGGTATACCAGTAGCTGCAGATAAAACAGAGGGTCCGGCCACATGCTTAGCGTTTTTAGGCATAGAAATTGACACGATGGAAGGTTGTTGTCGTTTACCCCTCGATAAAATTGTTAAGTTACAATCCCTGATTGAAGAAGTGATAGCGTCACCGTCCTGCTCCTTGCGGAAAGTTCAGTCTTTGTTAGGCTTGTTTAATTTTGCTTGCCGAGTGATACCCATGGGGCGGGTATTTTGTAGAAAGTTGCAACTGGTGACGGCAGGTTTTCGCAGTCCCTATTCACAGGTTCGGCTGTCTACAGAAATTAGGGAGGATTTGGGTATATGGAGCCGGTTTCTAGAGTTTTTCAACGGTATACGAGTATGGCCAGCTCCCTCAGTATCCAGTACATCGCTGGACTTACATACAGACGCATCATGCGCAAAGGGTTTTGGTGCGTTTTTTCAAGGGGAGTGGTGCGCCGCACCTTGGCCGCAGTCATGGGAAGCTGAGGGTTTGGTTCGGAACTTGTTAGCGTTAGAGTTGTTCCCCATAGTCGTGGCTTTGGAGTTGTGGTCTGGCCGGTTGCGCGGCAGGAGCGTGGTTTTTTGGTGTGACAACCTAGGTGTGGTGCAGGCCATCAATAAGCAGATCGTCACGCCCGGCAATCAACTTGTTGCGGGTCTTGGTGTTGAAATGTCTAGAGTTTGACATTAGTTTTCGTGCACGACACGTTCCTGGCGTAGATAACCAGATAGCGGACGCTCTTTCTCGGCTTGAATGGCAACGTTTTAGATCTCTGGCCCCACAGGCCTGTTTAACTGGCTTACAGTGTCCCCCTTGTGTTTGGCAGATGATCCGGTAGGGATGAGGTGGCTAGCAGAAGCGTCCTTGGCTCCGGCAACGAGAAAGTGTTATCAAGGGGCATGGGAACGGTGGTTGTGCTACCAGGCTTACATCAACGGCGGCACTTCAGGTCAGATTACCTCTATTACGGGCTTTATGTGGAAGCTTTATAACGAGGGGGTTTCTAAAGCTAGGATGGGGTCCCTGTTAGCCGATATTTCATTTATGACTAGACTAAATAGTACGCAGGATCCCACAAAGTCATTTATTATAGCTAAGGCTTTGAAGGGTTGGTCCAGAATACAGCCTTTAAAGAATGACACTCTCTGCCCTATTGACGGCCAAATGTTAGCTAGGTTGGTTGAGGTCTTACGTAATTTAACTATGGATGAGTATGAGGCTTTGCTTTTTGGTATAGCTTTCTCAGTAGCGTATCACGGTGCTTTTTGAATTAGCGAGCTAGTAGCCAGATCTAAGAACGACATAGGTGGAGCTTTGCTGTCTAGAAATGTGGTTTTGCAGCCTAAGGTGATTCGCTGTAAGATAGTTAGGTCAAAAACGGATCAGTTAGGCAGAGGCCATTGGTTAGCAATTACGGAGCAACAAGGAACATCTATATGCCCGGTCATGTTGGCCAATAAATTTGCTAGTCTCCGGCCCCCAGGGGAGGGTTCGTGGTTAATTCATATGGATAATGCCCCATTAACCAAATTTCAGTTTAACGCCTTGTTGAAACGGGCCCTAGGGGAGATAGGTCTGAACCCAGGGGACTATGGCACACATTCCTTCAGGATAGGGGCCGCCACGGCCGCTGCCGTTAGAGGGGCATCCATCACAGAGATTCAAGCACTGGGGAGATGGAAGTCGCAGTCCTATAGGAAATACATACGGCCTGACAAATGAGCCGTTGAAGGGGGCTCTTATACACAGTATGGCATCTCCTCATGTCTTTCAGTATTATTCTATCGCTTTCATCTTATCTTTTCTCTTCTATCACTTGGTGACCCAAGGCCATGCTGCTCGCTGTGTTGAACGGGGGCATGAAGGGATTTTCTCCTCTTGTTTCCTTGGCAAGGCCTGATTAGTGTGTGTGCCTCCCGGGGTTATAAGGGGTCTTTACCTTCATGTGGGTTACCAATTTTCCTTTTCCAGGTTGTTTAAGAGTTAAAATGAAATAAAATAAAATAACATAAAATTAAAAGGAAATAAATAAAAATTGTGAACAAATAGCCCACGTAGAGGGGTGAATGTAAGCTAATGAAGGAAGTATTTTGAACTGGGGTGGCCCCTCTAGTAGGGAGGGGCTCTTCCATAAAGTTAATAACAGAGTGGGGTTAGTTTTTCTTTAGGTTAGTTTTTCTTTAGGTGGCGGGCCGTGCGGTCCATAGAACACACAGCGGTGGTGGGAGAGCATGGCAGTCAGATGGTTGTTAAACATACGGTACTAAAGTGTTGGTTCCCTCGTCGTTAGCAGACTCGTTGATACTCTAGTAAGGAGTATCAGGTTTTGCCTTGAAAGGGCTTAACCAGTTTGAGTCCAGAGGGTATTGAGTTAAATTATAGTCAAAAAGTACCGGCCAATAGATAAGGTTGTAACATGGTTTGGTGGAAAGGAGACGATCTTCCACCTGATTGGTTTATGTTGTTTTTAGCTGGCTGCCCTGCTCTGCGCCACCTATATAAAGAAAAAGGTCCAGATTGTTGATAGAAACCTTTTGATAGTTTTTGATAGAAACAAAATAAAATAAAATAAAATAGAAAATTAAATAAAATAAATTAAAGAAAAATAATAATAATAACATAAATAAAAGGACCTTTTCAATCCAAACTTAAGTTGGTGTCCGTGTCTTTATTTTATGGTTCGTAAGCATTATTACCAGTAAGGGGAAAGCTACATGAGAAGGGAAATCGACACTATGCTTTTTATGGTGCACGGTCTATCACAAACAGCCTCAGCTGCTGATAAACAATTGTGACAATCAATCAACCTAGCTTTCTGGCTCCTTGTAGCATCCTTGTATCATCATACTTGAATATCTGTACAAACCTTTTTTCACTGCCATGTGGAACATTCACCTCAATCACCTCACTGGCTGCAAAATTTGAAACCCTACAGAATGATTTGCCCATTGTAGTCCCATCTCTATTAATTACCTGAAGACTGTATTGCCACAATTTCACATTTCTACGAAACAGCCAGTTCTGTCATCATATTTCGCTCATCTCTTATTTATGAATATATATATATATATATATATATATATATATATATATTTGGGGCATTGTGATGTCTTTTATTGTTATGTATTAAAGTCTATTTGGACTTTTACTGGCAGTTTCTGTTACGTAAACTACAATTCCTTGGGTACGCATATTATCATAGGGAATTTCATTATTGCTTTCTTAAAAATGTATTACACTATATTATCTCTATTTTTGTTGAGTTTCATTATTTACTCCCCATGTGGAATCACCTATCTCACATGGATTTGTAAACTTGAAGAAGATATCTGCATTTTGAAGTTCTAACTTGCAACAGATAAGCGTTCCTTTATTATATATTTGGTATGCGGCTATTCACTACACTATATATGGATTTTTTGTGCTTTACTACTACACTATTTTTATCGTTTTTGTTTGTTTTGTGTTTTATTCTAGATAATTGCATTTGCAAACAGGTGAAAAGAAGCAGCCGATTCATTGCGTTGGGTTATTACCTAGCGCCATGAGCTCATATCCTCTATCTATCTATCTATCTATCTATCTACTTTGTAACAATCTATTATTTGCTAGTAATAAATTCGGATAGTCCGTTTCCATTATAAACAAGATTAAAATCCACAACCAAAATCTGAATCTTTATCAAGGGCAAGTGTGATGCTGTCAGGATATAGGCAATATAAATACTGAAAGTGAAGGATAAACTAGCTGTTAATCAATGGTGTGAGGAAAAGAAAGAAATCATTAGTCTCCTGGGGCACGTGCAAATAGGGCAATCATTTCACCTACACTAATTCCCTATGTTCTCTGCTTGTGCATAACACCTCTCTCAACAAGCATACAGTTTACACCAATAGATAGATATCCTCCTAATACATTAGATACGTTTTCACTTGGGTAGATCGTTTCTGATATGGTCCAGGTATAAATGCAAAATTTAACAAGATCCCTGCTGTAGTTGCTAATTTGTACCATGTTTACAGTAGAGTTTAGCATATGCAAATGACTTGATGGGGAAATGTTGATTAAGAGCAATAAAACAGTTTTTGTTCCCTAAATTATTTTCACACATAAAAGTGTTAAAAGATTAGGGAAGAGAGCAAAGAATTGAATCCGCTTTATCAACTCTGCCAAACCCTTAAACCTTGCCTGTGAAATTGTCTGTGTACTTTGATGAGAAGACATCAGGAAACTAAAGGAGTCATTAGTAACAGTTTACTCTCCAAATTTTCATCAAGGAGGAAACCACTTAAAATGCAATTGTGTTGTGTAAGCTGTAGCCTGCAGACACTGAGAACCTCTCAAGACATGCAAAAGGAGAGCTTGGATTGGTAAACAGTCTGAATGGTCAGTAATCAAACGCATCCTTTTCGTGTAGTGCTTGCATTTTATAGCTGTATTTTGGTCATCCTCGTCCAACAACTTGCATTTAGCAAATCCCTTTTTGACTTAAACCCAATGTGAGACGTTGAAAAATTTCCATTGTTTCAAGCACTTAGTAGCCCTCCAGTAAAATATATATTTCTGTGTAAGGAGTTACAGAAAGTTGACTCATAGAAAGGTTATGTTGCTAGCTGAACTACATTGTCAGATTAAGCAAAACATTTAACAAAAAAATCAATAAACACTGAAGAATAGGTTCAACATAAAGATCTCAAAAAAGCCAAAACCTTTAAAACAAATCCAACCAACTTAAACACCATGAACTCCAGTCAAATGTGTTTGAATATAGTTCATCTTAAACACAGTGTTAGGATTTCACAAACTTTCAAATAATTTCTGTTAAAATATCTGTTTTTTTATTTCATTCTATCTCAGTCCTGCTGTAGTTGGGCAAAAAGGTCAAAAGACTGTGGACAACTTTAAGGGCATTTATCGAATGGAATAACATGAAGCTAAGCTCATCAAAGGGAGCAAAGTAGTATTATCCTGCAGCCTTTATTTCAGGTCATTTAAAATATGATCCATTTGTTTAACAATTTAAAATAAAAAATGCCACCTTTTATAGGGAAAATGTCATTATCTAGGAAAAGCATGTGATCATCTAATAGAATAAGTATGTTAAGTTAACAAAGTATGTTAAGTAAACTGTCTCAGTGTCAAATTTGGGTCTGTTATACCTACTAATACATATAACAGGTGTATACCAGGCATGCATATTGAAGCCCCGCAAGTCTGTCTGTGCTGAAAGAAAATTATCAGATTCCTTGATAAGATGCCCTGGAATATGCTGGAACTATAAATAAATTGTTTGGCTGATGTCATATTAGACCCTCCAAATATTATTGCAATATGCCAATATTCCAATATATTTATTTTCCGGACATGCAGGATTTACTACTCTTCTATTATACTGACTGTACAGTGGAATATAAGAAAGTGCCTTCCTGAACAGAGCAATAGTCAGAACAACAGTCTGAGGCACCTTTAAACAGGGGCAGGCTGGGCTGGAGGCAGGGGGGCGTATGCCCCCCAGTCCGGTCACATAGTGTTCTACTTTGGGCAGGGTCACTGGGCCAACTGCATTTTTTTCCTTTAAAATTTTCCTAATGTGCTCATGAGTTTAGTCTTGCCCATGCCCCCCCTGGCTAAAATTTGCCAGCCCCTCCTTCCCTCCTCCCTTTAAAGAATATAAGTTTGCCATTTTTCTCAAAAATGTTCAACTTAGTGTCCCACCTCGAGAGAAAGAAAATCCACTTAATATGCAGATATGGACATATCTTCACATACAGACTTTGTTCAGTATGTTTCTGATAACATTGTCATTGATATCCACATTCTTCCAATATTATTATCAACTGTCTGATACTTTCCTAAAATAAATGAAAGTGTAAACATGTAATCTCATAAAATCAATCCAGCATTTTAAAGGCAATTTGTTGTTAGAACATAGGCTGCTGCCATGTGCAACGATAGCTATAAAAATCCAAGTGACCAGAAGCAATAGCAAGCAGACCATGCAACTCTAAGGGGGAAAATGGCCCTTAAACATATATGGCTCTAAGGCTTAATGGTACCACTTGCACCAGGAAAAAGTGATTAATAAATTACAAGTAAGTTACCCAATGAATTAATTAATAAAAATGTTATACTTATGACAGTGCTCAACACTGTATTTGGGCTGAACATGACAGCAATTTGGGCTGATCATGACTTAGATGTTTCCAGTGATAATGCATCCATTAGAAGTCCCAGTCTGGTGAGTGCCTGTTTGTTTTGTATATTCGGTGCCTCAAAGTTTCCTCGGCATTGAGTGTGCACCTCAGTTTCTGCAACTGATTAATAGGGACAAGATATTGGAGCCCCCAATCATTAAGAATCCAGTGGCAAATAAATACGTGAGCACCTTTTTTTTTACATATAAATAGAAATATGCATATTTCGTTACACTTGAATTCCACCTGAAGAGAAATACACCATATTGCTATTTTATTAGTAATTAGTCCTGAGATATATTTTTAAAGGGGAAATTAAAGAAGACATTTAAAGCCGTGGCTAGCCATGGGACATCCTAGTGGCAGCCATGTAACTCGCTATAGAGTACCTTGTTACTGTAAATACTAAAAAACTAGTCTCACAGTTCTGACAAATATTATGGAGATGGGAGAAGACCTGGAGGGCAGAAATCACTAGTTGAGGAGAAGAATAGGGTGAGAGACTGGTGTAACAGAGATCACAGACTTGTATAAGGTATATCGTAGCAAAAGCAATATTCTCCCTATCAATTCCCTATTATTCACTATGATTTGTTGGGTTGGATATGTCCATCTCAATGCTTCCTTTAGAAGTGGTGGTGCTCCAAATCTGTCTCATTTACCTAAATCCTACAGCAACAGCAAACAAATGCAAATAACTAGGCAGCACACTGTGAGGCAGGAGGGCACTTATGAAGTTCATCACAACACTTGTGTGATTACAGAGTGCAGAAAGTTTCGGGAGGTCTCCTCCCCCCTTCTCCTTATTGATTACTGACAACTGAACATGGGGGAGAGCATTCTGGATTCTATAACCCCACCTATCATGTGGAAAAAATAAGCTTGTAAGAACCCTTCTGAAACTTGGACTGTCTAAATTTATGTCAAATAAACTAGAATCATTTATATATATTTGTGTGTATATGCTGGGAATGGGCTGTATTCTGATGGACAGTTGCATCCAATATGCACAATATTTACTTTTTTACTCTACTCTACATACTAAATATTTATTTTTCCCCTGTATAATGCACAGTAAATATATTTTTCCCAACATAGCATGCACGCAATACTCCCCAATACCTCCCATTGTCACAGGTGTGCTCCTCAATACTGATGCAAAGGAGACACATAGAAAGAGGGCAGTGCTGGTATTATGGGTTGGGTACTATACAACAATGCTGAAAATTCCAACACTACTTACCCCAAGCTCTTAAGGTACTAATTTAAGGAGGCACCGCCTGTACAATGTAAATAGCTTAGTAAAGAAACTTATACAGGAGGTGCCTCCTTAAATTATTACCTTAAGAGCTCAGATGACAGTGTGTCTCTTCTATGTGATGTCATCGGACTCTGCTGGGCTCTTCAGCTGCAGCAATTTAATGAGGTCTCCCTTTCAAGCTGCCTGTGTTTCCAGTGAGTCAGCGATGTGGTCTTCGCTGTAATCCTGCATGGGTAAGTAGTGTCGGGATTTTCAGCATTGTAAAAGTGAGTACCATCGGGTATCACCTTATTAATGGCTGGGTCTCATGCATGCAACCTTGCTAAGAAGTTAAATAAGTTTTATATGTTTTAACAAATATAGCCTATAGTGGTGCCTCCCCTACATTTTGCTACCAGGGTAAAAAAAAATGAGTATGCAAAAAAATATTCCTACTCCTTCTTTCCTTCTTCATATGTATATGCATGTGTGACTCAAACTAATTTTTCTGGTGATATATTGTGATTGCCCCTAATCTTTTAACACTTTTTTGTTGGCTGATATCATTTTGCCGCATTTTTACATAATTTTGGGCATTTTTGACATTCTTTAAATTATGTGACATTCACATGTTTCATGTTTTTTAAAATGTATTATATTTATCTTACATTTTTGAGCTTGTGTATGGGTTGGGTATGATATGTCTACAATGAAAATGTTGTCATTTGTAATTTTCACACCATACTGTCTAGAATCAGAATGTCAACACAGTTAAAAGGTCGTCATTCAGAATGGCAATATGTTCATTATGTCGCCACAGTTAAAATGTCGACCTAGTGACTGTCAACAGGTTGTAATCATTAAATTTAAAGCTACAATATCGGCACTACCGTCAACAATACATAAGAAAAAATAAACAAACACTCCCACCCTAAACGGCACTACTAAGGTCAAAGGAGAGGAAGTTTCACAACCAGCAAAGGAAGGAGTTTTTTACAGTAAGGGCAGTCAAGATATGGAATTCACTGTCAGGGGAGGTTGTGATGGCAGATTCAATTGTTTAAGAAAGGGTTAGACACATTTTTAGCAGAAAAGGGTATCCAGGGTTATGACCGTTAATTAAAATGAAGGATAGTAGTAGATCCAGGGAAAAATAGGACTGCAATATTGTGTCAGGAGGGGATTTTTCCGGACTGAAACAGATTGGCGGTTGCTTCATCTGGATCAATTTCCAACAAATAGAGCGGGATCACAGGAGATGCAAAAGAGGTTGAACTTGATGGCCTGGTATCTTTTTTCAACCTCATCAACTGTGTTACTCTGTTACTATGTAACAAGCACCCCCCTGCCAGCACTACCGCCAGCACTAAATACATTTTAACTGTGGCAACATATCGCCATTCTGAATGTCAACCTTTTAACTGTGTTGACATTCTGATTGTCGACAGTATGCTGTCAACATTTTGAATGGCGTCATATTCATTGTTGCCATTGCGACTACATCCGTGGTGTATTGTAAGAATTCAATTTCATAAAAAATCAGCTACACATGTAGAATTAGACGAATTTGTGCTCTGACAATAAGCACAAAAAGACGCACTCATGAAAAGTGCATGTGTTCAGTTGGATGTATCTCAAAGCTGTACATAACTAGCATATACACCAGCTTTACACCAGCTTTACATTACTGGCACCAAATGTGTATATTTATACCCCACAATAGCATAGAGAAAGTGTAAATATAGTGTATAGATGTGGTTTGACAGTGCTAGTAGTAAATGCTAAAGTAGCATTACCATATTTATACACAATATAATAATGTATTGAAGTGTCGTATACACAAGAACGAATATTGCCAGTTATTAATAAGGTGCATTTGCCATATAAAATATAATTAAATGCAATTACATATACACAAAATAAATACTAAGTAAAGTAAATGAAATTAAACACCAACAACTGACAGTGCTACTTATCACCATCATTATAATTGCATGTTGTTGTACCAGCCCTGCAGCACCATATGACTCCTAACATGTGTATATGAGTCTGCATCCAGTTCTACCCCAGGTGCAATATGTTTTTTATAGATAAAAAATCATACTATATTCTTTGCACACAAGATGCCATATGGGCAGCACAGTGATAACATGGTTAGCGGTGCCGCTGGATCATGGCCGCTGGACAATGGGCTTTAATATGACCATGTGCTATGCTGAGTTTGTGTGTTCTTGTGTTCGTGTTGATTTTCTAACTACAGTTCCATATCAGTATTCCCTGCTTGATCCTAACAGGAACAGGGTCCAATTTGGCCACACACAAGGAAGCAGTTTACCAACAGGCCAGATAATGAACCGATCCAATTTCCCAGCATGTCTATTCAGCATAGATAATTAACAGTTTGCAAATAACAAACATTTATTGCATAATAGACCTTGGACAGGGGAATGGATTTAATGCATTCCATGGACAAAACAAATGCCCATATTGCATGCTTTATTGAACATTATTTGAATGTACAATACAAGTAAATGGGATACAAATTCCTTTTACAAACACCTGATTAACAGGACATCTTAAAAAAAAAGTGTGTTGTATTCTGTAAAACATGATTTTGTATCATATTTCTATCTAGGACTAAGGATTTCTTTCAGTATTTTAATGTCTCAATGAATTTTGTTCTATCCTGCAACCTTATTGACCTGCTACCATTAAATAATTATTTCTAGTACGTCCATCATTAGAACTCAGATTGATCGTTCATCTTTATTTTGCTTTTCCTAAGTAGATGTTTAAAGATGTCAATCTATTGTTATTTTGCCCCATCAGCTCTGAAGTGGCCAACTGATAAAGCACTTAGAAACTCAAGAGTCCTGGAGACGAATGAAACAAGGGTCTGAGCATCTAGTTCCTCCTCCCTCAATGGCTGCAACAAGCTGGAAAGAAACCTTTTATTTCAAGTGCTGTGGATTATACATTACAAGGCACTCTTATTACCACAAAGTAGTCTGTTCCCTGAAAGTGGGCTTATCATTTCAAGAGGCAATCAGGTAACATGCTATTTCAGGATACATGGTCCTTAGAGCGCTACTATGGTAGTAAAATATTCCATTGTTTATTATGGCAGTACAATTTCTCTCAGACATATGAAATCATTTTATACATTCTCTCATTATGACTAGAGATGCTCAGGCTCAGTTCCCAGTGAACCGAACATACCCGAACTTAGCAGATCCGAGTACCGAACCGAGGCGGCTCGGTACTTTCACGCACCCTCAGAATCGAAAACGAGGCAAAACGTAATTGTTACATAGTCGGATCTTGGATCTTGCGAGTTTTGTATTCTATAAGTACCGCCCTCCACGGTGATCCAGCGACATTTCACAGAGGGACAGAGAAAGAGTAGCACAGTTCTTGGCAGCCTCTAGTGCAGTTGGGCAGCATCATAGGTAGAAAAGAAAGAGGACGGGTAGCAGTGTTCTTCAAAGTCTCCAGTGACATTCAGGAGAGCTCCATTGCTAATTGTCATTTGCTGAAATACAAATAGGTCTGGCAGGCTTGGTCTTCTAAATCTGTAGTCGCATTGTACTGTGTTATATGAGTAACATACAAAGAGGAGAGCTCCATTGCTCCAATGCTAATTGTCATTGCTGAAATAGTAAAATAATAATACTTTGCTGCTGTTTCATCAGTATTGCACAAAGTGTTTGTAATCTGCAGTTTACGTCAAAGGTACCTAACTATATTGTAATTTTCTGTGAATTGGGGCTGAATCGAATTTTAATTATGAACTTGCTTTTTGCTGTGAAGTACAATGGCTCTTTTTAGTGCATTGTCTGTCACCCTAGATTGGTCTGGTTCTGATAAAAGCACGCATCCCAGGGTGGGGGGGGAGGCTAGCGCTCGTCGCCATGTACTAGCTGTAGAATTACCACCGTAAATGAACCATAACTGATTTCACGATCCAAGGACAATTCCATCTTGCACCACTTCTCTTTACTGACACTGTTGTGTGGCAATATTTCCTAGATGTGCTAAGAACTGCCGTGTGTTTGAGTCATTGATCTGTCGCTTATCATCCAGCCAGGTTGCTGCAGTCTTTGTTTGAAAGTGTATGAAAATAATATTGTGACCTGTGATGTGGTCAATATTGACTGTAAATGACTTGAAATTAGTGTTATTGAGGTTAAGAATAAGGTAGGGGGAAAAAAAGCAAAAATATGTGATTTTAGCAAACAAAATAGGGATTTTAGAAAAAAATCGGGATCCAAAACCAAAACCTAAACACGTAAGGACAGTTTTGCCAAACCAAAAACAAAACACAAAGTTAATCCAGATCCAAAACCAAAACCAAAACCAGAACACGTGGGTAAGTGAACATCTCTAATTATGACCTTAGCCATCAACCATTACTTTAAAATTAATTAACTAATCAAATTAATTTCATTGTTAGAAAAAATATAGATTTTTTTTGCACTTAATGGGCCTGAGTCATTAAGGAGAGCAAAGCATAAAAAAAGAGTAACATTTGCACCTGGGCAAAACCATGTTGCATTGGAGGGGGAGGTAAATTTAAAATGTGGGGACAGATTTATAGTTGGAGTAGGGCATGTCCTAGGATCAACTTTAAATTTCAGTGTAGTAATAAAGCTATTAAGTATTTGTGTGCTAGATGAAAAAACAGCCAGTATTTAACTGCAAAATAATAAGCTAATTTGCACCCCTTGCATTGTAACATGGTTTGTCCCAGAGAACATTTACTCCTTTTTTGCCTTAATGACTCAGGCCCAATTAGTGTTACAAAACAATATATTGTAGATTCTTTTTCTAAAACTGACCTTTATCATTTCTATAACTGAGTTGGAAGGTGACTGCAATACTTGTGTGCTCCATCGTCTTCAGACTGCACTCACAAGCTAAGCACAAGAAAGCCAACAACTACTTAGATAAAGACATTAATATAATAATAATACGCTGGTAGATACAGCCGTCTTTATGCTTGCTTGCTCCATGCTAACAGGTATGGTGAAGCCAGAAGTTATCTGTCTGTCCGCTCAGCCCAAGAGCCAAAAAGACAGAACTTTCCAATTTAGCCACCCAGCGGCAAAGATTGGGCCGTGTGTCAAAAGCTTCCGTATGACATAGACCATTCACAGTATGAAAATAAGACTGACCGACTAAACAAAATAAAACTAACTAACTTCATATTAGCATGTGAACTCCTTTGAAACTCTGATATTTAATTTGCAATCTGATCCTTGCTATCAGTCGTTGTACTGTGGAGAGGCCAACAGAGAAAGAAGATGATTTTATAATACAATTCAATGTGCACAGTCTATTCTGTCCAGTCTTATGAGATGTTAAATTTTGCAAAAGAAATACAACTTAGACAATGTTGGGGTCTGTGACATGTTAACCCAATTTCACATCCTTCATGCCTCCAGAACAGTCCCAGATGTTAGGATTAGTCACCATTTTTGGTTGTTAAAAGAGGTGAGGCTTACCAATTGGGCAGTGTGTTCTAAGTAAATAGAAATATGGCTAGATAAGAAGATGGCAGAGTAATGTGGAAACATATACTTTGTGTCACAATGTTTACACTTTTGTATTTTGTTTTTTACTAGTGACAGTTAATCCTGGACCGGCAGGGATTGTTATTCCATCAGGGAGAGATGCAGGTGTAGTGTGGTGAATGCAGGACAAAAAATTCTTTAAAATGGTTTAGCAGCCATGTATCTGGGTCTATTAATGACAGCGTGTGGAAGCTCAGATTAAAGCCCTGGCCAGTGTGTGGACATTATCAGGCTAAGTAACTCTTTTTACAACTCTCTCCTATCTCTTACTTTGTCCATACTTATACATAGCCAAAAGATTTGAGAATGACACAAGTATTGGTTTTCACAAAGTTTGCTGCTTCAGTGATTTTAGACCTTTTTGTCAGATGTTGCTATGGTATACTGAAGTAAAATTACAAGCATTTCATAAGTGTCAAAGGGTTTTATTGACAATTACATTTATGCAGAGAGTCAATATTTGCAGTGTTGACCCTTCTTTTTGAAGACCTCAGCAGTTCGCCCTGACATGCTGTCAATCAACTTCTGGGCCACATACTGAATGATGGCTGCCCATTCTTGCCTAATCAATGCTTGGAGTTTGTCAGAATTTGTGGGTTTTTGTTTGTTCACCCACCTGTTGAGGATTGACCACAAGTTCTCAATGGGATTAAGGTCTGGGGACTTTCCTGGCCATGGATCCAAAATTTAGATGTTTTGATCCCCAAGACACTTAGTTATCACTTTTGCCTTATGGCAAGGTGCTTCATCATGCTGGAAAAGACATTGTTCATCACCCAGCTGTTCTTGTATGGTTGGGAGAAGTTGCTCTTTTAGGATATTTTGGTACCATTCTTTATTCATGGCTGTGTTCTTAGGCAAAATTGTGTGTGAGCCTCCTCCCTTGGCTGAGAAGCAACGCCACACATGAATGGTCTCAGGATGCTTTACTGTTGGCACAGGACTGATGGTAGCGCGCACCTTTCCCTCTCTGATCAAGTGTTTTTCCAGATGCCCCAAACAATCTGAAAGGGGATTCATCAGAGAAAATGACTTTGCCCCAGTCCCCAGCAGTCCAAACCCTGTACCTTTTTCAGAATATCAGTCTGCCCCTGATGTTTTTCCTGGAGAGAAGTGGCTTCTTTGCTGGCCTTCTTGACACCAGGCCATCCTCCAAAAGTCTTTGTCTCACTGTGCGTGCAGATGCACTCACACCTGCCTGCTGCCATTCCTGAGCAAGTTCTGCACTTGTGGTGCCCCGATCCCGCAGCTGAATCAACTTTAGGAGATGGTCATGGCATTGGCTGTACATTCTTGGGCGCACTGAAGCCTTCTTCACATCTATTGAACCTCTCTCATTGAAGTTCTTGATTGGTTGATTTAGGTGCAATCTTACTAGCAGCAATATCCTTGCCTGTGAAGCCCTTTTTGTGCAAAACAATGATGACTGCATGTGTTTCCTTGCAGGTAACCATGGTTAAAAGAGGAAGAACAATGATTTCAAGCACCACCCTCCTTTTAAAGATTCCTGTCAGTTATTCTAACTCAATCAGCATGACAGAGTGATTTCCAGCCTTGTCCTCATCAACACTCTCACCAGTGTTAATGAGAGAATCACTGACCTGATGTCATCTGGTCTTTTTGTGGCAGGGCTTAAATGCAGTGGAAATGTTGTTTTGGGATTAAGTACATTGTCATGGCAAAGAGGGAGTTTGAAATTAATTGCAATTCATCTGATTACACTTTATGACATTCCGTAGTATATGCAAATTGCCATCATAAAAACTGAGGCAACAGACTTTGTGAAAAATAATATTTGCACCATTGTCAAAATTTTTGGTTATGCCTGTACATTTCCCCAAATCCCTTCCTGCACTGAGTAAAGAAAAAGTTTGTTACCTGTTCTTGAAAACTGCGCAAGTTGTTTTCAAGATCCAGTGAATAAAGTGACACAAAACGCTGCTGTGTAAATATTTATTTCCATTAAGCAACATACAAAAAATATTTGTATCCAGTATAGCGAAATTCAAAGGTCAGAAGTGCAAAAATGCAAAGAAAGAATCAGGTTTTTACGTGAAACTAAGTTGTTTATTTTTTTTTTCAGTGTTCCATTAGGAATGTAGTAGTACCACCATTACTTACCTTGTTCCCAGGGAATGAAATTTGCAAATATACCTGATGCAGTGTCTCCATTACAATGCGAGCAGTCTTTTCTTTCACAGTACTAGCCCGACCTTCCAGCAACCTTGAGCTGTACAATCACGTAACATACAGGGGAACTTTTATCAAAACAGGTTACTGTGCAAATTAAAGGTACTTTCATTGCCACACTTATAAATACAAAAAGTACTTTTCTATCATCATTAGCCACAGCAGAAGTGTGAATTTTGTCTTTGAGGCATTTTAGTCCAGATATCTTTATGCTATTGTTTAATTAATCAGATCCAACAATACAACCAGGTACTTAAAATAAACAGCATACAATTTTAAATGATTGTAATTGAAAAATAAAACACCTTTATTCTAACCACAAATAAGAATAAAAGTAAATTACTGGGTTGTTTTTCCTTATTTTTATTTTAAATAACATTTCAGAGCAAATAAATGTAAATTAGTGTGTTGATTGTCTTTTTTATTATTTTAAATAACTTTCCATAGCATATGTAAATATAAACATATTGATTAATGGAATGTGGTTTCATTCAGCTGCCATGAAAGAGATTTGGTCTCCATAGTTACAGAGATGCCATCATGTAATTGGTCAGAGCCTCTCCAATTCCCCTTTGTAAATAACTGTAATACTTGGACAAATAAATTAAAAATGTTAAACAAAACTAAACATAGAAAACTCTCAAGGATAGACAAAAATAAACATTCTGCAAAGGGTAAGTGACTTAACTGAGTTATGATTACTAACACACTGCATTTTTATAATTGGCTTTAGTGTTTAAGAAGGTAAATATATTTAATTTACAAATTAGGGAATGCAATAAAAGCTAAAAAAATTGTAGCCTCTTTTTCCTGCTGTGTGTTGTAGGTGGTCTCCAAACTTGTACCTATGTCTTGGTCAGGTTTGCTCCCGGCTAAATTAGTCTACTATATCCCTGGGGTGTGTGTGTGATAGTAGGTGAAAAGGGGCCCTTGCACATCCAAGTTTGAAACACATGTAAGCTGTCAGTGACATAGGCGTAAGATGTTGTTCACATCAGAATTGTTGTAATAACAGGCATCAAACCATCTCTCAAGTTCACTCATATATTGAACTCCTCGGCACATTCAGTAGCAGCATATAAATAATCGACAGGTATCAAAGAAGAGTTTCCACTCTAAACTGATGAAAATCACTCTACTCTCAACCTCAGATAATCTTCCACTAGGATTTCTGGCGAGCATAATACTTGACTGTAATTCTCATTGTTCAGCATATCAACTATCGACTAGTGGGCAAGGTAAAGACTCTATTGATAAGCTTGAACTTGGTCTTGACGTTGACACTAGTCATACTCAAAACAGACTTCCCAAAACCAGGGTGAAAGTAGGAGTCTCTTATCTATGATTGGCCTGAGAATTGTAAGAGACAGCTTCTGATTAGATAGTATGTAGACAGATTCACCAGAAATTAGCTTATGTTGTGGTAGGGCTCCTCATAAGTGGTCCATTCCATCCATAGGCAGGAGGATTTATGTCCCATATGTATTATCCATCATTGGATTATCCATCATTCAATTTTGGATTATGTCAGAAAAAGAAAATAATCAGATTTTAGGTAAGTATTTATTAGGTAGACAACATTAAGTTGACCAGAAAATTTTATTAATTTGTAATTGAAGCCACAATAGTAATTATTTTATATAAGGGGGCACTACTATTTATTTTACTAAGTTATGGGAGCACTAAAATTCATTTTATCAACTTATGAGGAGACTACTATTTACTGTAAAAACTTTTGGTTGCATTACTATTTATTCTAACCACTTATGGGGGGACTACTAGTTATTTACATTTAAAAAAAAAAAAAAAAACAGTGGTTTGCCATGGGATTTGCAAAACCACTGCTTAATACATGGAACATTTTGTATACCATCCATGTTTGAAATAATGCAGTTTGAATGGTTCGGCCTTTAGTAAATAACATGGTTTCAAAATCACACTTCCAAGCACCTGAAAACCCTTTAGTTTGGTCAAAGTGCAGGTTAGTAAATCTCCCCCTATAGACTGCTCTATTCTTTCCTTTACAACTCTTTTTTGCACAACTGTTCAATTGTTTTCTCAACAATATCAGAATAAAGGATGTTTTGCTTTTTATGAAAGAAAATTTGTGATAGCCTTCCTAATATATATATATATATATATATTAGATATATATATATATATATATATATATATATATATATATATATATATATATATCTATATATAGTGTTTTTGGAGGAATGTCATTGCGTTTATAAAAGCATTCCAGATAAGTAAAATAAACTTGAAAACTTCATTTCCTCTGTGCTGTATATCCTGCCTGCTTTGTGTTCCCTCAGTCAACAGTTGTCCATGAACACAAAGCCTACCTGCTTGAAAAATGGTCGGGATGACATATAAGAATTTGCAAGATGTAGCAAAAAATGTAGAACCTTGAGCCAACGGGCCAATTTCTTTTAATTTATATATTTTTTTACTATTTTTACAGACCTAGAAATACAATTCTTTGGAAATGGATTAATATAGGTTATAAAAAATGTAAGCAATACAATATTTTGCAAACGCCTTACTTTATATGATTATCTAATTGCAGCGTCACATACTTTTAAGGAGAAAATATACACTATTCAGATCCATAATTTGTTTCCTGTGATGGTCAATAAAACATATGGTCATTTTTTATGTGTGCATATAATACATTTCTATAGCCATAGGTTTGAGCTGCCATTGACTATGGGAAAACAAAATTATGTATTTAATTGTGATTTTCTTTATAATAGGGGTGCATATTCAACATATCGTTTGTTAGTTAAGTTAAAGTAGTATTGTGAGATGACTGTACCCTTGAAAATAAAAAAAATTGTAAAAATGCTTTTCCAAGTGTGATGGCGTAAAATTGGTTTGTGAACATTCTAGCTGTACCACACCATCAGCAGCTGCACATCCAATGGCTACTTTAATATTGGTGGCTAGTAATGGATTTTCCTTACAGTATCCAAATACACTTTCACTACCACTGCCACCTTCTACAATTGCTATAACGATTATGTATCAATTGTTCCCCACAACACTTAGATTGTAAGCTCATATGGTCAGGGCCATTTTTACCTTCTGTTTCATGTCATTGTATGTTATTTTTTATTTTATTATCCCCTCAATGCACAGTACTGCATAAAATGAAACAAATAATAGGATAATTAGAAACAAATAATGATAATAATAATAATAATAATAATAATAATAATAATAATAATAATAATAATTGCCAGTATTGCTCTCTCTTTAAAGGTGTCTGAAAAAGTGAGTTAAAATTGAAACAAATTAAAGCTAAAGTTAAAAAAAAACAGCCACATGCAAGTTTGTCCGGCAAATTCCTGTAAATATAAGACATTGAGGGTAGGTGTTTACATTGCTGTAATCTCTCAAAACTAGTGAGAACTTTATGAATACAACTCACAGGAGAGGAGCCACATTTGACATCTCCCACAAAGGATTTCCTCCTCGTTTAATCTTCAAAGACTTTGCAGGAGAAAAGAAAACAGTTTCCGCGAATCTTCATCCAGGTAGGTCTGAGTTGCACACAATGGCCAGTCTTTGGTTGTTGATTCAATACTGGATTTGAAATCCTTGTTAAAGGTTTTGTTGGATTGTCCTGAACCAGAAAGATTATTTTTTTTATTAAGCATGTTTAAAAAATGAAGTGGAAGCGCTATGCTAGTTTGCAATTTATTTTTAATTTAAATACTCAAGATTGTTTCCAATCCGTTTGTTGTTTGAATACACTCTATGAAACAATAGAAATGCACTGGCTTTATAAGAGATGCTCAATTTGTTTCTTCATGGACTATCTTGAGCCAGGACAAACTGAATAACTAGTCAGCAATGAGATTGCTCGTCTCTTGTCCAGCTCTGATCACTATCCCTCTTAATGTTGAAGTGTAAGACTAAAGGTCCTAGACTTAATCCACTGAATGTACTTTAATTGCCTTATTTATAATGTATCTTTAAAGATATGAGCCCAAAAGATTAATGCATTATTGGTCATATACCTGAATGTTTATTGTTTCCTGGATCTACATATAAATATATATATATATATATATATATATATATATATATATAAATATATATATATATATATATATATATATATATATATATGTACATATCTATCTATCTATATATATATATATATATATATATATATATATATATATATATATATATCTCACATGAGAATTGAATTCGTATATTAATATTTTGAAATGTTATGTGTGATGACAGTTGAAATTTTCAATATTATGTACTTTTATTATGTACTTTTATTTTATGTATTATATTGTATTGAAAAAAAATGTATTGTATATATATAAAAAAAAGTACAGCAAATTGTCACGTGTATTGCAATGTTTGTATTATCTTGGTAAATGTAAGGTAGGAGTTAATGTAGTGACTATTTAGAGATCAGGACAAAAAAGGGAGGCAAAGATATGGAAACAGTTTCTGAATTTAGCTTTGTACCAGATCCCCATGCATCCTTGGGAATGAGAAATAGAATTAATGTACATTTGTAATAAGAAATTCAACTTTAGTATATACAATTAGTAAGGTTTTTTGTTTTTTTAAAAAAAATGGGTGCATCATATTTAATCATGGAACTTCAAATTACTGGATTTCATAGCAATTTTTTAGGGATCCATTATGCCAACAATAATTTTAAATTGCCAAAGTCATAAATATCTACATTTGACCAGAAAAAAATCCATTAGACTACACAGTACTTAATCCATTATATCAAGCAACTATAACTATGTCTAAATCTAGACTGTACTTATCCTATTCAACTACTAAATTTATATAAATAAACAGCAATACGAGCATTTTCCTAGTATGCATGCCATGAAGAGTAGGGTATAAACTAGATGCAGACAATGGTAAAGCAGCAAGCACAAGTTTATAGAAACACCAGGAACAGGATACCAGGATTACCAGGTTTATTTGAGAAGCAGGAGTTACTGGTGACCAAGCACAATAGAATAGATGGAAGTACAGGATCCTGGTTTCTCCAGGGTCAGCTGAGCAGCTGCAGTTACTGGACACCACGGAAGAGTCAAAGAGGAGGAAGGTCAGGCAAGCCATGGTCAAAAGCCAGTAGATCCACAACAGTACCAGGGAATAAACAGGAGTGAAGTCAAATTAAGCCGAAGTCAGGGTCACTGGAAAAAGTGTAAAATGATGAGATAAACAGGAGTCAGATACCAGGAGACAAATCAGGACCAGCTCACAGGAGTTTCTCAGAGAGACCAAGAGCAACAAACAATGTCATGAGAAAGCCCCTTAGACTATAAATAGAGCTTGCAGCTCTGTCATTCTCCTTAGCGGCAGGTTGCTTGTGTTATTCACAAGCAAAGTAACGCTGTGCATTTGGGTTATTTTTTTCATTCAAGCATGTTCTGGACGGATTACAAAATGGGGTCCTTGTCAGCAAAAGATAAGAAGACATTTTCAAGCCATGTGGATTTACAAAATGGGGTCATTGTTGCAAGAAGATCTGAAGACATTTTCAAGTATGAACTATTTGGAAATACAATTTATTTTGGGACATCTTTATGGACCTTATTTGGAATTATAATTTATTTGGACATGGGTTGCAAGACAATTTGGATTGTAAGTTGCTGGGAACAGATGAAGATGTCACATTAGTGAGTATTTGGCATTTTTTATTTTTTAATAAAGTAATGTGGTAATAAAGAGGGTTTTGCTTTTAATCTTTAGGGTTTTATTATTATTATTAAAGCTGTGTGGTTTGAATGAGGGTGTGGTGGTTTCTTTAACATTATTTTTTGTGAAACTATAGGTCACAGCAAGCCATGGGTGTCAGGGCATGTTGACATTTGATGCTCTCCAAGTGCCAGCATGCTCTGGCTGCAATCGGCATGCTGACTGAGACTTGTAGTTCCAGAAATAAAAATGGTGTTGTCTTTATTTTTTTTACTTTTCATTACTGTTATTACATTACACCCACCGTCCCAGGGGTGTATGAAGAGCCCTAGTGCTTTCAGCACAGGGCTGTGTGTTCCTAGAGGGAGGGGGCGAATATTTTTTTTGTGGACCTCACTCTCTAGTGAATCCAACCCAGTGCTGAACAGCCTGGGGTTGGTTGTCATTATGGCAGGGGGACCCCCTGCCGCATACTCCCCTGCTATAGTGCCCACCCACCCAGCTGGTTTGTCTAGTGCTGGTTGCATGGAAATCAAGGGAACCTCACGCATATTATTTCCTGCTTTTCACACAACCAACAGTAATCTGGCAGCGGTAGGGTAATAGTCTTTAGACAAGGGACCACACACATTTTTTATTACTAATATAATGTTAGTAAGGCTAAAATCGCCAGATTTTTGCATGTAAAACTGGCAACCAATTAGAAATGAGTACTGGTTTTAAAATGGCAATTTCCAGCTAAACACAGATTGCTAAACATGGGAGAGTTTGAAATCGCGAGAGATGAACATTGATTTTGCAGATCAGACTAAAAATCACTACTTAATACATATGGTGATTTTGCAAACTTCAAATCACCGGTTATCTCTCACGATTTGCGACAATTTAAAATCGCTAAAAAATTGGAGCTTGATACATTTACCCCTAGGAAATGATGAAATTTACCTAAATCAATAATTTGTTTCACCAGGACAATATTCCCAGGGCCACTGGTTGAAACACACAGAGCCGTAACTTAGAATTCTAGCGCCCTGGGTGAGAAAGACAAATGCGGCCCCCTTAGCCCTCAATTTTAACCAAATTAACCTAAAATATTCCTAAATTGCGCCCCCCTTCAGCGTTGCGCCCTGGGCGGTCGCCCCTGTCGCACAGCCCTAGTTACAGCCCTGGAAACACAACACCAATGTATAATAGACTCCACCCCCCATTCTTACCATATTAACTTATTGACAAAGTCTTTTCTTCTTCAAATGTTTCAACTGTTCTCAAAATATATATCTTATGGTTTGTTCCGAAATGTATCTGACTTATCTAAGAACTGTATTTTCTTGCTTCAGAGATTGACTTTGCGATGAGGACACAGTGAAGGTTTCCCTCTTGCAACTGATGACATGAAACATACATTATGCCATGCATATGTGTCAAATTTACACAGGTTAAACAAATGTATATACACAAGGGGTCCTTAGCATAAACAAACACACTTTAGTGGGCACTTAACCCTGATTTAGAAGTTACACTACATAGGAATAAACTATTAAATAGTCCATTCATAAAATGGTTGTGCCATTGACTTCTTGTCTTAATGCAAACTCACATCAAGAGACCATCCCAGTACCATGTGAAGTTTACATGTACAGTCATTGTAAGCTGAGTGCCTCCATGCACCAGAAGACTCTTTTCAACTGGACAAGAGAGTATCTTTGGCACACAACATGCTGTCATGTGGCCCCAAAAGACTCTGGGGAGCTGGATTTAGAGGCATCTTTGTAAGAGAGTGAGATACAAGATGAATGCAGAGATGGAGCATAGGGCAATGGTCAAGATAACTGAATTGAGAAAAAGTGGCAGAGAAGTCACATTTCTAGGGTAGTTGATTTCTGTTCAGAGTGTTCCACAATCATTTCCACCCTGTGAAAGAACTTGAACTTTTACACAAACTCAGACCTGGAACAGGAGAAAGCAAAGCTGGGGTGAAATTTTAGGATCCCAGGTGTAAAGTTCCTAGGAAGTCACAAACAGGTGTAAACAGTGACCATACTCACAGCAGAGTATTCAATGCCAACCCACAATTTAATCCCAGAGGGAGAATGCATTTGGATGCATTGCGATATGCCCGCCCTCTGAGAAGATGAACTAAAGCACAACCAAGAGAAACATTTTTTGGAGACCTTAACTGGAAAAGTCTGAAACAAATATAGTAGCTAAAATAGGACATTCATTTTGAGTGCCACACCCGGACATGTCCAAGAAATAAAACTCTTGTTCAATTTGTCTAAATATTTCATGAAATTATCATAAATCGGATGGAAGTTGGAGTTAGAGCTGATCAAACCATTTAGTTAGATTGACACCTATTTCATTTTAGAAAATTGTCATTTAAAGTATAAATTAATCTAAAGTAAACTTTTAGTGGGGGAGATATATCATACTGTCCCTCCTTTCAGGATGGTCTAGTTTACTGTGACTAAAGTGCAACATGTGCTTTGAAAGCATTTAGTAAAAATTATTTGCAGAGGGCTTGCAGAGGAGTAGTCCAACCATTTAGATGGACTCTCTTTTATATGTTTCATGCGATTTTCCAGACACTCTAAATTATACTATATCCAGTCCATTTCATACTTCAGAGTAGTCACTTGTTGATTGACCATGTCTTGAAAATAACATATCTCCTGGGGGTAAGTTTATCAAGCTACTGGTTTAAAAAAGTGGACATGTTGCCTATAGCAACCAATCTGATTATAGTTATTATTTGTTTAGAACATTATACAAAATGACAGCTAGAATCTGATTGGTTGCTATAGGCAACATCTTAACTTTTTCAAACCTGCAGCTTGATAAATTTACCCCTTGGTTTCTAATGTATCCATACACTGTTAAGATCAAGAAAGAGAAGGGAGAAAAAAGCATAGATAGCCAAATAGGAAGAAGTTTCTGGTATGTCCTAGAGTAAACAACTAGTCTACATGTGATGGGTTATATGACCTATGCCAAGAAAGAAATCTGTGACTAGAAACACAAGGATACTAGTTAGTGCTAAACAAGTTGTGTATATACAAAGTGGAATCATACGCTAGGTACAAGCCGGTTAACAAATGGTCCCTATTCAACAGTTTTCCTAGGGGGGGCTAATGTTGGGAAAAGATGTCCATGCTGAGAAGGCTAACTCTTAATGTATATATCAACTGTCAACAGAAGTTATATAGGATTCATGCAAAAGTACTTGCAGACACACATGCAACATATAATGTTGTTGTAACATGAACATGTCACAATAGTGACATAATGTCACTAGCATTGAGGCAGTCTACAGGTGGTCCAAAGGTAGGTGGGCAGTTGACCTGGGATTGTTGAAATGACGACCGCATTGGGGGTCTATGGAATGCAAAGATAAGGATGCAGGAGGACTAAGTGTAGTCCTTGTTGGATATAGAACTGTGTCTCAGTCGCTGAACAGGTAAAAGATGGACAGATTACTGTGATCTTGGCTGCAGGGTTGGATTAATGCTGGCAGGACTGCTGATGGCTGGTGTATTTGAGTTCCAGATGGTACATGCTGTTAGGAAATTGGACTGGCTTTCCCATTAGTGAGTATGGATCACAGACTTAGGGCTAGATTTACTAAGCTGCGGGTTTGAAAAAGTGGGGATGTTGCCTATCAGATTCTAGCTGTCATTTTGTAGAAAGCACTAAATAAATGAAAGCTAGAATCTGATCGGTTGCTGTAGGCAACATCCCCACTTTTTCAAACCCGCAGCTTAGTAAATCTAGCCCTTAGTCTATGCCTATGGAAGGTGTTAGTGTTGTTTTTGTTTTACTTAAACTCTGTGGTCTTGCTATATATGAAGAGAAGGGGGAATGTGTTCAGTGTGGATCCCCACATCTTTCTTTACTATGAGTAGCTGCTATGTTGGTAATTTGGAATGGAAGCCTATAGCGGTCACTTGATCTGGTGTTTATTTTATGGGACCTGGTTCTGGTACCCTGGAGAGCGTAACTGGGGATATGGGCCTATAGAGGCCCTCACATATGCTGTGAATCAGGATTCTTATGTATTTGATGTGTTTTAACTAGATTTTAGAGGCATAGATAATTAGATTTTTAGGATTCCTAGCTCTCTATAGTGTAGGCAGGTTTTAGGTATGTGAGTAGCACTGTAGTTACTGCTTATCATGTGTAGCTACTGCATATCATGCAGAAGGCTGTGGTGGTCTAGGACAAGGTCTCCGATCTTATTGGTGCTTATAGAGCTGTTAGCTTTATATGTCATATACAACAGAAGCAATGATTTTTTTTTTAAGTTGCACAACTGTAGTAACTCAACATGTATACAAATATAATACAGTAGAAATGACTAAGTAATAGAGGCGCAACCAATGTCAAAACCGAAAGGCAGCTTGTAGCAAAATGAATAGGTAACACCCACCCTATCAATATAAAATCACACAGAGAAATTGCTGACATGCGCCAAACGTGGGATACAATATAGAGCCAGAAAAAATATATATGAATATAAATATAATAGAGAAGAATAACCAATAAAATACTAAAAAGTCAATGACTCAAAAAGTCCTGCATTCCAAAAGGAGAAATGATGAATCTTCTGAAATAGTCCCAATATCTTCATACTCCAGCGTGGATCAATATAGAAGAAAAGAGAAAACAAAACCAAAACATAGTGCAATCTGTGGGTAAATCTCGATGGTCAGAGGTAACCCTTAGAAACCCGTGCACTAATCCAGGAATAACACAAACACCACGTGTTGTCAAAGGGTTAAACTTAACCCCTCAGGGGTACGCACTCCCCAAATAACAAAAGGTGATCAAACATGTAATGCAGATATCGCTCCTTCTGTAGGATCAAAACTTCTACCACACTCGATAATGAAGGAGTTCAAATAGAAAAAATAAAATACGTCCTCCAGATGGTATTATAAATACTAAATAATATAGTATCAAACTGTGATGTTGCAGTCCTACTATCCTACTATCATCAAACAAGTTTCATGAACAATTTGTTTATTCAGTGTATTCAGTGTCAGATCAAAAAGCTGAAATTCTCTAATATTCTTAATGTCTGATTAGCTACATAATGTTCTAACCCCTGCTCGCTTCATTTCCTGCTTAGCCATGTTTTGAAGAATTATTGCAAAAAATCATGTTAGTCAAATGTACCTAATAAAGTGACTGTAAACTGAACATGTTCTAACAATCCTTCAATTGTATGCCAATGAGCCAGTCCCCCATCTCCTCCAATGGGGACAATACTTCCTGCTGGTGATGTTGGCTTGGTCATCTCAGAGACTGTTTTATATGTAATTATGGCTTTGCTTTTAGCAATTGTTTTATTAAGCAATGATTTTATTAAATTTTTTTTATTCATTCAAGCAATAAAAAGACTGTCCAAATAACTATGGCTTTCTCAATACTCTATGACTCATCAAATTAACTAAATAATCTGTGGCAAAAAAAAGTATAATGGCCTATTTTACTATTATTGAATCCATATATGTGATTAGTAGAGTATGCAAAGGGGTTGGTTATTTTTTAATATTTGATGCCTGAGTAGTATCTGATAACTAATGAGCCAAACTCTACAGTGTTATGATTGTATGTTTTGCTTTAGTGAATTTCCAGACAGTGATAGCTTTTATTGAATGAAAATACAAATGATCCACAGATGTTGTAAATAGGGTCTCAAAGATCTCTCTTTAGAAGCTGCCTCTTATGCTGTTATACAACATCAAGATTTAAATGGCCTGGAAAGCAGATTTATTGCCATGTCAGTGTATATTTTTATTTCAGTCTAATAAAAGTAGTGGAGAGCTCTCACTGATTTGGATGTAGTCTCGCCAATTTTTAACACAATCAATCTCTGTGGAGTCTACAAACTATGAACTGTTTATGTGCATTACATCAGTGTGTAAGTACTTACCATACTACAATGCCTATATGGTTAGAATAGATAGATAAACAATAATCTTGTTCAGTATTTGTGCAATGACACCCAATATCTTTACATATAATAACTTATTCAAGATAAGTGTATAGCTATGATCATTGTAGGTTAGAGTATGTTTATTATTGGTGAACAAATAATATCTTTGTACACTGCTGTTTAATCTTTACCAGTGTTTCAATAAATAGAAGTCTATTTACGATAGTTACAGACTTGGACCTCCACTAGCATTACCCCTGCACATTACAAAGTACTTTCTGTACTTTGCCTACTTACCAAACTAACAAAATAAAAAATAAAGCTGAAGAAGTGAATGCAGTATAAGGGTATAATTTATTGTAAAATAAGATTGCCGACATGAACTTTTCCACTGGAATTAACAGTCTTCATCAGGAAATGAGTAGCTTTCAATAGTGCAGGGCATTATTTACTATATAGCAAAACTGGACTGAGACTGAAAAATAAATTATTTTATGATAAAGATTCTCAGGCTCGGTTCCCCGAGAACCAAACACACCCGAACTTAGCAGATCCGGGTAACTTTCGCGCGCCCTCGGAATTGAAAATGAGGCAAAACATCATTGTTACGTTGGGGGATCTCGGATCTCGTAAGCTTTGGATTCTACAAGTTCTGCACTCCACAGCGATCCAGCGCCATATTACACAGGAACACAGAAGAGGTAGCACAGTTCTTGGCAGTCTCTAGTGCGGTTGGGCAGCTTCATAGGTAGAAAAGAAAGAGGACGGGTAGCAGTGTTCTTCAAAGTCTCCAGTGACATTCAGGAGAGCTCCATTGCTCCATTGCTAATTGTCATTGCTGAAATAGAAATAATAGGTCTGGTAGGCTTGGTCTTCTAAATCTGCAGTCTTTGTTTGAAAGTGTATGAAAATAATATTGTGACATGTGAGGTGGTCAAAATTGACTGCAACTTACTTGAATTTATTGTTATTTGAGGTTAATAATAATGTAAGGGGGGAAAAAAAACAAAAATATGTGATTTTAGCAAACAAAAATAGTGATTTTAGAAAAAAAATCGGGATCCAAAATCAAATCACGCAAGGGCGATTTTGCCAAAACCAGACCAAAAAACTGAAGTTAATCCAGATCCAAAACCTAAACCAGAACATGGGGGTCAGTGAGCATCTCTATTTGATGGTGATTTTTGTTTGCTCCTATTTTTGTTTAGTCACTACTTGTCATTAACTTCCTATTTTTCCCAGTAAAAGTAACATAGTAGAATGAAGGGTTTATTATTAAACTAGTGAAAATACAATCAAATGTTATGATCAGACCCCCTTTGAAATATACAAAATAATAGTCTGAAAGAGGAGACAATATGTAAAGTTAAATGTTTTCATACAGTTAGTAAAGAGTAAAATCCAATAACAATGAGAAGTTTTGGAAACATTTTAATCCTCTCTGATACAGAAACACTTTGTATGATAGTACATTGTAGTGTGCAACAACGTTATATGGATTAATATCATTGTACAATGCAGATATACTGTATTTATCTCTTTATAATTAAAACTTCACATAACACATGTACATATAAACTAAGGGTCATTTATGAACTATAAAAAAAAGTGGAGCTGAAATGTCAATCTGTTCCTTGCTTTTCATGGTATACCTGAAAAAATTAAACCATCACATCAAGGGATAAATGTATCAAGCTGAGAGTTTTCCAGCTGGTTTGAAAAACCAATCAGATTCTAGCTATAATTTATTTAGCACATTCTACAAAATGACAGCTAGAATCTGATTGGTTGCTATAGGCAACATCTCCACTTTTCAAACCAGCCGGAAAACTCTCAGCTTGATACATTTACCCCAAGTTCAACCTGAAACCCAAAGTTCATTAGGTCCATCCTACTCCTGCTATCAGATCGCGCAAAAATGTTGCACCTTGCAGATGCCACCAGCCTGGTTTGCCAAAGCGCTTAATTACCCATAAAACTCCATGCGATTGTGACTTCATTAAAAAGCATTTGTGCTGCTGTTACCCACTTTTGCGGTTTGCAAATTATCATTAAAGATGTCATTCTTACCCAGGGTATCTTTGGGTAATTGAAAATAACATGATGAGGAATGTTTTCAAGATAGTTTTTACCTTAGCTCATCAGTAGTATAAACTAATATAAGGCAATTGTATTAGGCTGGGTCATGTTATCAATTAAATCACTTTATTCTCTCTTTTGTTTGTTTTCAATTTGAAACCCAAAGGCAAATATTGGGTCTTATAAATCAACTAACATGTTTGCAGTATTACTCACAAAATAGTAAAACACTACATAAATGTGTGTGTTAATCATTGTTCTAATATGTACTTTGTAACACAAAAGGCAATATTATTTTAAGTACTTTGTATTTTTCAGAAACATGCAAAATATTCTGTTTTATATTTCTAGTTATGGACAACCATGGTGAATGCTGAATTTATAGGTTACAACTATAGATGAGCAACATTTTGAAGTTATTCTACAATATATTCCCCTTGCTCTGCATTTGCCCACACAGTTGTGCATGTTATGTTGGCAGAATTTGGCCTTAAGTGTTCCTAGTCTTACCAAAACCACACCACACAGGACAATGCATTGTCATTTGTTGTCCCAGCTCCATTCATAGATTACAAACTCTGTAAAATGCTAATTTGCAAATACAAATAATTGTATTGCAGATACTTTGCACCTATGTTTACTCCCATAAGGAATTTTTAAATAATTTTGGTCCTGGACACTGATTAGGGAGTATATATTCTCAAAGTCTGTAATCGAGGTTCCACCAGGCACTCCTTCCAATGCAACATACCAGGTGCTCAACATAGGCTGTGCATATAAAAGGAAAAGTTGAGGATCTTAGTAGACTCTTAGCAAGAATCCTATTGCAGTGCTTTTTTTTGGGGAAAACCATGCTCTATATGAAGTTAAATGCTACATATTAAGGGAATGGCATACATGCTACTATCACACAGTAAGGGGGCAGTAGAGATAAATTACTGTCACAAAAGGTGCAGGGCCATGGCAAAAATAATATTCCAAAACCACTTTTTCTAATACGTCAGCTCCAACTAATATTAAATATTACTTTTATTCCAATATATCTCACATACCCTCTAGTATTGTGCATGTTCTGGGCATTATTGGCACCCTCTGTTATTATCCTCTTTGCCCTGTTTGCTCGTTGCAGATGGTGGCATTTGAACTTACACATTTAAAACAATAGTTCTATGTGGTTTAAATTTAAGATCGTATTTATCATATTTTATAGGCTAAATGCTCATATATGACACGCTAATTTTGCTATCTCTATTGACTTTATAATATAGATATAAATAGTGGGTGTGCAACTTTTAACAACAATTTTTGTAAAATATACCTGATTATGATAATTGTTTGTGGGAATAATTTTATTAGTTCAGTACAGTCATCTATGTATGTGCGAGTGTGTGAAATGTCTTTTATCACACGTCACCCAAATTATATACCAAAACCATGTCTTTTGACAAGTTTGTATCCAATATTGCTTTAAAGTTTAAAAAAGTCCACATTGTGGTTGTTCTTCCTTCCACCACATATGGCTGCATGAATATATTTTTTTTTTGCTTGAATTTGGCATGTACAAAAGAAACATATAGACAGTATATGATTTATATGCAGGTTTTTGACATTGCTAAGTGTAAAAACAAAAGTAGAGAAACAAAAAGACAACGTGCAAGCGGTGGGCAAGCTTACTTTGTCTTATACATGAAAATAAAAACAACAGGATAGAGCTTCCTCTCACTGGCTAGAGTGCAGCTCAGTAAGATCAGACATGGAGAGGTCCAAATCTCAAACACTAGAACACAAATAAAGCCTGAAATACCTAAAAAAAAAATCTTAGATGAGAAGAAGATAGTGGGAGCAAGACTTGTGTGAGACCTGGAGATGTATAGCCAGGTGTGAGGTGAGAACAACAGGAGGTGGACGTACAGTGGAGAAGGTGGTAGTAAGAACACAACAGTGGGAAGAAAGCAGCAGTAGGTGATGGGGACAGTGGTGAAAGACATGAAAGAGGTAGTAGTGGAAGCATGGAAAGGAGCGATGGAGGAAGCCCTATTATCAGTAATGGCAGAAGGACCAGATGGGAGACCTCTAATGGGAAGAAGGGTGATTGGTATATACCGAACTCTATAAGGAGGGCAGGGGGTAGAGAAAAATGCTTATGAAAATGGTTGACATGCAAAGAAGGAAGAGGTAGAACTAAAGTCCAGAAAGGTTAAAAAAAAAGTCACTAATAAGAGAATGTTTATTACATGAGAATAACTACTGCATGTGCTGGTAGACTATTGAATTGCCACTGGTTAAGCCTTTGTGGTGCTAAATTTTTGCACACCCAAGTGGTACCAAAAAGCAATTCTGGGTAAAGGTAGTGGCAGTGCTCATTGTGGTTGATATGCATGCATGTATATACTAAGTATTATGCATCTTACACATATCAAATCTCAAAACATTAAAAAACATCAAGCTCCCAGAACAGAAAAAGCACTTAAGAGGTACAAATACTTTGAAATATTAAATTGCACGACTTTTGCAGGATATGAAGCAGGGCTCTAGGCCAGATGTTACAGGCTAACCAGGCAACTTCCACAATATCCCTTTATGGTCAGTATAGCCAAATGTGTTATTCTAGGCAGTGCTAAAAATTGTAGTACTAAGCTGATGTATCAGCAATCTAGCTTTCCAGAAATTTTGATCCAGGCAAGTGTAGGCCACAATAAAATCTGTCATAGCCAGAGAATTTAGTTTATCTGTACTTGGGTCATATGCATACATGTTAGCAATGTGAGTTATGTCTTTGCTCTGTCTTGCAGCTCTGCCACAAAAAGGGGTCCACACTTCTAACAGGCATCTATACGACAAACAAGACCACATGCAACCAAGGATATTCCAGGAGAGCTACCTGAAGCATTTCCAAGGTCTTTTTTTAGATGGTACAGTAACCTTTATTTTGTTTTTTATTGCAGCTGTCATTCTCATTTATATTATTATCTTGGCCTTGTCACATAATTGATTTCAGTGACATAATCATGTAGATTACATGCAGGTTACTCATGTTAATTTGTGTATGTGTCATTTATTCTGGTTTCTATGCTAAGGATAAGGGTTACATATTATACAATCCAATCCCAAGAAAAGCAATCAAGGTGAAGTCATTGTTAGCCTCCTATTAAATGACATATCCTCTGCAAAGCAGGTATTTCAATTCCAGAATAATGAAAGGGTTTACTTGGTCTGCAACAACGTTTAGGTAGGTGTTACATGTGAAAGTAACATCCACATTAATGCCAGGAGCCAAGGTTTCCTAGCAGAACATTTCCCAGAGCACCACACTGCCTCAGGCGGCCTACCATAGTGCATCCTGGTGTCTCTTCCCCAGGCAAATGACTCACACGCACCTGGCCATCCACATGATGTAAAAGATAATATGATTAATCATATCAGGCAACCTTCTTACATTGTTCCATGGTCCAGATCTGGTACTCGCGTGCCCATTGTAGGTGCCTTTGGCGGTGGACAGGAGTCAGCATGGGTACTCTGACCAGCCCCATACACAGCAAGCTTCATTGCACTGTGTGTTCTGACACATTTTCTATGACAGCCAGCATTAACTTTTCCAGCAATTTGTGCTACAGTAGCTCTTCTGTGGACTTGGACCAGATGGGTTAGCCTTCGTTCCCCACGCATCAATGAGCCTTGGGCGCCCATGACCCTGTTGCTAGTTCACCAGTTGTCCTTCCTTCAACCACTTTTTGGTGGATACTAACCATTGCATACTGGGAACAACCCACAACACCTGACGTTTTTGAATTTCTCTGACCCAGTCGTCTAGCCATCAAAATTTGTCCCTTGCTAAAGTCGCTCAGATCTCTACGCTTGCCCATTTTTCCTGCTTCTGATAAATCAACTTCAACAACTGACTGTTCAACTGCATAATATATTCCACCCCTTGACAGGTGCCATTGTGACAATGTTATTCACTTCACTTGTCAGTGGTTTTAATGTTGTCGCTGATAGGTGTATATGGGTCCTAGTCAGGAAAGTGATGGCACGGAGGACAACAAGACATAGATAATTGTGAAAACGGAGTAACAAAAATGGCTGTTTATAATGCGGCTGTTACATTTATCATTATTTATTTGTTTATATTTACAAAGTGGTACATCTAATTCTGTAGGTTATGATGAAATAATAACTGTATAAATGGCTCCTTTATATCAGTTACTATATACACTAGTGTGCAAGAACCACTACTACCAGGTCAGTATCAACAGATCACATCCAAAACTTCACACAGCTCTCTCGACAAATTCAGCACTACCAATAAATCCACTATCTAACACCACAATTCCTAGAGTATCCTAAGATAATAGACTAGTAAGCAGAATCAACAACACATGGTGACAATTGGGGTTTCAAAATCACTGTTGCAAAGGTACAGTAAAACAGATGAACAGGCATTTAACAATTCTACATAAGGGTCTGGTTTATTTTTGGAAGGTACATAATAAGATTAAACTTGGCAATACGGAAAATTACTAATAGAACTGTTAATTTGATAATCAATGGATAAAAAGCTTCAGTGAGTACTCTAAAGCCAGAATAAACATCCCACATCTATTTCAGTATGCCATGAAGTACATTGTTATTGAAAGCTACGGACACGAGATCTATATTGGAATTTGTCACATATCTGTTGAAAAAAAATATTTTGTAATGAGTGGTTTAAAAGCTGAAATCTCATAATTAAAGCTCACACTATTCTTTGTGACGAAAATTATTTTGTTAATTGAAAATGTATAACTTTATTTTTCAAATATATAAACATTTTCTATTAACTCCTAATTCACACTTCTACACCTTGCAAAATGCTGCATTCAGATTTTATGACCATTAGAAAAATGGTTTGGTAAATAAACATTTCTGAATATCTTCTAACTCGTGGCACTAGTGATTAAATTGCTTTCACCATAGTGTTTTCTTCTAAAGATGAACTGAACATAATTCTGTATCGTTATACTGTTTCTCCCACCCCCCACTCCTTTACCCTCCCACACCCCTTTCTATCTCCATCCCAGGTTGCGCCACGGCAGATACAACGAAACAACCAACAAACTCGGGAACTGGAACACCTGAATTATCCGTAACAGCAGCAACAAACCTCAAGACAGACAAATCAAGAGCAGACGTCCAAGGTAAGCTCCCTCAAAAGAGTTTCTACCACCTACTCTCATAATTCTGTATAGATACAAACTTTGGAAGCAATACATGCTCAGTAAAGCTTCTCACAAATGATGTACAGCTTTCAGCAATACATTTTTAAAGATAACATGATAAATAATAAACCATGTTATGCTGTTGGATGACTATTGCTTTTTGAAACCAGAATAAAAGAGAAAGCTTGTAAAACTGGATATTCTTGAAAATTGCGAGCCAATATGAAATTCTATTAAATTTGTGTTTTTATTTTTTTTATTTTGTAAACACTGATTAAATAATATTATTAACAAAATATGTATTTTTAAAAAAAAACAATATTTCAGTTGCAAACACGTTACTGTCAGAAAGCTTGCCGCTTATGTTTGAGGTTCACCATTCCCAATTAAAAGATGTTAACATTTAGGCTTAAATGTGTTCAAACTGGTTCACACATATGAAAAGTGAAAAGTGACTTAATCGATGTGAACCAGCAGGCTCTCATGTGAATTGGCTCAAACACAATGCGACCTGTTTAACTGTCCTTGTATTAGCTTGATGTTTTTAATTCATCAAAAATTTCCATTTCCATTGTACTTAATTTGCTACCATTATATTAACATTTATTTATATAGTGTCAAAAACATATTGGTAGGTTAACTGGCTGCTATCAAAAATTGACCCTATTCTGTGTGTATGTGTATGTTAGGGAATTTAGACTGTAAGCTGTAACGGGACAAGGACTGATGTGAGTGAGGACTCATGTGAGTTAGTTCATTTATTTTATTAGTATTTGTACACTATTTGGCTCTCCCCTGTTGCTATCTATTAGTATAATGAATTTAAATATGTAGAACACTTTAGAATATAAGCAAAGGTAATCTAAATGTGATACATACGGCATTAAGCTGTTTATTTAACATTTTGTGGGCCAGAGGACATGTGAGAAAAAAGCTGTTTGACAGTGGTACATGTGTGAAAAAAAGCTGGCTTGGGCGGATAAACTAGTGGACAGGGGGCATGTGAGAAAAGCTGGAAGAATAAACGTGGCATGTGTGACAACAGCTGACGGGTATAGGTGGCATGTGTGAGAAAAGCTGGTGAACAGTGGGGGACATGTCAGTGTGTAACTGGTGAGTGATTTTTTGATTTTTTTTTATCTAAAATCTAGCATTTGGAGCCTCCCCTCTAGATATTCTGCATTTGCTACTGGAAAGTAGTGAAGCTTGGACAGCATTCTGCGTCAGACATCAGTTATCTGTACATCAGTGCATCTGGACTGCAGCCTTACCAGCCAGCCAGCCAGCAGGAGGTAAGAGTTACTATTTTTATTATACAAATGTCAAGTGTGTGATAGGCTAGGAAGTGTGAATTGGGGGGGAAGAAGGGCACTAGGCTGAAGCTTTGCCTAGGTCTTCGAGAAACCTTGTACCCTGGTACCGGGGCCCATAATAATTCCTTTTGGTGGGCCTGGTAGCCACTAGAGGGACCAGAGATGAAGACCTCACTTTTAGCCTACAATTTACTCAAAACCTTTATAGAAGCATATAAAATATTAGTTTTCCGTGTTGTCTAATGAGTTTCTTGCTGACTGGCTATAAAAGGAAGGCATTCAGAGGGTTTTTCAGAGCATGAAAATTAGGCAAAATGTATCTGATTACATTTACTACATTTTATTGTGAGTCTAAAAAACAAAGCAGAAATATGCATAGATGAGACATTTTTAGGGTGTGGCTAAAATTCTATTGATGCTAAAAGCAATTCCAGAATAAATGTTTAAATATTTAACTTTCCACCTTTGTATTTTGCTGCTTCTCTGATTAGGAGATGGGTGTTTATTAAGGTGCACTTTGAGCAAATCTGCATATATAATTTTCTTACTTTTTTCATCTGAATGTACACCGATAGTACCCTCCAGAACCATATACCTGAAATTTTATATATAAACGAAACTATCAAATGAGTCTCTAACTGATCCCTAAGACTACCATTAGGGTAGACCCAAGTGAGGAGCCTAGGTTTCAGTGGGTGTGAGGAGGCGAGAAGGATTATAACATCTAGTCTCTGCTTGCTTGCTTGCTGACTTGCTTAAGAGAGAGAGCGAGAGAGAGAGAGAGACCCCTGTTTTCGACCCTTGATCCCTGAGTCTAAACACACACATGAATTTTGTAGAGAGTGCGGTCGGCACAGGTTAACTATTTTTCAGTTTTACACGGTTCACAAGAATTCTGATGGTGTTCTTTCCAGGCTCCTTTGTTATACGTAATGAGCCCCCCTTTATGTTGCAACTACAAACAGGTACAAAACTCACAATATTTACATATCTCCTCTATACTTCCTGAACCCCAAGATCCTATGAACAATATATTATTATTATAAATAGCTTCTTACCGTTCCTTCTTATTTTCATCAATATAGAAGTTAAGAGTATTGTAAGACCTTCTTCTAAAATACTTTTTTTTTATTCTCCTTTATATAGTGCTTACTTATTACACAGCAATTTACTAAATATACCTCTTTATGTGCCATTGCACATACTAGTTGCACACTCACTAGTTGTTTTTTTTTGATCAGTAGCACTGCTAATTTGTATTGAAAAAAGTTAAGCTTAATTTTTAAATTCTGCTACATTGTTCTTACGGTTTGAGTCTGGAAATGCCTTGAGATTTTATATCAGTCAAAACTAACTCTCTCAGCGAAATACCTCGTTGGGATTTCAGATGTCAGTAATAGGATCGCTGCATAGTATTTCAAATTTACAAGCCCACATTGCAGATACCTTTTAGTGACATTGTAAATTAATTGTCAAGACATATTTTCAAGCACTTGCTTACTCTGCAAATGTTGTTGTATTATAGATTCTTGGTCTCCAGCAAGGGTGGCATTTGATAGATTAATGGCTCACACTAAAACCTTACATTTTTTTCTTGATTCACTCTTGTTTATGTCTAAGATTTTGTTTTTCTCTGTTAAAGCAATAAAATGTCTGCATGTACCATGAATATGCCAATCAGGAAATCTTGCTGTGTGTATGTAACTAACTAGTGACTTAAGGCTAGTTGGGACTTCTGTCATGAAAAAAATCTATATCACTATTAATGCAACTTTAAATCTGTTGCACTTTCATGTGAAGTTTATATAATTCCACAGAGTGTCAGGAAGTTAAAAGTGTATAGCAAACAAACCCACCAATGTGGTGTTATGATACTGTAAAATCAATAACAATGTCCATGTTATTGTTATTATTAATATTATTATCATTTATTTATATAACACCAGGATGATCTTTGATCAGGATGTTAGTTGTGTAACTAGAGGACAGAGTCCCAAAGACAAAGTTTTAGCTGACCCCTCTCCATGCTTTACTATATTTGTAAGGAGGAGTAATGAGGAGGTACGCCTGCTGGGAGATGGACAGTCAGTGCTATTATTAGCTAATGCAGTTGCTTTTCTTCTTCTGTATTACACACTATTGGGCTGTTAAGTGCAGTTAAAGAAATCCAGTCATTGTGTTGGTCTGTTTCGCTGTAGACAGTGTCTCCCTTGCTGCTCCACCGGCGGCCTCTTCAGCAAGTTGTCCCTGTCACGGTCGTTACCACTGGGTCCACAGTAGTTCCACCCCTGCTGTTATTGTTTTTCCTCCACTGACCTTTATATCAGTTACTATAACAATGAAACAGTATGAATATACATCTACTAGTCATCTGCTGCTGCAATTAGGCCACACAAGTAGTACAAACAGATGCAGACGACAGAAGAATTAAATGTAACACATAGATTTATCTTGCAACTACACCCAAATATTTGTAGCTTTGATAGTTTTTTTTATCTTTTACTTTACACCTCTTACACACCTTGTTTAACAAAACATCTCTATATGCTGATATACTGTTTTACCATTACGCCACTTTATATGGAACTATAGTTTATTCAGGGTGCCATCATCCTTAGTAGAAAAAATTATCAGTTGTGTTTAAATTAGATTTTTATTTTGATTGTGGGGGAGAGTAGAACAGTTTTTTTTATTCACTATGGGCTTGAGTCATTAAGGCACACATACTGAGTGCAAACTACGTTCGGTGTCAAATGCATGTAACTCTGCGTTTTTTTTATGGTACCTTGTTGACCTCTAGGCCCCAGCAGGCTCTGGGTGCCAGAGTATGCAGACACTTGTGATTCCCAAAGTGCAAGCATACCCTGGCAGCCATGGGTATTCTGGAGGTTGTAGTACTACAAGTGTCAGCATGCCCAAACAGTGGCCTGGCCATACTGGGGCCTCTACTGCACCAGGGACAAAATGCTTTTTGACATTAATTAAATTGCCGGACGAAGCCCACCCCACATAGAGCTTCTAACACCACCAGGTAAATATGAAGGGATTATAGCTTTTAGCTTTAAATAAACTAACATTATTTGGCCCAAACAAATAAAAACAAATGTCATATATTTGCTGGTGGATACAGTAAAACATAATGAACCTAGATTTTTCAATTCAAACACACACAATTATCTGAGCAGTTTCTTACCACAAAGTGGCTCATTTAAGATGATGCTAATAGTTTTATGATGGTGATTTTTTTTATCATTATTATTATTATTTTCTTTTATAGGTGGTCAGGCAGATACTTTAGAGTATGAACAGGTGTAGGAGGCCCGTGATGTTGAAGAGCATCAGATGAAAAAGAAAGAAGAAGTCAGTTGCCAAGATTCACTTCGCCAATGCTATAAAAATCCTATTTAATCCAACTTCACCATTGAGCACAACACCAAGGAAATAAGCAATACCCTCACCTCTATGCAACACAATTTATAGAGTAACCTCAATCAATACTACCTATACCCATATGTAGCACAATTTGGAAAGTAATTTGATCACAATAAACACTGCCCTTACCCGTCGAACCTTATTGTCAAATATATCACCACAAATCCTCCAGCACCAATTTCCCATATAGCCTCTCATTTCCCTTTCTCCACAACTTTCAGTCCAATCCATCGTCCCTACTTCACCACACCAGAGTCTCTGCCACAAATTTCTACCCAAATGCAACATCCTTACACTCATCAGTTTAACAATCCAGCACCATTCCCCTCTCCTGACCAAATTGATCGGTTTTCCAGAAAATCCATTTTACCAAAGACAACCACCTCTGTCCCCCTGCCATCTCTGCCCCCACTGTCATCTCTATCCCCTTGGCACTCAATTGACACCTGCTGCACCTCCACTCTCTGCTGCACCACCACTCTCTGCTGGTCCACTGGCCTCTGCTTCTTCCACACTGTGAACGCCACTGGCAGAACTCATATGTATCCCAAACCACCCCCAAACAAAAGCAAATAGGCCACGGAAATGCAATTCATTTTCGTCTTTCCCCTAAATTATAGCACGTGGCCATTATTTTTTTCTGTGACTTTTGTTACAGTTTGCAAATAAACGATTTGATGCTATACTTTACATTTATGTTTGTAATTTTTCCTTTACAAAAACCAATAATGACTTACAGGCAAAATAGGTGGCCAGGACATATTCTTTAAATGTGGCCGAATCACAAGACTCAAGAGGGCTTGGGTCCACGTTTTCCACCTCCTGGCCAGCATCCTCAGGCTCTTCCACCCTTAAATTCCTAATAGCGATGCTATGGAATACCACACACAAATGCAGTCTCTACAACCAATCTAGTGGCTGTATGCGCCGAGTTGTAGGAGACTTCTTGCTCCGTGCTTGGGTTCAAAATAGGTCTGTGGAACCAAGGGGGAAAAGAGTACATGTTGTCTTCTATAAGGGGTTACAAGAAAGACAAAGGTCCAATTATTAATGGCAAACTACTAGCCCAAAAAAAAAAAAAGATGCGAACATGACATAGATTACAAAAGGTGCCTAATTCATTCAGAGAAGCAAAGGAGGACCAAAGTAAAAAAAATAAAGAGGGGAAGTCCATTTAAAATGCTGAGACAGATTTTTTGGGGACGCTGACCATGTGGTATGTATAGGTAAACATCACATTTAAAAATAAAGCAGAAACATATTTGACTGCTACATGCTAATCTGCCAGTATCCTTAAGAAAAAACCAAGCCCATAAAATTTGTCATTATTACATGCAATATATTGCCAATGATGTACATTTTACGAAGCTCTGGTCTGGCTCCCAGTTCGAAGTACAGCATATAGTAAGGGTTTTTTGAGCAACATTATCAATCATTTGAAAGATAGAAATAGTACCTAATAGCCACGAGTCACCATGTTTTCTTGCACTCCCTTGCATCTGTTGCAATCTTTGCCCCATCCTTGATTGCCAGAAGGCAAAGGAGTCATGTGTACCCCCTGGCCACACAGCTACCAGGTCTCAAATGAGGAGAGAGGGATCACATATAGACTGGACATTTATTGAGTGTAAATGCTTCTGATTTAAATAAATTGAATCATTCCCACCTGACGGGACCAGGTCTATATGTGTTCCGGCTACTGACCCTATGATGTGCAGAAAGCAGGCTATGGTGGCAAACTGCTGCTTTATTGGTATAAGGGACTCTTCAGGGACTCTTCATCGAGTGACAGATGAATGAATTGCATGAGCTGCGACAAGACTGCCCACAGAACAGCTCCTCCCCTGGGAAAATCCTGCCGTTAGCCCCACTGTCATCTGGAATGAGCCAGTGGTGCAAAAATGGGATGTTGTGCATTGGTTCTAGGTCTCTTTGCACAATGCACAGGGTGTCCATGATGACATGAGGCGGGAGCCGAGGGCGATGGACCACCTCAGCATTAGATATCCCAAAGAGGCTGAAGACGCTCCCTGAGCTGGAGACGATGGACCAGTTGTTGGTTTTGCAGCGGTTGACGGCTGTTGCCCTCCTGCTCTGCCACCTGGACATTTAAAAAAAAAAAACGCTATATGTGAGAGAGAAGGATGAAATGTACATTACCTCATTGCTTGTAAAATTTTCCAGCTGTTTGGACAAGAAACTTTGCAAAATAATGCATTATGTAGCTTAAAACAAAATCAAAGCAAAACATTTTTTTTAAAAAAAGAAACACCAACATATAAATGCATTGGGAAATCTTGGAGGAGTAAAGGAGTAAAATCAATAACAAAGAAAAAAAATCTTGAACTTCTATTAAGCAAGAACATAACAGGCACATAACATTAAAAAAAACCTATGTGGCACATAAATAGGGTATAAATCTATGAGTAAACATTAACCCAAAAAAGGACCAAAAAAAATGTAGTGGTAGAAGAAAATAAATACCTAGCTAATTCAATGCAGCACCCTTAAATTCAGAAAAATCCACTTTGATGAAACGGCCCCATAATGAGAATCTTCTAATTCTTAATATAGTAGTGTTTAATGATAGGAGTGTATTCCTCTAGATGATGCTCGGTGTGCATTTGTGTGTGTTTACAATTTATAGCAGGGATTTAAACTAGATCCCTAGCAGGTGCTAAATCCGCTTACTAGTGCGTGCACCTGAACCTGACTTGGACATTGTTGCACGGGTACGCCCTCAATGTAAAATAAGTGCGACCATAGGCTCCTTCCCTGCCCCCTTCACTCCCCAAAAAGTAGACTGTAGTAAGTGTGCTTTGCATCAGCATACGCAGCGGCCTTGCCTTCGTTAACGGACATAGGTCCGAGATCTGTGCATGCGCAGGCGGATTTTGCAGAAGGCAGATGCGTGCCTTAAAGACTCAGTCCATATGAGTCTGAATTCTGGATGACTTTCTGACCTGCTTAAGTTTCTAAAGTGTTCTTTTATACTATGATTTTGCCTGTTCTTGGCAAGTAGTGTGGTCAAAGCCCGCTAACACCATTTCTGATGCTTGTAAAGTACCAGAAACATTTTCTATGGTCACCATGCTTCAATTGTTAACACTATATCACAAGCTAAAGACTACCTCCTCTGGAACACTTCAAAATGCATTCCTGGCCCAGTGGTCCTTTGAATGCACAATATTGAGATTGGGTATTGTATACCTACTACCTAGGGATCAGTAATCACTACATCATCATGCACTTTAAAAGTAGCAGATACAAGGTTAGTGTGTCCTGAATGCACACGTGAATGCAACGTAGGCTATACTTGAGGATGAGGATAGACATACAGATAAATTACGTGAATGTTAAAATTAATTACAATGTGTATAATTTTCTCACAGTCATCATGAAATTTAAAGAAGATAGCAATTTAATGTAGAAGTTTGCAGTTAGTATGGCTTATTTAATGCAGTACACTTTCTGTTGTGTGAAATCAAGCACTTGAATTTGCACAAATGTATCAATTGTTGTATTTTTGAGCAAAGCTAGAGAACTCTGTAGAGGTACTACATTTTGTACCACCAGATGGTATTGGGCAGATTGGGGGGGTTTCTTGGCAAATACTTTTTGAATGTGAGGGTGTTTATTGCCTAATCACATATGGTAGTGATAACAAACATAGTAAGACAATTTAAAAAAAAAGCAGATGCCCTTCATGTAAGAAATGCTATAATTAGTAGAGGTCATTATATGGGAGATTGATTGACAGATCATTTATTTGATTGCCTGTTTTTTTACCCCTTCGAAGATAAATTAATAAATGTTGCACTGGTGGGCAGCACAGTGGCCTAGGGGTTAGCACTTCTGCCTCACAGCACTGGGGTCATGAGTTCGATTCCCGACCATGGCCTTATCTGTGTGGAGTTTGTATGTTCTCCCTTTGTTTGCGTGGATTTCCTCCGGCTGCTCCGGTTTCCTCACACACTCCAAAAACATACTGGTAGGTTAATTGGCTGCTATCTAAATTGACCCTAGTCTCTGCCTCTGTGTCTGTGTGAGTGTGTGTCTATATTAGGAAATTTAGACTGTAAGCTCCAATGGGGCAGGGACTGATGTGAGTGAGTTCTCTGTACAGCGCTGCAGAATTAGTGGCGCTATATATATATAAATGATGATGATGACGAGGGAAGAGTAGAGAATGCATGTTTAAAATAACCTGAGTTTTGCACCACCTCTGAGTTTTGCACCAGCAATGATGAGGACAAGGCCTTTAGTTTCAATCAGATGCCTTTTGCTTCATGTAAGTGCAAGTTACAGGAAAGTGTAGTTGTGATGGGCAGTGGGGGAGTAAAGAGAATAAGTGGCAAATATGATATCTGGAGAGTTTAGCACAATGTGCATGTGTGATAAAGTAATAAAAGCCATTTCTTAGACCAGATGTTGCTCTGTAATCAGTTACCTACCATTGATAGATTACACCCACGTGTCTCCTTTATCATGACTGCCTATAGTAAAAGGTATAAAATGTATAATTCATGGTCCTGGTCCTGATACTGACTTGTAGGGATGTTATCAGTTCTACAAAGTGGAGTAGTTCCTGCCTGGTACAGCTCCTGTTGGCCAGACCCATTGTCAGTTGTATATAAGAAATGGGGTGCGCCTAGATAATGATCCAAAAATATATATACACAAGATTGTGAGCTTCAAAAAAACAGATTGATTGCATAAAAAAATCTTTACAGTAAAATATATAAAAGTTAAAAATACATGGTATAATGATACTAATAATGATAATATGGCTTTAAAGTGATCTACCATATATATTGTGAGTCATAGTGAAGATCAATGGATTCTAAAATTATGTGAAACCTCATGGATATAAATACAGTGTCAGTACACTGTAATATGAACGTAATCAGATTAATCAGTATATCCAATAAGGAGTCTTTGGATATAGATGAAAAAATGATAAAATTAATGTATTTCGGTATGGTTCAGTCTCACCCACTGATGTCTCTCTACTCCACGATCCAAATGAGCGCCTGTACGTTTAGTCTTAGTAAGATAATGGAATAGGAAGATATTGACACTATGTCTTCCCAGCTCCAGAACTACCGTGTTATCACTCCTGTGATAGTCTTGATAGACGCCTTTGCGGATGTTACTTCCCAGAAGGAAAGAGAATATAACAATGACACTTTGGGGGGTATTCAATTGTTCCTCCGGGCGCCGCCGGAACGAGCACGTTAAAACTATTACCGTTTAGCTGAAATTGAGCAAGTAAATTACCGTATGAACGGTAATTACGCGCAATATTACTGTATAAACGGTAATAGTTTTAACGCGCTCGGTCCGGCGGCGCCCGGAGGAACAATTGAATACCCCCCAAAGTGTCTCAAACTCCGACACTGGTGTTCTAGAGAGATAGTGTTCACAGGCTGTTGAGGATTACGATCTTGTGTAGATACAAAGCTGGGTCTAAATCTGTAGACTCCTGGCAATGTGATAACACTTGGTGAAACTGACAAATCTACCTGCTTGCAGAGGGTCAAGTGCTGTATCCTAGTAGATAGTAGAGCAGAGGCTTGAAAATTGCAATAAAACAAATATTGATCTCCACTTTGTCCACTAGTCCAGAGATAGATTTATGTCTTCTTTGAGGCTTAAGTAATTAATCAACTAATCATGGTTTGATCTTGATATAACTTTTGAACAAAGTTGAAGAGAAACAGCTAGTGTATACATTTGAGTGTTAGAGAATTTAGACTAAGCTCCAATGGAGCAGGCACTGATGTAAATGGTTAAACATTACCAGTAAAGCACTGTGTAATAGTTGGTACTATTTAAATAAAGATCATGAATAATATAACTCACTTCAGTTTTGTTTTTTAAAAAGGCAAGGAAAGCTAATTCAGTTGTGTATTTCAGATGTGTCTTTCCGTATTAACAAAAGACACTGTTCTATTAAAGTAATTTATGAGTCAGTGTACAGTTGTACATGGTGGAATTCCTAAATGAATAAGGTAGTTCTAAGTATACCTACATTTATTAAAACTCCTATAAACAATAATAATTGGTAGATAGAAAGCCATCAGTGATATCTTTTGGGTATGACAATCATACATCCCACATAATGCACCAGACAACTTACTCGTAGTTGCCAATTTTCAGTCAAAAATTGAGTTTGACCCGATACAATAAACTTACAGATGAACATTACAAAATAATGGATCTTCCTCCCATAACTAAAAAAAAACAGCTGGTGCTGTGTTTTCGAGACACAGCTGTTCCAAAAGCATTGTTTAAATAATTACTGGAGCATCCATTCAGCGGTTTCGGTACAATGTATATTTATCATGATAGCATGTCATTTACGGTTAGAACAGAGATTCTTTTTTTTTAAGCTACTTTATTAGCTATTGTTAAAGAGAATGCACTTTTAATTATTTCTTTTTTGTGGAAAAGGTATTTTACATTTTGGGTGAGCTATTTATTTACAATACTGTGCCACAGGGATAGCATTAAATTACATTTACATTTAATGAACTAGATATACATCACAAAAAGTAGAATAATGAAAATATTTTCTAAGGGTGTCCTGTTTGGCAGTGATCAGAAATTGTAAGGTATGCTGCAATCTCTAGTGACTAGCTAATGAACCTTTCACTAACTGTGCAGCTCTACCTAATGAAAGAGCACTCACCTACGACAAGGTCATATTCTATGCCTGGCACCACTCTTATCTATGTTATGTTTTACTCAAGTTGTAAATCACCAGGTCCAGCATATTAAGTATCGATCTAATGACATCAGCCAAAAATATAATCTGTAGTGAGACCATGATAACAATTAATTGCAATGCAATGCTATTCAGAAAAATAAAATAGAAAAAGATTTAGTAAGACTAATAGACAGTAAGTTAGGTAACAGCATTCAATATCAACCAGCTTGTCACGAGCCACCGGGCTAACACCGACGGCTCGTGTCTTACCTGAGGCCGCCTCGCTTGGTCCCGGATAATGCCTAAGAAGCTGGGACTCTACTTCTTCCACTTCATGTGTCGGCTGTTGCCCAGGCAACCGGGATGCTCCAACTACTTCTGCCCCAGCTGTTTGACAGGCAGTCGGTACGCGCGATTGAGACTACAAATCACATGATTACATTCTCCTTTGTGTTCACAGGGATGTACTCCTTGACAGAGCTGTAACTTAGAATTCTAGTGCCCTGGGCGAGAAAGACAAATGCCGCCCCCCTAGCACTCAATTTTAACCAAATTAACCTAAAATATTCCTAAATTGCGCTCCCCTTCAGCGTTGCGCCCTGGCCGCTTGCCCCTGTCGCACAGCCCTAGTTACTGCCCTGCTCCTTGATCCCCCTTCTGATTTGTCCTTCAATGTTTAAAGACAGGGATGGCTTAGCCTCCCTGCCGGTTATAGCGCCCTTTGCCTTTCAATTGCTGTGCCTGTTTTTAATCTGCATTCTGCTGTTTGATTACCCGTCACCTAACCTTTTGGCTTATTATCTGAACCATTCTCGTTTGCTGCCTGCTCTCAACCTTTTGACTCTTCCTGTCTGCTTCTGAATTTTTGTCCCCTGGCCTGGCTCTGGTTGTTTCTCGTGCTTTTACCTATGTAACGCTCCAGCTTCCTACTCCTCGCTACCCATTCCGCGAAATAAGCTTTTACTACTCTGAGTTAAGTCCTGGGGGCATCCAAGTACCTGTGAGAATATCCATCTCTATGGGAAAGGTGGCTGCTATAGCTGAAGACCTATGCTACAGTATATGTTTTAAAAGCTTATAAGAGAATTGGGGAAGCCCTAACACAGGTCAGCCCTAGTATAAAAAGGTGGTTAGATAAATGAGAAAAGCACAAAAAAATTGTTAGACCACATCATGAATATATAATATAATAATAGAAAGAATAGTCAGTAAAAACTTGAGCATGATCAGAACCTTATTAATTAAGGGAATAGGGTGGTTAAGTCATGAATAGAGAAATTTGATTAACATTGGCTAGACATTGTAATTTGTGCCCCCCACAATGACTACCCTGTTGTATAAAACTCCACTTTGATCCAACGGGATGACGATATTGAGAGGCTGATGACCCAATATGTACTGCGGAGTCACTGGCAGACCAGGAATATAATACCCCTTGTGATCCAATCATTAGGAACAACTTCTAATCAATCTGGTTTGTACCAATTGGCTGTTCATGATTGGTATACAATACAGTATTAGAGAAGGATTTCATCAAGATATTCAATACAAATGTTTTTACAATACATTGTTCAAGGACAGTACAAGTGACATGAGGACAAGCACTGGGACCAGTGGAAATGCTGTTGCATCACCACCATAGATAAGGGCTTCATGACTGTAAGGATAAGTAAAATAAGGTAGTTGATATAAGAAAATTAAAACTAAAATGAAACAATATTTATCTTAAATGACGCCTGTATTTTTTGCACTCTATGTTATATAGTAGTACTAATCATAAGAAAAACAACCACATGTAATAACACACTTCATGCTTTTATAAGTTTAAGAGCAAAACAGACACCTTTGGGCTTATCAATGTAGTCCTATACATATTATCCAAAAGAGCATAAATTATACAGTACATTTTGAAAATATACCATCATTTTATCTGCATTAATTCCTATAGAGCTGAAAGGACTTGTATGGTGCCGATGCTGCAGGGATGTAAAGGGGTTAAAGCACAAAAATATTTTCACTAAACACCTTAATACATTGAGAATTGTGATTTGTTGGAAAATATACTGTACATGTTTTGAGCATTTGCCATTGTATTCAGTTTAATATATACCATTGAAAAAAGGTGTTTCAGGAAATATCTCCTCTGATCAAGAACATAATACAATACAATTTCTATTTTGTGTCTGTATATTATAAACAATTCTCAATTCTCAACAATGTATGTGCTCTTAACAATGCATACTTGAGGTGTATAAAAGACATGCAGTATATATTCCTTAAATGATTACTACCATCTAGTTATAATTTCAAGGGAAAACCCCACAAATACAACATATGTCTTCTGGTCAGCTCCTATAAGGATTGACATCACAGAGACACTGGTACAGCATTAAGTGGACAGATCTTTGAATCCCCAAACAATACTTGGAGACCCTAATTTCCCAGTACTATTCCCCCTAGTGCTAGCTCACTAAGTCTCAGAGACAAGCCTGGAGACACCTTTTGTAATTTCACTAAACACCCTATTGTACTTGTGACAATGTTTTGACTGCAACTGTCTGCTGTTGCTGAGCCAATGCTTAGAGGATGCCATCTCAGGAGGGGGTGGGAGGGTAAATCCTTGATCACTTCAAATTACCATCTTTTATTAGGCTTGGGAAACAATTGTACCAGCCAGGGGAGGACAAAATTACATAGACTTTAGGAGCCAGCTTCAGTTTTTTCTAAACGCTGAATGGATTCCAGCAGTCCGACAGAACATTTCCAGAGATACAGCAAGCATCAGCAAAATGTACTTGTCAAAGACACCTGTCCCAGGGTGTTTTTAGATACATCATTGTTGGGTTGTAAAATATGGATCTCTCCTTATTGTTAGCAATTGTTGCGAACAGTAGCCAGGACAGAATACACAGTGGTACTCCCAGGCACAGGTAAACACAAAAGCAGGAGTATAAAGAAATCCAGCTGAACATAATCAGACAACCATAACTGATATTTATTTAGGCATAAATACAATGTCTACATACATACATACATACATACATACATACATACATATACCTGCCCCTGAAACATGAAAATATGTGAGAAAGTCAAGAGCAGATACATATGCACTGAATGAAACAGTTTATGTTGTAATTTATTTGGATTTCTTATTTAAACATTTAATTCATTTATTCATTATTTTACATATTATTACACGGAAATATGAGCAACTTCAATTTGATGATAATTTGCTCCTGTTGAACACATTGCTTTATGTTACAAACATTTTTTATTTTACTTGCTAAAGATCATTTATGAATTTTACACAAAATTAAATGTTGCACTGCATCACATAGCCAGATATTTTGCTTCTCTTTCACTGTTTGCTTTCCCTGTCAGTCTGGACACAGGTCTGTATTCTTGTTCTAGGGGATGTGTCATTACATCGAAGAGGCAGTGTCAGTACTTTAATAGGCGAATAAAGTTGTGTTGTACATATAGTGGACTGTGGCAGCCAATTTGAATCTACTGTACAAAGTACTTACTTTTTGCTGAGACCTGTCTACTGGCTACTATGACTGTTCCCCAAACTACCCTTACAAACAAGTGCACATAACAGGCAGGGGCTCCGAGAGGAGGGGGAAGCGGGTACAGATTACCGGGGCTAGGCCCTTTTTTTTGTAAAAATATAAAAATATTTTTTTCCCCATTGGGTGGCGCATGCTCCCAGTCTCGGACAGTGTGTGACAGCCTGCAGAGCAAGCCGAGGAGCTTCAAATAGTGCACGATTATGCAATCTTGCAACATTTAGAGCTTCCCTGCCCGCTCTGCAGGAAGTTTTCAGGCAGATGTCTGCAGTACCAGCCGAGTTTATGTATGTATGCTGGACTGGGGGGGATTGTCATTATGTGGGGGCTATAGTGTGGCTGGAGGGGGACTATAATGTGACTGGTGTAGGGCAGCCAGGAGGAATTCGAGGCCCCAGTACAGCAACTTTATGGGCCCTCCTCCACACATAGCAGGAGAGGGGATGTGTGCCACCACACAGCGGCAGTGTCGTTGAAGGAGATGTGGCAACATAGTGATAGGGCGTGGTCAGCATGTGCTGTGGCTGCGCCTCTTTACACATGACATTATGGTGGGTCAATTCAATTAGCCACAAAGTGTCTCTGTAAAGTCCGTGAGACACTCCGCGGCAGAGATTTTGTCAGAAATTTCTACCGTAATTGCCAGCAATGTGTGCAGCGCAATGTCCGCGCACCACGTTACCGGAAATTAAATTCCCCCATTAGGTATTAAAATGGTGTTGCTCTCACCTACCTGCTATTGAAGCTTTAAAACCTGGTACTGGATTCTGGTATGGATCCTGGACCTATTTGTAAAATGTATAGATACATAAAATTTGGCAAATAATTAGTGAACACGGTACACAGCACAGATCACATAGTATATAATTATATAACAAGCAAAATATGTGTGATAAAAATAATCACAAATATCTATATGTTCAGAAATGGTCAAATAATGAAACACAATGCTAACTGTAAAAGAGAAATGGCTGCCTCTAGGGGCTCTTTAACCGCATACAAAGGTAAACCCACAATAAAAATTAAATGGCGCTCAAAAGCCCTTAAACATAAATTCAATAGTGATAAGAGAAAATTAATTTATTCATAAAGTAACAATATGGGGGAGATTCAACTGGCGGCGATGTTGCACGCAGACATTGTGCTGCGCACATTGGCAACAATTACAGTAGAAATCTCCAACACGAGGTGTCCCATGGACGTTCGCGAGTCACCTCACGTCTAATTGAATCTCTCCCTATGTCTCACAATACAAAAAATTATACGTATGTATTATATAAAAATTAAGAGGCGCTCAAAAAACCTTAAATGCATATATATATATATATATATATATATATATATATATACACACATATATATATACAAGTTAACCCGTTCATGATACTCATGCATTCTAGTCAAATCACGATATTTAAGGTGTTAAAAAGGTCCTTGTCATGCATTTGGGCCTAGCCCAGGCCTCCTCAGGGGAAGAGTGTTACATATATATATATATATATATATATATATATATATATATATATATATATATACACATACATTTAAACGTTTTTGAGCACCTCTTAATTTTTAGCATGCAGTACATAAGACATACATTATAATAAAACATTTAACACTCCACACCCCAGCAACATCACGCCACCCCCACAGACACATCATAACCCCCCCAGACAAATCACCCCCCTCAGAAACATCACAACTCCACCAGACAAGTTGCAGCCCTCCAAGAAACATCATCAGCGTCCCAGCAGACCCATCAACCCCCCCCCCCCCGCCCCCCCCCCCACACAACCCCAGGCCAGCATGCTTACCAAAGCTAAGCTGACACTCCTCCTTGCTCTCCAGGCTGGGACAGTGTGTGATGTCACACAATGTCTGGGGACTGGATGCTGCTGACAGCGGTCAGCTTGTTCCCTTCCTCCCGCTTAACACTCCCCACACCTTGTGCCACCCGCAGATAGAAAATAATAAAAAATAACAATAATTAGCGGACTGCGGGTCCGGCCCCCCTGTCAGGCTGGGCCCCGGTATAAGATCTACTTTCAAGTAAAATGACAAAATAGGTTGAACTGAGTTATGGTATGGGTATTTTGTAAGCCAATTCAATATTCCATATTCATGACACTGCAGTTTATCAACTTGCCTTGAATCCCTGTTTTTGAATATTATTATGACCACATAATTATTAGCCACTGCATGATATAATGGTTCTTAGTGAAGTTGCATTATCTTGATTATTAGTTTAGCCCACAAAATGGCTAATTCACCAGTCAGTATAATAGTTTTAAAGATCTTGATGTCCATGTGTACCTACTTTTGAACTGTGCATGCACAGGCACCCTTAATGTTGTTTTGATACCTTTATTATGCAATCAGCAACACTTCATTCAAATTAATGGATCCATGTGAAATGCATGACAGGCTAAAATAAAATACATGTGTATCTTTTATGTGGCTTTCATGCTTTTGTTAGATTTGTCAGGGCGGAGAAAGTAAAAATAAAACCCTTGCAATCACATATGCCCATGAAGATGGATGATTGGGCTCATACACATAAATGTAAGATTTTACCTCGTCTACACAGTTATACTAGTCATGGGGCTGCCAAAACCCCTGGTTAGTATATGATTCCAACCAAAAGCATAAAAAACCCACTCCACACTGTATTCATTAGCAGATTACGGAAACCCCTACACAGTATAACTCTTCCCACCTAATGCCCAAACAAAAACAACACAGTGTCTACTGGTCAAGGTGTCTCCAAAAACTAAAGACGGTCACTTACCCCCGTGTTTGGGTTTTGGTTTTGGATCTGGATTACCTTCCTGTTTTGGTTTTGGTTTTGGCAAAACCACCCTTGCGTGTTTTTTCGTTTTGGTTTGCTATTTTTGAAAAAAATACAATTTTTTGGGTCTAAAATAACCTAATTTAGTGCTCCACCAGTTTCTTGGATAACTTTAATTCTAAAGCTAATAAATTATGAAAAAAACAGTTTAATCCCTGGTAGGCCGTCCTTAATTCTAACACTTGCCTGCAAATTATACAGACAAACCTGGTTGTCTTCCCCCTCCATCTTTGACTATTGGCAATGTAGCCTTCGTCTTTAGGTGTATATTACACCCTCCACTTGTAGTTAAATAGAAAAAAATCAGCCTGCATTGACTGTACGTTATATAGAAATGGACAAAGGCAGTTTGGTATCTGTCTGCATCAGACCCCCTCTCCACTACTAGTAAAATAGAAAATTATTCAGCCGTTATAGACTGTAGAATATAAATAGAAATGGACAAAGGCAGTTTGGTGTCAGTCTCTATAGCCCCTCCACTTGTAGTTAAATAGAAAAAAAGCAGCCTGCATAGATTGAACAATATAAAAGTAAATGGACAAAGGTAGATTGGTGGCTGTCTATGACCCCCCTCTCCCCTCCACTTGTAGTTAAATAGAAAAAGAGCAGCCTGCAGAGACTGAACAATATAAAAATAAATGGACCAAGGTAGTTTGGTAGCTGTTTATGACCCCCCCCCCCTCCACTTGTAGTTAAATAGAAAAAAAGCAGCTTGCATAGACTGTAGAATTAGAATATAAAAATAAATGGACAAAGGCAGTTTGGTATCTGTCTGCATCAGACCCCCTCTCCAATTGGAGTAAAATAGAAAACTATTCAGCCGTTATAGACTATAGAATAGAAATAGAAATTGAGAAAGTCAATTTGGTATCTGTCTGCATCATCCTCATCAACATCATCATTAGCGCCCTTGTCACCTACACAAATCTCCCCCTCATCCTCTTCTAATTCCAAAGTGGCATCCTCAATTGGTGTATCACCGGCTACACTCGGCTTGTTAAAGCACACAGCAGAACTGCTGAAAGGGCCCTTCTTTATGGGTACACTAACAGAATGCTCACAATTACACATACCACTGGTTGATGGACTCTCCACAGGAATTGGTGTCATTTCTGATTCTGAGAATACATTATCCTCTAATGCCTTACTGTTTTCTTGCAGCTCGGCTTTGACGCGTAACAGTAGTTATGCACCACTTTTAGACTCCAAATTACTTGGTCTTGCTTGGTCACGAGGGACCGTACAAGAAGAAGGTTTAGTAACATTTCTTGATCTGCCACTAATAGAGAAAGGCGAAGGCCTAATTCTTTCTTTATCACTGAGTGTGTAGAATGGCATGTTGGCAATTGTTTTTGTTTTTTTCCTCAGTTACACTTCTTTTCACTTCAACACAGTAAAAAAAAATTTGGATGTGTGTTTTTTTTGCTGATTTAAAAAGACTATGTACTTTTACATAGGCTTTACCAGATGATGTACTGGGAACACTACCATCAGGACTGGTGCCAGCACCTGCTTGCTGATCCTGCTCATATGTGGACTTCTTTGAATCCATTTTAATGAGGCCAAAGCACTTGTAGTGCAAAATATTCAATAGATAGTGCTGCAAAATATGACTTTTGGCAGCCAGAAAAAATTGTGTTTCACACTGGGGAATATGGGACACCCCAAAGCACTTGTAGTGCAAAATATTGAAAAAAATGATTCCTCTATCCTTCTCTCTTCCTGCTCTAACAATTGCTAATAGAATTGGTAGCAGAACTGAAATAATAATTGAAAGAATAAGGTATACAATTATTGCTCTGTCCCTGTTCTAATACAGCCTGTGACCTAACCCTGCTCTCTCCCTCTGTCAAATGGCGATGGATTGTTGTAGAGGCGGGTATTTATGCATTTCAAATATCGCGAGAACCGAGCCCGAGATCCGACGACGTCACGATGACGTTTTGCCTCGAGTACGATTTCGAACAGGCGGGAGAGTACCGAGCCTGCTTGGCTCGGTACTCGGATAGGCAAAGTTCGGGCGGGTTCGGATCTCGGGGAACTGAGCCCGCCCATCTCTGCCAAAAACCATGATCATTTTCCAACTCACACCAATGTATGTTGATTAATTGGTCATCAAGACTCCTGATGTGTATATAATTCACCTCAAAAAGAAAGTAAAGATAAAGGAAAGAAAAGGCAAGATGGAAACAACATTTCTCCTAATTTATTTTGTACAATACTCCTTTTCTCTGTGATGTTTAGCTGTTGTGCTCTTGTCTTTGCTAACAAAATCCCCTTCTCTGTTCCTGGTGACCAGCTTGTGCAATTACAATGAACCAAACCAAGGTCTCTTACAAAGACCATTACCTTTCTGTACTAACCAACCAGATTTAGGCGAGGGTGTAACTACCATAGGTACAGGGGGTGCCGCTGCTATGGGGCCTACAGCAGAGGAGGGGCCTACCATTCCTTACAAAGTTCCATGTGTATAGGTGAGATTTTCACTACTTAGCATTTGACAGGACATGGGGGTCCTTACAAAATTTTGCTATGGAGCCGACAAATGTTACACCCCTAGATTCAGGTGACATGGATTGAAAGGGTAACGACCATTTTCCTTGCATCTGTTCAGTAATAAGGATGAATTAGTACAGAGAAGAGACCTGCTTTTATTATCTTCCCACGCCAGCTACCATGATAAAGGTGATTTCAATCTGATAGTGACATTGTTTTCAAAATTATTTATAATATTAATTATGTGAAAATTAAGTGGTACTGTTTAGTTTGTTTTGTAAACATAAAATTAAAGCAATTAATGCACCTCTAACATAAACAAAGTCCATTCATGCAACTTGTTCTGCACCAGTGACTTTTGCTTCTGAAAGATCTGCATGATTGATGGGGTCAATTTGGAGCTTCCATCAGTGTCCTATTTGAAGCTTAAGAATGAGTGCTGCTGCCTGTAACCGGTACTACTGCTATTGCTTTTGCTATGTGTTGCAAAGTTCAACTTAATTTAATCTTATGGGACACAATAATGTATATTGATGAATTATGCGCATGCAGTTGTTGCACAAATCAACTTGGCAGTCTAATAAATATGTCTTACTTTCATTCTGCTGTCCATGTGATTACAGGAATATTAGTAAATGTGAAGCTTGAGAAAAATATTTATTTGATAAAATATACCCAGCATTTGTGATATCACCACTTGGTCTATTTCTCATTTGTGGAAAGTGTATCACTGCTGATTGCAGTGATAAAGAAAGATGCACCGCTGCTATTGAAGAATACTTACCTGCCCTTCGATCCTTGGAGAACAACTCCCTCTGCAAAAAACTTTTGTTTTGTTGCAAATGAGACTGTGGCTCCATTGAAGAAATGAAGCGAACTTGCTGTGCATGCGCCAATGTTTTGTAAAGTCAACTCTGCCTTAGAATGGGAGGAGCATGCAATGCACTCCATTAGAAAAGATAAGCAAGATGGCGTTAAGTTTTTAGCACTTGATGAATTGATTCTATTTACCACTCCCATAGAAATCTATGGGGACAGTGCTAAGCAGCTAAAGGTTGCTTAAGGCAGGAGAAATCTCTGATTTCTCCGGTGTTAAGCCTTTGTTAAATGGTACAAAGCCTTGAAATAGCCTTTTCTGGCACTTTTGTCTGACTTTAGGCTCTTAACTGCCAGGATAATGTTTTATAAAGAGTGAGGTCATTTTAAACCTATTTTCATCGCAAGCATCAATTTCAATGTAACCAATGCACTAAGTGGCATTGCCCTTTTAAGATGTGTTACTGCCAAAAAGTAAGTTTTGTTGAAGGTCTTAAAATGTAGCTGGGCTAATCAGCAAAAATGTAATCACATCCAAAAAACTTCCTTTGAGATTGTAAGATAGAAAATGAGGTAAAAGGAAAAATATTTCTATCTTTTAACACACATTATCCATGCTTCTAGCTCTGTAGGATTAACCCCTATCGTTTTTTCTCTTTTAATTGTTATTTTGGCTGGTGCTGTTACGATGAGGAACTATTTAACCCTTTGGATGTCCTAGACACCAGCAACAACATAAGTCAAGATATTTACTGCAAAATGAAGACGGGGTAGTATTTGTTTATTGCTTCAAAAGGTTATCTGCAGGAATAGTTTGACAACTTAAAAAACAAGGATAGTATGAATTGATGATATTATCCAAGCGTTTTACAATGTTTCATGACCAACTTGTCACTGGGTGACTGTAAGAAAACTTACCTGATCCACGCACTGGGTCCCATTCTCTGTCGCTCACACTGGGTGAGCGGTTTTGATCTAACTGTGGTCATGTGACTGCAGGCGAGTTTTTGAATCTTCTCCACTATACAGGGACAGCTCTGACACTGAATCAGTGTCAGAGCAACAGGTTTTGCCTCAGTATCTGATTCGTGTGTTTTCTGCACTTAGTGCCATATTCTGCCTTTTATATATGACTCTTTTCCAGCCTGACCACGATCTTGGATTCCCCCTGGTACTGTGTTCTGTTTATCTACTCAAGCATCTGACCTCGGCTACCCCTTCACTACGGCATCTGAATCCCTGAGCAGACAATTGTTTATTGAACCCTGCAGGCCCGGCGCTCCCATTAGGCAAGGTTAGGCACTTGCCTAGGGTGCCGGGCTCTGGAGGGCGCCTGGAGGGCGCCACAGAATACTAAAAGACTTTAAAACTGTGCGGCGACCGCTGACCATACCTGTCACGGCCGCCGCACAGCATTCAGATGCACGGGGAGGGGGGAAGAGGCTATTTTGTCACCACCGCCGCCTCTCTGCTCCGTCTCCTCCCCTCCACTTACTAGTGTCAGTGAGTGGAGGGGAGGAGACGGAGCAGAGCGGCGGCGGTGGTGAGACAAGGTAAGGAGAGGAGGGAGGAGGGCGACGATTTTTGCGGGCGGGGGCGCCGCTTTTTTTAAAAATGCCTAGGGCGCCGTGGACCCTAGCACCGGCCCTGGAACCCTGCCTATTCTTCTGACTACGGCTCCTGATTCTCCCTTGTACTACGCACACAACTGTGTACCAGACCTTGACTATCCTCCTGTCTACCGCTCCGGATTCTTCCTCTGTGCTGTATTGTCAATATGTGTACTTATCCCGGACCACAGACTACGTTTCCAGCCCAGAGCTGTCTTAATGCTTGGACATGCCGGGAGCCCCACAAGCATAGGGCCCCATGGGGTTTCCAACTTCTCAGTATATTATTCTGGGAAATTTCTTCAGAACCTTCAAACCATCTTTATTAAAATCTTTAGGTGGACTAATCACCTCAGTATCAGCTGTTATCTGTACATTGCGACCTTGCTGCTGCGAATACATATCTTGCCAAAAAAGGTATAAAAACACTGAAGCAGCAAACTTTGTGAAAACCAATATTTTGGTCATTCTCAAAACTTTTGGCCATGACTGTATAATGTAAGAAAGAAGAAAACTATGGCTTGGTATATATCTGCACAGCTACCTACAGAAATTATAAATGGCATCTGACAACATTCCAAGGAACAGAGCACTAAACTAGTGTCACTAAATCAGTGATTTATTTTTATTTTATATTTCTATACACAGGTAATTAAACACAGAGAATCTTATTTATTTTCATACTTGCATCCTTTAATGTGAGTGGTCAAATAGATACGAAAACAAGTTTTCTTTGCTTGCCAAGACCTAAAATATGTTGAGAACAAAATATCTCTTGGATATTATTTATTAATCCTAATTTATATAGCGGCTACATATTAGAATGTTCTAAACTTAAATAACTGAATATCACAGATCCCCTATGACATCAACAATTACACCAGTAATCAAAGCAATTGAAGTTTATTACTATAAGATCTTTTGGTAAAAAGTTTATATTAGAATGTTTTCTTTGAATTGTGATCTTTGTAGTAAGGCAGAGAATTTTGTGTGATTCACTGATCAACAACATTTTTTTTATATTGAATTGTCTACTTAATTTATCAAAGTATATGCAATAGCTTAGTCTACGCCAAAGTATGTGAACCTACAATTTGCATACAAAAGTTTGAACTTACAATTGACTTGTTATGCCATTGCTAAAATATTAAAAAATATTCTGGTTTCTGTACTAAAGTGCATGTGGTATATAGCAGATACAGTGTCTTTGATGGTAGTAGCAGTAGATGCTGAAGTGAGTATACAGTGAATGTGGTAATAATTACACAATAGATGCACTCTTGGCTATACAGTAGATATACAGTGGCTATACTGATATGTATAATGACTATAAAGGTGGGTTAATAGTGGCTATACAGTGAATGCAGTGTATTTATACAATGAATTAAGTCGTTTTGGTTAGAGATGGGTGGGCTCGGTTCCCCAAGAACCGAACCCACCCGTACTTTGGCTATCTGAATACCGAGCCGAGTAGGCTCTGTACTCTCCCGCCCGCTCGGAATCCAAATCGAGGCCGAACGTCATTGTGACGTCGTCGGATCTCGGGGCTCGGTTCTCGCGATACTTGAAGATTATAAATACACGCCACCACAGAAATCCATTGCCATTTGACAGAGGGAGAGAGCAGGGTGTAGTCACAGGCTGATTAGAGCAGGGACAGAGAATACAATATTCTGATTCCAATTGTGCTAACAAAAATCGCTAGAGAAGAGAGGAGGATAGAGGAGGTTTTTGTTTTTTTCAATATTTGGCACTCAAAGTGCTTTTTGGGTGTCCCCTATTATTTTGCCTAAATATTTCTGGCTGTCCAAAGTCATATTTGTCAGCAGTATCTACCAAATAATTTTTAGCACTCCCAAGTGCTTTTGGGGTGTCCCCCATAATTGTGCATAAATATTTCTGCCTGTCAAAAGTCATATTTGTCAGCAGTATCTACCAAATAAATTTAGCACTCCCAAGTGCTTTTGGGGTGTCCCCCATAATTGTGCATAAATATTTCTGGCTGTCCAAAGTCATATTTGTTTGCAGTATCTACCAAATAATTTTTAGCACTCCCAAGTGCTTTTGGGGTGTCCCCCATAATTGTGCATAAATATTTCTGGCTGTCCAAAGTCATATTTGTCAGCAGTATCTAAAACAATTTGTAGCACTACAAGTGCTTTGGGTTCAGAATGGATTCAAAGCAGTCCACATATGAGCAGAATGAGCAACCAGGTTCTGTCTCCAGACGAGGGCGCTATTGAGGATGTTGATGAGGATGAGGTTGTTTGTGTAAGTCCTACACCAGTGGCAGCAGTTCTGGCACGTGACAAGAAAAAGGGCATTGTCATGCCAGACCATAAAACTAAAAAATCCACTTCTTATGTGTGGAATTATTTCTATCCCAATCCAGACAACAACTGTATAGCCATTTGTAGTGTATGTCAAGCCACAGTCAGTCTAGGGAGTAACCTTAATCATCTTGGAACCTCGTCTATGTTGCGCCATTTGACGAGAGTTCATGGCAAAGTGTTAGGAAAAGCTGAAAGTGCTTCCAAAAAAATTACAAGCACTCCATCATTAGCTAGGACCCTCCAGTCACCGACATCCCGACGGCTACAAAATACACTGACCACACCATCCTCATCAATATCCTCAGTAGCGCTCGGAGTTAGCCCTGCATCCCACTTATTAAGGCTGGATGACTCCTGCACTATTATTGATTCCTCTGAAGAAAGCGTTAGTCCCACTGCTGCTGCTGTTGCTTCTGTTGGGGGTGAATCGTCAGCCCAGAGGAAGGCCCAGAAAAAGAGCAGTCCTACATTTCAACAATTAACTGTGAAACAATCATTTGCTAGGGGAAGCAAATTTGACAGCAGTCACCCAGTCACCAATCGAATCACAGACGCCATGGCTGCCATGTTAGTGTTAGATCTGCGTCCAATATCCGCAATAAACGCAGCTGGTTTTTCACAGTTAGTTGAGGTTTTGTGTCCGCGTTACAGAATTCCATCGCGACACCATTTTTCCCGTAAAGCTATTCCACAACTATATAAAAAAGTGTGTACAAATGTAGAGATTGCGCTGAAAAATGCCATTCTGCCCACTGTCCACTTAACCACAGATATGTGGTAAAATGTGGAAGTGGTCAAACCAAAGACTATATGAATGTGACAGCCCACTGGGTTGGTCATTCAACAGCATGTACACCACTACGTAACATTTGTCACAGGCAGGCCACTCTTTGTATCACCGGCTTCACTAACAGGCATACAGCTGACAATTTGTTACGCAAACTAAGAGATGTGATTGATACATGGCTTATACCACTTGAACTCTCCCCAGGATATGTCATTTCTGATAACGCCAACAATATAGTGCGAGCATTACAGCTGGGTGATTTCCAACACATTCCCTGTTTTGCTCACACCATCAACTTGGTGGTGTAGAGCTACGAAATAACCGTGAGGTGCAGGAGATGCTTTTGGTGGCCCGCAAAATTTCAGGCCATTTCAGGCATTCAGCCACAGCATGTAGGAGATTACAGCAGCTCCAAGAACAGTTTAACTTGCCCTGCCACCAACTTAAGCAGGAGGTGGTAACTAGGTGGAATTCCACCCTGTACATGCTGCAGAGGATGGAGGAACAACGCAAAGCCATCCAAGCGTATTGCAGAATGAAAGCGGCAGGTAGGTGCAGCGCACTGTAGGTAGGCCAGCAAGGATGACAAATACTCAGGAAGCAGTAGTATATTGAATAGAACAGCAGGAGACCACGGGAGAGTTGAAGCGATGTAGCAAAGCTGGAAGCCGAGGAGCGTAGACTCGATGCAACAGGCAAGTTGACACAAATGGACACACTGTAGAAGCAGTAGGCAGCGGGTCAGCTGACGGCATGTAGAATGCAGACTGGAGCGCTGAGACGAGCAGACTCTGTAGACACGCTGAAGTAGCGAACAGGAATCAGCTGGAACAGTAGCGATGTAACACAGGAGAGTTTGCAGTAATCTGTAACTGTAGATACACGGAGGCAGCAGATAGGAATCAGCTGCTGGAGTCACGATGAAACACAGGAGAGTTTGCAGTAATCTGTAGCTGTAGATACACGGAGGCAGCGGATAGGAATCAGCTGCTGGAGTCACTAGGAACACGAGGAATAGAAGTGGTCTGGAAACCACAAACGGCAAACAGGAATCAGCATCAGCTGAACACACGAGCAGGCACTGGAACACCTTCAGAGACTCATGAGGAATGAGACTCCAAGATCAGGCAACGTGGTATTGACCACAGGTGCTTAATATAGGGAGTGTTGCCTGATCAGCCAATTAAGTTAAAGGAACAGAACTGAAGGTTAAAAGGGACTGCACATGCGCAGTACCTCATAATAATGGACGGACACAGTTCCTAGCTACCTTAGAAGTAGCACTCACAGTCCGGTGAGTGACAGTACCCCCCCTTTTAAAGGTGGGCACAGAACACCTGGAACCGGGTTTGTCCGGAAATTTGGTATAGAACTTTTTCAAGAGAGCTGGAGCGTTGAGATCTTCAGCTTTGATCCATGAACGCTCCTCAGGACCAAAGCCTTTCCAATGCACGAGGAAACGAAGAACTCCTCGCGAAATTTTAGCATCCAAAACCTGAGTAATCTCAAAGTCTTCCTCCTGATGAACTTGAAGTGGCCGTGGTGCTGAAGGAGGGACCGAGAAACGGTTGATGATGAGAGGTTTGAGCAAGGAAACATGGAAGGCGTTGGAAATACGAAGACTCTTGGGAAGTAAAAGTTTGAAGCAAACAGGATTAATAACTTGAATGATCCTATATGGACAAATAAAACGGGGAGCAAATTTCATGGATGGAACCTTCAAACGAATATTCTTAGTAGATAGCCACACCCGGTCTCCGACTTTCAATGGTGGAATAGCCCGTCTCTTTTTGTCCGCAAAAGACTTATATCTGGCAGATGTCTTCTTTAAACAGGTTTTTACCTGAGCCCAAATATTTTTGAAGGTTTGACACAAAGTCTCAACAGCAGGAACTTGGGTGGGCGGGAGGGCAGGAAATTCCGGGAAAGACGGATGGTGACCGTAAACCACAAAGAATGGAGTTTTAGATGATGACTCGTGGTACATGTTGTTATGAGCAAATTCAGCCCAAGGAAGTAATTCTACCCAGTTGTCTTGATTGGCTGACGAGAACATCCTTAAGAAAGTCTCAAGATCTTGGTTGACTCTTTCAGTTTGTCCGTTCGATTGGGGATGGTAGGAAGATGAGAGTGCCAACCGTATGCCCAAGGTCTTGCAAAGGGCCTGCCAGAATCTGGAAACAAATTGTACTCCTCTATCTGACACGATCTCGGACGGACATCCATGGATACGGAAAATTTCTCTAATGAAATGTTCAGCCAGGGTAGAAGAAGAAGGTAAACCAGACAAGGGAACGAAATGCGCCATCTTCGAAAATCTATCCACTACTACCCAAATGGTGTTGCAATTCTTACTAGGAGGAAGCTCAGTAACAAAGTCCATACTAATATGGGTCCAAGCTTTAGATGGAATGGGTAGTGGCTGAAGCAACCCCGCTGGAGTTCTGCGGGGGGTTTTGAACTGGGAGCATAAATCGCATGCAGCGATAAACTCTTTGACATCTCTCCTCATAGAAGGCCACAAATAACTTCGAGAGAGGATTTCAAAGGTCTTGCATTCACCAGCGTGTCCAGAGAAACGAGAAGAGTGAAACCATGAAAGGATTTTTTTCCTAAGAGCAGGAGGCACGAGGGTCTTCCCAAATGGTAGCACTTTAGTGGAAGAAGCAGCCAGAGAAACACATTTGGGGTCTAATATAAAGTGGTTAGGATTCTCTTCAACGTCTGAGGACGCCACGAAGGCTCGAGATAGAGCGTCTGCTTTTTTATTCTTTGCAGCTGGTTTGAAGGTTATGATTAGATCAAAACGGGAAAAGAAAAGAGACCATCTTGCCTGACGAGGATTTAAACATTGAGCAGACTGTAGGTATGACAAATTTTTATGATCCGTAAAAATTGTCACCGGATGACGAGCTCCCTCTAACAAATATTTCCACTCCTCCAATGCTACTTTAATAGCCAGCAACTCCTTGTCCCCGATGGTGTAATTCTTCTCCGCAGGCAGAAGACCCCGAGAGTAAAAGGCACAAGGATGGAATTTTTGTTGCTCCGATTTCTGGGAGAGAATGGCTCCTAAACCAACATTAGAGGCGTCTACTTCTAGGAAGAAGGGAAGCATCACATCAGGCTGTCGAAGGATGGGAGCAGAGGAGAAGGACTCTTTAAGAAATTGAAAGGCTTGGAGAGCCTCAGATGACCATTGCTTAGTATTGGCCCCTTTGCGAGTTAGAGCCACAATGGGAGATGCAATTGAAGAGAAGTCTTGAATGAAGCGTCTATAGTAGTTGGCGAAACCTAAAAAACGCTGAATGGCCCGAAGAGTAGTTGGCTGAGGCCAAAGTAACACAGCATTCACCTTTTCTGGATCCATTTGTAGACCAACTCTGGAAACAATATAACCCAAAAATGGAATCTGGGGCAACTCAAATGAACATTTTTCTAATTTACAGAATAATGAATTTTTCCGGAGTCTGGAAAGAACTTCGGCCACGTGTTGGTGATGTGAAGGCAGGTCTTGGGAAAAGATGAGTATGTCGTCCAGATATACTACGACACATACATATAACAAGTCCCGAAAGATCTCATTAATGAAGCCCTGGAAAACAGCAGGGGCATTACATAACCCGAAGGGCATTACTAAATATTCATAATGCCCATCTCTGGTGTTAAAAGCTGTTTTCCATAAGTCACCGGACCTGATTCTAATCAAATTATAGGCACCACGAAGATCCAACTTAGTAAAAATCCGGGCTCCCTTGATCTGATCAAACAACTCAGTAATCAGAGGAATGGGGTACCGATTTTTGATAGTGATAGCATTAAGTCTACGAAAATCTATGCAGGGGCGTAATGATCCATCTTTCTTCTTCACGAAAAAGAACCCAGCTCCAGCGGGAGAAGTAGAAGGTCGAATAAATCCTCGCTGGAGATTCTCTTGGATGTATTCAGCAGTAGCCTGAGTCTCAGGTAATGAAAGTGGATAAACACGACCCCTAGGTGGAATCTTGCCAGGTAACAGGTCAATCGGACAATCCCATGAACGATGAGGGGGAAGACGTTCCGACTGAGCTTTATCAAAGACGTCGGCAAATGAAGCATACTGAGGAGGAAGTCCCGGTGAGGAAGGTGAAATGGAGGTTTGCTGTATTCTACGAGGAACAACACGAGAAAGACAATGTTGGTGACATTCAGCTCCCCAAGACATAACTTGAGGAGTGCGCCAGTCAATCTGGGGAGAATGACATTGAAGCCATGGAAGGCCTAAAACAATCGGACTTGTAGTAACAGGAAGGATTAAAAACGAAATTTCTTCTCGGTGTAGAACACCAATCTGAAGGGTCACTGAAGACGTACTTTGGGTGATGAGATCGTTGATAATACGTGATCCATCGATAGCCGTCACCGTAATAGGAGTCTTCAGGGTAATCACTGGTAGGGACCATTGATTTACAAGGGATTCAGAAATGAAATTTCCCGCAGCTCCTGAATCAATTAGAGCTTGGGACTCAAAAGACTTAGTAGCAAATGAAATGGTAACGTCAAATGCACAGATTTGTGATTTCGTAGAAGATGGAGAGGACTCCAGGGACCCTAACTTCACCTCTCCAGAACTAGTTAGGGCCTGGCATTTCCCGATTTTTTGGGGCATGACTGGAGCATATGTGTGGCATCAGCACAATAGATACAAAGTCTATTCTTAATTCTTCGATTCCTCTCTGCAGAGGTTAGTTTGGAACGTCCAATCTCCATCGGTATTACCGGAGGTGAAGCAGGACGAATTTGAGAAGTGGGACGAAGAGATGTTTTAGCTGAAGTAGTTCTTTCAGAGTCCCTCTCACAAAATCTGAGATCCACACGATGACAAAGAGAAATCAAATCTTCTAAAGACGTAGGGAGTTCTTGAGTAGTCAGTGCATCTTTAATTTTGTCCGAGAGCCCCTGCCAGAAGGCGGCAATTAACGCTTCAGTGTTCCCCTGAAGCTCAGAGGCTAAGATCCTAAATTGAATGACGTACTGTCCTACTGTATGCGAACCCTGTCATAAACGTAGAATGCTGGAGGCAGCGGAAATAACACGACCTGGTTCATCGAATACATTACGAAACATGGAAATAAATTTGGCACTATCCTGTAACAACGGATCATTTCTTTCCCACAGAGGGGAAGCCCATGCGAGAGCTTGTCCGGAGAATAATGAGATGAGATAGGCCACTCTGGAACGATGAGTCGAAAAGTTTTGAGGTTGGAGCTCAAAATGTACTGAGCATTGGTTGAGGAAACCTCTACATGTTTTGGGATCTCCATCATACTTTGACGGAGTTGGCAGGTGAAGCGTGGAAGCCGTAGACACCTGGGATGGCACTGGGGAAACGGAGGAAAGCACAGGAGCATCAACAGAAGGTGTAATATTCTGCCCAGACGTTCTTTGGGAGACTATCGTCTGGTAACATTGTAGTACTAGTTGTTGATGAACATTCTGTTGTTCCACACGAGTGACCAGATGCTGCAGCATCTCTTTAGCTGTGGGTTCTGAATCTGGGTCTGTCATGGCCTGATCTTACTGTCACGGGCACTAGGAGTCTTTACCCAGTATCACCCGCTGATGGTCTTATCAGAGCAGTTGAGTTGGTATATGATACTCTGATGGCAGGGTGATAATGGAACTGGAAACAGCAGATGGTTAGAGAATGCTCAGAAAGTCTATGACTAGCAGCACTGGTAAACAATAGGTAACTGAACACGAGGATCTGGATGGACAAGGACACGTGAGGGTAGTCAGTGGTCTGCGCACGGCAAGTTGTACCACTGCTATAGTGAGAAGAATGTCCAGGAGTAATAAGGAGGTGGAAGTCAGCGGTCTGCATATAGCAAGCTGTACCGCTGTCTGTAGTGAAGGAATGGAATCCAGGTGAAGGTAACGGGGAAGTCAGTGGTCTGCGAGTAGCAAGTTGTACCACTGCTATGTGAGAGGATATATGCAACTGGTGACACAGGGAAACAGGAATCAGTGGTCTGCCTCTAGCAAGTTTTAACACTGAATATATATGTGAGGAAGGACACGAGGAGATAAATGCTATGCAGAGTCTACACGGGTACACTGAACTTGATCCCACGTTGAACTGCACACAATGATAATAATGAATGAACAGCACTGCACAGATAAACAAAGTCACTCAAATAGTCCAGCAAAAGGAAACACAGTCAATAATAGCAATAGTCTCAGAGGATGGAAACTCCGGAGGAGAACAACTCAGTCCAGATGGATATGCAATACACCAGCACAGTCAATGAGAAGTATGCATACCGTGGTTCAGATGAGCAGGCTGTTAGAGATAGCTGCAGGGATACCTGAGCGGCCGGGAACAGACGAGATGCGAAGTCCTTGCAGAATGGAAGCGGCAGGTAGATGCAGCGCACTGTAGGTAGGCCAGCAAGGATGACAAATACTCAGGAAGCAGTAGTATATTGAATAGAACAGCAGGAGACCACGGGAGAGTTGAAGCGATGTAGCAAAGCTGGAAGCCGAGGAGCGTAGACTCGATGCAACAGGCAAGTTGACACAAATGGACACACTGTAGAAGCAGTAGGCAGCGGGTCAGCTGACGGCAGGTAGAATGCAGACTGGAGAGCTGAGACGAGCAGACTCTGTAGACACGCTGAAGTAGTGAACAGGAATCAGCTGGAACGGTAGCGATGTAACACAGGAGAGTTTGCAGTAATCTGTAACTGTAGATACACGGAGGCAGCGGATAGGAATCAGCTGCTGGAGTCACGATGAAACACAGGAGAGTTTGCAGTAATCTGTAGCTGTAGATACACGGAGGCAGCGGATAGGAATCAGCTGCTGGAGTCACTAGGAACACGAGGAATAGAAGTGGTCTGGAAACCACAAACGGCAAACAGGAATCAGCATCAGCTGAACACACGAGCAGGCACTGGAACACCTTCAGAGACTCATGAGGAATGAGACTCCAAGATCAGGCAACGTGGTATTGACCACAGGTGCTTAATATAGGGAGTGTTGCCTGATCAGCCAATTAAGTTAAAGGAACAGAACTGAAGGTTAAAAGGGACTGCACATGCGCAGTACCTCATAATAATGGACGGACACGGTTCCTAGCTACCTTAGAAGTAGCACTCACAGTCCGGTGAGTGACACCATGACATTGGGAAAGGAGGGGGCATGTATTTCACTCTTGCACAGTGGGGAATCCTTTCATTCCTGTGCAAGGTGCTGAAACCATTTGAAGTTGTGACATGTGCAGTAAGTGCAGATTCTGCTAGTTTGAGCCAAGTCATTCCTTTAATTAGACTATTGGAAAAGAAGCTTGAGAAACTGAAGGAGGAGATGAAATCAAGCAATTCTGCAAAGTATGTTGGCCTTGTCGATCAAGTACTTAATTCGCTTCACAATTATCCTTGAGTTATTAAGATCTTGAACTTGGATCAGAACGTTTTGGCCACTGTGCTTGATCCAAGGTTTAAGACCTACATTGGGTCTTTGCTTCAAAATGAACGAGATGTGAACTTTTGCAAGGAGCTATTGCTCAGCAAGTTGGCCGCTGAACTGGGCCTTGGCTTGACGACGTGTCCGCCTTCACTTTCTCAAGCTGCTGCTGCTCATAAAAAATTAAATTTCCCAAAAAGAATCAGGGAAGACACAGGGCCAGATCAATTTAACTTACTTTCAAGAGGTAATTGATATGGAAATGTCAGACAGTCCCTTTCCTTACTGGGTGGAAAAGCAGGCCATTTGGAAACCCATGTACAAACTTGCTTTGCAATATCTAAGCTGCCCACCCTCCAGTGTGTACTCTGAATGAGTGTTCAGCACAGCCGGGAACTTAGTCAGTGATCGCCGTAGAAGGTTACTTCCCAAAACTGTGGAGAAAATGATGTTTATAAAAATGAACTACATCTTCCACGAGGAAGGCCTTCACCATCAAAGACATCCAAGCACTGACTGTTCTCTAATGGCGGATTCAAGCGGCGATGAATTGATAGTCTGTGATGATGACGTACACACTGATGAGGGTGAGGATGTAGCTCCAAATGATGACGATAACATCTTTTTAAAACTTTCTATTTAAGTCTAGGGTGCAATCTACCCCAAAGAGGAAAGGGACTTGGGGCATTTCCATATCACGTACAGTCTTGAAAGGCTGCTGTTTTGGCAATTTCTCATTATGGGTAGGGTGTCATACACAGACTGACTCCAAACTGTCTTTGTCCATTTCAATTAATATTGTACAGTCTATAACGGCTGATTTTTTTTTGTATTTACTACAAGTGGAGGGGGGTCTAGAGAGACAGAAACCAAACTGCCTTTGTCCATTTCAATTAATATTGTACAGTCTATAACGGCTGAATTTTTTTGTATTTTCTACAAGTGGAGGGGGGCCTAGCGAGACAGAAACCAAACTGCCTTTGTCCATTTCTTTACATATTTAACTATAAGTTTAGGGTGTAATATACACCCAAAGACGATGGCTGCATTGCCAATATGCATAGGTGGAGAGGAAGACAATCTGGTTTGTGTGTAGAATTAATGAAGGCCTACCTACCAGGAATTAAAATGGTTTTTTTTGGTAATTTATTAGCTTTACAATTACATTACTTATCCAAGAAACAGGTGGAGCACTAAATTTGGTTATTTTATGCACAAAAACATTGATTTTCCAACAAAATAGCAAAACAAAACCAAACAAGAACAAAACCAAAACACGCAATGGCGGTTTTGCAAAACCAAAACCAAAACACGACGGTAATACAGATCCAAAACCAAAACCAAAACACGGGGGTCAGTGAGCATCTCTAGTTATGTTCTAGTTCCTTATCCATTTTTAAGCCCCACCCCTGGCCACAGTTAATAAACCATTTGTATATAACATATGCCTTTTTAAGCCTACCAAACTATGTTCCTGACCCTTCTGCCTCACCTGTGTGTTTGCTGAGGATAATACAGTAGTTTGTAGGCTGAAAATATCTATTGGAAATAATGAGTGTGCTCTCAGATATTTGTTGCATAAGGGGAATGTTCAATCTGTAACCTCTGAAGATTTGTGTGAGATTGTTTTGCACTGTGTTATCTGTCTGTGTCCTCTTACCAAGTCCACCTCCAATTATAATCATCCTGACATTCTAATATGGAAATCTATATGAAAACAAAAATGAAAAGAGGGCACCGACATTTTGCACTGTTAATTGTAAGCACTTGGTAGATTATCGAGGAGTTGTAATTTGTTACTTAACCTTTGATTTAATCAGTTATTTCATATGTTAGAGGTTTGTGGAAATTCACTCTCACCATTCCCACTCTGGGAAATGATATAATGCATTATTAAGAGTAAGACATTACTTCAAGAAACCTTCAGAAATCAATCTTTCTGTATACTGTAATTCAGGCCTGGCCAAATTGTGGCTCTCTAGGTGTTGTGAAACCTCAAGTCCCAGCATACACTGCCAACTATCGGCTGGCTCTTTGCTTGAAGAGCATGCAGGGGTTTGTAGTTTTACACCATCTGGAGAGCCACAGGTTGGCCAGGCCTACTGTATATGATATTTGAATACACCAAAAAGAGTGCTGTATTTCCATTCTTCAATTAGTCACAGTAGAAAAAGCTCATTTTACCCTTACCCATGTCCCACTTCATACCATCAGCCCTACTTTATGCCCCGATAAGTTTGTATCATGACCTGCCATGTCAGTTTATTTACCCGGCCACATTTTGTGAAACAGGATCAATGTCCATTTCTTGTGCCTATTCACAATGTGAAGCACAACATTCAGTGTCACGTAGACTTTTGACGAGACTCCAATAGCATTATTACCTGCGTTTATGAAAAATATTTTACTTAGCTGCCAGGTGATAATCCATATTTGCTGATTATGTAATGTTATTAACATAGAGCAGGATAGTAATTTGCAAAAAAAATATTTAGACAAAATGGCAGAACTCAAGAGGGTTGGCAGGCGTGCTACTTCATTAATGACGGGAATGGAAGGGTTAAGAGGAGAAAAAAAACATGTTTGTGCACTTTGGGGAAAGGGGGCATTAGAGGTGACTTAATTAGTATTAATATTTGAGACCAATACAAAGATTGTTCTAATAAGCTTTTAGTAGTAAGGACCATACAGAGGTCAGCAGCTTCAGGTGGAAAATTGACTGTTTCATTATAAACATAGCAAGGGAGTTACTTGCTGTAAGTGTGGTTAAGATGTGAAATTTGTTACCACATGAGGTGATGATGGCAAATTCACAAACAGAATAAAAAATGTAGTAAATGCCTTTCTTACAAATGTAAACCCTGTTTACATGTATGTGTTGTGGTAGTGTGCCCTCCATGACACCTATCTGGTGATTCCCTTATGTTGATCACACAGCTGTAGCTCAGTCTCTCCCATCTCAGGGTCATGCAGGTTAAAGTAAGCACACATGCAGGTGTGATATAGATGAATAAGTGTGAATCGGTGAGGCAAGTGAAGTGGTGCACAAACACAGTGGGTGAAAATAATGGGTGCCAGGCAATCCTCTGTTGTGGGTAAATTAGTTTGCATTTGTTTACATGGTAGCTATGTATAGTCTATCTATAAACAATTCACTTGAAAACGTTCTCTTTCACAGTATCACCTCTCATTATCATCCTACCCACATTGTGATAGTGGAGAAAGTATCATGCTGGCAGATGAAGGATTTGGCATAACAAAAGATACATATCATCCCTCCGGCCACACTTAAAACCCAAAGTTGCAGTAGACAAGCAATGGTATCAGTAGCTATAATTTACTAAGGACATTATTGGGCTCATTGATCCCAGAAATTTATCAGATTTCCATTTCGGGTTTAGGAAAGAACCCACCCCACACCACTGGGAGACTAAAGTGATGACTGTTTCACAGTGCATATTGCTTTGCTCAGTGGCGGATCCAGGGGGGGGGCACGATCAGGGCAACCACCCCCTCTAACAGCAGCGGCAGTTCATTACACTGATGTTCCCAGTGGCCAAAAGAAATGTTTTGCATATACTATAGTTCACATGTGTCTTATTGCTTTTGTGGAGGCAGAACGAGAGAGGGCAGGGGCAGGCACTTGGAAAGCACATTAATGGTGTGTTCATGTAATTGCAACACAGAGAGGGAAAGAAGGAAGAGGACAGTGGAAAAGACTTCCCTGTGAGAGAGCTTACCAGTCACCAGAACATAGAGGAGCCATCTTGGATGTAGATACTGGAGACCAGTGAAGATAAGTAACCCAAACCTTATTATTGATTTGCTTGGACTGAGTATTATGATATTAGACAGGTAAAGAACAGGTGGGGAGACCTAAAGAATATTGTATAATACCTTTATGTAGGACTGTGATATATAATGACAAGGGTATAGACTAGGGAAAGATAGTTAGGGGACAGAGACTCATTTTAAAAAAGCACCAAGCTCTTTGGCATTATCTGCTAACTGTGGGAAAGTCTTTAACTGTGAGACGAGGAGCCAGCTTTTATTAAAGTGACTGTATTCTTATGCCTAAGAAGAAGAGAGCGAGCAGCGGGTTGTAAATTGTTTTCTGTGTTCGTGTTAAGTTGGAGGAAAGATGGACAAGGGAATGTGTTTTATCAAATCACCTGGGAAAGATTAGAAGGAATCTGTATTTGAACTGCCTATTAACAAACACTGCAGGATTATATACATTGTCTAATATTAATATGTAGTAGCAAAGTTGAAGTTACTGTGATAGAGTTTAGTCTATGTTACTAGTGATAGTTATCCTGTTTATAGAGATATTACACAACAGTAATTAGAAGGGATAGAGGTACCTTTTAGTGGTATAAAGCAAGTGAAGCCTGTGTAGATTGTGTATTGGATATTTGTTATTGTTGTTCTCAAGTTACCCTTAACCATTGCTTGAGCCAAAGATATATATTTTTGATATAAAAATATACAAATGTTATGAAGTCCATGTCTCACTAATAAACGTGCTGGAATGGCTTCTAAAGACCAGACTTGTGTAGTAATATATTCCTTGTGTGTGCCTGTGGTCCAGTGTAGGGTTGCAGAAGGTTCTTTGGTCTCTCTCTGGTGTTGCTAATTCCAGGACACTACCCCATGAAGAGCCTACATTACTTAGACCCAGGTAGAGGCACGGTACTGAATGCAAGGTAAAGAGTCCATTTTAACGTACGTCTGGTGCTAATGTTGTTTTTTACCTAAATGCATTTTGAGATGCATTCTACTGAACATATATACATAAATGTGTTTTTTAGGAGAAGGGGGTTCCTATGTACTTTGAGAGTGCAAATGTGTCCACCTCTAACTGTGCCCATATGTGTGTAAACAAATAGACTCCAGCAAACACACTTTATTTGTTTTGGCTACTCTGCCAGATCAAGAGTAGGACATAATTTTCCTCCTGGTTCCGTCAGAGATGTGCAAGGCCCAGCATGGACTGTGAACAGATATAATCATATTTGACTGGTTTAGGGCAGCTTTCAGGGGTGTTAAGTTCACAGTTACCCAGTTAGAATGGAGTGCAATTTCCTTTGATTATTTCTTTATTTCAAAGCATTAAAAGTATGTATGTTGGTTGCCAACATACATACTTGAATGTATACTTCTATCTCTTCCCTCCCTGGGAGATCCCAGAGGGAAGATCCTGGGGATGAGTGTGGGGGACTTGTCAAGTGAATTGCTTAATGACACAATTCCCGGTGAATTGCATCATTAAGCACAGGATAGGAGAATAACGTGATCAGGAACAGGCCGAGGCCCAAGGGTATAAGAAGGCAACAAGGTGAGGTTCAGGCAAAGGGTCAAGGCCAACAGAAAACCAGGATATCCGAGTCACAGGCAAAGGTAAGGGTCACCAGCAATGTATCATGGTCCAAGAAACAATCTAGAGGTCATACACAGAAAGATCAATCCAGGAGTCAGAACAAAATACAGGAGCCGGTTACCAGCCAGGAACTAAACGCAATAGCCAGTAGGGAGGTGACAATTAGAGACCATTGCCTTAACAATGGTCAGGAGAAAACCAGAAGTGAGGTCCCGGTCGTCATGGAGGTGGCTGGGATGCAGCCAGAGGGAAACAGCGAGTCACGGCGGCTGGAGGCACCACTGCGGTTCGTAACACTGTGTACCAACTTTCATAAAAAACTGTGAATATCTCCTCTCAATCAGGATATCTCAGCACTTCAGACCTCTCCTTTAATATATATGTTGTTGAATTCCATTAACCGAAAAATGCAAACATATAAAAAAAAGTGTAGTACCCTTAAAAAATTGCCACAATTGATGGCATATGAAGTTGTAAGATGCAAGCAGGTCTGCACTAGTAACATATGCTAAGACTCCGAAAACATAATCCACTGAGGAAGTCACATCTTGGTTTAAACGCGTATGAATTTCTACCTACATCCTATCAGGGCTCTATGATGTATTTCCTATGCAGTACCCTTATTTTACCAGAGGTGCTCCTCTTGTATACCTCTGGACTATTTGCACCTCACCTGTAGGAGTTAACCTCTTTCCCTGGATTATCACCTGTGTCTGCCTTACTAACTTTATATGCCTGCCCCAAACCTTGCACCTTGCTTAGCATTGATTTATGTAGTCCATATCATGTGGCTTGGACTGTTTGTGCCTGTGCATTCATGGCTCTTCCTGTTACCAACATTCCTAACCCATTTTGCCTGCATTCTTCCAGCATCTATATCTCCGCATTTGCCCCGGTCTTGAAATCATCTGCATTGTAAGTGTCCTTCTTTTCCTACATTTACCTGTTATGCAGAATATGTTTCACACGCTATTTGTACCTATCGAGCCAAACCTGGATTGTGCTTTGTTTATATCCTGCAATACCCGGACTGTGTTTTATATCCTTCACTTACTCCTGACTGCTTTGCTATCATTGTAAGCATCCAGTTATCATAACACAAACCTCACAGTTTGATATAGTGATCTATTTTTGCATTAATTTATTCTTTTGATGTTTATTCTCTTTTGCTTTGGGGTTTTTTGTGTACTTTTATTATCCCATTTTTCTTTCTTCTCTTTATTGTTCATTTTTATTTTTATTTACATTTTATTTATTTTTCATGACTTTTGTATTTATGTTTTTTTATCTTGCTATTTTCTCTCTTTTATTTTCTTATTTTCTCATTCATTATTTTAACTTTTCTTCATAGCATTTGTGTTTCACTTACGCCCATGTTTATAATAGTTTTGTTTACAAAATAAGTCAAAACTTCAAAAAACCTCTCTAACACAAGCAAAGCAACTGCCTGTCTCACATGTGTGAAAAAAATTGCAACAAAGAAAACACCAGCTTCATTGGAGCATTCACATGCAAACAATCACAAGCAATTTGCTTTTGCTGGTAGCCATCATAGAACACTCCTCTATCCTCCCTCTCCATGAGCAAGTGTATAGAAGTGAAATAATCATGAAAAATCTGCATAGGTACATACACCAATAAACCACAACATTAAAAAAAACCTGCTTAGTATTGTATAGGTCCCCCTTGTGCCGTCAAAACAGTTATGACCTGTCGTCGCATGGACTCTACAAGACCTCTGAAGGTGTAATGTGATATCTGGCACCAAGACATAGGTAGATTATCCTTTAAGTCCTGTAAATTGTGTGGTGGGGCCTCCATGGTTCGGACTTATTTTCCCAGCACATCCTACAGATGGTCGATTGGAATGAGATCTGGATCATTTGGAGGTCAAGTCATCACCTTGAACCCTTTGTCATCTTCCTGAAACGGATCTTGAGCAATTTTTGCAGTGTAATAGGGCACATTATCCTGCTGAAAGAGGACATTGTCATCAGGAAATACCTTTGCCATGAAAAGGTGTACTCGGTCTGCAGCAATGTTTATGTAGGTGATACATGTCAAAGAAACATCCACATGAATGCCAGGACCCAAAGTTTCCCAGCAGGACATTGCTCGGAGCATCACACTGGCTACCCCGGTTTTCCTTCTTTCCATAGTGCATCGTGGCCATTTCTTCCCCAGGTAAACAACGCACACACACCTGGCCATCCACGTGATTTAAAAGAAAACATGACTTATCAGACCAGGCCACCTTCTCCCATTGCTCCAGTTCTGGCACTCACGTGCTTATTGTAGGTGCTGTGGACAGTGGATAGGTGTCAGCATGCGCACCCATACACAGTAAGCTGCCATGCACTGTGTGTTCTGATACCTTTCTATCATAGTCAACGTTATCTTTTTCATCAATTTGTGCTACAGTAGCTCTTCTGTGGGATTGGACCAGATGTGCTTCGCTCCCCACATGCACCCATGAGCCTTGGGTGTCCATGACCCTGTTGCAGGTTCACTGGTTGTCCTTCCTTAGACCACTCTTGGTAGGTACTAATCATTGCATACTGGGAACACTCCACAAGATCTACTGCTTTGGAGATGATCTGACCCTGTTGTCTAGCCTTCCCAATTAGGACCTTGTCAGAGTCGCTCAGATCCTTACACTTGTCAATTTTTCCTGCTTCCTGCACATCAACTTCAAGAACTGACTGTTCACTTGCTGCCTAATATATCCCATCCCTTGATAGTTGCCATTGTAATGAGAAAATCAAATATTCACTTACCTTGACAGTGATTTCAATGGTGTAGAGATCAGTGTATGTGTGTGACTACTTTTCTTGGCATACACAAAGTGATTTCATGCAAGAAAAGCGACTGATCATGATATCTAAAAATGTGGTTTAACTACGAAGTAAAGATAGTGGAAAGAGCAGTATATTTCCATCTTTGAAGGGTTGGCTGTCAAGGGCGTGGCCATAGGAGGAGTTGGGAAAAGTGAAGTCATGTACACATAATAATAATAATCATAACCATACAACCTCTTGCACCTCCTCCTCCCCTCTTCCCTTGGCTGATATCCGCTAAGGTGATATGATTTGCCTCATTTTGGGTGGAGCTGCATTATATTTAATACATAAATATTACAAATGGCACTGCCTTGCTTCAAAAACACAGCACTGGGGCTCAACAGAGAGCCCAATTCTTTTAATAAAAATTAAGTTAGTGACGCAAGTAGGAAAGCAGATAGATGGAAAACACCTAATAGATCTGATCTGCCATTAAATTTTCCTTCTTTTTATTCATTTTAGAAGACAACACAGCAACAAGTAAGTAAAATCCTGTTAGAGCAGGCTTGTGGTTACCAGCCAGAGAGAGGGAGAGTAATATTGACGTTTCCAGTTAATTTCTTATCTCCCAGTTTTATTTTTAACCAGATATAAAATCCAACTGGCACACAGCTCCTATTGTCCCAGTATCAGCATAAAACGGATTCCAAGGTCAATAAATAAAAAAGAAAATAATGTCTTGGATTTACAATAGAGGACTATTCGATGGCATTAGATACATTGTTCTGTCTATTTACCTAACATGCACCTATATAAGCATATATATGCAAAACTTCTATTCTGTGATAATTATAAATCCAACATGCATATGCACACTAATAAATAATCATGCAGGCACAGTGATAACACAATTTTGCATATACTGCATTAGTATACGCTATGCAGAAAAACTATCACTTGAAGGACACCTTAAAGCTTTACTGCCACCTAGGGATGGAGCAGAGCATTATAGCTCTTCTCCATTCCAGGAGCTGGGACGGTTTCTCTATGAAGCCATTTTTCCCTAGCTCCATAGTTACTCTCAAAGCCCAGGCTAAAAAGTGGGATTACCACTAGGATCATCTTGGCTAAACTGTTCTAGTTTTGCTCATCTCTAATGAATAGACACACAATTATCATGTAGTAATACCATTATGCACACCCATTGCTCTCCTACACAGCGAGCAGCAAGTAGTACCAGGATTCATCCTCAATGTGGGTACAGTTCAGTTCTTTTATTATTTTGTGCTCTGTGTCTTGTTATCAGAAGTTGCTTTTTCCTCTGTAGGTGGCCTGTTAGATGTCTATGCTTTATGCCTTTGGGAATACAGGCTTTGGTCTGGTCTCTGTGGTCAGGGACCTGCTCTAGTACATTGAACACAATTAGAGAAGGCAGCAAAGGAACTGACAGTCGCCAAGCCCCATAGCAAAATTTGGGAGAAGGCCTGGCAATGGGCGATCCACCCCCTTTAGACTCCTCAACTTGGTCCTTTTAGTGGCCACACACCCCTACGAATGTGTACTTCTGACAGTGATAAAAAAATGTCTAAACCTCCTGCTGTTTCCCTAGTGATGAGTGACAGTATCTAGTAAGAAAAGGACACTTCCCCATAGTCTAATCCTTGACTAATGCTTCCCACATTCATGATGATTTTACATGTTGCTTTAGATTAAACAAGGCTGAAATAAAAAATGTTTGGGCCCAAACAAAATCTGATCAGATATGAAGATCTCGTTGACAAATGACCACATGGGACTGTGCTTGTGGTTATTGGCCATCAGGAAATACTGTACTGTGCAATACAGTGCTCACTGAACAACCTGATATGTGATCAATTTGGACTTTAAAGCTATTGTCTAATTGGTCATAGATCTGGTTGTTTGGTGTTCATACAAAAATATTCAACATTATATGTGTTAAGCTGGTCAATTTCTCTTGAAGAACATTTTTCTCTATTTATTCCTGCTATTTGTACATGTATTATACTTTAATTAACTTGTTAATGAAATGTTTACTTTGTCTACATACCTATTTTCGTATTTACTCCACACGACAAAAAGTACATCATTATCCAGTCACTATTAACTAAGGTGCCTCTCATTCATGGGTGAGCCCTCACTTCATACAGGAACAAAAAAAAACATAACTTTAACCATAGTAAAGATGTTCCAGCTTGCATGCATCTTGAACATGCTTGAACTTAGTGTTGCCAGGTGTGCTGCACATAGCAGCTATTGCAAATAGATATAGCATGTTTCAGTGGCTTAAGTAGGCATTACAGTGAGCTATCTTGTGCTGCAGTTTAGAGGTCATGTTCATCTAGAATATTCATAAAACCTATATGTACCCTTGTTAAAATAGCCACAGTGAATGAGTGTACAACAAATGACCTGCCAATGACCGCCGCTACTTCACTACTTCATTGATCCCTTCTTCCCACTCATCCCTCCAGGACGTTGCCCAGACTACTTCTCAGCTGTGGAATGATCTCCCACGCTCCATCAGGTTAGCCTCTACTCTCAAAGGCTTCAAGCGTGGTTAAGACTCATCTCTTTTTTCAAGCCTGTGAGTTCTCCTCCTAACTCCTATGTCCCGGCCACTCCACCATTCGGTACCACCCTTCCCTAGCTATGTTTTCTTAAGCTTAGGTCTACTTCCTGCTGATTACAATCATCATTCTCACTCACTGTCCCTAATTTAATTTGATCTAAATTACCATGTTAGCTGTATTTTTATTTATTTATTCAATATGTCTAGTTTAGTATTTTGTTCTTCATTTATCGTGTTATGGATCACTGCTTTCTGTATATGTCATGTACGGCGCTGCGGACCCTTTGTAGTGCTTTAGAAATAAAAGATACGACAGCGCCCATGCCAAGCAGGGTTGCCCAGTGGCGGGGGAGCAGTTTCAGAAAGCCTGGGGGCCCTGGCCTGCCTGTGTAGTGGGAGGAGCCACCAACCGGGTGTGGCCACACCGCCTTCAAGGGCTGTGGAAGAGGCCCAAAGAAGTTGCTGTACAGGGGTTTGAAATTCTCTTGGTAACCCTGACGCCAAGCTTAAACACATAGCAACCAATTATACACTAATTCATACTGGTTTTCCTCCTGCAGCTTTCCTCCATTTTGTAAAACATCACAGAAACATTTCAGTATCCTGTCAGCTGTGAAAAGGATCAACAATAGATTTGCACCCTTCATATGGGAAAGAAATTTGTCGGACTGTTTTATACTACAGATAGCACCCCGTCGGTGAGCAGATTCTTATCCACTGTCCTCCCCAAATCTTCACAAGCCTGAACTTCTTGGGAATCCTCGCTCCCTACAGCATGCCGAATTCTACTCAGGTCAATATCAGATTATTCCATATGTAGATACTAGAAACATTAGTATAGTATACATTAGTATAGTATAAAAAGAGCTGTCTTCTTTTCAATTTGAACTTCATTCCAGATCACAAATTAACAGGCATTTACAATCTTCCACCCAAGGCCTTTCTGTATGGTCAACTGTGTTAGATACTCACTTTACCAAATTATACTCTGGTCATAGCAAATTCATTAGAACTTGCAATGAACTGGAAGAGTTGATTACAATCCTCTTCTAACAGCTGGCTCTGAGGAAGGACACACAGTCCTATATGAGCATACAGAACTGCTTGTTTATATGTTCAGTCTTTTTGTGGCCTTACTACACTCTGCCCAAGATACTGTTTTATTGCCACTGTAATCAGCCTCTCAGTGTAATCAGCCCCTTAGTTTGCAGAATTATCAATGGTTTTATTACAACTTTCTCTCCTTCCTCTTACTATTCTCTGTCAGGGGCCACGCTTTCCTTGAAGTGATTAATTTCCAATTAGCACTTTGCCCACTTCCTGCTTCAAGAGAATGTGTCACAATTCCAGATGCCTGAGAAAATAGAACATATACTTAACCCCTCAATGACAAAAGTACAGTACTTATATCCTCATGATCTGACACCTTTTCAGCAGTGTGTGTGGGTTTGGCATAAACTTATTTCTCTCTCGTTCTAATAAAGTCTTACATTTTGTTTTTAGGACATATACAACTTTATTTTGCTAGCATATTGCTGCTATCTAGCACAACCATAGAATATTTCCTAAACATAAATCTAAGGTTTATAGAGTAAATATTGTTTTCCCAGTTTATATGATAAGTCCACCATTGTATATGTTTTATGGTAAATATAACTCTTATCTTGACCATTGGTTGATACACTGTCTAACATGATTTATTTAACTAGTCTCTTATTGAGCAGATTCTTGATAGACATAGGGATGGATCTATATAGTCAGCTGTCTGTGTCCGGTAACCATCAGCATGCCATAAATCCGACATCACCAGGATTAAATAGACTACAACTATTATTTGTTCACGTTACTCAGTTCAAACTGCTGATGTCAGGTATATAACATGGCAGAGGGGGGTCAAGTGTGTACAGAGGATTGCACGTGCCCATCACCTGCTTGTTTACAATCTGCTCAATATTGTACTAATAAGATACACTCTGCTTCAGAGTATATTTTACAAAACCCCATTTGGGTTTATTTTGCACTTTTCACCCCAATCTCAATCCTCCCCATTCCTTGATTGCTTTAAGATACAATCGAGGCTTTCTTACATATCTGGTAGTCTTGTCCAGGATAAAGTCAGTGGCCTTCTGACCTCCCTCCTCTAATGTCCTATCAGGAAATATCAGTGGTCCTTCCTTCTCTGCTACCCTATCCAAGATACTGATACTCACTCAGCAAAACTGGCCTCTCATGTCTTTGCTGTTGCCCGCTGTCTGGTAGACAAGTCGTGGAAACGTACTGAATCTCCCTTCATCTCTTGTTTGAAATCCTATATCTGGTTTATTATTAACATGGCGAACATTACCTCCCAAATACATGATAAGGAACAAAAGTTCCACCAAGTTTGTGTCCCTTGGTTATACAGGGGCCCACTTACTTTCCCACTGCTTTTTACAGCTCATAACCACCCTCCCACACCTCACCCACCCTTTGCCCTCTTAATCATTGATATTGTCTTGTCTAGTTTGTGTTTCTGTTTCTATGTTGTACTAAGCATGGCACTTTTATTTTGTATTGTGACAATAATTGGACTTGTTCTTCCAGTTATCTCCTCAATTCTATTTGTCATTTATGGTTGTGCAATAAAATTTTGAGTTAAAAAAAAAGAAAAAAAAGATATAATTGAAGTTCATTCCTCTTAGGAGAATACCTAGCACCACTATCTAGACCACATTGCTAGCATCCAAGTTACCCCACCTGGTGAACCAAGGTAAATTTACGGGAGCTCAAGGTAAGTTTACGGGAGTGCAAATGTATTCTATAATCAACATTGTTTAACAGCAAATATAACAATCCTTCTGCACATAGTGTAATTGTTGAATTTAAATGAGAGCTGCCATTTTGCTTTCTTAATTTATGAAAATAAATTTTCCATTTCATAATTAGATTAAGGTTGAATGTTTCTTTGTGATTGCACTGCTGTAATTGTTTTTGAGCTTCTTAATGTCTGCGCTGAGACAGAAGTAGAAGAAAGAAGACAGAAGAATTAGAAGGCTATCAAAAGAAAAAAACATGTCTAATAGGCCTTTTTTTTTTTTAAAAAAAAAAAGCACACAAAAAACTGAGGAAGATTGGCAGTTATTGATTGATTAAGATTTATCTTCATAATTTAGTTTATTTTGTGTAATGGAACCAAGTGCAGGTGTTGGAATATATAGCGTTGCTTTTGTTTCCATAGCTACCATTGCATCCAGAAGGGTGTTTAGGAAGAGAGTAGAGAATTTGTAATTGTGTGGGATCTGACATACTCCTCCTTGCTCTGCCAATGTCAGCCATAGACCCATAAATAATAGTGCTACCAAGATTAGATTATAATAAAATAATAGAATGATTACTTGGTAATAAAGAATGACGTTAAAAAAGCAAACAAACAAACACTAAAACAAATGCTGTTTTCAAAAACAAGTGATAAGTTTTATGTCCTCTTATTAATATTTGAAGTTACAATTCAAAAATTATTTTATCTACAGCCACTTTCACTGACATGCATGTTAGTGCCCAGATGGCACAAGCAATGAGAGTACAGCCCAACATCATTGTCCTGTCTGTTCGGAAGGTTTGTTTTCTATCAATCTTCTTTCCACTCCTTTCTTCATAAAAGCCTTGACAATCTCCCACACTCTGCTTCTTGGTGCCAGAGAAGAATGACAGAATATTACGTTGACTGTCTCAAGTACATTATTCACCATCAACAGATTATGTTATCCCTGTCTGTGAGACCAGTGCCCCTAATCTTATTACCAGGAGATGGGCCACAGGGGACAATCCAAATGCTGTCTACAGTCTGTCTCAACATTATCCCAGAGTTATTTTTATAAAAAAAAAAAGTCTGCATTCATGTGTAAGAAGACAAAGACAAGCTCCCTTTGCAGTTCTGCTTCTACATTTCTCCAGTTGGGAAAGATTAATATGATCATTTGACTAAAATCAGACATAGAGGACAGATACAGCAGCGGCAAGTAACATATTCTGATCTAAGTATCTTCAGGTGTAATTTTTTTTTAAATAGTTTTTTTGTCCCAATACAATGTTGTGAGACTAGAGTCATACGACAACTTCAGAGTTTTAGTTCAGGCTAGAATTTGGTATATTTGCAAGACCTATTATACTGTATTTATTTACTACCATTTTTCAAAATAAGATATTTACTAGATTCATACTATATAGGAATGCATGCACTGGAAGTTAGGTAATAGATTATCTTTAATGCAAGAAGATGTAACATAAAGATCCTTTGTTTTTTGTTAAATGTCCCAAATTCTGATTTCTGATGACAGTCTCTAGATTACATTCTGTGCATTGTTCCTATAACCACTTAAACAACGGAATCAGATGTAATTTTAGGTTTGAGTGTTTGGGGGGAATTCAATTGACAGCGTTACTCATGAGAATAACACGGCCAGCGCATTATTACCGTTACGGCGGTAATGATGCGCATTATTACCGTTACGGCGGTAATGATGCGCATTATTACCGTTAGCACGATTAATTCACCACTGATTTTTGCCCACAGCTCTGAGAGCCGCAAGTAGAAATACGCGTTAAAATTACCGTACTAACAGTAATATTGCACGAGATGTGTTATTCTCACGAGTAACACTGTCAATTGAATTCTCCCCTTTGAATCTTTGAGGACAATTGCACCAGTAATCAAAACTAGATATAGACAGTGCCGGACTGGGGCATGAAGGGCCCGTCGGAGAACTGCAACGCTAGGGGCTGACCAGAGGGGGTGTGGCCAGCCATCATAGAGACGAGACCAGACACTAGAACAGAAGTGGTCAGCCCATGAAGGACAGCTAGCACCATAGTGTAGTATATAAAGAATGCAGTTTGTATATAAAGAGTACACAATCTTGACCTGCCCCTTAGATTGGGCAGAACAGTCACCAAAAATCGGGATTGTCCCACTAGAATCAGAACATTTGACAGACTGTCCTACCTGTTCTTGTCACTTTCACCACCTGTGGCTGCTGGTTTCTTTAGTTGCGGCTTGATCCTGGAATGTTGGGGACCCTATTTTGAAAAAAAAAAAGGGTACATTTAGAAAATTCCAACCAGCCCCAGCGTTAAATCAATAGGACCCACGATTAATACTTAGGCCTTCCATTAAAGTTATAGTATTCCCATTTAATAAATAAACCTATTTCCCTCCCTCCAAACAGCCCTAGCAATAAATTAATAGCATTTACATATAATAAATATACCTATTTCCCACAACCGTCACTGCCATTAAATAATTCATATTCACATTTAATAAATGGACCTCATGCTCCTCAAATTCAGCCCCACATTCAATTAATAGCTCCCAAACCACCCCAGCATTAATGGTCCTGTCAACCCATCTTAATTTAATAGTCCCCACTATTAAATTAAATAGCCCACCAATAGCCCACCAATAATTTAAATTGCTTCACCATCACCCCACAAATAAAATAGCACCCATTAAATAATTAGCCCTCACCTAAACTCCACCATTAAATTAATAGCCTACCTTCTACCCATGTACTATTAAGACAACCACACTCCTTTACCTCATATAACACATTATATTAAAAAAAAAAACAACACTCCCTCACACATTATAGCACCCCACCCTCATTTCATTCACACAGTATAGCGGGCCCCCCTCCCATTTCATTCACACAGAATAGCAGGCCAGGCTCCCGCTTCCCTGTCACTCACAGTATAGCAGGCCTCCCCGTCCCTCCCCCATCACTCACGTACTATAGCAGGCCCCCCTCCCCTGTCACTCACACAGTATAGCAGGTCCCCCCTCTCCTGTCACTCACACAGTTTAGCAGCCCCTCCCTCCCCTGTCACTGACATACAGGGCCACCATCAGGGGCCCGGACAGACCTCTCCATCTGTCTGGGCCCCCTGGACTGTCCGGGTCGACTAACCATCCTCCCTGACGAAGTCCTCATTGCACGGGCCCCCCAGAAAAAATAGCCAACTCAGCCGGCTATTGAGACAGTGGAACGCACAGGCGCCTGTGCGTTCCACATAAAACAGGAAGTTCGGGTTTTGGAACGCATTTGCGTTCAAAGCACCAGAACCAGAAGACGCTCGGCCACCGCTACATACAGAAAGATGGCTGACCACCACTGATAGCTACCATCAAAAGTAAAGAACTGTTCTTCAAAAAGCATTAAAGGTATTTACATATTACACTTACTTTATATCTCACACACTTCTCACAGACACCAGCACTTGAATTCCAACCACCCACCACCCACTACACACATCCAGCATCAGCCTCCCAATATCATCCACACTGTAGGCACTTACTCTATTACACTATTATATTCATCTGCAAACAACCACCACTTCTCCTTCCTTACTAACTGCATGACTCTTACCAACTTGTAAACTCTATTTTTCCACATTTTTTCTAGCCTAATTCATCACCATATTTAATCAAATTCTCTACCTTTATATTTATTATAATTCTCCTCATAATTGTAATGCATTCCTATTCTATATTTATTTTTATAGTTTTTATTATTATGCATATTTATATTTCCTCTAAAGATTTTTACTAGGATAGCAGAGGGTGGCATGTACTTGGATGAAGGGTGGAGAGAGAGGCATGTACTGTGATGAGGGGGCCAGGTATGGCGAAGAGGAAGGGGGGCATGTACAGCGAAGAGGGAGGCGGGAGAGGGGGGCCCTGTCAGGTTAATTAGTACTGGGCCCCACAGTTTCTGATGGCAGCCCTGATCACAAAGTATAGCAAGTCCCCCTCCCCTGTCACTCACACAAATAGCAGGGCCCCCCTTTTCCTGTCACTAGCACAAATAGCAGCTGCCCTCCCCTGTCCCTCACACAAATAGCAGGGCCCCCCTCCCCTGTCACTTACACAAATAGCAGGGCCCCCTTTCATTCACACTTACCCTATTGCTGCAGCTCACATGCTTGCTGTGCAATCAAAAGCGAAACAGGAAGTAGTGTGTGTTTCACGGTGGAACACACATTACTTCCTGTTTCCTGTTTAATGAAAGTGGCTGGTCCCTGAGGAGGGGCCAGCCACCCACTGCCACACTGACCCCGCCGCGTGGCACCTGGCCTCCGCCCCCCCCCCCCCCCCCCCCCCGTCACCTGAGGACGTAGGAATCATTTTTTTAGCTCCACCCCACCACAGAAGAGGGCAGAGCTATCTGCCATTCCCCGAACCCCCAGCGGCTCAGTCTGACACTGGATATAGATAAAATCTCAAAGATTCTGTTCACAGTTAGTAGGGTTGTAAGAAGACACAGGTCCACTAAGTTCAACCTTTAATTCATTCTAATTGTGCTGATCCAGAGTGTAGTATTACAGTTGTCAAATTAATCACTCCTGACTGTAAAAGAAGCAATATTATAAATTCCCTGGATCAATTTACCGCATAACATCCTCTACTATTATAGTTAATTAAGCCATTTATTGTAAGAAATACTGTTTAGTAGGAGAGACCTGAAGGTCTGGCACTATTTGCCTGTAAGAGATTCCTTTTATAGTGGAGCAGGCCAGCTGATTGGCCAGACAGTTTGAATGGTGAAGATGATGCACAGGAGAACCGCTGCGTCTGTCCAGAGAGATGCTGCCAGCGATGACCAGGTAAGTGACATCGGGGGCGCCCATCAGTGATCGGCGGGTCCACAAAAGAACAGGATGAACATGCAACATAATACAATGCAATCAAAATACTATATCACACAATGCAAATAAACAGAGTAAAAAAACTATACAATCACTGGTTGCACACTAGCAGCCTACCTTTAGTGGGGGTCTGACTGGAAGGTGTAGAACTTGCACAGGAAAAGAAATAGAATAGCTATGGAACCTTCACACATAATTGGGTGGGAAAACTGGTGCAAGATGGAGGGAATAGACCAGGCACAGTCTGTATGAGGATGGTGCTACTCTCTGTCTGATTGACTGGTCTAGTGACTGGTTTGTCTCAACAGGCATAATGCCTGTAAAATATGATCATAGGCTATTCCTGACTTAAAGTGTCCTGTTTTCTAAGCTCTGAGCTTAGTAAAAATGCAGCACAGGCCTTTTGGGCAATAGAGTGACTACCTAGGCTCTTAGCCTAGTACAATGCTTGAAAGACTCCTGAATTTCTGTCCCCAGGCTTAAGCCTGAATAACTGTGCCCTCAAGAATAAACAGAGAGGAAATAATATCTAAAGAGCCCCTGGGCTTTTTGCCTAACTACTATGCCACTGGCCTTGTGCCTGAATGAAGTGAAATGAGAGAGAGACAAACATGGTGCCCAAATGCAGCTTTCACTGGCAGCAGGGGGGAACCATGATAGCTCAGTACCTTCCTCCTACTGTTTCTCCGATGGATTGTGTCCAGCAGTCTTCTCTGTTTGATCCCGACATCCTAAGTCTTCTTAGCTTGATTGCGCAATCTTTTTTATTGTCTGCGCTGCCTTCACTTCTTTTTTTATTGTGGAGCTCTTTTCACTTGAGCCTCGCCAATGCAGGGGCGCACCCAGGGGGTTTCCTAGTCCCCGGAAAGCCCTGTCCTATCTGAGGTGTCGATGCTTGCAGTGACTGGTCCCTGGATTGCTTCCCCTGCTGTGTGTATACCGCACTCTCTGACCTGCAGTCTGGCCCGTCCCTTCCTCCCACCCAGCATATGTGGGGTGCAGGAGGCAGAAGAAGGTAAGAGATTCTGTGTGTGTGACAGTTTGTCTGTGTGTTTGTGTGACTCTGTACTTGTCTGTGTATGTGACAGTTTGCATGTCTGTGTGTATGTGTGACTCTGTGCTTGTCTGTGTATGTGACAGTTTACATGTCTGTGTATTTGACCCTATCCTGTCTAAATTGGGACAGATAGGAGATATGCATTTGTGATATAGTCTGACTATTCTAGTTAGTAATTACCAGCTGAAACAAGCCACAAAACTTCGTATATTGCTAATCAGCTTGTGCCAAAAATCCATTTCATCAATATTTTTCATGAGGCAGCAAACACTGAATATTATTAACATTAGCATGCAAAACAGTATATCACCTAAAAGTACAATACATACAGACCACCTATTCTGAGTAGCAATACAATAATTTTAATGTTTAATGTACAGTATAACACTTGACCATGTATGAATAATTCAGCTTGTGTGATACAGTAATGATAAACAAACAAGCATCTTATATAGGATTTTACATAAGAATACTCATTAAGCAGGGTTTGTTACTATAGGAACATATTCAGCACATGGCGTTTATGTTAAAGAGCAATGTTGTACAGCATACAGGAGCGCGCTGGGATGTGTTTAGTTTCAAGAATGATTCTCTGTATGCAGCATTTATGCTTTACAGCATAGAAGCATTTTGTTGTATTTATAACTAGAATAATCTACAATAATCTTTCAGGATGTATGATGTTTGGCCACATTCACTATGACTGCAGTGTGTCACTTTGCTTATCATTTGTTAAAGTTGATGAATGTGTTACATAGCTACAAACTGCCTTTAGTTTTCAAGTTCAGTCCCAGGTTGTAATTGTATTATAATCAAGTGTTTAGAGCAAATTAGGGAGTGTAGAGTGTCGAGATTACAGAGTATGTGACAAGGACTGACAGCATTTTATAGGTGTAAAACCATATTTCATTTAATTTTGTCCGAGATACTAAAATTAACCTAGATGTAACTTTAAGTCTGAATCACAGTGTAGTGAAATTACCTTTTTTTTTATCTTAACGTCTCCTTCTTTATCTTGTAAATGAAGGACAGAAAGTTGAAGCCAGTTCTTATCTAAAACGATAGAAAGTGTACTTGGTTTATGGAAACTTTATTGAAATATCCAGAGATTATTTGTTTTTGGATTAATGGTTCTTAAGAAGAAAACAATACTCATATCAAAAGATGCTTGAAATTAAACAACTAGACACAATTTACTGAATATTAAAATCATTATAAAGTCGAACACGTTCAACCAAATTTTAAATATGTTGGAGTTTTTGTAATTGTGAACAACAAATCGCGAGTGTAGTACCTTAATTGGTGAAATTTGAATGCATACTCAGGAATGGATCTGAACCTCAAAGAGGCCCTGGTAAAAAATCTGAGAGTGGCTTCATTTAGGCAGTGCCAAAACAACTGTAGGGAGGACCAATAAATATTAGGCAGGTTCATCACACTGTTAGCCCTAGTCGCAATGGTGGTAACCAGGGCCAATGATTGAGATAGCGATAACAGATCATGTATTATGGTGGTACAAATACAATAACACTGCAATCTTGCAGAACTCTGCAAGTGGACCCCATTGTGCCTATTTTCCCATTTGCTCTTATTGACTCTCATTATCCCCTCCCTTTAGAATGTAAACTCTCACAGACAGGCATCTACCCTTTGTGTCATGTCTAACCACTCTCCGTCTACGTTGCTTAACCCTCCCAGGTCTTATATGGAGTCGTTTCTGTATGCCATGTGATTTGTTCTGTTAATTGCATCCATGGATTTATTACTCTGCTTATCTGTACCCATGTATTCTTATTGTTTTCATATATGTCTTAACTGTATGATTATGTAAGGCTCTGCAAAATCTGTGGCGCCATATAAATAAACGATAAGGATGATGATGATGATGATGAAATAGGCTTCCCCATGCAAAGACAATGCAAAACAGCAGTATTATCTCTTTGATATTTGCTATTCAGACACTGCAAAAATGATGAAAATTAAAAAATCATGCTTACTGTCATGATAGCCGGATAATGGGAATGGTCCTGATTGCTGCTGGAGTGACAGCTTACCCCCAGAGAGGTGCAAAGTCTAACGGTGGAGAGGTGTTTACCAGGGATTTCCGCAAGGGAATATGGCCTTGGCTGCTCTCCACCGCAGGTTCGCGTTCCTCTAGGGGGCGCAGCAGAGAATGCACAGAACCACCAAGTAGTTGTGAACAGATGCACGACAGAAAGCTGGAGCGCTGAGGTCCACACAGTGTATAACTGCACGGGTATTTGGAGTAGCAACAAGCTGCACCATCCACGATGTCAGGAACAGCAGTAGTCAGAGGAAATGCTTACTATCAGGTAGAGAGACCTGATGATCCGACACCCATTAAAGGGAGGATGGCCCTTGTAAAGGGAACTGGCTGCAGATGATTCAATCCCTGCGGAGCAGAGGTTTTGAAGGTTCCCAGGGAAATGCATGCGCAGACCACTAGGCAAGATGGTGTCCGATGATAGAGGAACGCCAGGCTGAACAGCAGATAGCCGTAACCAAGGGAAACCAAAGCACCCAGTGAACCACACGGGGCGAAACTGGTGAGATGCGCGATACTTACCTGCCATACTTAGATTCAATTAAGATGGCACAGCCTACGGTGATGCCAGCCGAAAATATTGGTTTTGGGATAGGCCCAGCTAACTCTTGACCTCATAGTAAGTACTAAGACCAATCCATTCCTGTGCATTGTGTTCATAGTTTTCTTTAAAAACTGTTTCATTTTTTTATTATTACATAAAGCTATTATTTAATTAGTGTTTTTAAAAAAAAAAGGTAAAATTACTCATTATAACTTGAACAGCAAACCTTGAGTGTGATCCTCAAGTGCAATCAGCAAATAAAGAACCTCAAATGTGAAGGGCTAATGAGAACTGCAAACTGTGAAAGATGAACGTGAACTATGTATGGTGAATGCGAGTCACAGATTTCAAACCCATAGTTCGAATCAGGGTTTACTGAGAACTGTATAATAAAAATGTTCAATATAGTTTTGAACCGCTTTAAATTTTTCGAGCACCTCTACACACTGGACCACAGAAACAGTTGCATAGGGCCTCATTTGAGTTTTTTGTGCCCCAGAACTAAAATTTAGTCGCAAAGAAAGTGGACTTATGTGTGTATGATGAGTCGCACTTATCGCAAAATATGTCCAGCTAAACACACAACAGTATTTCTGTGACAGGTGTACTTCAGGTGCACAAATGTGTATACAGGGTTTGTAGTAAATGCAAAATTTGCATTACTCTATTCATACACAATATAATGTAATATGGCATACGGAGGGCAGCTGTTGTAAGCTCTACACTCAGCTCTTTGCCCAATCTCCCAATTTTCCTTATTCTCACAAATATAAAACATTGAATATTTCTGAATACTATTGCCAAATGTCACAGCAGCATTGAGGATCGACTTCATACTGAGAAACAAGGGTGTTTTAGGACCTACTGAACTATCATCTCTGTCCAGCTGTGGGACCCACACAGCTCAACTGTCAATGCTGCTTCATCATCTATTAAGCTGCCCACTGATCTCAATTGTGATTACTGTTGCCATCTCTGTTCTGGACTATGTTGTGTCAGAGCTACAGAACTGCCTGCACTATTAACCCCTGCCAGGGGGCTCTCTGCTCATGCTCCTTGCTCCACATGTCTTCACTACCCTCTCTTCCCTTCTCCTGTGCACTATGGGACGCCATATCTGTTTGTAACAAACTTGCATCCATTCATGATCTATTCATTTCTAAATCTAAATCCCTTAACCTCCTTTCCATTACTGAAACCTGGCTCACCTCCTCTGACACTACATCCCCTGCAGCTCTCTCATATGGGAGACTCTCCCTCAACCATACACCCACACCCGAAAACAGACAAGGTGGTGAAGTAGGCATTCTACTTTCTCCAAGTTGCACCTTTCGAGCTATAACCTCTGAACTCTCACTCTCATTCTATTTCTTTGAAGTCCATACTATCCATCTATTTTATTCACTCCACCCAGGGCGGGCCCCCCCCCCCCCCCGTGATCCGAGCTGCCCACGCACCCCCCCCGGCACTTACCTCCTTCTCCGGCTCGTTGTACGCTCTTTACTGAGATCTCGTGAGAGTGAGACTCACGGGATCTCCTCAGTGAGGAGACTACAGCGCGCCGGAGAAGGACCGCAGTGAAAGTGCTCACCAGCACTGATCGCGCCGGGGGCACCCCCGTCCCCGACCAATCAATACTGCTGCTGAGCACTATCAAGGGCCCCCTGGATGCCATAGGCCCTTGGGCTATAGCCCAGTTAGCCCTATGGTTAATCCGGCCCTGACTCCACCTTCATGTTGCTGTCATTTATCGCCCCCCAGGTCCAGTTTCCCAATTTCTTGACAACTTTACAGCCTGGCTCACTTATTTCCTATACTTTGACGTGCCTACTCTCATAATTGCTGTTTTCAACATTGCCATTGATAATCCCACTGTCTCTTCTGCCACAAAAGCGCTTTCACTTACTACCTCCTTTGGCCTCTCCCACTGGACCTCATCTCCCACCCACTGTGATGGAAACTCCTTCGACCACGTCTTCTCCCACTACTGTTCCATATCTAGTTTCACCAACTTAGCATTCCCACTCTCCAACCAGAATCTCTTTTCCTTCAGCCTAACCTTACCTCATGCCCTCCCCCCTTCACCCAAATCCACATGTTCACAATGATTCCTAAGTATGGTGCCTAAGTGGTTCGCACTTCTGCCTCACAGCACTGGGGTCATGAGTTCAATTCCTGACCATGGCCTTATCTGTGAGGAGTTTGTATGTTCTCCTTGTGTTTGCGTGGGTTTCCTTTCGGTGCTCCGGTTTCCTCCCACATTCCAAAAACATACTGGTAGGTTAATTGGCTGCTAACAAATTGACCCTAGTGTGTGTGTGTTAGGGAATTTAGACTGTAAGCCCCAATGGGGCAGGGACTGATGTGAGTGAGTTCTCTGTACAGTGTTGCGGAATTAGTGGCGCTATATAAATAAATGGTGATGATGATGATGATGAAGTACTCAACCCAATCCACTTCTCATCTTCAATGAAATAACTAATTTATCCTATGTTTCTATTGTCCTGTCCTAATCAGTCTAGACAATGCAGCTCCAGCTCTCACATATAATCTCCGATGATCCAAACCCCAACCATGGCACACCAAACTGACCCGCTACCTGCAGAGCACCACTGGAGGAAATTTTGTTCCTACCCCAATTTCCTCCACTATAAAATCATCCTTTCATCTTACAGCACTTCCCTTTCAATTGCCAAACAAAACTTCTTCAAATCTCTAATAGCCACCCAGTCTCCTAACCCACAACGCCTCTTTGCCACCTTCAACTCACTTCTCTGCCCACCTGCACCTCCTCTTTCACAGCCCATGATTTTGTCACCTACTCCAAAGTCAAAATCAACACCATTTGACAATAAACACCATTTGACAAGGTATTTCCTCATGCCAAATTCCAAACACTTTACCCACCTTCACCTACACTCCCCAATTCACCATTAATATCCAACTTAGTATTTTTCCTCCTGCCAGAATCACCACATACCTTCAATTCTCACTCACTGACAATAAAACCACAATTTTCTCAGTCTTCCAAGCACTCTGCCTTGGTATCATACTTGACTCTGCCCTCTGCTTTACTCCTCTAATCCAGTCACTTTACTAGTCCTGTTGATTCCACCTTAAAAACATTGCCAAAATACTCCCTTTTCTTACTCAACATGCTACCAAAACTCTTATCCATTCTCTCATCATCTCCTGTCTTGACTACTTCATCCTCCTGCTATCAGGCATTCCCGATGCCCATATACCCACACTTCAATCCATCTTAAATGCTGGTGCAAGACTGATCTTCCTCTCACCGCTCCACATCTGCTGCACCACTTTGCAAATCCCTACACTTGTTCCCTGTGTCCTCCAGGATCAAATTAAAATTACTCTCCCTTACCTACAAAGCCTTCAACAACACCACCTCTTCATACATCTCATATCTCATATCAAAATACTCTCCATCCCGCCCGCTTTGATCTACCTCTGACCAGCGCCTTGTGTCGTCTCTGGTAACCACCTCTGACTCTTTCCTACAAGACTTTTCCCATGCTGCTCCCCACTTACAGAATTCCCTACCACACCCAATCAGGCTTTCACACAGCCTTCAAATCTTTAGACGATCTCTAAAAAGCCTTCTCTTTTTTAAGGCTTACCTTATCTGTGATGATACTCTTCACACTAATACACCCTCACAGCTATCGCAATCTCCACTCTAAGCCACACTCGCTCCTCTTGATTCATCTGTGCCCTCTTCCAGTTAGAATATAAGCTCTCTAATGAGCAGGGTCCTCCATACACTTTGTTTTCATGTTTGCAATTATTATGCCTGCCTCGAGTGTCCTTGCTTCATGTATGTCTTGTTTTCCCTATTGTTCGGTGCTGCGGAGCACTGTGGCCCCTTACAAATCTATGATGATAATAATAATAAAGTGACATATACACGAGAGGATAGTGTCTTGACATAGTTTTCATTAAATGCAAAGTCGCATGTTCCATATAAAATGACATCCGTTGTTTACCACTTACATCCAGTGGGAAGCTTCTTCTTTACAGTAATCCAAATGAAAATAAAAATGAAACATAGCTGTTACTTGACGCAATGTAACTGCAAAGCTAATAAATGAAGTACTACCATCTGGAAGGTTCAAAAAGCAAAACAGCCAATCAGAAGCAGCTAGATAACTGGAGAGCAACCCAATACACTTTGGTGCCAGCATTGTGCTCTTCTTAACTTCAAAAGGTCCGTAATATCTCAGTAATAAGATAAAACAATACATTTAATCAAAGAAAGAGACACCTGTCTGTAATAAGAGATCACCAGGCATTTTAAACTGGTCTTACAAGCTATACGAAACAAATCTGACAATAGAACAGGAAGGAGCTGTGGGCAACAGGTAAAGGTTCTGAGGACAGCCTGTTGCATATCACTGAACTATATAGTGTTGCTGGTGTCATCATTACCATCTCCGATCTATAACACACCATTACTGTACATATCATCTGGCAAATGCCAGAAGGGCCGATGGCCAGAAGGGCCGCTTCGCATTCGCTATCACTGCCTTCCAGGACCTGACAGTCAGGTCCCGGCAAGGCAGTGTATACAGCAGTTAAAGGGGCCGGCCCTAGCCTATTAGAGACCGGTCCCGACATTCACTGACTGCTGGGTGGCTGGCTCCTCCCCAGGAACCAGCCATCTTACTAACAGTGCCGCGCACGCGGATTAGTCGAGGGCTGCTCCGTCCCTCCCCCCCCTTCCCAGATGCCCATAGCCTCTTCTGTCTCCTGCTCGCCGGCGGGTGCTCCCATCACACAGAAGCTGACAGCGGTCCCTCCTTGCTCAGCGCCCAGAACAGCGCCATAATCAAGTATGTATACATTTTATTACGTGCAATGTATTTTTTATTACTACTATGTTGGCACTATTTTGAACCTGGGGGCACTACTGTGGGGCATAATTTGATCCTGGAGGGCACTACTGTGGGGCATATTTTGAACCTGGGGGGGCACTACTGTGGGGCATAATTTGAACCTGGGGTCACTACTGTGGGGCAAAATTTGAACCTGGGGGCACTACTGTGGGGCATAAATTGAACCTGGGGGCACTACTGTGGGGCATAATTGATCCTGGGGGGCACTACTGTGGGGCATAATTTGATCCTGGAGGGCACTACTGTGAGGCATATTTTGAACATGGGGGCACTACTGTGTGGCATAAATTAAAAATGTTGCCACTATTGTGGCATAATTTGAACATAAGGGCACTATTGTGGCATAATTTGAAGCTAGGGAACTACTGTGTGGCATAATTAGAACCTGGGGGTACTATTGTGGCATAATTTGAACCTGGGGGCGCTACTATGTGGCATATCAATTGGGGGCACTACGGTGTGGCATAATTCGAACATGTTGGCACTATTGTGGCATAATTCCAACATGTTGGCACTATTGTGGCATAATTTGAACCTGGGGAACTAATGTGTGGCATAATTTGAACCTGGGGGCGCTATTGTGGCATAATTTGAACCTGGAGGCACTACTATGTGGCTTATCAATTGGGGGCACTACTGTGTGACATAATATGAACTGGGAGCACTACGGTGTAGTATAATATGAACTGGGAGCACTACGGTGTGGCATAATATGAACTTCTGCCAAAGGGGGAGTGGCCTAGTGCTTTTTTACGCACAAGCCTTTGTCATTGTCGACTATTGAGGGGGCTCCAAGAAGTTGCTGTATCGAGGCCCAAAATTCCTCTTGTCGGCCCTGCCTGGGAATCAACGGGGTAGACGTCTCCAGGTAAATAATCTAAATGTTTCCTAACTAATCAAACTGATGGCTCACATCCAATTATCTCTCACCCACCTCCTCTATCCTCCTTAATTTATATACTGTGTTATTTAAAATGAATAGAAAAGACTCTTATCCAATTACTGTAGTAAAATGATTATTTTCCTCTTACATTTTGCTGTAGATGGAAATACTTTTAATGTGACAGTGTAGTGTCAGGTGATCATTCAACAGTTATGTTATTTTTCTGATATATTTGTTAGCGTTTTATTTTGTGTGGAATGGTTCATGAAAATTCTGCCATTCCAGAGAAAGGGGTACTTGTTAATTATATGTGTGCAACTATTCTGCTGCGATTTTGTGGGAGATTTGAAAAAAGCAGAACATTGGTTCCCTGCAGTGGCGACCGTATAATTGGTGGTATTGCTGTAGTGTGAGGGTGGTGAATATGTTGTAGTGTTTGGGGATCAGTATTGCTAATAAGTAGGAGAGGGTTTTTCTGTAATGTGGGGGGTCATGTTGGTTGCTGTAATGTGTGGGGTCATGCTGGACGCTGTAATGTGGGGGTCATGCTGGTTGCTGTAATGTGAGAGGTCATGCTGGTTGCTGTAATGTGGGGGGTCATGTTGGTTGCTGTAATGTGGGGGGTGATGCTGGATGCTGTAATGTGGGGGGTCATGTTGGTTGCTGTAATGTGGGGGGTGATGCTGGATGCTGTAATGTGGGGGGTGATGCTGGTTGCTGTAATGTGGGGGGTCATGTTGGTTGCTGTAATGTGGGGGGTGATGCTAGATGCTGTAATGTGGGGGGTCATGTTGGTTGCTGTAATGTGGGGGGTGATGCTGGATGCTGTAATGTGGGGGGTTATTGATGTATTATAAGAATGTGTTTTATGCATTTTCCTTGTCCTTCAGGTGCTTTGCAGAACAAGGGAAATGATCATGTGAGCAGTAGACCATAAATAAGCTTGTGCTGGTGCTTCTTGTTGCACTGCACCAGCGATGTCACATCACGTGCAACAATGTCGTGCATGGAGCCCACAGCAGGTGGGCCTGTGTGCTGTAAATGCCAGGGCTGATTTTTAGTCCCAGTCCGGCCCTCATATACATATCTTAGGCTTGCCTACTCTGTTCCTCCTCTCCAGGCTTAATGGGTCATGAGTCTAAGTACACTCAAGTCTAAATATGGACGCATTTTTGTGCAAAGGGGCAGTATGGAAATGTATATATTTAATGAGGCCTATAGTCATCTGATTACTTCTGATTTTAAATTCCGTAAACCTGCAAATTCAACAGCACATGTCTGGAATATGTTCCAACTCATATAGCTTCTGGTCCCTGAATGAACTTGGTCCACCTTTTGGGTTCCTCATCATCATAAATTTATTTATATGGCGCCACCAATTCTGTAAAGAGAATATTGGTCATTTACATCAGTCCTTGCCCCCATTTGAGCTTACAGTCTAAATTAAGTAACACACACACAAACAAAGACTAGGGTTTAATTTTTTCATTAGCCAATTAACCTACTAGTATGTTTTTGGAGTGTGGTAGAAAACCGGAGCACTCAGGAGGAAATACACAGGGAGAACAAATTTTATGCAGATAACGCCCTGGTCGGGAATCAAACTCATGACCCCAGCGCTGTGAGGCAGTAGAGCTAACCACTCTCAGGCACCGTGCTGATTTATGCATGTATTATCCTACTTACAGATACTGAATCTTTTTGATAATGACAATGATAAAAAGCAAAATAAAAGTCAAACTGATAATGATTATTTAAAAAATGTGGGGTTCTTTTATATGAAGAATAAAAAATGAAAAGGAAAGTTACAAAAAACACACATACCAAAGAACACAGACATGTCAATATGGCCCACAAACTTACACAAAACCTCTAACATATTAACATATTTTAGTAACTATATAGATGTACACAGAATGAATTTAGAGGTATAATTTTAGGCTAACACTAATTGTTTGAAAACAGTAAAGAACTGGATTATGGTTTGGGGTAATTTTCCAATTGTAGATTTTGCATGCTTGTGGTTTTGATTTTTCCCGAGCACACACAAATTTAAAAATACAATTTTGTGCTATTTTGTGAACTTTTCACACTTTTTAATTTAGTATTTTACATGTGATTTTAGATGTTTTTGTGCAATTTAAAAAAAAAATGTTAAACAAAATTTGCAGGAGCATAGTGTTGAGTACAAAACCATGTATAACATACCTCCTAACTATCCTAATTTAGGTAGACAGTCAGGCAGTCTGCACTGCCTCCTCCAGGCTGTGAGTACAGCTTCTGTAAGCAGGTGTTTTTTTGGTTTTGTGACACATGCTACTTGGCAAGTTTCTTGTATGTGTATTCTAATGTTCATAAGATCACGGGCTCCTAATCCTGGAACACAATATAAAGGACGCAATGCCTTTCTGCCAGAGCTGTAACTAGGTATTTTATTACCCTTTGTGGAAGAGAATATTGGCATCCCCCCATCTTGGTGGGATTGCAAGTAGATGGTGCTTTGAAACGTTGCCAGAAGAGACTTGGCTAACCTGTTTTGGGGGCATAACTTTCTCTTTACAAGTGCTTGGCCACCCTCCAACTCCCACCCTCACCAGTCCTACTCATTCTCCATGTTGTGGCAGCTTATTGATCTTTGTGTTGGTATGAATGGGTGTGGCTATCCCTTTAACCCCTATCTTTCCTCTTTAAACACTCTGCAAATGTAACGTGCACCACTGGTAGACATCCCCTTCCCAAGCAGAGCAACAGGAACCAGGACAGTTGGGACAAGTCCTTGCAGCATGGGACAGTTCAGCAAAATCATGACTTTGCCACCAGAATTGGAACAGTTGTCAGATTGTGCTGCTGTTTCCTACCTGTTCTTCCAGCTTTGACTAACTGGTGCAGCTGCTGATGTTGCTTTGCCGGATCTTGGTATGTTGGGGCGTTGCTTGAAAAAGAGATAGGTACAATTTAACTCTGTAAAGCCAAGCAATGAGTGATTACACTAGACCTCCCTTCTTTTGCGACTAGCCCAACATTAAATAAGTGTTAAATTGCGTATTGTGTATGCCCTTTCACAAGACCTTTATTCCCTCCACCAATCAGTCACCAGGTACTGCTGGGGCAAGGCTTGTACTTAGGCTATGGTTACAATGATGTTCACCTCAGATGTGTTGGTTGTGTTTGAGCATGAAGATTTATGCAAACATATATTTGACGCTCCCATATAGCCATCATACCACATTAAAATGTTGTAGCTTAAATCTGAGCATCTACATTTAAATTTTTTAGGGCCCGTTATCTATATCCATGGTTAACTTTAGTTCACCATAAGCCCCACTTATGTGAGTTCCATCCAAAATCACTGCTGTGTTGTCATTGAATTAGTGCTTTACAACATTGCTATACAAAAGAAAAACAAACATTGATAAAAAAAAACATTGGTCCCGTAAATGTATGAGCTTACAATTTAAATAAGAAGGGAAATATTAACGTACATCAGAACCAGGCAGAACATTCCTCAGAATTAGGAAAAATATCCTCATATAGGAGGAACAGAGATAATGTAAGGAGCAGCGTGTGCTTTCAAGCATAGAGGTAAAAGCATACCTACTAACCTTTACTATTCCAAATCGATACTGTGCACGTCATTGCTTTACACAATTGAGGTTGAGGTGTGCTATATCTCCCATGGCCCAGAGCTTCTGAAGTGCTCTTCTGCCGCCAACCCTTTCCCCTCTCTTAAAAAGACCCTTTCAAAGCAACAAGGCACCCAACTGTTCTGGAATCGGGACTTGATCACAGTTGCAGGTCACAGGGCCCACTCGTTGAGAGCGACATAGTACTGTTTGTGGTGGGAGCTAAAAAACTGAGGCTTGCCACAATCACCATGATCAGTGTTCTAATTCCATACATTCATCTGCAATAGCAGTAACCAGGCAGGTCTTTTGTTTCTGAAAGACACAAACTTGCTTCACAAGGAGCGGCAACACAAATGGCAAATTATTTTGTTAATAACCAAATAAAATAGCTCATGCATAAAATTTGTGAACATACTACATTGTATGAATAGATAATCAATCAGATTGGCTACACTCTGGCCAATCAGAGCACAGCGGGTCTGTATAGTTATTACAAGAGTCCAAGTCATTCGCATTGTAACTTTTTGCGGGCAAGTCTGTGCTATTAAAATCTTTTTTGTTTTATTTTAACTCCCTTTGGATTGAAAGATGAAAGCCTGAATAGGATCTGCCCTGGTTTAAGTGATTAATACATGGGTATGTGGTAGAGATTTTTTTAAAATCTTTTTGCTGGTGCACTAAAGGTTCCAGCTGGCTCTGGATGAAAAATCATGCTGGTACTTGTAGTTCTACAATCACCAGCTTGGTCTGGCAACTATGGGTATGCTGGCAATTGTAATTCTAAAATTGATAGTATACCCAAGCACTTTATAGTTGTCAGGGCTTGCTGGGACTAGTAGTGCACTAACAAAAAATTATGAAATCTAGCATTAAACATTTTATTACCCCAAAACCCACCAGCAAGCGGTGTTGGGAGAAGCTCTAGTCCTGCTTTTTCTGGGGGGGGGGGGAGGAACTTTTTTTAAAATTAATTTACTTAATACTTTCTTTTCTTACACACATTAGGATGGTCCATACTGATGATCGAGATTGAGCTCCCGCAACAGATATCAGGCATATCTGCGGCAGTTTTCCAAATGCACCACAAGTATGAGAATACAATTTTACTGTACTTGTTTAGGTTGAAATGCCCCTTCCCTCACGCATCCCACCTCTTCAGGCGCAAATCAGGCATACTCAGATAGCTTAATATGAAGTATGTAGAGGTACCAAATGGAGTATGTAGCAATAAGCAATTTTCAAAAAGGGTGTTCTACACTTAAAAACATCTCAACTCTAAATGACCCCATAAATCTTTAGATAGATAGATAGATAGATATGAGCTTAATTTGCAGAAATCCAACTTAAAAACTGATGCCATAACTAGGAGAACATTAAAAATTATGGTCACACATTAAACACTCTGGAGCCAATAGCAGTGTCTGTACTGCGTTCCAACGCAAATCAAACCCTCTACAATACGTTTCATTGTCCTAGTCCCTGACTCCAGTCTGTATGTGTGCAAAGCTTTATATACGGTAGTAGTGAGATAAAATTATTCCACGGTATTCGACTCACCAAACAAGACAGTGATTTAGCTGCTAAGTCCCCTGTCAGCTGAAGTGGAGTAGGGAGGGGAGGGTGAGGGTCTGTTAATTAACTGCTTTAAGTTAAACCTGGGCTGGTGAATTCAGCTCATTTTTCATGCTTGCCTGCTTGCCAATGAGTAAGAGTGCCGAGGACTCCGAGAGGTGTGTGTGGGGGTTGGGGGACTGGTATTTTTAGTGAGGGTTTTATTGAGTGGATCCCTGTGGCTTGGCTCCACACTGAAATATTGTCCTAGTCTCAATGACATATACACAGAGCAGGCACTAAGATTCTGGCGCCAGCTTCAGAGAATGGCCAGGACTTGGGGGATACTACTGGAGGCAGAGAAGTGAAAACGTCTAATTACAAATAGCTCACAGGCTCAACTTGACTTGATAGCAAACACTGTCTTGTTTACTAGCAAAAGAGGGAGAGAAGATCTCTCGCTTACGTGTGAAAGCTGCAACAAGGAACTGAACCTTCTTGTGGAAAACGGGAGAGGTTTTATCTATAGGCATCCTTGGCTGTTATGTTAGTATATCCCTTTATAGCTGCAGCTTATCTGCTTTGTGCAATGAACAAGGCTAATATGGGTGTTTGGTCATCTGTGTTTGCGCTTAATTAGTATAATGTAAAAGTTCGATGTGTTGTGGAAATGGTTATTAGTGGAAGATTCTATTATTCATTTATCTTGAATATTCGTTTGGATAGAAATGATCTCGCCCGAAGAGCTCGCAATCTAAAAGGCAGTTATGATAGTATGTATTCATTTAGATTGTAGTTGTGTTTGATGTAACTGGAATGTTAGTAGTTAATATAGTCTACTGTCAGTGAATGAGAAGTTGTATTACTCTTATCAGTAAAATAACTAAAGGTCAGTGAAATATTAAGTCCTCATGGAACTGTTATGTTACATTCAGCTATAGACGTAATCTATTCCATTTGGGTGATTTTTTGTCTGTCTCTGAGCTTAGTCCTAACTCTCCTCATGAATTACCTGGGCTCAATTAATTAATGTAAAAGACATGTTTTATTTCAGATAAGTAACTTAGCTCAGGTTAATTCTAGAAAAGTGAATGCTAAATTCTAGACACTAAAGATCTGATTCATCAAGTAACGCAAAGTGAATCCAATTTGCGTTTTTTTTTTTTTTAGTGGATCTCAAGAAACATTTCCATTTGAATACACTCTGCCAATACGGCACTTGTATTCCGACAGACACAACATACTGCAGGATACACACAATGCATATGTGCGATATGAAGTCCCATCAGAATGCACAGGAAAAAAAAATACATTAACACCTGCTAATAATATAATCATCAATAAAAATACATTTAAATTTATTTTTTTGATTTTTTTTTTTTTTTCATGAAATATATTTTTCAGGTTCTTATTGATGTCTACTGTACATAAAATGCATTTTTACAGTTGGTCTGAGTTGCTAACATATTCTAGCATGCATATGCGACCATTATCACTATCAATCAGCACTTATACCTGTCCTGTAGTTGGTGCAAGTGATACTGCTAACAAATACTTACCTGAGCTTGAATCAGATGAAGGTGCATGCGCTGGATTTTGGCACACCCTTACTGTACATTGCCCACATGCATATGCCCCTTCCCTCCACCTTTCCACCCTTTAAATCATAGGCTGTCAAAACTGTCATATGTGTTAGAACATGATTTGCATACACGTGCGCTCACTGGTGTATATAGTCCATTTCTGAACATGCGCAGAGCAATTTTGCGCAAAATAATGCACACAACAGGACTTGCGTTCCTTAATAAATCAGGATTCAAACTTTCTGAATGGTGTAACATTATTATTGTAGCAAAATAATCAATGAATAGAACAGACCTTTAGGGTATACCTACACCTTGGTAGTTTACATGAGTTCTTTTACACAGTATTTGCATAAAAACACCAATAGAAAGTAATTCAAGTTATAATTCTGCCAGTGCCCAATATGGTTTCCATCCATTTATTATGCATTGTGCTATTTAGACACAACTTGCAGTCCATTCATGTTTTACATTGTGTAAACATGCCTATTATTTCTGTGAAACCGCACTGGGGAAGCATTATAATAATGTAAATGAATTTGAAAATGCATTCAAGTGCCTAATGCAGTGGTTCACAAACTGTGCGCCGGACCTCCCTGGGGTGCCGCGGCCATCTCACAGGTGTGACGCAGCCAGTTCCGGTGGTAAGCAAGGCGGGGACTACTTGGTAATTATTTTGAGCTAGGGGTGCCTTGAAAAAATTATGGAAACTCTAAGGGTGCCACGAACTGAGAAAGTTTGAGATCCACTGGTCTAATGTAAGTAAATGCATGAAACAAATTCTAACTTTATTGTAAAACTGCATGAAAAATCACAGATGACATGTACTCAGGGCCGGATTAAGGGAATGGAGGCCCCTGGGCTAAGGGGGCCTCCATTCCCCCGTGAGGGCTTCCCCCCAGTGATCCGAGCCGCCTCCCCCCCCCGGCACTTACCTCCTTCTCCTCCTTCCCCGTCGCACTGTACACTTTACTGAGGAGATCTCGTGAGAGTGAGACTCACAAGATCTCCTCAGTAAGGAGAATACAGCGCGCCGGGGAAGTACTGCAGTGAAAGTGCTCAGCACAACTGATCGGGCTGGGGGCACCCCGGCCCCCGACCGAACAATACTGCTGCTGAGCACTTTCAAGGGCCCCCTGGATGCCATAGGCCCCTGGGCTGTAGCCCAGTTAGCCCTATGGTTAATCCGGCCCTGCATGTACCCTAGTACTGCTAAGTTGAAATATTTTTTTTATAGCATTATCCTTTTGGAGCAGCTGATCCGCCTCCTCTGCCAAATCTGCCAGACCAGTCAGGGACAAAACAACTGCAGGTGCAGATTATTGGGCCCTTTGATTGGCCAGAGGTCTGCCTGCCTCACATTATTATTATTATTATTATTTGTAAGGCTTCTCTGTGTCAGACAGCAGGGAATTTAGAGCATACATAAGACAGGGACATAGACGGTAGAAAGAATAAGTACAAGCTGTGAGGAGTTTGTATATTTGTATGTTCTCCCCTTGTTTGCGTGGGTTTCCTCCGGGTGCTCCGGTTTCCTCCTACACTCCAAAAAAACCATACTGGTAGGTTAATTGGCTGCTAACAAAATTGACCCTAGTCTGTCTCTGTGTGTGTGTGTGGGTTATTGAATTTAGACTGTAAGCCCCAATGGGGCAGGGACTAATGTGAGTGAGTTCTCTGTACAGCGCTGCGGAATTAGTGGCGCAATATAAATAGATGAGGATGATGATGATGAAGCATTATAACAAAGGGGAGAGATTTGAAAATGGGTATAGCTGAGATAACAGAAGCAAGTGTGGTTCAGAGTAATGAGGATGTGCCAGTATGCGTAACATAAATTGGTGTAGGGTAGGCCCTAATACAGAGGTGGGTTTTCAGAGAACGTTTAAAGACTGATGATGGCTGGGGCTGAACTTGGATAGGCTGGAGTAAGAAGTGAGGTGCAGATCAGAGGAAGATCTATTTGGGTATGAGGGAGAGTATTTAGAGATGAGGTTTGACATATATGAAGATGTGGCGTTGAGGTCTTTGTATTTTGTCTGAAAACCTACTTATATTTACCAGTCCCTGCCCAATCTGACAGTCACTATTTAGATTGCCCCTTCTCCTGACGTCACCAGAGCAGTTTACAATTAAAATGCTGCATTCTAGAATGATTAGAAGCAGAGCTGCTGGTAAAACCCTGTGCCCAGCGTGCCGCTTTTTAATGGATCCTCCTCCTGAGACCAAGGTAAGTAAAAGGTTGGTTGATTTCTACCTTTTCTAGAAGCTTGGGGATGGGGGCAATATATATTTTTACCCCCTTTCCATTGTCTATTTCTGTCGCTAGTTTAAATGCATTTTACTGCAGATTTTAAATGTAAGGTCATGTTTTATCAAATTGAATTACTTTTTCCCCACAATCTGTCTTTTCACAGTTAGGTCAAGTGCACAGAATTAACACGTAATATTGCATTCATGGTGTGGTTCCATAGATGGTATTCATACAGTAAATGCTTGAAAACACAAGGTGGTTCTAAACTAAGGCACTTTAATTAGCCTGGGGTTTTATAGGAAAGCAGAAACATTTACGGGTGAGGTGGCAGCATCAGCGGGGGAGCAAAATTTTTTGACTGACTGGTGGGGAGAATTGGGCATATTAAGGGCATTCCTTGCTAGGTGCAGATTGGGCACACAGGGCGCCTAGTTTTGCCCTGGAGTGCATAATTAAGACTTAATTTTTTCAGAACATGATTATTTAAATGAGATAAATGGGGAATGGTGCACATTTACGGTGGTATTCTATTCTTTCTGGGATGGTGATGCTTATAAGTGGAGATCAGCTCTTGTAGTGGGACAAACTTTGTACCTTTCATTTACACTTGCAGCAGTGTTTATCGGCTCTTTTAGTGTCAATGTTTCCTGTGTGCTGGGCAAGTTGTTGAGAGTATATTACTGAGCTAAATAAACTGCCTACAAATAACTGTTTTGGGTACCTGTGCATTTTAGAGAAAGCAAACAAGCAAACTACTTATTATTTAATTTTTTTTCTATAGTGACACCGTCATTCACATCAACTCCTGCCCCACTGTATTTATACACAAATACACAGACTAGGGTCCACTTAATCAGCAACCAATTTACCTATCTGTATGTTTTTGGAATGAGGGATGAAACTGTAGCACCTGGAGGAAACCTACGCAAACACGGAGAGAGCATACAAATTCCACACAGATAGTGCCCATGCTGACCATTGTGACGCCGAGCTGCCTGCCCGTAAACATGCAGCTTTTAATGCAGTTATGGCCTTTGTTGCTAAGGTGCATTTCACTGCTTGAAAGGCTGCTAAGATGCACCAAGAAATAGGAATGATTGATGCCTATGAAGATCATCCATGCAATACAGTTGTGCATTCACTCAGTTATCCCTACTGAGGTTATAGCAGGTATAGCTAACATTCTATGTTGTATTATGTAATAGCTGAGGCTGTATGAAAGTATATATCTCAATAACATTAATACAATGTAGGGGTAGAGAAAGAGCGCACAAGTGAGGATTGTTAAACAGATCCTATTAGTAAGGAAAAGTTGCTATTTATCTGTAAAAGTTGCACTGTCAATTACAACCTCTGAATACAGGAAAATAGAGATTATAATGCCATTTTTATGGCTTTAACCCCCTGAAGATCCACCCTGTGGAGAAGCCTCTGTGTAGCAACAAATATAGCACATACAATGTAAAAAGATTAGCAAAGGAAAAAAATAATATAGATTGTCCAAGAAAATGAATGAGGTTTAGCCTTATGTAGCAGCATAGACTGATAATCCAACATGAGAGTGCATTAGGGGAGATTCTGTACCATTCTCTACCATTCTTTTTGTCGGCCTAGATGGCTGCTCTATTCAAAATAATACGTCCTTGTTAACAGGTTAACATACGTGCGTGATTAAAATAAGCTGTAAACTGAGTATAATTAGCCACAATGACTAGGTGGTTATCTGTGCCATAACAACTTAATGAACAATGTTAAATTAGATGTGTTCATAAGGGTAGGAGACCGGTTGTATAAATCATATCCGTTGGATGGAATGGGGTGCTGTGCAGTGATTGCGGCAGATATGTCAGTGGGGTGCACTATAATGTGTATGTGCAATATTGTGGAGAGTGTGTAAGGTTATTGCTACTACCAGTTTTGGATAGACTATAAAATGTAAGCATTAGTGGTGTATTTGTGTGTGTGGGTGTACCAGGGTATATCTATAGCCAATGTGGGACATACTGTATGGTAACGTCTACAGCTCAGTGATATTTGTAAGACTATTAGTTTAGACAATTGGGGAAATAGTGTAAGCTATCCTACCTTTGCACTGATTCCATCATCCGTGCCAATTCTGGTCCAGCTGATGCATCAATGAGGGTCTCAGAAGTCCACTTACTAGGGGATGGTGCTTAACTGTGCACTGATGAAGTGCAGGTCTTAGTGGTGAACTTTCCAGGGGACAGGGCTTAGCCAAGCATGGCTTAGGGCCATAAACATGATGATAATGCTTAGCTGTACTTAACTATGGAAGGGGGAGCAGAAGTGCAGGTAAAGAAGGTGTAAACTTGAGTGTGCTTGTTCATAAAATGTATAGTTTTTCTATGTTATACCATAACTCGCAACTCTCCCATTTTAGGCATAACAGTGCCGACATGAAGGGACTCTCCTGCCATATCGACAGTCTGCACGTTTGTTTTGGCTCCTGTGAAAATGGGAGGTATATCCCTGCTCACATCTGCATTTTGGCCCCTTCATGTTATTTTCTTTACATGTGCTCAGGGCTGCCACCAGAAACTGCAGGGGCCAGGTACAAATGTAACAGGTAGGGCCCCTCCTTCCTTCTCTTACACCACCTTCGTTTTTAAATTATACTCTACCCAACATTTGCCCCCCCATTCTCTACAGTCACCCCCCCCCCTCCCCCCATCCCCTCTATTTTCCTCTCTGCGTCTTCTTGCTATCTCCTTTCGGCTTCTCTCTATTGACAGCAGTGTGACGTTATTAAGGGCTGGGACTGGAGCAAGTAGCTGCAACTGTCAGGCCCCGACATCTTGGGAACGGAGGCAGACATGCTGTCTACAAGGGGGCCCGCTGCTGCATCCTTAATTACACGCAGAGGTCTCTCATCACACCAACTCTCACATCTCAAAAGCAGCTGCTGCCCAGAAATGGCGCCCGCTACCTCTCTTAATTCACTGTGGAGGACCCCACCCCTAATAAATTTGTTTGGGCCCCACTCTGGTGTTGGGCCCCTTATAGCTGTACTCCCTGTACCTCCTTGATGGCGGCCCTGCATGTGCTGTATAAATTGAGGTGTGCTTGGTTATTCTAGTAGTAATATACAAAGTGCAAAACTGTTGAGGCACAATATAGAATCAATTTTGGTCCAACTATATGCATCGATTTTTAACAAGTGGGGATAGATTTCTGCCAAAGTAGAGAAGCTTATGGGGCAAAAAGGTGGCAATTTTGCATGGAACAGAAGTTTGCACGTGCTGATGGGAGAGATTGGGGGAACATGAGGGTGCTCCTTGCAAAATACAAAGCAGGCTCATTGGTGTAGAAGTGCAAAAGTGAAATGTAATTTTGCAGAACAAGGCTCTTAAAACATCAAAAAGGAATATTCCCTGCTATAGGGAGGGGTATATGGCTATTTTCACTCCACAAAATAGGACACATAAACACAGAAACATAAAATAGCAACACATATAATATAACCAGTTGCAGTGGCCCCTCACTCAGCATTTATTTAAACCATAAATGAGGCTAAATAGAGCAGTATTTTAGGAAACAAATGGAAAAGTTTAATTTAATGATAGCGGTGGGTGGTGCAAAAAAGTGGTAAGAGATTGAACTGATGTTTGGCACAGTGTGTATTTTCAGATTTTTCTGCTTGCCCGCAAACTTATGCGCACTTCTAGATTGCATATGTGTCTCCATAGAACGGAAAGTTGATGAGTATCTTAAAGTGTGTTGGAAGGTCCAGACAGGCACAGTAGTGCAAAATAATATAATTTGAGGCGTTCCATTGTACATCATTTGCTTTTAACTTGATTCCTTGATTGTGGGCTGAATTGTGAAATGTTGCTGTTTTATATGAATATTTGTCTCCTGTGAGTATATTTACTAAACTGCGGGTTTGAAAAAGTGGAGATGTTGCCTATAGCAACCAATCAGCTTCTAGCTGTCATTTTTCAGAATGTCCTAAATAAATGATAACTAGAATCTGATTGGTTGCTATAGGCAACATCTCCACATTTTCAAACCCGTAGTTTAGTAAATATACCCCCTGGAGTACTCGGTGGCTTATGAACAGGAAATTCACACGTAACAAGAAAATCCAAGATTGCTTGGATTATTAGTTCATTTCTGACCTCTGAACTTTTTATATTTTCTGATATTAGACTATTGTCTTATTTTTTTTAACTAAATTATTTTTTTCACAAACATTTTTTCAATTTAGTATTGTAGATACAGTTTGGCTAGCTAAGTCAGTGAACTCAGGATCAGGCTCAACATAAATTTATAGTACCAAATGATAATATGTGCATTGAATGCCCTTGACAGTAATAGGACTTGTAATTACCGGCAGGTATACAGTGGGCTGTGTTTCATTACTCCTCAAACCTTACTTCCCAACTGCAATGATTTTAGGGACTGTACAACCATCCCGACCAACAGGGAGTGAATGGGAGGTATGCCCTGCTCTGGTGCATGTAGCAATGTAAGGGTGTCTTAAGGGAGAGCTGAAGGTGGCCTAGGGCTTTAGAAGAGCTAAGAGTTCTCCCAAGGACATGGCAAACACCTACCCCAGTGACAAGACCATACCACCATCAGGATGCAGCAATGCCCCTTCTTGGAAGCTATCCAGACTTTTAAAATTGTTGGGAGGCATGCCCAAAGTAACAATCTATTAATCAGTATGAAAACTGTCTGTTTATACTTACTGGATGATGGACAGACCCTGAATGCACATGTTCTATTTTGCTCTATCCAGCATCCAGTGAGTATAGACAAAACATTTCCCATAGTGGTAAATACATCAGGGGGTAAATGTATCAAGCTGAGAGTTTTCCGGCGGGTTTGAAAAACCAATCAGATTCTAGCTATCATTTATTTAGTACACTATACAAAATGATAGCTAGAATCTGGTTGCTATAGGCAACATCTCCACTTTTCAAACCCGCTGGAAAACTCTCAGCTTGATACATTTACCCCCAGGTCTGCTTATATTGTCGGTGAGTACATACTCATAACATGACAATATTTGTCATTTCCTCTCTAGTAGTATTTTGTGAAAGGGAAGACCCTTCATTTATACACGTTTATATGCACTTAAGAAACAGTCCCAGCCTGCACTTGTACCACATGACTTATGTTATAAAAGTGTTTCATGATGGAATCCATAACCATCAGTTGGCCACATTTAGATAAAACGATCACTTAATATAAGCAACTATTACTATGTAGGGTTAAACTGAGCTGGGGATTATATTTCGTAAATGTAGACTGTTTGGGTAGAGATTATATGTACTCTATTATTCAGTAGGACTGTGTAGCACTAGTGTTATTATATCTCTTTTGATAAGATTGCAATGGTTCCCGAGGTGCCTGGCTGTCTCTTATTTTTCCCTACAGATTTTTGGAAGGCAGCTGTGATAACTGCTAAATTACGGTGCACTCGTGTTGTATCACATTATTGTATTTGTGTAACCCTTCTCTTCTGTCAGGAAGGTTAAATACACTCTGGCCCCCTCGCTTGTAAAGCAGATAGCTTAGGTTTAAAGTTGCGAGTGGCGTTACTTTGAAGAATAATATAACTATACACTGTAGAAATCCTCAAAATAGTTCCCTGCCAGACAGGCCTGTAATGCGTTCTTTTATTGGTCTAAAAATGTACAAGGCCTAAAAGAAGTCGCATGTACAGAGAGTGGAATGCATATTGTCAATAAACTTTGACAGACAACAAATCAGGGAAATTTACAAAGGGAAGCGAAGGATTATCTTCACACAAATGCCATGTTTGCCAGTGTTTGATATTACTGTAAATGTTTAAATATTACATAGTGCTGTACATTGAGAGGAGTAATATACAAAAACAAATTTTGTTCAGGGACAAGAAACAGAAGGTAAAAATCACCTTTGCCCATATGAGCTTACAATCTAAGAGGTGTGGGGAACACTTGATACATAAGAAAGTACAATAATAGCTGTATCTGTTGGTGGGGAAACTGTGTGCGGCTGCTGTTAGCTAAAAGCTTTAACAGCCACCAATATTAAAGCAGCCATTGGCGACTGCCATGTTTGTGCAACGTCCATGAAAATATGGTTGCTAAAGCGTTTTTTGATGTAGGCTGGACAAATCATGTTTTGGGTTCAGGGGCGCATGCAGGATTTTAAAAGGGGGGGTTTCCCCCCCCCCAAAAAAAAATAGAGCTGCTGCGCATTGGCACTGTATTGTACAGCAGCCGCGGCGGTGTCAAAAAAGCGTCCGGATTGTACTACAATACAGCACCGCCGCGGACGCTTCTTTGACAGCGCCGCGGCTGCTGTACATTACAGTGCCGCTATGTATGAGCACTGTTTAGCCCCCGATCTTCACGGAGGGGAGGGGTTTCTGGTTCTGCGTGCACCCCTGGGGTTGGTGGTACTGGGTGTAAATAGCTTTGCACTTTCCCTGTTCATGATGCTGTGCAGACTTACACAGTTATCTCCTATATAAATGAATGAAAAAGAAAGCGATTATGCAAACTTTAAAGCATTCCTTTGCTGTGTGCATTGTCACAGACTTTGCACATAGTAAAAACTATTTTTTTAACTCCTCTTTAGGCATTGGCAAGCTGTTTGCTCTCTATGACATCACAGTGCAGGTTAATCACAGATGTATAAATTAAAAAAACATAAAAGCGATAACTGAGGTGAGACACTTGAAAAGATTGCAGATCAACTTCTGACTTTTATCAGTATTTTAATATTAAACTCACAGTAACATTCAGGTCAATGAGAGGGGGGAGCAAACAGGAAAAGTTTACTACTGGCTACCTCGCGGCACTGGGGTCATGAGCTTGATTCCCGACCATGACCTTATCTGTGTGGAGTTTGTATGTTCTCTCTGTGTTTGCATGGGTTTCCTCCCACACTCCAAAAACATACTAGTATGTTAATTGGCTGCTATTAAATTGACCTTAGACTCTCTTGGTCTGTGTGTGTGTTAGGGAATTTAGACTTTAAGCTCCAATGGGGCAGGGACTGATGTGAGCAAGTTCTCTGCACAGTGCTGCTAACAGGTCATGTAGATTAACTCACCTGTCCCCAATTAAAGAAATCCTGAAAACATGAACTGCTTGTTGCTCCCGAGGACTGAGATATAGGCACAGTTACAGTAACATTCAAGTACATTTTTGTCTTTTACTGCACTTTGTAAATGACCCTTTAAGAAGGTAAAAATTAACCAGTGCATCTACCTTATTTATTAAGAAATTAAGTCAAATTGTTAATCCAATGGAATACGCAAAGCAAGCCAAGCTACAGATATTGCAAACTAAAAAGATGGATAATAAAAAAGAGAGAAGTGTTGTTTGTTTCTAAAAGCCAAAAATATCTCTGATATCACATTGATCTATAAGACATGTTTACAGTAGTTTCATATGAGCACATATTGCAGTACACTTCAAAAAGTTCAAAGAATTAATTAAAATTGGGGACAAAAATCAAAGGGGCAACATTTTATGTATCGTACGAATTGAGTAAGTATCATATCTGAAACATATGCTTATTACGTTAAATCCAGACTTCTCCGTTTACAATTAAATTGTGGATATTTTATGCTGCAGCCATATTTCTGTGCCAATCTGTGACAACAGCTTTGGCAAATATAAAATTACATTTGTTGATGGGATTTCTTCTGTTCTTTTTATTAGATTTTTTTATACTGACGCTAAGCATTTTTACAATATCCTTGTGGCCTATGAAATTTAGACCACTAGAGATCAGTTCTCAGGACCTCCCAGTTGATGATGTTGGGACAAAAAAAAGAAATTAAAATTGTTTCTATAAAATTCAAGCAAACGCAGGTGGTAATTTTAGATATAAGAAAAATACTGTGGTCGGGTCTGAGTGATACATTGTTTGTGTTGCAAGTGATCTAAAGGCTTGTTTTATTCCCGTCATGCTTCATTATGGGGGAAGAGAAGAGGGATTTGCTACAAACATGTCTTGCTCTATGAAAATATATGTTGTTTAAAGGGTCGCCCTGCACAAATAACATAGCATTATTATTAGATTATACACATCAGCTTGAGGGGGTAATCTATCAGTGATTAATTTTTAGGAAATTTCCTATTTTCTTAGTGATTTGCACCACTATTTCTAGAAAAGTTCATTGAAATCCCCACTTTTTCAAAACTCAAAAACAATTTATAACCATATATCACACACTCAAATAAATCGTTGATTTGTAGAGCAGGGTAGATTTAAGAAAGAATGATTTACAGTATTGCCTTGAAAATCTACAAAAAATAATCTCACCTGTTTCAGGCACCTGTGATTGCCTGTAAACCGGTGAGATTTCCCATTAATTTTAATGGAAAATGCATTACAATGGGCACAGGAAGCCAATAGAAATGCATTGATGATTAAATAGATTTAAAAAAAAAAAAAAAAAAAAAGGAAAAATAATAATATTGTGGTACTAGAGGTCTTAGCAAGCCCTGGCTACCACATAAATACTAAGGTAAGTTGTCACGGATGCGGATGACCTGTGCAGAGGCGAACAGTCCATGTGCTGCAGTCTGGATCTGAGAACCAGGATTTAGAGAGCCAGCTGTGTAGAGGAAGATCGCTGGAGCTTATTCAAGAAAAGATAGGTAGTTGTAACACATAAAAAATAAATATAGATACCTCACCCTGCGTGCCAGTTTGTTTTGGCGTATACCACATACAAAGGTGCTTGTGTGCATTGTATAATGGACCTTGTAGAAAGGCTGTACATTATATACTGAATATTGTGTGTGTGGGGCTGGAGGTATGCAATATGTAAGAGAGGCTGGTCATTGTGTAATAAACATCAGAATAGGCTGTGCATAATCTGCAATAAAGGGTAGCAGTACAGTGGACATTAGAGGGGTCAGGGGCGGGCTGGGCAGGGGGGCCGCTCAGTCAGACCGCTATTAGGGCCGGGGGGTAGACCGGCCGGCCGCTCCCCGGATGCAATATATCACCTTTTTACCTGCGGCCGCATCTGATGACATGAGATGCGGCCGCGTCAGCGCACAGGCGGCCGCATCAAATGACAGGGGATGCGGCCGTCTGTGTGCCCCCCGAGCTTCCCTCTCCCAGCCCGCGCCTGAGAGGGGTGCTGTGAAATTGACATCTGATAGGGGAAGCTGTGCAGTGGACACGAGATGGGGACTCTGTATTGTATAAAGGGCATCAGAGTGAGACTTGTGGGCTGCCACACTCGATGTCTGTACTGACAGTGTCAACAGCTCGGCAAAACTTCTCATGAGTGTTTATTTTCACATTATGCACTCCTAGCTCTCCTTGCCTTCCACGCCAAGCTAATACATGGTAGGCAAAAACTAACTTGTCCTTTATTTAAAATCCAGCTCCCCACCCCGCACATTTCCTCTACTTGACTTTTAAAACGGGTTTCAGCAATCTATTTCCACCATTTTGTTTTATTTAAAATGAGAACTCTATAGCAGAAGATACAGAACTGATGTGTGAATGAGAACTACTGAGGGTGAAGGCATGAGGGGGGAGGGGGGTTATTACACCTCCACCTGTCACTGTCCTTTTCTCTCCTACTCCCTTATCCTCAAACACCCGCCTGAGGATGACTCATTGTCTTCAGACTTCATCATCATTTATATAGCGCCAACATATTCCGTAGAGCTTTACAATTGGGGACAGACACAGTAAACTAATAAACAAACTAGGTAAAACAGACAAAGAGGTGAGACTTTATGAGCAGACTTTGCCACTGTTATACGTAAAGATTAAAACCTTTGTAAAATATTCTTATATTTTAAAATTAATTTCAAATTATGCTTTTCCCTGTTACAATTTTGTACTCCAAAAAATATTGCAACCCCCCCCCCCCCAAAGAAAAAACAAAAACATTTGACACCCTAGGCTGCAGCCTAGTCAGCCTATTGGATAATCAGGCCCATTCACAGAGTCATGGTCCATGATCATTTGTATTGATTGAGGAGGGGCTCAGAGCTGCTCCCACTGCCAACTGCCGGCAGTCCCTGTCATAAATAGGAGAACAGTCAGAGTACAGAGATTGGGTTGAAGGAGGATATATTTCTTGTAAAGGGGATAAATATGACCTGTGTGTGCTAGACGTACCACTTCAGGGAACAAGGCCTTCTCCAGAAGTGCACTGCCTTCTATTGCTCCCAACAACATAGGGGTGTTCTGTGTTCTCTTTCTCTCCCAGGGCACTTAATCTTGTTACATGGAATATAGAGCAAGCCCCTTAAATGAATTTAATTTCGGTCTTGTCAACTCAATACATGCTGCAATGTAGGGATAGGGCAAGTCTGCCCCCACTTATTGCAGTTGACCTCGAGCTACCTCCTTAAATGCTTTTGTGATAATCCACCACTGCAGCTGGGATGTGATATATAGCAACAGAGGATAAAATGGGGTAAATGATCTTTACATTTTGCCTGATTATGATAATTGAGTGGATAAATCATTCTATTTGATGGCTATTATTACCTGTTTATGTAGAAATGTTTAAACTTTATTTTGGATATTGAACTCCTATATTTCTGTTTCAAAATGTTTGTATGTCTTTTGATTAATAAATTAATATTGTATTTTTCAATAATTTAGTGTTGCCATCTTCTTATCTGCCAGGCTATATGTACACAAGTAACAGACCCTCACACTTTATTGTCCCATTGTTTCCTTAAACTGAACTTATACAAGTTACATCTGATTTTATTTCACCCACCTAAAGTTTTAATTTTCCTGAATGTTCCATAAATGTCAGCAATTTTGTTATCACACCTTTATTTTATGCTTCCTTTAACCATTTACTGAAGCAATCTTGCCATGTTCACCTACCAAGTGTTCCATCCAACAAATGTTCTTAATAGGGATGTGCACCGGCCACTTTTGGTGTCTCGTGTTTTGTGTTTTGGATTCGGATTTGCTTGAGGTTTTGGGTTCGGATTTGTTTCGCAAAACACCTGGTTTAAGGTTTTGGATTCGGATTTATTTTGAAAAAAACATAAAAAGTGCTAAAAAACAGTTTTGTGGGGGTTTTTTTTCACTCCTACGCTATTATTAACCTCAATAACATTCAATAACAATCATTTCCACTAATTTCCAGTCTATTCTGAACTCCTCACAATATTGTTTTTAGGCCAAAAGGTTGCACCGAGGTAGCTTGAGCACATAATGCCAAAAAAAAGAGGTACAAGATGGAATTGTTCTGGGCCCTCCCTCCCACCCCTCGCGAGATTCGACGCGAGACTTGGACGACAGAGCCTCGTTTTCATTTTTTTGCCCGCCGGAAATATCCGAACAGTGCTCGGATCCCGTTCGGATCCGCACTGTTCGGGTGGGCTCGGATTAGCGGAATCCGAGCCCACTCATCTCTAGTTCTTAATGCACCAGTCTGGTAGCACCCAAGATAAGCTAACTATAGCATTTTAACCATCTTGCTAAACAGGTGTCCTGAACTCCAACTAGACATGGTACTTGGAGATGATCCTAATGAACTGGAATTGTCTACCCATCTGGAAACACTGGTTGATAGTTACCCCTGCATTCTTTCATTTATTGAAAGTCCCTTATATCTACTCTTTTTGCTTGCTGCTTTATATATTGCTTAGGGTCCGCTAAACAATATGTACTGCTTTGCCAGGGTCGAAGAGGGCCGGTGATATAAAATACACACACACATATATATATTGATTTATTCATTTTGCTTATTAATATATGTACTATTGATATTACTTTACTTATTAACCACTTCACTGCTGAGCCTGTTTTGGAACTTTTTGGGTTGATTGCAGTCCAACATCAATATAGGTAAATTATACCTTATTATAAATTATTTGTTTCAGAAGATTTTGCATTATCAGAACATACCATTAGTTTGATTATACCTCCTAACATTGTAAAAAGAAAATGACCATAAAAGGTATAGGTAAGTATAATTTTAACTTCTTGGAACCTCTGTGTACTAAGAACAAGTCCCACTTGTGATTTGCACTGAAAGGGTTAAAAGCCAATAAAAAGAAATTCATTTTTTTTTTCCTAGCACATGCGCTTTCTTACAAACAACACAATACTTACTTTCTTACACTATGATGTCTGGACTTCTGAAACCTATGTTAAGTTGCCTCACTCTACATAGACTGTTCCCACAACCTATTATGAATGCTTCCGTTAGAATCTTATACGTCAGCAGCCATATATCCTCAGTTGCCCCTGTCTGTCAGTGCTTGCTGTGGCTGCCTTTGCCATTTAAGATAAAGTTCAAAGTACTATCTTCACCTACAAAGCTATCTACAATTATGTGCCACCATATATATGTAATTTCATGTCTAAATATTCTCCGAACTGCAAACTACACTCACTTAAGAACTTGTTTCTTAACACCTCTCGTTATCTGTTGTCATGGGAGACTTTGGGGATTGCCAGGAGTTGCACCCTCCTCTTACACTCTATGCCACAAACTGTACGTTAGGCCAGTTTGTAAGCCTTTTAGTGGTTTTCAACTTTCAGAACATTCGCCTACTAGAGTTTTTGAGATTTTATACTGTAGCAGTAGAAAATTATGTCCTTGTTCCTCTTCATGGTGACAGCCGTGTATCCAGAAAAGGTGATGGAAATCAAATCAGCCTTGTCCAAGTATGTCAACTGCAGCATATTGCTGTTTAATTGAAAGTTTTGCTGTACTTGCTCATCTTGTCAAGAAATCTTTTTCACCGTTACTACAGTAACATTATTCTCAGAGCAGAGGGCTGTCCCAGGGTAAGAATGTGAACAGGCAATACAGCATGTATTTACAGATCTATCACTCCTATATATTTAATACAAACTGCACGTCTCTGGTACTCTGGACAAGTTGATGATAACGGTTTTAGGAAATTGATTGTACAGTCTGTAAAAGTTACAACAAGCAGTATATTGAAAAAGTGTATTTTCTATCAAATAATAGACTTATATATTTACTACAATGTGCTAACAAAATGCCTTATCTCTTCCCTGAAAAACAAAACAAGATTTTGGTAAGTCAATAAAAATTATGCACCATAAATGTTTAAAAAAAAAAAAAAAAAACGTTTGTTCACGACATCATTAAAAACTCTTAGGAGAAGCTTACTCTGAAATATCTTGTGCTGTCCTCTACAACACATTTTCTCCACCGATGGAACGTGCACCCACATCTTCAGGTGGTGCAGGGCCGGCAAGAGAAATTTGGGGACCCTGTAGAGTAACTTCTTATGGTCCCTCCATAAATGATTAGTACAAGGATGTGCTAGCGCGCAGCCGCATGAGGCATAGTCATAGTGTTGGGGAATGGCCTACAAGGGCATGGCTGTACCTCTTTAGACATAACATATTGGGCCTGATTCATCAAGGGACGTAAACGGTAATTTTGTACCCATCATCCTCAAAATCTCTCTGTGCCTGCCCAGAACCAGCAGCCACGTTTAATCCTTGAGTGCAAAGGACGCTTACTGCAAGCTACGATTTCAGTGAGGGAATGGGCGGAGATGGGGCGTTTGGCCAAAGTCAGTGTACAGTAAGGGTGTGCCGATCACGAGCACACACAGCATCGTCTAATCCAAGTTCTGGCCATCTGAAATGTATTTTTTTTTCAGCCGCTTCTCTTGCTTTAGCTACAGGGCTAGTCTAGATGCCGCTTGCTAATTATGATGGCTGTGTATGCCTGCTATAACAGGTGTATGCAATCAGTAACAACTGTAATAATATAGTTAATGTATGGTGGATTTTCAGGACATCCTAATTATATTTCATTGGAGATATATATATGTGTGAGTGTGTGTGTGTGTGTGTGTGTGTGTGTATATGTATATGTGTATATATATATATATATATATATATATATATATATATATATATATATATAATTTTTTTATTTAGTTCTTAATGCTTCTATTATTACCAGGTGACATTGATTTAATTTTTTTTCTTTCTGTGTTTTTTTTTATTTATATAACATAGGTATTGTATGTATCCTGCAGTGCCCTGTTTGGCAGAGCAGACCTACACCCATATTCATTAGTGCCCATATCTTCTGATCCATTCCTAGTTGAATTCGGGTATACGCAGTCCAGAATTACATGCATTCTGAAATGAATGCACATTGTACTCACTGTACTCAGTGGCCTTGATTAATTAAGTTTTCTCCTGGACAAAACCATGTTACATTGCCAGGGGTGCAAATTAGTTTTTGTATTTTGCACTTAAGTTAAATATTGTCTGTTTTTTCATCTAGCACAGGTTATTTGTACATTGAAATTTAAAGTTGGACATGCCCTACCCAACTATATATCTGCCATCACATTTTAAATTTACATCCCCCTTCAATGCAACATGATTTTGCCAAGGTGCAAAATTACTAATTTTTCTTGCTTTACTTTCCTTAATGAATCAGGCCCAGTATGTGTGCCTTGATGAACTGTATTGCTTGATGCACAATACTGAGAGCTTCCTTGTGACCCACACACAATACAGAAAGCATTATTGTGCCCCCCCACACACAAAACAGAGATTATACCCCCTAGCCACATCACATCACCCCCCCTTCCGAGCCACGTCACATTACCCCTCCTCAGCCACGTCACACCCCCCAGCCACTTCACGACACACCCCCACTGGGCCACATCATATCACCCCTCCTCCGCCACGTCACACCTCCACAGCCACATCACGACACTTCCCACGCATGGCACCCCCAGCTGACTGTCTGCACTGTTTGTGCTGGTGCTTCTTACATCCATCAAGAACGAAAAAATGAGCAGGGAAGCGCTTATAAAATGCTTAACGGTTGATAACATAACCATAGACCTTTAGTCTTAACTTTAACACTTTTCAGTGTAATAAAAGATACAACACCGACTTATTATCCATTAATTTTTCTTTATTGAAATAACCAGATATGGTGGTGGGAGTACACTGTAATCTGCCTTGTATATTACAAAAAACTCACTCTTTGTAGTTTACCCATAAACTGGGACAACAATCCCCAGGTATAGTAGAACCCAAACCCTTCTGGGCTAATCATAACACACCACAAGCAAGCTCAAAGGGGCTGTACTTTCACCGAACCAAAGCAGACTTTGAAAGGAACAGGTACCAAAAGCCTCACTACCATCAATGTGCGCTTCACCAACCTTGTTTATCCTGTACAGTGTTTTTCTGCCACACTAACGACTGCACCAACCGCAGGACCCAAGTCCAGCATCGAGTCCACGCACCAAGTGACCCAATATACTTCCGGGCCTGAACCAGCATACCTGTACCATTACAGGGCCTGCGCACCATGTGACTCAGCATACCTCCGGGCCCGAACCAGTACCCATACCGTACCATGGCCCACGCACCACATAACAAAACATACCTCCGGGCCTGTACTAGTACCCATACCAAAACAACTACCTGCGCACCATGTGGCCCAATATACCTCTGGGGCCGCATCAGCACTCCCATACTCTACCACTAGCCCGTGCACCAAGTGGCCCATCATATCTCTGGGCCTGTACCAGTACCCGTACCATACCATGAGCCTACGCACCAAGTGACCCATCGTACCTTTGGGTCTGTACCAGTCCCCTTACCATATCATGAGCCTGCACACCAAATGACCCATCGTACCCTTGGGCCTGTACCAGTCCCCTTACCATATCATGAGCCAGCGCACCAAGTAACCCATCATACATCTGGGCCTGTACCAGTACCCTTACTTAGAGAACCTGGCCACGTACCAAGAGGGCTTTCCAAATATTTAGGGAGTGTCACTCATATCACAGGGCACATCAGCAGGCAGGTTGTACATCATCAGGAAGGTTGTACATGAATGGTTCCAGGATGCTTTCCTGGAACCAAAAGAGCTGGGTGACTCCTTCCTGATCTTTTATAACCTGCTCCTTTGCTTCTGCCCCCCCCCCCCCCCATGACACTAACATGGCAACACTACGCCTTCCTGCTCTGTTAACCCATAATGAGCCAAATAGTTATGCACACAAACCTCATATTTTAATCTCCCTCGGGAGAAAATTATGCTTTCAAAACAGCCACCTGTATAATATAATCCAGGCAGTGGGTCTGCCTATTGCCGCTTTAAAAGCATAATTTTCACCTTGACCAATAGAAATGCGTGAGGAAATACTATCAATCTATGAAATGGTACGTAGACTTTTTTTTTTTTTTTTTTTTTTATTATTTTTTTTTTTTTTGCAGACCCGGGGCGACTATTTGTCAGGGTGGGATGCTATTTCTCCCAGCAATATCCCGAGTTCATATACCTCGGATATTGCCGGGTCGGCAATGTGAAAGGGGTAGTAGTTATGTTTCAGACCTTCATCATATACTATACTCTACTATATATAACTCAGGTTTAAGAAAAAGCTTTCCTGATCCCAATTTCCTGGTTCAATCATACCAATAATGTGATTTAATGATGACAGCTACCAATACAGTTTCTTCTTGGAAAGACATAAAATACATTTGTAATCCATTACCATCAACTTCCTTTTTCAGAGAATTGCGTGACACCTACCCATAAAGTAAAGAACCCCTTTTCTATGTTGAATATAAAACCATTTGTCTAACACTTGCCCACCATCATGTGTGAAAAATTAACTCTTTGATTCAACAGTGAATATGTTTATTAATATTAATTTAAACACTTTAAATGCTGACCACATGACTGCCGATTTGATTGGCCATTTAATAATGTTTAATATTAGGCACTTCTAAGATACTTTCAGTTAAGTGGGCTAAGGATGTCTGAATCCAGAGAGTTGACCAACCTACTTGTTTTGTTAACATTTTTAAATCTATAATATTTGTAGAAGTATGGGAATACAATGGTGACAAAGCCCAGCCAATGTAAATTAAATAAATTGAAGCATATATCACAATAGCTCTCTGTTGATCTTAAAATCTAAAGTGAATCCAGGTTAATGTTGGCCATAGTTGTCTCTGTGTGGTCTAAATTGACATATATTGTTAGTCTATAGAGGAGATACCTCCCACTGCCTTGTGTTTAGTGCCTGCTTGTTTAGGCTGCCTTTCAGATGTCTGTAAACCAGTAATTCTAAACCCTGGGTGCGAGATGGCCTTTCAGGGATACAAGACTTGCCGGATATTTAAAAATAAAATAAAAAGTAAATCGTTGATTAAAAATGAAAATAGTAAAAGCACATAAGTAAATCTACTTAGTTTTTGTCTGTTTAGTAACGTAAGACACTTCAAAATAATACTGTAATACAGAAGTGTTATATTTTTAAAAAATGTAAACTGTTTTTAAGGCTGATAGTTCTGGGTATATCCTGCTGGCCCTTTTGGCTAACAATACGCTGATCAAAGCTGAGTATGATATGTTAGTCATTGCTGTGCATGCCATGCTGGTCATTGTTAGATATGTATGATATACAGATCACTGTGGACATAACACTGTGGTCATCACATGCCATAAAATGTTGGTCATGGTTTAGTTTCAATGTGCTGTGATAATATGCTGTGTAGTGCATCTATCAATCATTTCAATTAATACTCATAGAAACAAATTGCTAAATTTGCACAGCATGTTACACACTATTGTGTGTTTGACAAAATGTTGGATACAACTTATTAGATACATTTAGATACATTTTTTTTTAATAACCAAAAGGTTTGAGAGCGTATTTTGAGAAGCAAACACTTATAGGTCACAGTACATGTAAAAAAAAAAAACCATAGCTGTGGACAAATTGATATTAGCCAGGCAGCAAAGGTAATCAGGGCCGCAAAAGAGGAATTTGGGGCCCTGGTACGGCAAGTTTATGGGGCCTTGTCCATAAATAAGATAAGGGTTATGTGCCACTGCGTTGCTGAAGCGTACTGCCAAAGGGGGCGTGGACACCTAATGCGTGGCCAACATGAGGCATAGCTGCTCCTCTTTGGATGACATATGTATTAAAACTGTGTTGCTCTCTCCTAACTATTATTGCAGCTTTCACAACCTGGTACTGGATTCTTGTCTGAATCCTGGAATGTTGGGACCTGTTTGTAAAATATATAGGTATATAAGAAATACGGAAAACTGAACATAAGTGAACACAGTACATAACACTCATGTAATAAATGGTACATGCATTACGATATCAAATGACATTTATCACGCCACTCCACCCTGGACTAGACACTACACGCCACCCTCCCCCCCCCCCCTCCCGGACACATCATGCCACCATGCCACCCCCTAGACACATCATGGTCACCCTCCAGAAACATTGACACATAATGCTATCCCCCTGACACATCATACCCACCACTAGACACATCATATCCCCCCAGATACAGCATGACCATCCACTAGATACATCATGCCACCTCACTGGCAAATCATGCTCACCCTAAACACATTATGTCTGCCCCTAGACACATCATGACACCCCCACAGATACATCATGACCTCCCACTAGACACATAATACCCCCCTTGGACATATCATGCCACCCCCCAGATACGTCATGCCACCCCTCCGGTGCGTCATGACACCCCCCCATACGTCATTACACCACAGATACATTATGACACTCCCCCATGAACATCATGACATCCACCCCCCAGAAACATTACACCTCCCCAGAAATGTCATGACCCCCCAGACACGTCATGACACCAACCCCCTCCAGACACATTATTACACCTCTAGCCCACTGTCTGTACTCACCTATGCTGTGCTGTTGCTGCTGACATCCAGGGTGGAAACTTTCTGCAGAGGGAGTTGGAAGCTCTTAGAGCTCTCTCTGTAGCCTGTAGGCAATAACCAGACAATGTGATGACACACACTGTCCGGGGACTGGGAGCAACTAGCAGATACCCTCCAAATAAATGTTATCATTCGGGACTGGTCATAGGCAAACCGAGGAGGGGGGGTTCCTAGTGCCTGGAATCCCCACTCCAAGCCTACGGCACTGTATAATTGAGGTGGCTGGACCCTGACCCCACTTCACACGGCTTTGCTTGAAAAGGGAGAGCTGCGTGCACCTAACAGTAGTGCAACTGTATATTATGGGAATAGGAAGAGTTGGAGAGCAGCCAAGCACTGTCTAATATTATAGCCACGCCCCCATGCATGCTGGTCACGCCCACTGGCGGCGTGGTGTGGAAACCCCCCTCTACAAATCCTGCGTTTGCCCCTGCTGGTAGTAGCAAGATCTGGAATACAAACAATGTGAGGTCCCCTCAGAAAAGCAGCTTAAATGCATTCTGACCGTGTGGCGTGTAAACCCCCTCTCTAGAAATCCTGTGTTTGCCCCTGGGTCTAGTAACACTATAACAGGAAAATCTGTAGGCATGGGGTTCTCCCATGTCATAATGTCACTCAGCCTAGCCTGCTCAGCACACGGCAAAACTATCTAAAACTAAATGCGAAGAAAACTGCCTTATGAAAGAACTAAGGCTTCCCCCAACATACCACGGGATGATAAATTAATGTACCAGAGGAATAATAAATGTATAAAAAATTGTTAAAACTATTTTTTGTCAGCTTCTAATCAATACAGAGTGGCTTCATTAGCCAGAGCGTGGGAAAACTATTCTGTATTGGAACTACATTGTATCAAAATGATATAGGAATACAATATAAAATGAGCTCAAATGTTTTTTTGTTTTTGTGTTTTTAAATATTTTTATAGTTTGAGGTTGAAGAAAGCTACGTTCATCAAGTTCTACCTTTTTCAAATTCTGTGCGTGAATGTAGAGTTGAAGGCATTTTGCGTAAAAAACCCAGGCGTAAAATGCGTCCAAAAAGAGACTTAATTCTGTGTCGGATACATCTTAAGATATGGCCAGGCTGCAGTAGACACATATGCGCCAGGCTGATGTCCGGCGTATATTAAACGTGCATGCGTCCAACTTTGCATATGGGGCCACAGTAAGATATAGCTGTGCGAAGATTCAGATCAGAGCGTATGCCGTATTTCTCAGTGAAGATAGCTCATAGAAGCTAGCTCACAGTATGAGGTATGAGTAGGGTAACACTACCTCAGCAGAGTGTATGATTTGGATACTGTTTCTGACAATACCACTTTCACAGGATTGTGTACTTTGTGTGATGCAATTACAATTAATGATCTAATGTCCCATCAGTAAATGGCTAAAAGATAATGTAATATATGTAAAATTTATGCATTTTTTGCTAATTGTCTGTTTGATAGGTAAACAAAATAAAAATGTTATACAGTGCCTTAACCCAAATAGAACCCAAAACTTTATACCTTCATCTGTCCGAAAAAAAAATGTCTTCTTACAGTGTGTGCTTGCAGTGATAGTAATAAAATGCAGCTCTATCAGTAATGAAAAACCTACAATGGTGTTCACCTTTAGGTAAATGTATCATACCCTGGTTTTTTTCAACTTGCCGGGAATCGGCGAGTTGACAGCTAAAATTTAAAGCGGCGCTGGCTTGTAAAGGCAGCGCTTGCCTTTACAAGCCAGCGCCGCTTTCAATTTTAGCTGTCAACTCGCCGATTCCCGGCGAGTTGAAAAAACCGGGTAATGATACATTTACCCCCTTGTGGTTATTTCTGCAGTAAGACCAATTGAACTTAAGTAGAGATGAGCGGGCTCGGATTCCGCTAATCCGAGCCCACCCGAACAGTGCGGATCCGAACGGGATCCGAGCACTGTTCGGATATTTCCGGCGGGCAAAAAAATGAAAACGAGGCTCTGTCGTCCAAGTCTCGCGTCGAATCTCGCAAGGGGTGGGAGGGAGGGCCCAGAACAATTCCATCTTGTACCTCTTTTTTTGGCATTATGTGCTCAAGCTACCTCGGTGCAACCTTTTGGCCTAAAAACAATATTGTGAGGTGTTCAGAATAGACTGGAAATTAGTGGAAAATTGGAAATGATTGTTATAGAATGTTATTGAGGTTAATAATAGCGTAGGAGTGAAAAAAAAAAACCACAAAACTTTTAGCACTTTTTATGTTTTTTTCAAAATAAATCCGAATCCAAAACCTTAAATCCGACCCAAAACCTTTCGTCAGGTGTTTTGCGAAACAAATCCGAACCCAATACCTCAAGCAAATCCGAATCCAAAACACAAAACACGAGACACCAAAAGTGGCCGGTGCACATCCCTAAACTTAAGCAATCAAAAAGTGATTTATTAGAAACACCACAACAGCTGACACATTACCACGTCTGAGTGCATTGGTAATCTTCTGCCTGTTTGGCACAATGGTTTTAAAGCTTAAAAGTAAGAAAGGCGAACACACACATATCATATAGCCACAACACACATGAAATAAGCACAGTAGCCTAGGGAAGATAATCTGCAATCAGTCAATCAGAAGGCAGCCAGTGAGAAGCATCTAGTTATTCTGCTGTTTATCATCATTATTATCAATGCATATTTTGCACCAGGAGTCCAGCACACAAAAACATAAGCCTCCTGACTGATAACTATGTATCTGTAGCCAGGTCTCCGTTAGTCACATTTATTGTACTCGGCCTACAATTGCAATCCCCTTCCCTCCCCTGGTTTTCCTTTCTAAACCTAAGGAGTCGGAAGTGTAAGATGCGACCGAATGTCTGCATACGGAGGCAAGTGTGTCTTTTTTTGTCAAATCATCACCATTTATTTATATAGCGCCACTGACTCCGCAGCGCTGTACAGAGAACTCATTCACATCAGTCCCTGCCCCTTTGGAGCTTACATTCTAAATTCCCTAACATACACACACACATACAGACAGAGAGACTAGGGTCAATTTTTGTTAGCAGCCAATTAACCTACCAGTATGTTTTTGGAGTGTGGGAGGAAACCGGAGCACCCGGAGGAAACCCACACAAACACGGGGAGAACATACAAACTCCACACAGATAAGGCCATGGTTGGGAATTGAACACATGACCCCAGCGCTGTGAGCTAGAAGTGCTTACCACTGAGCCACCTTGCTGCCCTAAAAACTTGTGTTTTTTTGCACAAGGAACATATGCATCCTTTCAATTTTACATGAGGCCTAAGTCATTAAAGAGTGCAAAGCATAAAAAAGGAGTAACTTGGCACCTGGGTAAAACCATGTTGCATTGGAGGGGGAGGTAAATTTAATATGTGGGAACAGATTTATAGTTTGATTAGGACATGTCCTAGATCAACTTTAAATGTCAGTGTGAAAATAAAGCTATGAAGTATTTGTGTGCTAGATGAAAAAACAGCCCGTATTTAACTTATATGCAAAATAATAAACTTATTTGCACCCCTTGCATTGTAACTTGGTTTGTCCCGGAGAACATTTACTCCTTTTTTTTTTTGCCTTACTTTCCTTAATGACTCAGGCCCTCTATGTTTATTCGGAATAAGGAATGACAAACAGTGAGTTAGCTGCCTATTTAACCTCATGGACAAAAATACATCACACCTCCACACAGTAATTGGATTCATTCTCTTGATCAATCAACCCATCTGTGTAATTGACTAGTTATAGCTACTGATACTATAACATTGAAGCTAGAGGAAATTAGCAAGCAGGCTTAATGTTCTTCAAATGATAGGTCTTTCATTCAAACATCAGTGTGAGTTAAAGACAAAAGGTTGCATTGAAACTATCCCAGATTTTCCCTTAATAAAATGTCACATCAATCTCAAATAAACTTTAATTGAATAATACCCAAAACTCTTGTTGCCAAATGGCTATCTCCCTGAGAAACACCTTAAAAAATGACCACCACTGAATGACAATAAGTGAGAGTAACTATAATTCCCCCTGTCTGGGAAAATGCTTGTGATTGGCTGACAGTGAAGCGGACCTCCCCACTTACCCCTTACATGCTCAGCAGACCTCCCCACATGTTCCTTTACACGACACTGAGACCTTCCCTCATACCACCCATACCTCCAACCATGCCCCACAGGGTGGAGGATTCATTCCCTATGCGATCATGTGCTCTGCCTGTGACAGATCACATGACCGCAGGGGGAATGATTCCTCCACCCCTGCGATCGGATCCTGGTGCCTGGCTGTAACGGTGACAGCCAGGCTGAAGACAGAATAGCAGAGACCAGCGGCGGGCTCCCAGGTAAGTATGTGTTGCTCATGGAGGGGGGGGGCGCTCATGGGGGGGTGCCCGGGTAGCACAGGGGGCCCATACTGGGCCGGATTTTTTCTAAAGGCGGCCCTGCCTGTTACAATGTCCATCAGTTCAGAAGCTGTATAAAAGGCAAGTACTTCTGCAGAGTGTAAATTGATGGGTGTCCCTCTGTGTAACATGGAAGGTCCTTTACATTGCACCGTCTCCTCCCTGTTATATCATTACAATAATCTCGCTCTGTGATGTGAAATCTTGTCTCTGCACTGCCCTGCAAATGAGTTGCACTGGTGGGTCGCTACCACATTTCAGTGGGAACAATTTCATTCAATTTAATTCTGCCAAACTCTTTTATCAATGCAAATTCCAGCTCATCCACAATGGAAATCTAGGCTCATTTGACACATGACAAAAGCTGTATTTATTCTGTAGAACGGGAAACTTTGCCCTTTGGATATGAACTCATGTGGGTCCAAGAATTGAAGAGTTTTGAGGTCAATGGAAGAGGGTACCAGATAACAGGTTCTTAAAAAGTGTGTTTTTTTTTCTAAGCTTAGAGTTATAGATAAGTCCTCTTTTAAAATTCTCCTTCTTCATTGATATATGGAATTGGATGGGGACAAAGGTAAACTTTGGGAGGAGGAGTACCTAATATTAAGGTAATGGCACAATCAAAGAGACAGTGTGGTAGCAAAGTCTCTGACTTGTGTTTGCAAAATGCAACTCTGATTTCTAAGGGAGGATATCTATCTATCTATCTATCTATCTATCTATCTATCTATAATACTGTGTATATATATATATATATATATATATATATATATATATACACCAAAACATGAAAGACCCCACTAGAGAGCTTGACTGCAGTTAGAGACCTGAAGATGTTGTTGGAAGCCAAAGTAGTCATTGCAGCAGATTTAAAACATTCGGAAGAATGTGTAAGGGGGTTAGTTCTTAATACAGGGGCTCTATTTAGAGCTAAGGGGAACAGTCTTAAGGTGAATAGACAAAGAAGGAATCACACTCTCTGTAGACTGGAATCTGGTGTTTGTGTGCTTTTATAATAAAATTACAGACAACCCTACACTTCAAGGCAGATACAGAGGAGCAAACAACATTAGTATAGGAAATAAAAACATGAAGGATCATTTCAATGATACTGGTTGATTACACAGCAGTGTACATTTTCCAGGACCTAGGCTTTGTTGTTCACTGGTTTCTGAAAGTGTCACAGTACATACTCAGACCAAGGGATCTTCTGGGGACCATTACTCTGGAAAGATTAAATCAATCTGTTTGCATTGATTCTTGTGAGGCAGCAGTTTCTGGAATTTTTGATCAAAATAAGGAGAGTTTAATGTTGCAAAGGGATGCTGAAACATATTGGCCTGACAACTCTTTCTTGATTCTATCTTAAACATCAAATTTTAGCCACAATCTTTTTATTGTTCCATACAAATTCTGAAGTCAGAGTACAAATCCATGGTACTCTGTCTTATATGTAGCAAATTTTCAGAGGCTGAAGAGACCCATCTGTGCTCACCAAAGACCTTTTGAAAGGCTGAGATAAAGGCAATGAAGCTGTAGACAAAGTGGTAGTTAGCGCTTGGATGGGGGAGCCTAATGAAAGTCCAGTCTTCAGCAAGGTCAACCACAAAGAGTTAATGGGCTTTGCTGTGAGACACCTACTAGTCATAGTTCTAGGCCAAACCCACTAAACAACTGACAGAATGCTGTTGAAGACAGGCCAAGGATCAAGACAGGCATCACTGTTTTGGAGATGGAATACATGCTGAGGGTCACAGTATCAAACAGACTGGGCTGTTCAGAAACTGGTCGGATCAGTAGCATATTCCATATGGCCTGTCAAAATGGAAGTCGTTTTCTGAAAACATGCAACACCTGGACAGGTTAACCCACATCCCCTGGTGTACAGGTGGGACAGCTGTATAAATGTCTAATGCATTAAAATGTTCATGTCTTCTTTTGGAAGCCTTCTGTATTCCTCAACCAGCACACTCTACTTGTGCCTACTGAAGCTCTTCCACCGGAGTGGCATTGCAGTTCTGGGATTGCCACAGATTCTGACGGTGCAGCCGGACTCCATTTCACACAAAGATTGCTTTTGGTTATTGTGTATTTTCTGCAGTAAGTGGGTGTACTTACATAATGTCCCCTGGGGATTTCATGCTCAGAAACGATCATTAAACAAACTTGAGCACTGTGGCTAAGTGGTTAGCACTTCTGCCTCACAGCGCTGGGGTCATGGGTTCAATTCCCGACCATGGCCTTATCTGTGTGGAGTTTGTATGTTCTCCCCGTGTTTGTGTGGGTTTCCTCCGGGTGCTCCGGTTTCCTCCCACACTCCAAAAACAACCAAGTAGGTTAATTGGCTGCTATCAAAATTGACCCTAGTCTCTCTCTCTCTCTCTGTCTGTGTGTATGTTAGGGAATTTAGACTGTAAACTCCAATGGGGCAGGGACTGATGTGAATGAGTTCTTTGTACAGCGCTGCGGAATCAGTGGCGCTATATAAATAAATGGTGATGATGATGATTTTGAGTCATGGTGATGTTCCAACATCCCTTTATGAGTATTGACCTTGAATATATATGACATAAAATAACCCCTACCATGAAATATAAGGGTTATATAGGTATCCTGTACCCATATAAATTCAAAAGGCTTTTACACTCTGAGGTGACAACTAATTGTTATGAGCCATGGCGAAACGCGGCTCGTCTCCCCTGCTTGTGTCCCGGCTGTCATGGCAACACGTGATGTCACTTCCGGTGTCTAGGTCCCGCCCGTCACTATGGCAGCGGCCGGGACGTGCTCGCTGACGGCCCTGCTTTCCGGCATTAGAGATAACCGGATGCAGGTGCTGATTTAATTTACTATTTGCAGACAGCCCCAGGTGGCTGATTATTACTTCCAGCCCCTCCTGTATTGTGATTGGGCAGTCTAGGTATTTAAGACAGGGATGGCTCAGCCTTCCTGCCGGTTATAGCACTCAGTTTCCTGTCTGCTTACCTGCTCTTGTTGCTGTTTGTGAAAACCTTGGACCGATTTCTGTGTATGATCTTCTGCCTTGTTACCCGGACCTCCTTGGATCGCTGCCAGCCCTGACCATTAACCTGCACCTGACCACGCTTCCTGCTTCAGGCCCTAGACCTTTAACCTGTCCCTTACTCCTCTTGTACCATCTCCCGCTCTTCTGTGCAGCAGTACATTCATAAGCTTGTACTACACTGAGTGTAAGACCTGGGGGCATCTGAGTACCTGTGAGTGTATCAAGCTCTATGGGAAAGGCGGCTGCTATAGGTGAAGACCTCTACTACTGGTTCTACAAGTTCATGATAATACTGTTAGCTGTAACACTAATATACTTATAATTCACTGTAGGTGGTAAGTTATTACTTGCAGTACATGAGTGGCAGTGATTATCATATAATTATACATTTAGAGCCTCATTTAGCGTTAGGAGTAAAGGAGTAAATTTGCAACTTGGCATGTTGCACTGCAGGTAGAGAAAACAGGCTGGCACGCATGCAGGGTGCCTAGGTTACCCAGAATAGGCCCCGCCTAACGTGGCAATTGTAGTGAAACATATTTTTATCTTTGATGATTAGTGAAGTCAGAAGTTGATAAAAATAAGAATATATTTCCCAGATGCTGAGGTCATGATGTGCCTATCCATTATTTATTGTTAATAAAGTTAGTTTCTATCCTTTCTTTATAATTTGTTCCTCCACTTTAACTCCTCAATCCCTCCACTGTACCCCAAGTTCAAGGTGCTGTCTATTGACTTATACTTTAACAAGGTTATATCTCACTTGCATCTATTCCCTTTTAAACGTATGGCAGGATCTCATTGACTTTTGCAACAACTACCTGCCACTGAGGGCAGCTATTTATCTTGGATTTCTTCAGGTATATCACATTTAATGCACATGTAGCATAACTGTTACCATGGCAAAGATGCACTACCCTACATTTAATTATGTTAGACCTCAATTGTCATTTTCTTATCCATGTATATGGATTTTTAGAAGTCTGATTCTGTACTTCCATTGTCTACTTTAACTTCCCACGCCTTAGTTTCATTAAATAAAAAATAAAATGAACATGATATTGTGGTTTCTACATTTTCCAAAATTCATCTTCTTGGTAAAGTTTTATCTGAGCCTATGATCAATTTCTTTATATACACTCAATACATCCCCCCTCTTCCATTATCTTAACACCTTTATAAAGATGCCAATGCAGAGCACCAAACCCCATGTTGAATGTCAAGAATATAAAGGAGGAGATTCTTTAGCTCAGTTCTGAGACCTACCTCCCAAATAACCATCTACTCACAAATAGAAAACAAGAAAAAAAATTGTGAAAGCATTGGAAAATGAAAAGTGACAGAGTGCCATCACACCAAGGACAGGGTTGTTCCAACGATCAACATCACACATCATGTCAAAAAAATACCAGGCACAAGAGTCTTTCGAGCTGGTGGATAACCCTCCAGAAGAGAAGTTCTGTAAGACAGGGTAGGACAGTCATGGTTGCCAGCAGTTGACTGTCTTACCATTTTTACAATAACTAGTTCATGTATCTATCCTCCACTGTCTTTTTCAAGATGTTGCATGTTATTTTCTACTTTTATTCATTGCAATTGGACAGGATGATAATCTGCAGCAAGAAATGAACATAAAAACAACAGAAATACAAAAACAATGCAAAAAAATATAAGATAAAAGAGCTGCCTTTAAGTCAAGTTACGGTTTAGTGGCTATGATTCCAACACAATAAACTATGGACTGGCTAGTTTGTGTGGTCAACTTCCCTGGCAAAGTGACTAAAGATTCTTTATCACTGTTAGCAAATACTATTATTTTTTTCTCCTTTATAAATCGCCAAGAGATTACTCAGATGGTGCTGCCCAAATGAGCTAACAAAGTAAGAGGTGTGGGGAGCAACTCATACATAAGCTAGCGGAAGCTGGTGGCGTGGGAATCATATGTGGCTATTGTAAGTTAGAAGCATTAGTAGACATATTTATTAAATCTGCCATTGGTGATTGACAATTTTGAGCAGCTTCCTCTGGTGTGATATGGTTGGAATGAGGAAAGACTGTGTCTAGTCATTGTAGAAATGTTAAGACAGTCATGTTATCAACTACCTAGCCAGCACAATGAAACTCAGAGTCTACTCCGAAAGCCTGGTGTTCACTGGAGCCCCTAGTGGTGGGGACAGACTTGGCCGCAGGCTGACAGAGGGTCGAGAATCGTATACCGGCTAAGGAGAACCCAGGAGTGGAGTGATTGGCGGACAGCAGCATGGGGTTCAGGCAGAGTAAACCAAGGTCAGAGGTCACAAGCACAGGTTCGGAATCCAGAGACAAGCGAAAGGTCAGGGGCACTGGCGGAGGAGCAGAATCCGGTTTCCAGGCAAATGGTCAGGGTCAGAAGAGTCGGTTCAAAGTTCAGGAACAAGCGAGGGTCATACACGGGAAGTCAGTCACAGGTTTTAACACCAAACAGAGAGAGAGCAAGCAGGCAGCAGAACCGTGAACAGGACGCTATAACCGGCAGTGAGGCCCAGTCCTCACTGCCCTAAATAGTACAAGCAGCCAATCAGAATAGAGCCCTACTGTCACGGGCACTAGGAGTCTTTACCCAGGGATCACCAGATGGTAAGCTTACCAGAGCAATGTAGATGGTAATAGAGTACTCTGGTAGCTGGGTGATCACGGAACATGAAATGATGGCCGGTGAGATGCTCAGGAAAGTCTATGACTAGCAACACTGGTAATAATGAGGTAATAATACACAAGGAACTGTATGGACAAGGACACGTGAAGGTAGTCAGTGGTCTGCGATAGCAAGTTGTACCACTGCTATAGTGAGTAGGAATGTCCAACAGAAACAAGGAGGTGATGAGAGTCAGCGGTCTGCGGGTAGCAAGTTGCACCGCTGTCTGAGTGAAGGAATGGAATCCAAGTGGAGGTATCCAGGTAGTCAGTGGTCTGCGGTAGCAAGTTGTACCACTGCTATGTGAGAGGATGATGGAACAGGTGATACCGGAAACAGGGATCAGTGGTCTGACATCAGCAAGTTGTACCACTGAATATATATGTGAGGAGGTGCACAGGGGAAGACTGCAACACAGGATATACACAGGCACCTTATACACGATCCACAGTAATATGCACAATATAGATATATATATGGATATAAATGACTAAGCAGGTCTGCAATCTAGAAAGTCTCTTGAAGTAGTCCAGCACAATGATAACACAGTCAATGATGGCAATAGACTCAGCGGATAGCAGACTCCAGAGAGAACCAAACACAGTCCAGCAAGATATGCAATACACAGCACAGTCAATGAGAAGTATGCATACCGTGGTTCAGCAGTAGCAGTCAGATGGGATTGCAGCGGTACCTGAGCGGCTGGAGACCGACTGGATAGGAAGTCCCTGGATAGGTGAGGCAGCGGTCTAGCAGGTGCAGCGCACAGGTGAGTAGACCGGCAGGGACACGAATCCACAGGAGTCAGCAACACGTGGAACTGGACTCATAGGGGACCCAGGAGAATGGAGATGATCCAGCAGAGGGTAGTAGATGAAATACAAATCCAATGCTGACAGGAGGGTAGAGACCAGTGGAACACGTGAAGGCGTGGAGAGTGGATCAGCAGGAGATGGACGATAGCGCTGACCACAGCGGCAGGACTCAGCGGCACACGGAGGTAACCAGTAGCAACCACAGGAACCAACAGCGATGGGAAACAGGAGTGCAGCGCAGGGCAGGAGCTGTAGATCACGAAGTGTAGCAGATGGTAATGAAAGCGGCAGTCTCGAGGAAGTCACAGCAAAGATGAGATGAGACTGTAGTGCACGGAGGCAGCGGATAGTAATCAGCTGGCAGTCACGATGTTGAACACAGGCGAGTTGCAAGCAGGAGACTGTAGTGCACGGAGGCAGCGGATAGTAGCCAGCTGGCAGTCACGATGATGAACACAGGCGAGTTGCAAGCAGGAGACCGTAGTGCACGGAGGCAGCGGATAGTAGTCAGCTGGCAGTCACGATGATGAACACAGGCGAGTTGCAAGCAGGAGACTGTAGTGCACAGAGGCAGCGGATAGGAATCAGCAAACAGACTTGATGAGAAGCAGGTGAGTGAAGTAAAAGCTGGAGTGCACGGAGGCAGCGGATAGCAATGAGCAAACAGTCACATTGATATACAATAACGTTGAAGTGGTTTAGAAGACTGTAGTGCACGGAGGCAGCGGATAGGAATCAGCAAACAGTCCAGATGATACAGTTGATGGTAGAAGTGGTTTAGAAGACTGTAGTGCACGGAGGCAGCGGATAGGAATGAGCAAACAGTCCTGATGATACAGTTGATGGTAGAAGTGGTATGGGAACCACAGGAATAGAAGTGGTTTGGAAACCACAGGAATCAGCAGCGCTGAATACACGAGGAATACAGGAACACCTTCAGAGACTCATGAGGAATGAGACTCCAAGATCAGGCAACGTGGTGTTGACCACAGGTGCTTAATATAGGGAGGTTGCCTGATCTGCCAATTGAGTTAAAGGGGTATACACTGAAGTATAGAAAAGGGCTGCGCATGCGCAGACCCTCAGGATGGTGGACGACCACGGTTCCTAAATGTCCGGGAAGAGGCACTCACGGTCCGGTGAGTGACACCTACAAATATTCACAGGAGTAGCCTAATTGACAGTAGTTCTGGTGGTCAATACAAATGCAGAGCTCAGCTGCATAATAAATAGCTCAAACATAGACTGCCTCCTTCAGCACCTGACATAGCCATGATTGGCTCTATTCTAACTACCCCTGTGCGCGCGCGCCCGCCTATTGGCCAGCTGGCCGGGCGCCGCGACAGGGAGCCTGGAGCCTCCCAGTTGTTGCCCAGACAACCGGGATACGGAAACCGGAAGTGACGTCCCGGTCATCATAGTGATGGCCAGGACGCCAGCAGGGGACACCAGAGAGTCGCGGCGGCCGCGGGCACCGCCGCGGCTACTAACAAGTCAGCTACTGATAACCATGACCATCCTTCATGACTTACTTTAATTGAACCTATTTCCCGCTCTGGTTCTGGAGAAGGCATTCACTTTTTTGCTGCACGAGCAGTCTTGTAGTTGTCCACCAGCTTGGTGTACCTGGTATATTTCTTTGACATCACACCTGGACACAGAGTCAGAATACTTGCTACCCATGTATGCAGAAGTTGTGGCGACAGCTGTTGCCACCAAGTTGGCTGCAGAGATCACTAAAGGGGGCAGAGATGGCAGCAGCAATGACCATTGACAACAGTAATAGCTTAACTCACTGAATTTATGATATTCTATTAGACTTTAGAAATAATCCTGTCCTTAGTGCTAGGACACGCCTTGGTATCATCTTGTAATTTCCCACTGACTTTACAAGTGTTTTATATACGTGAGAAGATTATATTGGAAGTAAGGCACAGGGCTGATTTATATTGCAGCCATCTTTAACAGCTGTCTGCATGACATCCATATGAATATTGACATATAGGGTTTTATACTTAGCAAATATTATTATTATTATTATTATTATTATTATTATTATTATTATTAACCATTATTTTTATGGTGCCACCTGAGGTCCTCAGCGCTGTACAGAGGACAAACAACTAGACAGCACAACATATACAAATACTTTTAGGAATGTGACAAATATGTGACAGGTAATAGCAGTGATGAATATGATGGTAATTACAAGTTACATTTAAGAGTAGCACTTTCAGCACTTAGAACATGAGGCTTATGAAACATTAGAGTGGTAAAATGTTTATGTTCACTAGGAGGGAGAGGAGGAATTTTTACACTGGTCCCATGCTCAACAGTGGTCAGATGAGGACAACACATTAACACATTTAAATGCAGACCATTGCAATGCCTTACCAGTATCGCACTCATTTGTCATAAATGCACATAAGACAAGTTTATTTTTTTTTACCATCAAACTAACTTAAGTAACCGAAAAAAAAAATAGAGGAAAATAGAACTACACTACACTTAAGTAATATGATGTAACCAAATTAACTGAGAACTAAATAATAAAATTTGACTTATTAAAAGATAATAAAATCTATGAAATTTAAAGCCAAAAAAAAATCAAACTAAAGTTAACAAAGCTCTAAAACACAATAACTCAAACTAACAAACACTATCCCTACCAATCATTAGACAAACCAGTGGGGATGTAAAGATAGCTCTGGGGGAGGAGAAAGCTTTCTGATAGGATGTTGCTACAGGAAACAACGTTTGGCTGATCAGATGTCCGAATCAGTGTATAAATAGTGAAACAATGCTGATTTGTAAAATCAGTTGCAAACTGTATTTGAATACTCTTCTCATCTCTACTGACTTGCCTGCAGCCACAACTCAGACACCAGAATTAAGTACAGGAGCCGGAGCCTGCTCTCAGTGATGCTGGCTCCCCCACAGAGTACAAAAGATATATGAGAGGGGGCTCTGTGGGAGCCTCCAGGGGTAGGTGAGATATGAAGACATGGGGCACAGGGAAATTTTTGTGATGCCCTTTCTAAAATGGTAAGGAGGCTGGTAATCACATGAGGGCTGTACTTCCCACTTTAATTAGGAAAAGAGAGCGGGGGAATGAATTACTAGGGAGAAGAAGGGCCAGAAATGAATTGCAGGTTGGCCAATGAGAAACTGGTTTGCAGGGAAGAGTTGTAAATGGATTTTTTTGATTCAGCACTGCTGTGACACACAGCCAGGACTTTGTCTTGACTAAGTTGGGTAGTATGTCCCCTATTGTGCTACTCTGTGATACTCACTGAGGTACACGTGGCATTAGGGACTGGAGGCAGAGTAATATTATTATTAACAGTTATTGATATGACACCACAAGGTGTCCGCAGCGTGTACAGATTACAAACAATAAGATGGCACAGAACAATAAACGAATAGCACAATAACTCCTAAAGCTCCATCACAGCTAATAGTATCCAGTTACAGGAAGGCTGGAAGGGGAAGGGGGGGAGCAAGGTACAACTGGCGCAAGCTGAGAATCTTGTGCCCACAATTGTGGGCACAGCTAACAGGATAGGAGCTACTGAAAGAGGTGCAAATATAAGCTGGGATGGAGACAAGGGCAGAACACCCAGGGTGTAGGTGGGCAGTGTAGCTGGAACAGAAGTAATAGGTGGTGGGACAGGAGGGAAGAGGGCCCTGCTCGTAAGAGCTTACAACCTAAGGACTAGCGCTTGTTAGCTGCTAGTTACACTTACTCCAGACTGGCCATGCCCCTTCCATGGGCTGATCATGTCGCACCAGCAGTGGAAACACTATTTACCATCCCCCCCCCCCCCCCTCCAAAAAAGAACACAAAGGTGGTATTATCTTTTAAAGAGCTACTAAACCCAAACAATGTTGAGTGGGTTATCTATTAAAACATATAAGAAAGAAAAAAAGGTTCATTAACCTTGACTTTTATAAGATCTATATCCTGACTATACCACTATTTTTCTTTTTTGTGTGTATTACTGCAAGTGTTCTGCAGAGTATGGTAAATCAGGTTTTTGGTTATGAAAAATTAAAAAATTCTCTTCACACAGCATATAGAATATGTTTGCTCCAGTAAAGACATTTTATTTCTATTTTCACTTTTTATTTTAGGGTACAGGTCAGGTTGTACAGGCTAGAGCAAAGTGTTCCACAAGATGATTCAGTGTGGGCAATTGCAAAATGTTTTGTGAATTGTTTTCCTTTTTCCTTTGAAGTTTAAGCTATCTTCAGACTTTTCCCTCATTTCCCACTTTCCCAAAAATGTTGCCTTTGAATTATTACAAAACTATAAGTGATTTGAAATGTGGATCAATGACGTTGTTGATTAGAAAAATTCAAGGGAGGGGGGGGGCACAGCTGCAGACCATCAACACAATTTATTAAAAGCAGATAAAATACAAATAGAACTAATAAAACAAAGGGTTTGGTTGGCCATCTACCTAAAACAAGCTTGATGTCCTTCATAACTAGTGTCTGAGTAGAAAAGCAGTATTCAATGATAGATTACCGGTAACTAGAGTTAGCTGTGAGTGAACTATCTGCTCTGCATGTACCCATTGTGGTCTTCTGATTTCCTAAGAGCTTTATACTTTTTTTTTTTATTTATCATTTCCTTACACTTGCATTACTGCATTGCCTTTATTATTACTAATAGGACCATTTACTTTTTTAAAGTCACTCGCAAGATGTGGGATTTTGTCATGAATATGACAACATGCAGTGAGCAAACACTGAATACTTATTTGGGTATATGACGTAACCCTTCAATGATCAAAAACACCTAGATGGGTAGAGTGCTGGGCCAGAAATAAAGTAGCCACAATTATCACACAATAAATATATATCCCTCCTTTGGTAGACCTATTATCCTGTATCTGTGTTTACAAGGCGATTGTGATCCAATCAGTAGCCATTAGTAATAATTAGCCGATGTGCATAGTTTCCATTAACCTCAGAGATACATTTTAACAGGATGTGAATTAGTCAAATCGTAACATTAACTGCGATCTAATCTGAATCAGTGGCTTTTGTTATTTTTACACGAAACTTCCCATTAGGTAATATACAGTCAGCCATGCATTGTAATTTCCTATCAGCAGCAATACCTGGTGCTTGTATCACCTCCTAAATGATTACATCCAATTCATAATATCTTCATTTCATCGGCTGATTTTGACAGATTGAATCACCTGTGCCTACACTACAATCAGTTTCAGTTCTTCTTATGGACTTTATGTGCTAATGAAATGTAACTGCATCAAGTCTGTTATAGAGATGTCAACATTTTGGCTGGATGAAGACCCACGAGTCACTATTGTACATGGGGACCTCGGAGTTACTTTTATCGTTTGTTCTTCAGTAGTCAAAGGAAATCCACAAAAATGTTACACAAACATGGACACAAACATTGAACATGAAGGATGCAGTCAGATATCTTGTTTGTAAATATTTCAATTGTATTGACTTTGAGACGATGCACAGCATTATGACGTGCAATATGTACCAGCCCCTAAAGTGGGCTTCAATGGTTTATACATAATAGGGCAACAGGCCATGTCCCGAATACTACAGGATGTATTTACAGAGCTGTGCTAAAAAAAATGAAGAAAAAAACCGAATATCAATAACTAGCGTGGAGACAAAAATAATTTGCAGATAAATGTAAAATAATGTTAAAGGGGAGACCACGTAACACTTGCAAAAAGATGTTTCCATAAGTGTTAAAAAATAAAAGGTATTGTGTAGTACCTTTTTGCAGTGCTGCTTTACATAATGTAATTTTTATTCCCCCCCCCCCCCCCTTCTCTCCCCATTCATCTCTTAAACCACCCTAAATGCGCAGAAAAACTAAATATTTGAGGAAGGGGAGAAAGGAATTTGTGGATGTCACATTAGTGAAACAGCAATTCATCATTTTTGGATTACACAGTTAGTTGGAATTAAGTGTGTGCTGCTTTGTACTTAGGTCTATTGGTAAAATATTGTCTTGTTTTCATGATAGTGAATAACAAGGTTTAGTAATGTTTAATTTGACATTTAATTGCTATTCTTATGGGGGATTGAAACTTTGTTTTGATAAAGAGTCCATTAAAGTTTAGCTGCTGGTTATTGAGATCATAGCTCGGTTCTCACAGACTCCATAGCTTCTGTTTTGCTGAAGAATATTAACTCATAAATTCATGCTTGGGCTAAGTCGATCCCGCGATCATAAAGATTTGGGATTGACATTGTGGTTAATTTTGTAATAATTCATTTAAAATGCTTTAGGAGACTACATTTTGTAGGACTGCAGTCTGCGATTCATTAAACGTTTGATCTTGCAAAGAGTTAATATTTGGGCTAATTTATTATAAACTGAGAAGCAGAGTAGAGCGTTCCGATTTTTTTTTTCTTTTAAAGTGGGATTATGTGTGTGATCGCTGCGTGAAGCCCATATTAAGGAACTTTCACCAAAGAATTTATTGCACATGCGAAAATGTGGACAATTTGCTGGGAGACCGAGACTGCAGATCCTTACCTAGCATGATATATAGAGCAGTGAGGAGGTAGAAAGACAAATACGCAGCATTCTGTCTCCAGAAGGCTTCAACAGAGGCGCCCTCATAAAACCAAAGATAAACAGTTTATCAGTACTCTATTGGAGATGCCCATGAAGCAAGACAACAGTCCTATACTGCATGGAAATATTTGATTGGGGGTGTAATGAACTATTGGAAACAATGTATGTATTTATATTAATATCCAATATTATATTCACTTTCCTTTGGAAACAAACCCCTTAAAAAACAAATCTTAATGCTTTTAGCGTGATGACATACGTAGGATAAAAATAAGGCAATCACCACATTTAAGTGAGATGGTAAATATCTATCTCTATCTCATATCTATCAATAAATTATTTTTCTTCTCACTATCTCATATTTTCTCTCTGTCTTTCTATTTTCCACTCTATCTTTCTGGTATTTATATATATATATATATATATATATATATATATATATATATATATATATATATATATATATATATATATGTATATATATATATATATATATATATATATATATATATATATATATATATATATATATAAACTATATCGTCTATGTACCTTAGCACAGACACCGTTCACTTTTACCATATAGTGAAATGTATAAAACTGTGCGTGTTAGTATATTAATATATTTCCTGTGCATACAGTATATAGTTAGGTATACATACTGCAAACGTGAGTATTCTCCGTTTATTCCAATATCAGAATATGTACAGATGTAAATGAACCTACGAGAGAATGACGAGTGTGTATTTAGAATGATAGCTACCAGCAGAGGGCGCCAGACTCCGGGTCCCGTTAGCTGCAGCCTGCATGGAATGGCAGGATCCCCCCCCCCCCCTTCAGATCCACCATTCAAGTGAAAGAGGGAGGTGTCAGCGAGGCAACCAACCATGACCACAGGCCATCACACTACTTAAACATGAATTACATCGCAGCCGTATGGAGTCCGTCTAATAGATCCAAAGTAGGTGCAGATCTGAACTCCTGCATGCTTTTTCCAAGACGGAGAGAGAGAGCTGAGAAAGCTGCACAGACCTGGTACAGTCAGACAGAAAGCACACGGGAATTGCATGGACAGATTTAAGGATTTCCCTGACTTTATCTTCACCAAGGAATTCTGACAATAGAGCCTACTCTGGGGACTGTGTACCTCCCCTATTATCCTCTCTTCCCACTTGGAGAAATTGAGTCTCTGGTTACCATGGTGATCCAGCTGAAAGTGGAGAATATTTAACAAGGGGGAGCTGGACCCGGCAGGCAGACAAACTGGTGCCATCAGGACTGTGCGCCGGGGCTGCGCAAGAATCCATTTCAACTTCTCCTGGTCTGCAATGAGAAGGGGGATCCCAAAACTTCTTCATCCCAGTGAAAGCTCTTATCCATTCTGATGCATTATTTATGATCGCCGAGAAAAGAGGACACCCCAGTCACTGATTTTGTGTGGCTATTTGCAGCATGGATCATTCCCAGTGCCTTGTGACTATATATGCTCTAGTGGTCTTCTTGGGACTCAGAATAGACCAAGCAGTCTGCCAGCATTATTTACACATCAGACCAGCACCTAGTGAAAAACTACCACTGGTGGATCTTATTGAGCATCCGGATCCTATATTCGATCCTAAGGAAAAGGATCTTAACGAGACTGAGCTAAGGACTGTCTTGGGTGGACACTTTGACCCAAACTTTATGGCCATCAACCTGCCTGAGGACAGACTTGGAGTGGAGGACCTGGCAGAACTTGATCTACTCCTTAGGCAAAAGCCCTCTGGGGCAATGCCAGCCGAAATCAAGGGACTGGAGTTTTATGAGGGTCTGCAGGGCAAGAAACATAAACTGAGCAAGAAACTGAGAAGGAAGCTTCAGATGTGGCTCTGGTCGCAAACCTTCTGCCCGGTCCTATACACGTGGAATGACTTGGGCATCAGATTTTGGCCCCGCTACATGAAAGTGGGAAGTTGCTACACTAAGAGATCTTGTTCTGTACCGGAGGGGATGGTTTGTAAGGTTTCCAAGTCTATGCATTTGACCATCTTAAGGTGGCGATGCCAACGCAGGGCGCTTCAGCGCTGCATGTGGATACCTATACAATACCCTATCATATCTGAGTGCAAATGCTCATGTTAAGACTTAATGGAACTCAGCAAAGACATCGCTTCATCTTTAATGTTGTATGCACTGTAATATGTAGGAATGTATATGTATGTATATATGGTACCAGTTTAAATTACTATTAAAAGGTCAGTATTATTCTTTTAAATAACCAGTGTCTACTGCATTTCCAAGGCAATTATTCTGGTTCAGTTCTATTTTTGTTTTGTTATTATTATTTTCCTAATGTATCTGTCTGTATTTATATACAAAGAGCACTTCGCATTGCGAAGCATTTTTTGTTTAAATTTATTTTTTTGTAATGTAATTATTTTTAATACTTTATTATAGATGCTCTTTCCATTATTTGGGAAATTGCAGCGATGGACCTCAGAAAAGAAGAGTGATAAATTACTTTCAGCTACTGTACATACAGAGAACACATTTTTGAGTAAAAAATAACTAATCTTTGTAAATGAAGACTATCTGCTATTTATTCTTTTATTTTTATCCCTTTGTAGTAAAGAAACAGTGCAGATTAGAATTAAACCACTAAAATATTAAAACGTTTGCAGTCTTTTTTTATGCTCCAGACGAGTTGGTGAATGTTTGTTAAGATTAATAGCATGCTTTTTTTTTAGGCTGTAAGCAGTTTAACAGTGCTAATACCAAAATAATACTTTTTAAAGTGGGACGGGGGGATATAAGTTGCTGGCTGGGTTGTAATTTATAAGAAGGTGTCTTGTTTCTACACTGGGGATAATGTGTAGTAGTGATCTGCAGTCAGACGTGTGTACTTGCTGAGGGCAGAGTTGTTAGGGAGGAGGGAGAGGGTGAGCCCTCTTGATGGTGTCTCTGGTTTTGTACTGCCTGACATTGCTTTTGGAAAGAACACGTGTCTTTCACACCTACAATTGTGGTATGGCAGTGGTGAAACTTGACTCTTTGTCAAGACAGAGCCTCCCAGTTTAAAAGCACACACGTTGTTGGCGCTAATATGCCTGCTTGCTGTTGTTGCTGCTCTGTTTTCTTCACATTTATGAAAAATATCGAACAATAAAAACTCAAGAAGCAAGAAAACTATGAAACCAAACCTAAAATTGCCCATCAGGATGGTTTCCAGAAGCTCTTACTAGATAACAGGACAAGGGTATACAGGTCAATCCTATCACTAATAGCTAACATCTAGGTGGGCTGACATCAAAGTCTACTTGAAAAGGTGTCATCCGTGGTAATCCCCTTAGGGCGAGGTCTCTTTATCTCATGTGTGATTAATGGCATAAGTGACATGAATAGTGGGACACTCAGAGCTGTCACCCAATTGTAAAGCTATTATGTAAAGTCAACAGTGACACCTACATTACAAAAGGATCTAGTGATATACAGTACTGAGGTGATCAGGTGATTTACACCAATGAAAACATCATACCAGGCGCTGAAATCATGTGGCTCAGATTTTCTTCTTATTATAAAATCATGTCCTTCATGTTTCTGTTATTAACCCTTAGGCAGCATATAGTATTTATATTACATCCTTTTTACAATCTTCATTTAAGTTTCCAATATTCACTTGATCACTGAATTAGCAATAGGCAAGTAATACAGGGCTTCATTCATCTCTGTATATAGAAATGTCATTTCTGTTATAAAGTTAAAGTCAACGTATCTCTTAAGACTCCTAGAACAAAAATAAAACCGGAACAGCTGCAGTGAAATTGCACACATCAGTAACCCATGGGCTAAAAAACACGTGTTTTGTGACATTGTTGGCTGTAACGACAAACCCTTCATGTGGGGATTTAAAGTGTTACTTCGAGTTTAGTTATTTATCTTGGAGTCCTTTATTACTTTGCAGGTTATGATACCTTCTAGTGGACCACTACATTAGTCTAAAATAAAAAAAACCAGTAGTGACATGTCCTGCCGCTGTCAAAAGAAACATAATACTGTGTTTTTATTTTTTCATTGCATAATCGTAATGTTACACTCCCTCTATTAACCCCTTCATGCTCATACATTCCACCATTTAATGAAAGAGACACTTTCTTTAAGTTTGGGCTGTATCCTTTTCATTGGAAATAACTTTGTTTATGAGAGCAACATTTATATTGTTTATCTCGGGAGACAGGGCTTTCCTTTGTCAACATATTGGCAAAAACATTTTATGAGTCTGTTAATGATGGAAAAACACATCTTTGAGTTGGCTTTTTGTAGGCTTTACACAGTAAATGCAAACCCATTCTTTCACCTTGAAATGTAATCATCTAGGTCTCCTGAGTATAACAATACCAACTATGTGTAATTTATTTAAAATGTGAAGGAATGGTAGGGCCATCAGTACATGGAGGTACCTTATTTATTCATTTTTAGTTTTCATCTTTTTTTTTTATTATTATTATTATTATTATTATTATTATTATCTTAGGCAGGTTTGTGTCATAGGTCTGAACTTTGCCAGCACTAAAGATTTCACTGTAAACTGGGTGTAATAGAGCTGCTTCCATGACATCCAGTTTACATAGATCTAATCATGCTAAGAGACAGTAGAGACCTGATGCTCTACTCTCCTGCAGTGCCCCAATACTGCCCTCTGCTGGGGGAAGTCCTTGTGACATCAGTGCTGTGACATCACAGACTTTCCAGTGCAGACAAGAAAGCAGCACATAGCGTTCTCTTTAAACGCTTTGTGCTGTGATCAGGGTGCCAGGATTCTTGGCATCTTATTTGGATAGCCCTTGGGTTGTGGTGTCCATGCTCCCAGAAGAGTGTGAGCACTCTTATTCGCCTGTCGATGTAAACAGCACTACAGGGTTAATCAGTCACCACACAGCCACCTTGAAATAAGTGGTTAAACTATACATTGTTTTTATGTATCTTATTATATGTGTAAACATTAAACATAGTTCTGTTCCTCTGTTACTTAGTTCTGTCTCCATCTTGTAAGGGAACAGTTAAACAAAACTTGTGCACATTAATTAACTGTAGTATAGATGAAGATCTGCATTATCCCTCCTTACAACAAAACGTCCTGCCCTCTCTGAGAATTCATTGTAAAAGGATTAAAAGTTTAAATACCTTTCATTTAATTTTTTTCATGTAATCTTGTGTGGCGCCTGCATGAGATGCTCAACATTTAAAATATTCCTAATGTGACTCCAGGCAAGCAAACATAACCCTAATTTATTTCAAGAAGAAAGAGGATATTCAGGTATTTGGGTTTATAAACTAGCAGCATTATGTATATTTGTTAGCCTCTGACAAATGCCCAAATAGCATTAAAATCAACCATTCATCACACATGAATTTATGCAAAAAAAACACTGTGTTTGTGGCCAAAACATTTTTTTTTTCTACACACTGCGTTTTTTACTTGCAAAAACGTTTATTTAAAAAGCCAAAAGCAAGAGTTTTCTTTACTGGTAAACATGAACATTATATGAACAGAAGTATTTGCAACTGGGATTTGGGCCAAAAAGACTAAATGTCAACAAATGTAGCCCAGGGGTGGACTGTTTGACAGGGCTACACTCTCTCCCCCTGTTGACATATAATATTAAAGCAATTTGCTCACTCTGGAACACTGGCTGCATATAGACTTAGTGCACAGTGTCCTTCTGTGTCACCTCAGGGTGACTGTGGCTAATTAGAAGAGGTCCCTTGTGAAAAACATAAATGTTGATGTGACTTGTGAAAGCAAGCTTTTGTAGCAACTATACAGAAATTAATCTAACCAGGCAAAGTCACTAGTGATTATAAAAACATACTGAGAGAATTAATTACCTACAGAACATATGATTTCAGTACGTGAGCAAGTGTCAGTCAAGACATTCCTGTGCCATTCCAGCTTCGGATTAAACAAGATGTAAAAACCCAATTTGAGCTCAATAGAACTGCCTTGATATATATATATATATATATATATATATATATATATATATATATATAAAAAGAAATTGCAAAAACTGAAAAATAATACTCTAGAAAGTCACACATATACTTTATGTTTTTCAAAGCGAATAAAGACAATTATAAAACATTTAGAGACCAATAATCTTTGGATACATAATTTTAGATTGACAATGAAGCATTCTCATTTCACTACCATATAGGGACATGTCTATTTTTTTGAATCTAATAGTCAAATTCGGAAAGGTCTGCAGCTGATGCTAGGGCTAGAGAGGAATAGTTGTCAATTTAGTCATAGCATTAGATTGTATATCCAATTGTAAAACATTTGTACTGTTTTGAGCAACCCCTAATATAAAGCAGACCTGTAAATCAAGCTAATAACATCTCTGAAAGTTGCACCCTCTAAATAAATGCTACATTGTAAATGTATTTATATGAACACAGCCTTTTGGGAGACCTTAATCAAGATTTGTTGTGTCTACTTGATTACACAGTAGTGTGTATGTGTAATTTATCTCTCCCATCTAACACTATTCCTGACAGTCAATACAACAACTCCAGTTAAAACGTAATCTGTTCTCTATTTATCAGTGCAGACATATTAGCTGTTGATCTACATTTGTAGCATATCTAGGACGGATGAGAAAGGTTTAGGGCCTAAACGTAATTTTGTTGAGACTGTCTGTTTTCTCCATAAATCCTAAAATGAATATGAATATACCTACTCTCTAACTTGATTATGGATACAATACATACTGTATATTAAAGTTGTTGACTGGATGAGACACAATGGTACCAAGGTATAAAGTTATTACACCTGAAGATAACGAAGCTTAAGTGGATGTAGGAAATTATAGATTGGCATCTTCAGATAATTAATCCATTAGAAACTTACATTTAAACCATGCACAGCGTCATCATCATCATTAGTAATTTAAATAGCGCCACTAATTCTGCAGCACATTATGTAGACATATAGTAGCACAATTGTTTTATGGGACAGCCAACTGCTTAGTTGTCTAAAAACTTAACACAGAAGTCCGTGCTCATTACTTAACATGTATTATGTAATACCAAAAGTCTTATTATACTATTGCTTGTGTTCTTTAGTTCCACAAGAAGTAAGCAGCACATGAAAGACCTGTAGGGGTGTGCTTAATAAAAGGTACCCATCATCATCATCATCATCATCATCATCATCATCATCATCACCATCTATTTAAGCTTCTCTCTAGTGGCCAAGGAAAGATCATGTATGGCATTTTTAGTGCACTTTCTATGTGGTAAGGGAAACTGCGTCAGCTATTATGTGTAATGTGCAAATTGAGAAAAAAGAATATTTCATTTTGAATATTACATAAAATGTGTCTTGAATTTAATTTTAAAATCTCTACACATGCACATTATTTTTGAATGGAAATGTATGTGTCTATGGAATATGTTGGCGCTATCTAAATAAATGATGATGATAATGATGATGTATGGTAAACATGCAAACACAGATTAAATGCCTATTGATAGTGCAGCATACAAAGCTTTTGAGCATTATTGATACAATATGCTTCTTCTTAAAATATCCATGTATTCCGACCATCCACTTCAGCCTAGGAAGCAAAGATCTCTAAGCTCTGCTGAGTTAGTGCTAGGTTCACAAATGAGTAAATTTGGTGTATAAGTTCTTTTAGTGCCTGATCCACTCACTGGAACAACAACAACAACAACATCAGCAACATAGTTGCAACATTTACACTGCATAAATAAAAATTTTGTAGCCTTACGACAAAAAATAAATAAAATATTCTTCTCGTTATGGCAGTAGGAAATATACATTATTATATCTAATGTATAGAGAATAATAATCACAACATTGTAACTTTTGATTTGGGTCTCAATAAAACAATTTGTCTTCCCAACAGCTTTTACACCCTACATGCTCCCCATCTTTCATAACACATTCCGATGATGATGTTGATTTTAAATGAACAAATATTTAGGTTAACATTAGATATGTTTAACCTCCTAGACCTATTTTCACCACACCCTCTGCCTTATAATATGGGACAGAAGCTATAAGATGACAGCACCTGACATTCACCCATTGGACAACAGCAAAAAAAACTTAATATACCAACTAAACATACATTACCAGATTCATTTGTCACTTCGCCACCTACTGGGGTATATAATATCCACATCATCACCTCAAAATATCAGTTTAGACAAGGCAGTTCTACAGGGGAAATCCAGATATAGGACCTGATTCATTAAGGATCTTAACTTGAGAAACTTCTTTTTTCAGTCTCCTGGACAAAACCATGTCACAATGCAAGGGGTGCAAATTAGTATTCTGTTTTGCACATAAGTTAAATACTGACTGTTTTTTCATGTAGCACACAAATATCAACTTTAAATTTCAGTGTACAAATAAGCTATCAAATATTTGTGTGCTACATGAAAAAAACAGTCAGTATTTAACTTATGTGCAAAACAGAAAACTAATTTGCACCCCTTGCATTGTAACATGGTTTTGTCCAGGAGACTAAAATAAGAAGTTTCTCATGTTAAGATCCTTAATGAATCAGGCCCCTAATCTTTAAATTCATTTCCTCAACCAGAATGATGTCAACCCCAAATAGGAACTGTACCTTGGTCAGCCACTGACTTACTACACCTAGCTAAAGGATTGCCTGATAGTTGAGAGAATCCAGAAAATGAGTGGAGAAAATGTAAATTGCGTTTAGAGAGACCTTGGTAGGAATACTCTAGCAACTTTTAAAAGGCATCTGTTAAACAGTGAACAATGATTTTACAACACATACAAACTGGTCTAAAATACATTTTTGTAAACAAAACAGCTGGAATAACAAGTAGGCTATTTTGAATAATTACACAATGTGCTTGTTAGATATTCAGGGATTGGAAATGTCAGTGGCCAGGCTTAGCAAGCTGTAGTTGCAGCCTTTGTCAATGGTCTTTTGCCCCCTGTCCAGACCCAACTTACAAATATTGCAGTAGACTGGCATGAAAACAATGTTAATGAAATTATAAATATGGCCACATATTGCATGTATACACAAGAATCTAAGGATACTGCTATGGAATTGCATTTGATGTCTTTAAAGAGAGAAAAACATGAGTGCTTGTGACATACAAGAAGGCAGAGATAACAACTATAGACACACACACAAATACACACACACACACACACACACACACACACACACGCACGCATTAGGTAATTGGAAATCTCAATTACCACATTGTCAGACTCAGTACCAGCTCAGCTAACAAGCCCTTTCCTATTTACATGACCACAATCACAATATTGGATAAGTCATGAAAGCAAACATATTATAGCTGCCCCATTAGTTCCTATAGTGTAGATAGGTCTATTGATCACAGGTTTCATATCTATACACAGGGGCTTCTAAGTCTGTTTTAAAAACGTTTTTTTTTTAATCTCTATTTCTTACTAATCAGACTGTCACAGCTGGTGGTGTCTCACAACAGTCCATGGAGCCCTCTGTTACACAGTATGTCATCATAGGTTGTATAGCTGAGAAACATGTTGTTCTCCTTAGTCCCACCTCCCCAGACAACCTCTTAGGAAAGGATTTATTGTACAAACTAGTAGGCACTATCTATTGCTCACCAAAGGGGGTATACCTTGATTATCACATAGGGAATAAGCAAGAGATGTTAGCTGCACTACAATACAATGATGGCCCTTCACAAAATCCAGAACAAAGACATCTCCAAATAGAGAGCATACCCCAAGGACCTATTACCCTATGGTCCCAACACAACAATGTGGTAGGAGAAATATACACAGCCACTCCTGTCAAACTAACTATTGATCCTATCAATCCCCTTATTAATATGTGGCAATGCCCATTAAGGCCAGAAGCTGAAGTGGGCAAAAGATCAGAGATGATTTAAAGCACTATAATACAAGTAATACCTATAATACCTTTAACCTACTAGTTAAAGTGTCAGGTAAAAATACTTATAGGTTTGTACAGGATTTTAGCATTATTAATAATGTAGTGTTACCTATTTTCCTATGCCACCCAGTTATGGACAACACTTATTAACATCTCTCCAGAAACAAAGTTGTTTACAGTGGTAGATTTGCATTTTCCAGAGTCCCTGTACATTCTGTTATTCAGTTTCTTTTTGCATTTATATATAAGGGGAAACAATATATCTGGAGCAGACGGCCGTGCACAAGCTCGTTCCTAATTACTGAAGAAGGACCTGGATGACCTTATATTTCCATGGAGTTCTGCACTCATACTGTATGTAGATAATTTGCTACTTGCACATCCTTCTCTTGAGGTTTTTACAACTGATTCTTTATGTTTTCTCACAAGACTCTCTTTAAATTACGATATGTAGACTTAGCCTTAGCCTCATGTGTCAAACTCCCAATGTCCCATAAATTGTATGCTTGGAGCAGGGCCTTCTCACCTTTTTTTCTGTTTTACCCAGTTTGTTTATTAGTTTACTATGTTTGTCCCCAATAGTAAAGCGCTACGGAATATGTTGGCGCTATATAAATAAATGATGATGATAAAGGTTAAATAAACCTAAAGAAAAATGCATTGTTGTTTGCATGAAATCTAGTACCAAGGTCATGACATAGCTCATGTACGTAGATAACTTTTCATGTTAGGTTTCAGGATATGTCAGAATTGCCAGGTCAACCATAAATTCTCAAATACATTAGTTTTTGGACACAACCGGCTATTGCTACTAGTGGAAACTGGGTTGTGCCTCTATAAAGAAACCTGACATTTGTTAACATACTTGAATGTACCTAAACTTCTACCTAGTCCTTTCTACCACCAGCTTTTCAGGACCCAAGCAATAGGACTACCTGATTAGCCCAAACTCTGTATTCTTTTCTGTAAATGAAAAAGATCACTTTGCGTTAGTGATATTGATACAGAAACATAGGGATAACTAGCTTATAAGGCCACCTTACTGGTCATGATAGCTCAGTCTGTTTTCTCCTTGAATGAAGACTGTAGCATCTGCTGCCATATTGGTAGAGTACTCTGCTAATAATGTTCTAGGCTCCCCACTTACTGTTGCAGTGTCACATGCAGTGTCTGAGTTACTCCTTAGAGCTAAAGCACAACATTTATTTAATGATTAAACCTGGTAATTGTAATTCTGGTTATAATGTGTTTTCCCATCACAAAGTAATTTAAATGGTTACCTGCCCTCTGAAACAAAGAGGTTACCTCACACCAGCGGGTTTGCAGAATGGCAAATTAGCCATGAAAATGGAAGGTTTCATTTCATAACATTAATATAAAATTGTGCACCTGGGTTGTGGGTATAATTATGTTACTTAAAATGAAATCTGATACATTTGAAGAAATCTGAAATGTTACAGAGCAATAGCACTGAGCTACTGCAAACAGTTTAATCACTGAAAAAGTCACTAGTCAGACCACATTTAGAATATCAGGAAACATTGTAGCACCTCTCTATAAGAAGGACTTAAGAGAAGCAAGAAAATGCCTGAAATATAGGTTCACCAGCTGCAGAGAAAAGAGTTCTTCTCTTTAAGGATGGTCGGGCTACAGATTTCCTTAACACAAGTTTGAATATACTTGACCATTGTTAACTTTAAAAACTACAGTACAAATTATTCACCCACTTTGACATTTTTCTTCCATTATGAAAACAAAAGTTATTTATTTGGGAATTCTTACCACTGATCCAATATTCTGTTATGGAAATAATAGCAACAACAACTCTTTTTCTTAATTAATTACAAAAGAAAGACAACTGTTAATGTAAGTATTCAACCCCTAGTTTTAATTTGGATAAGTCTCTACTATCTTTGCATACCTGGACACTGCAATTTGTACCCATTCTTCTTTGGAATATTGTTCAAGCTCAACCAGTTTGGTTGGGGACCATTTGTGCTTAGCAATTTTCAAATAACTGCACAGATTCTCTATGGGATTATTGACTGGTCCACTCCATCACTTTTATTATTTTAGGTATTTAAGCCACTACAATGTGACGTTTGCTGTATGGTTACTTTCATTGTCCTGCTGTAAAATAAATATCCCAAGTTGTAGGTCTCTGCCAGACTGTAGCATGTTGTTTCCAAGATGTAGCTATATATCTTATCTTGCTCCATCCAGGTAGTCCTTAATTTTGGTAGGTTTTCCAGTTCCTAAAGCAAACAAGCATCCCTATAGTGATTATGTTCCAGCCACCATGCTTCACAGAAGGCAATGTTCTTATGCCAAATATAGCTACCAGGGGCAAACGCAGGATTCGTAGAGGGGGGTTTCCACACCATGCCACCAGTGGGCATGACCAGCTTGCATGGGGCGTAGCTATAATTTCAAACAGTGCTTGGCTGCTCTCCAACTCTTCCTAGCCCCATAATATACATGGGCAATGCTCTCCCTTTTCAAGCAGAGCTGTATGAAGCGGGAGCAGGGTCCAGCCACCTCAATTATACCGTGTCCCAGGTTTGGATGGGGGTTTCCAGGCACTAGTAACCCCCCTCGGTTTACCTATGGCTCCTATATTCATATAACATCTTAGTCTCATCCATCAATACAATATAATCTGATAATGACATTTCGGTCCTGATTCATGTCCGAATGCAACTTATATGGAAGTTGCATTTTTAAAATGAGCATCCAACTTGAGCGTAGTTCCATCCGGTTTTAAATACAAAGGTATCTCAAGAGTGTAAGTACGCTCTGCCTAAACAGTACTTGTCATATGTATACACACAGAATAGACCACAGTATACACACATGCTATGTACAATAAAAGGGTCACATCAGAATGCATATAAAATTTTGTTTGATCTTAAAAACAAACAACTGTTTTTCAACAACTCCTAATAGTATAATCATTTATATAAATATTTATTTTTATAAATTTTTTGTTATAGAATTTTTCTTTTTACTTTAATTATAAAAGTAAAGATAATTTCAATGCATACTGTAAATACAATGCAGTTTTATAGTATATATTAGTTGCATACTGGCACTTTGCTGTATCAGTTATCACTGTAAGTCAGCTTCTACAGCTGCCCTGTAGTGGGTGCAAAAGATATGGGTGAAAACAAGCGTACTTAGGGCAAACAAGGGATTTTAATCGGCCGCATTTGCTCGGGAACCCTGTGCATGGGCTACGTTAGTCGGCCCCTTCACTCCACCGTTTCGCCTCTCAAGTTGTAAGTGTCAGTTGCGTGTGGACATGAATTGCATGCAGTTGCGTTCATTGGTGTAATATCCATTACTGGGCATGCGCAGAGATATTTCACAAAAGATACACTACACAAGCGGCGGACATCTTAACATGAATCAGGCCCTTCATGTTCATTTTCTTCAGTGGTGGTTTTCTTTTTGCTACCTCCTTCTAAGAGTGCAGATTTGTGAAGTGTCTGGACTGTGGTTGTCTGATAGATAGTTTCTGCATTGATGATGTATTTGACAATGCTCTGGATGATGTTAAAAGTCTCCTGATCGGAGATTTTCAATAACTCCTTCCTGGATTTCAGATGAGCAATGTAGTAGTGACATTTTGCACAAATCAAATTTTGTGGCTGAACAGACTGTTTCATTAAGGTGTGAAGTTTCAGTAATATAGTCTTTGAGTTCTATTTTTGCTTCACCATTGTGCAGAATGTCCAATTCTGCATTTCACATTTAGAAGTGGAACAATAATGCTGTTAATTCATTCTGCTCTGTAGTGTGGTTACAGTTTAGTAAAAGAAGTCCAGGTAGAATAAATATGATAGGAGAAATTCTAGACAGAACAAAAATGATGGGGAATTGCTCACAAACCACTTTAGACCAAATTGAACCAGAGGTTTAAGCATACTTAATTGGAGTTAACCCCTCCGGGAAATCTCCAAAGTTGGCCGTATTTTGAAGGTGTGATCATGCTAATCACATCATTAGACCCTGCCCCCTGCTATACAATACCAATTTCGGCCTATTATAGCAGAGGGCAAGGCGAGGATGACATATATAGCCCCGCCCCCACCCACTTCACCAAAGTAGCGGGTAGTATTCTGGTAGTTGCCCTGTTCCCCCCCAGGAGTCCTGGATAGCTCCCAAAAATGTGGGAGACTTCTAGACATTCCGGGAGAGTAGGCAACTATGGGTTTAAGTTCTTGTGCTCACTCAAGAGACCGGGATGATATTCAATATTTAGCCCTGTTTCGTTTTCGACACAAATAACTTTTTATTTTTTTCTCTTCCCAAGTGAATTTTATATTGTTTTTTTTTTTTTATATGGCTCTATTGTTCTTTAAATATTTTTATAATTTATTGGTAATATATAGCGAAAAACAGGCAAACATTTTAAAAATATACTTTTCTGGGATTCTGCTCTTAGTACCTTTTAAACAATTTATTCAATGGGGCATATTCAATTGTTGAATATCCCCGCTGCGTTAAAACTATTACCGTTATTACTGTAATAGTTAGCTGGATTTCAGCTTGCGGCTCAGGGAGCTGCGAGCTGAAATCCAGCGAGAAAACTACCGTAATAACGTTTTTTCTGCGCACTATTACCATAATAACGGTAATAGTGCGCGGACCGCAAGATTTTTGGCGTTTCCGCCGACAATTAAATATATGCCCCAATGTATTTGTTCATACTTTATTATGCAAATTGTAACAATATAAAAAATGCAGATATGTATACTTCATTAGTGGTCTACATGTGTGTGTCATAATAAGGATTTCATTTTTTTTGTGGTTTTTATTTTATAATTTTTTCCTGTCATTATTTTTCTATCCACTAAAGGCAAATTTTTTTTAATTTATTTCTTTTACAGAAGCATGTAATAACAGGCAGCCTTCAGAAAGGCTCTGTCTCAGTGTACGTGAGCATGGTTACTTATCAACGCTCTTGATTATGGTCAATGACTGTGATTATGAGTGCGCTCAGAAAGAGACACAGGAATATAAAAGATATACTTGTGGCCTTGTAGGTGCAGATGTAAATTGTATGTCTATGACTCCCAGAGTTTTTTAGCAGATGATGCATTTTGGTCAGGGCCGCCAAGAGGGGGGAGGGGGGGGGGGTGGGGGCGGCCACATTTTCCCCGGGACCTCACCACTAATTATTTTTTTTTTTCTTGCGATCTTTCTTCTTCTCTGTTTTCTTTTGCTTTTCTCGTGGGCGGCGGAGGGGTCCATCTCGTTCGTTGGTGGGGGGAGCTGGACAGATAAGAAAAAAATTACATATTCACGTGATCACAGCGCCGGCGTCCCTCCTCTCTGCTCCGTTCACACTGACTGCCGGGAGTGATGTCATCAAGTCACGCCCCACAGTCAATGAGGAGCGCCGCAGCGAGGACCAAGCAAGAAGAAAGAAGAGAAGACAGAAGAGAAGAGAAGAAAAGAAAAGAAAGAAGCTAACAAAAGGTAACGGAGAGGCAAGGGGAGGAAAGCAGAGAGGCACAGAGTGAAAAAGAAAGGGGGGAGAGAGGCACAGAGTGAAAAAGAAGGGAGAGAGAGGCACAGAGTGAAAAAGAAGGGGGAGAGAGGCACAGAGTTAAAAAAGAAAGGGGAGAGAGGCACAGAGTGAAAAAAAAAGAGGGAGAGGGGCACAGAGCGAAAAAGAAGGGAGAGAGAGGCACAGAGTGAAAAAGAAGGGGGGGAGAGGCACAGATTGAAAAGAAGGGGGGGAGAGGCACAGAGTGAAAAAGAAGGGGGAGAGAGGCACAGAGTGAAAAAGAAGGAGGTGAGAGGCACAGAGTGAAAAAAAAGGGGGGAGAGGCAAAGAGTGAAAAAGAAGGGAGGAAGAGAGGCACAGAGTGAAAAAGAAGGGGGGAAAGCAGTATGGAGGGCGCAGTGTGAGCATAAGGGGGCACAGTGTAGTTGTGATGAAAGGGCACAGTAATGTGTGTGTGATGGCACAGGGGGCTTGATGCAATGTAGTGTGTGTGAGGTAGGTGGTGGCTAATGGGTGCTATTTTGTTTGTAGGGTGATAATGAGGCAATTTAATAGTGGGGACTATTTAAGATGGGGTGGTTTGGGGGTTATTGAATGTGGGGGTGAGTTTGGGGAGAATGAGGTCTATTTAATAAATGTGACTATGAATTATTTAATGGCCGTGATGGTGCCGGGAAATAGGTATTGCTGGGGCTGTTTGCAGGAAGGGAAATAGGTTTATTTATTAAATGTGAATAATATTATATTAATGTTGGGGCTGGAGGAAGGCCTAATTATTAATCGTGGGTGCTATTGAATTAACGCTGGGGCTGGCTGTAATTTTCTAAATGTAGCCATTTTTTTTCCAAATAAGTCCTCCAACATTCCAGGATCCAGACAAGCCACAACTAAAGAAACCTGCAGCCACAGGTGGGGAAAGTGAGAAGAACAGGTAGGAGAGAACAGCAGAGTGTGTGAAATTTTGGTGAGTATTGTGCCCAATGTAAGGTGCAGGTCAAGACTGAACTCTTTTTGTACATACTGCATTCTTACATATTACACTGTGGTGCTAGATGTCCTGAAAGTCAGGAGTGCTTGGACATATGTCACGCTCCGGTGAATTCAGGACCTAGTGATTTTGATGTGCTAGCCACGCCCCAATGGCGCATTGCCACGCCCCCAATTGTATGACCACATCACTGAAAAATTTTGTGGCGCAATTTTTTTTTAGCTTACTCGACTATAAGGGGGGCCCCATGAATTTTTTGTACCGGGGCCCTGATTTCTTCTTGGCAGCCCTGATTCTGGTGCTTATAATCTCAGGCATCTGAAAAAGGAAATTGCTGACATTTCTGTAAACAACTTTACAAATGTTAATACTGTGGATACTGTGACAAAACACATTCACTTCTTTGGACATCTTTTATATTTAATTATGACAAATAAGTTTACTAAAATGTGAAGTGTCAAGCAGGAACATGACATAAAATCTGAACTTTCTGATAGTCATATACAATGCACTGTCATAGCTACAGAACATTAATAACTTCTCCAAAAACAAACAAGCAATCCAAAATCATAAAAGACTCAAGATGTGAAATCCCTCTCACTGGAATCACACACAGGTGATACAGAGAATGCTACATTAGCACCATAAATGTGTATAAGGGCTATGTAATGCCAACTAATCGCAAATCTATGCTGGTTACTTCTGGCATTTGAGTCAGTTTGGTTAGCATGCAACATTGCTACTTCAGCTAACTAAGTTATGTAATGTTTCACATGGAGACTTAGGACACCAGTTTACAGCCATAGTGTAGGAGGGTGAATCCTACCTTTTTCTTTAGGGCATTATATGAGGAGGAAAAAGAGAAGGGGCAATATGTCAACCATAGCAATGAGAATAATAGAAATGGAAAAAGAGGAAGTGGATAATGGTAGGGAGCTATTATCCTGCATATGCAATAATTGTATAATATCGTGTGAGCGCTATGAAAATCCATGTAGAATATTTGTTGACCATACTGTTAGACTACAGGTTCAAGAAAAAGATGGCTATTTTTGCACCAGTAACAACACCTTACCCACTCTGTCTGGTTAAGAGGAATAACTGGAAGAGCAGCCTGAATCAGTCTTATCATACAGTTGCATAAACAGACAATATCTGATACTTGAAGTTGTGAAACCCATGGGCAGTGTGGAGTGTAGTGACTGGTTGTAGCACAGATAGCTCTAATAATAGAAGAGGACAGAAAGTCACATATGTAAACTCACCTTAGATTAATAAAAACATTATTTCACTCCACTGATTACCATGCAAATCTAGTGAAAAAACAATATACACAGTGAAGATCCTATAACAACACATTTCCCCTTACTGTCATGTAGTAACACATTTTCCATTCCTGTAGTAACAAATTCCCCCATTCCTGTAGTAACATATTCCCCCATCTCTGTAGTAACATATCCCCCCTGTAGTAACACATTCTCCCTCCTGTAGTAACACATTCCCCATCCCTGTAGTAACACATTCTCCCATCCCTGTAGTAATACATTCCCCCATCCCTGTAATAACACATTCTCCCCCCTGTAGTAACATATTCCCCATCTCTATAGTAACACATCCCCCCCCTGTAGTAACACATTCCCCATCCCTGTAGTAACACATTCTCCCATCCCTGTAGTAATACATTCCCCCATCCCTGTAGTAACACATTCTCTGCCCTGTAATAACACATTCTCGCCCCTGTAGTAACACATTCCCCATCCCTGTAGTAACACATTCCCCCATCCCTGTAGTAACACATTCCCCCATCCCTGTAGTAACACATTCCCCCATCCCTGTAGTAATACATTCTCCCATCCCTGTATTAATACATTCCCCCATCCCTGTAGTGACACATTCTCTGCCCTGTAATAACACATTCTCCCCCCTGTAGTAACACATTCCCCATCCCTGTAGTAACACATTCCCCCATCCCTGTAGTAACACAAGCCCCCATCCCTGTAGTAACAAATTCCCCCATCAGTGTAGTAACAAATTCACCATCCCTGTAGTAACAAATTCCCCCCATCCCTGTAGTAACACATTCCCCCAACCCTGTAGTAACACATTCTCCCTCCTGTAGTAACACATTCCCTATCTCTGTAGTAACACATTTCCCATCCCTGTAGTAACACAATCACCCATCCCTGTAGTAACACATTCTCCCATCCCTGTAGTAATACATTCCCCCATCCCTGTAGTAACACATTCTCCCCCATGTAGTAACATATTCCTCCATCCCTGTAGTAACAAATTCCCCCATCCCTGTAGTAACACATTCCCCCATCCCTGTAGTAACATATTCTCCCATCCCTGTAGTAATACAATCTCGCATCCCTGTAGTAATACATTCTCCCATCCCTGTAGTAACACATCCCCCCTGTAAGTAACACATTCCTCCATCCCTGTAGTAACACATTCCCCCATCCCTGTAATAACATATTCTCCCATCCCTGTAGTAATACATCCTCCCATCTCTATAGTACCACATGATTCCCTACTGTAGCAAAACATTTATCCCCTTTATAATCAGAAGTAAACTCCCTGGGCTGTTGAATACATCAAATTGCTGCATAACACTTATCCATCAAGTGCCACACACAGAAAAAACAAATATAAAGATATTTGGGATAAATATACTGGAGCTATTTAATGATGTATACATTTGAAATGTGGAGATGTTGCCTGTAGCAACCAATCAGATTGTAGCTATTATTTATTTAGTACATTCTACAAAATGAAAGCTAGAATCTGATTGGTTGCTATAGACAACAACTTCACTTTTAAAACCTGCCGGAAGCTCACAGCTTGATACATTTACCCCTATGTGTTAATTTCTACAAATAAAACAGTATATATGAACCTGTGTTGTCTCTGTTTTCCCTTTGGCTCCGCACATACTTCACCATATAGTTCTCACTGTATACTGGCTCCTCCTTTCATTTCTCCTCCCTGCAGACAAGATTCCAAACTTTCTCTCAACTTCAGTAGATACTTATGACAGGACTCCTCCTGATGTAATTTCTATGAAGATCGATTAAGCACCCCCTGTGTTAAAATCCTATAGGGTTTTACTTTTGCAAACATTTCTGTCACTCACTTGTACTTGCATAGATCTTTTGTTCATGCTTTATATGGTCAGTGGAAAATATTTAGGTGCAATATGCAAACTGCCTTTTATGGACATTCTTCTATGTGTCTCTTTTTCTACATAGAGTTTAACATAAAAAAAAGCATTCAGGGCTATCAATTCTGTCCAGTAATGTATGTGATTGCCTTGTTTTTGCCATTATTTTTTATATAAAATATATTCTTGAATTGTCTTTTTGTATCCACAATTGCTGGGAGACTACTCCATGGATCAGTTACCTTTAGTAACCTTCTCTGATTTTTTTTTATATTTTTTGTTAATATATTTTTGGAGATAGACCCTCAGAACTGTACACAATACTAACCTTTGACCTATAAAGTGGCAATATAACTCCCTCAGACTGCTATTAATACCTCTTCCCGTAAAACAGGTTTTCTACCAGCCTTTCCCACTGCTTGACTGCACTGTTTATTTACACTCATATCATCTGAAACAATATCTCTCTTTCCTCTCTTTTTCTTGACATAACCATTCATTCTGTATTCTGCTTTCCTATTTTTGTGTCCCACATTCATTATTTTACATTTTGATATATTAAACTTGAGATTTCACTGAGAGAGAGAGATGAAAAATAAAAGTAAATAAAAGATAAAAGTAAAGCTATATAGAAAGCATATTCACAATACGAAGCAATGAGCCTTCTGTAGCAAAACCAAACTGAAGAGATCCATGTATGGATGTCCAGCTTAATACTGGCTACATGGTATACAGTTTGCAGACACATAATATGGAGGGAGCTGGATGAAAAAAAGGGTCCAATAGACTTTATTGTGTACAAATAAATATAAGACTCACATATTTCCAGGAATCATATGGCATCAAAGTATGACCAACTGTAGACTTAGCAAAAGTTGGTGTTGCATGTGCAGCGGAGGGGTGTGACCATGTGGATACAATCACTTCACCCCATACCCCTCTCTGTACCCTATAATGGGAAAAGGTCTGGAATATGCCAGTCAATTTAGGTCTGGTCCTGGACCACTCATTTTACTTTGACTGCTGGTGGTACCCTGGAACACAGGGAAACAGGTGCACAGAAATGCACCTCCTCTCAGCAATTTTTAAACCAATAGGCAATGCGTTCATGGTAATAGTCATTAAGAAGCATGGTAAGCTCTCTACCAACACAGTTGTGTGACTCACTTTTTACATGATGGATATTTATTAGATTCCCCACAAGACTGCACACCCCAAGAAGGATGAAGTTTACATGTATTTGGAAATGTTGTATTCTTTCTATTTTTACATGACTTATTATGAAAAGCACTACATGAATAAATCATAACCATACACACTGCAGAAGCCTTTTCAAGTAACTCATACTTTGATTTTGAAATAAGTTGTGGTTGTTTAATACATTTGTGTAAAGTAGATGAAAGTGAATGACTGATTTCCTTAGTGAATGTCTGTAATTATTGCTTTGGCAAAAAATAATTGACAATACAAATAAATATTGTTTATTAAAAATTAGTGACTGCCAAATCCTTTCAGGATAAAGTGCAAACAAAATTTGAATTCAGGAAATAGTCCTAGGAATGCTAGTAGTAATATCTACATGTGTCATTGAGGGTATCATTTTTACAGCTCTGTAGTAAAAGGCTAGGCTAATTAGGAAATACTGGCTCTTCATGTCATCTGGGAGAAAGCATGGGAATTAACTTTAGAATGACAGCTTACTGATTGTTGAGTAATTGTCCTCCTCATTCCAAACATTTGTTTGAATTTGTCAGTTTTTACACCAGTTTGCTAATTAGAAGTTAAAATTATTCGGCTTGTGTTTATGTGTGGAAACAAGCCGTTCTCAGCCAATTATCCATAGTCATTAAATTGAAAGAAGAAAATCAGTCTGGTATTTTCAAGTGCCGTCTTTTTAAAGTTTCTCAACTGTTATATATTTTTTTCAACAATGAATAATGTAACTATTTTTTACACAGTATTTTCTCAATACAGTAAGTGATTTCCACAAGGTTCACAATTTGTGTTGAATTAGATATGTTCCAAGATGATAGCTAAATAAATTATAGAACTTAATACATTTCCAGCAAGTGATTTTACAAATAAATTATTTGTGTGAGAGGGTAGCTCTTCCTGAGGCTGCCTTGATGGGATTGGGCTAACTAACATTTTGGGCCTGATTCACTAAGGAACATAAATGCCGATACCTGCCATATTTTGTGTTAAGTTGCTCTGCGCATGCCCAGAAACGAACTTAACACCAGAGATTACAAGTGCATGCAATTAATTTTCGAGTGCAAAGGACACTTGCGACAGCCTACAATTTCATGGGGGTGAAACGGGGAGGGGAATGGGTGTGTGCACATAGTCAATTTACAGTCATGACTTCCCAAGCTCGAATGCATGAAGAGGGCCCAATTCAAGCTTTGGGCCACTCTAAGGTACGCGTATTTCTGTCATATCACTTGTACCAGCTGCACGTCTGGTGATAGTGATGACGGTAGTATAAATGCATGCTAGAACATGTGTTTGCAATCAAGAGCAACTATAAAAATGCATTTGATATACAGAAAACATTAATAATACCATGATAAATGATAAACGTATTTCATAAAAAACAGAAAAAAAAAAAATTTTTAAATGTTTTTTCGTTAATGACTTTATATTACACATATGTATTGGCCGTTATCCTCCAGTGTATTGTGTCTGTCAGAGCAGAGTATACCTAGACCCGTATTCAACAAGAGACGTTTCATCAGATCTGCTTATAGTAGAATAGGTGCGTATGCTTGACTTACATTACTCTTTTTAAAAATGGACAATATGTTTGTTTTGCGTGCCTTAAATCAGGCCCTTTTTATTTAAGATATGTAAATGTAAAGTCTCTACTTTTGTATTTAAAGTTTAAGACATGATTTTGTTAATTAATGACAGATGCAATAAAATGTGAGTAATGTCAGTAATATGATCATATTTAGATGTGATTGAGGGGCCTATTTTTGAACATCTGAAGAGGTTTATATAACAGAATATCTCCTGAAAACTGCAGGTTTCATGGGATTTTCCATGATATGACCCTTTTCAGATTGCAGCATTTTAAAATAACAAGGCTTTTTATTATTAGAGGATTGCAGACCCAGCCTCATCAATCACAAATGCAGTCCCCATAGGTGTCTACAGGAAATTCAAAAATGCCCTAATTATCAAGCTCTGAAATTAGGAGCTGGACACTAACAGCTTATGCCATCTGATGGTGGCGCTAGCTGATCTATCCTATGGGGAGAGCATCTCAGGAGAGGGATCTGAAGATCCCTCCCCAGCAGGCTTCTTGCTCTGCCACATCACAAATTTGCAAAGGCCATTAGAACCTGTAAGTAAATTGATCACGATTGTAAATAATGTCAGTATTTTTTATTACTACTTGTTGCAATCATTTTTGGCTTCATTTTTCTAACATATAGAACCTACTCACAGAAGTGGCTGAATACTTTGGCCAGAGATGTCATTGCCTCCAGCAAATACAAAAACATCTACATCTCAAGTCTAAGTGTAAGCCTCTTTTGGGATACCAGACGCAGAGGTGATACGCCGCTTTCGGCTACTACCACATTTCATCATTGACAGCCTATTATAATCATTCACACAGCAATACCACCGCTGACTAAATTGTTGGCCTTTTTGCATTTCTGTGCATCTAAATCCTTCCAGACCACAGTCGCTGTGGTGGCAGACATGTCCCAGTTGGGTACTCAAACAGGTACTGAAGGATTTCCTGTTGCACATCAGCCATTTTATTTATCTGCAATTGAAGGAAGAATAAAACAGCTGTTTTATAACATTGCTCTTTTTCCACATGTCACAGGGTTGCATATAGTGCCTTTTATATTGTATGATTAAACGCGATTGTGTGTGTTTCCTAGCGTAATTTCATGCCAAATTTTGGTACTTTTTATGTAGTATAATTTAGTATGTTAACACTAGATGAATCCCCAGAAGCAGAACCGGAGCTAAATTGAGGACTTCACCTATAGCAAGCTGCCATTCCCGTATTGTGCAATACGGGAATTCAGCATAGTAGGGATTTATCGGAATGCTGGCTAGCGAGCAGGTATAGAAACTCAGAATAGTGGAACTAATCAGGAATGAACAACCTGGCTAGTAGAGAGCGAGGAAGGCTGAAAAGCCAGGCCAAAGTTCAAGTCAGGAAGCAAGCAGGGAAATGAGATAAGTGTAACAGATACTGGATTATTACTACTAATCTTGATTAGCGCTGGCTTACCTGAGGTGCAGAGTCTAACGATCTCCCCGTTGTTCACCAAGAACCGCTGCAAGGCGGGGTGGGCTTTGCTGCCAGGAGTCGAAGGTCGCGGTCCTCAGGTTCGCCCCAAGATGTAGTGCAGCGGAGTAGGAGCGGAAGATGCGGAGTCAATCAGGCTGGTTCGGTACACAGGAATGGAGGCAGGCAGAATCAGGAGGAAACTGGAGTTAATCAGGCTGGGGTCAGTAAACTGGTCACAAGAATGGAGCGGTAGTCAGCAAGCCGGGTCGGTACATGGGGGTTGGAGAGCCAGAATAGTGGAACAGGCAGGGTCAGAACACAGGCAGACACAGGAGACTGGAAGACACAGCAATCCACGAAGAACAGGAGCCAGGAACAGGTAAGCGTTGCTCTGACATTCAGCGAGTGTCAGAAAGAGGTTTAAGTACTGTCTGGGATTCAAAATACCCGCCTCCGGGTTGCGGTCACGTGACCGCTAAAACCGGAAGTGCAGCTTCCGGATGGAGCGACGGATCAGGTAAGTTCATAACAATAAGATAAGGTGTAGGCCATCTTCATGAATGATGGAGAGAGCTTAAGGCAATGATTTAAGAGATTTTGAAGTGAACATATAAAATAAGGGAGCTTTTCTTTCCTCCCCGATCATGTGGTTTATTCTGCTTGTAGTGACATATGCACCTTTTAAGGTTGATCTGACTTACCATATATCATCCTTCAATTCTCTCTGTTCCCTGGTGGAGGATATTATATTGTTATTATACTACACTATATTTGCATTATTCTCTGTCTTGCTTTTTCCCATCCTCCAAGTTTAAGTGAGAAATTTTCCACTTTCAGAGAAAATTCACTTGTAATCTGTGGAACATTAACATCCTGCAGCATTTTGACTTAATGGAGGACAGCATTTTATTATTTTTTCAATATGAAAAACAAAAATATATATTTTCCGCAATTTTCTTTTATAATAAATAATATACTTTAGATTAAATCCGGCTGCTTAAACAGTGCTTAAGTTGTTAGTGTTGCAGGGACAGTAGGGTATACATATACCTAATAAGATGTCAATAGTGAAGGTACAAATGTGTTTTGATTACAAATGAGGCAGTCACATAACATTAGCAATATATAGATGAAGTGGTAGAAGTGGTAGGAAAGATAAAAAAAACCTAACCATTAGCAAATAAACATATTTAATATATTTCTATCATCTACTATATAAATGCCTAGTGGCGTGTGTGGGGAAAAAAAACCCAAGCTGCAGCGCCACCTGCTGGGCAGAGTTATACACTGACCTATATATTTCTTGAAGGAGAAGTGACAGTTGGGAGTGGTTGGTGGTTGCCGGGGGTGACAGTGGGGAGTTTTTAACACCTTAAGTAGCTTGATGAAGGATGGGGCGATGAAGATGAAGGATGAGGTGATGGAGAAAAATGATGAGGTGGTGACATGTGGACAAAACCACATTAAAAAAGGGCGCTTGCGTCGGGAAGTAACGCTCTTCCCCTGAGGAGGCCTGGGCTAGGCCCAAATGCATGACAAAAACCTTTTTAACACCTTAAGTAGCTTGATTTGACTAGAATGCATGAGTATCATGCACGGGTTAACTTGTAATTTAATATGAGGGAGCTATAATAACAACCAACACCATAATCATTTTCCAAATTCTACTAATGTAATCTTCTCTGAGGTCAGGGCGTGGGAAAATCCCACTATATAAATATGAGTTCAATACACTGTAGCTGTCATCCTCTGCATGGTTCGCTAGCTAAAATGTCATTAGGCTTATGTGTTTTTTTATTATTAACCCCTGGATTTCCTGGTGGACCTCAAGAGAAGCAGCACCAGCACCCCAGAAATTAGATGAGCAATAACACCGTTAAAGAGGTTTGTGGAGGGAAGTGTTTATTATAAAAACATTTTAGACAATGTGTGTTAATGTGTGTTTCCTTATGCATTTTTGTGTAGTTTTTCCAAGGTGCTCTACAGGTCATAATGGGTCCTGAAAGCCAGGGCATTGTGGTACTTGAAGTTCTATACGTATCAGCAAGCACTGGCAACTTTCTTAATCTTATTTAATGTATTTTTTCAAGGAGGTATATATCCTGTTTCATAATAACTATCTTTGCTCACCTGGCCAGTTAGCACTTTCCCACCTAAAAATGCAAACTGCTTTACAATGAACACTCACCTTATAGATACCCCACTTTATGTTTCCTCTTAATTGTTATATCTTTTGAGTGAAATTTTCATTCTTGTGTGTCCAACTTTTGTAAATATTAATATTCTAAAATTGTTAAAAAGCCTTGAATGTAAGTATTGCTAACTCTGTATAGCCCTTCTCTAAAACACTTTCTCTTTTTGTAAATCAAGTTTTACGAATTAGTGATATAATTAATAATATTATTATTGATAAGATATAATAAATCAGTTGTAATCACTTTAAGGATTCATCAGTCAGGAAAGGACTTAATAATATTGTCATCATAGATACTGGCCATACCATTCCCAGTCATATGTTTGAAGGCCATTAGGTGCACATTAAAGTAATCTGTGATTATCATATTTTGGAGGTAGAGAATGACAGGAATATTCTTATGCCATTAGAGTGTTACATTGGGAATGGTGTTGAAACTTTAAGGTGATGCATGGATTTCTTGCTGCATTTGTGTTTTGCTATTTTGTTGCTCCTCATGGGCCAACATTAGTGCTTCATTCTGTATTTGCCTCTCCTACTTCATTAACATTTGCTCAAGGCATCAGATTTAAAAAAAAAAAGTTTCTGTAAAGATTTGACTTACGATTCTTAGGGAAAAAGGCAATTCAGTTGCTCTCAAACATTTTGGCCCGATTTAGAGTAGGCCATAATTTTGCCTCCAGAATCTAGTTATAAACCTACAAGTATACAGTATATATAATGCAGCTGAAAACACAGTGTATAGATCTCTCCAACCAACTTCATCTCTTCTACTCTAGATTTTTATTCTATTTCAATCATATCACTAAAGATTTTTCTAGTCCTGTTTTTGCTTAAAAGAAGAATTGTCCATTAATGAAAGCCTAAATAATTCTGATAGATTTTCACACTCTTTTCCTCTGCTTATCAAGTTTGTGTATGTGAAATATAATTACTGGGAATGAACATGTTGTACCTGTGTATTAAATATTAGTACACAAATTGTATGCAGGAAGCAATTATTGATCTCTGGATCAAGTTCAATAGCAACTCTATGAAGGTTTATTGCCACTTTTGAGGCTTTATGGCCATTTTTATTCTGCTCTTAAATGCATGTCCAGCAAAAACATTCATTTAAAAAAAATGAAATAAAACTACCCAGAATTCTTGAGTCACAGAAGAGTAATATACAAGCCACATTTGTATAAGCAGTACCTCCACAATGTTATACCAGTAGTTTCCCCCAGAATTGCAGATATGCCCATAAAACATCACACTAGATTTGGAGATTAGAGAGCAGCTGTAACAATTAAACAGCAGTGTGGTATGAAGTAGTAATAGCAATAATTAATGAATGAGTGAAGTGACAGGGGTTGCTTTACAAGATATTGAAGCAAACTCGTTGAACTAGATAAGACTTCTCAATTAGTGTTCTTAAAAGATCAGCGGCTTTATCAAACCATGTGCCGGTCCCCTATTTATATTTTGCTATAGGACCCTGGCGATGCACTGTTTTGACCGAGAATTGACTTATCACAATAAAATTTGCTGTTGACTTGATAGCATCATGCATTTGCTGCAGATTTGCAAGCTACATATTTATGCTGCAAACCCTGCATATTCAAGCTACAAATCTCCTCCTTCACAATACTCCAAAGGTGCTTTATTGGATTGAAATCTGATGACTGTGGATGGCATTGGAATGCATTGAGCTCATTATTATGTTCATGAAATCATCCTGAGATATCGTATTATTTGTGCCATGGAGTATTATCTTGCTGGAAGTAGCTAATAGAAAATGGGTATAAAATGATGCACATGGTTAGCAGCAATACTCAGGTAGGCTGTGGTATTTAAACAATGTTCAATTGATATGAAAGGGCCTAACGAGTGCCAAGAAAACATTCCTCACACCATTACACCACCACCAGCAACCTGCACCATTCACACAAAGTAATATGGATCCAAATTCTGACCCTTCCATCTGCATGTCGCAGCAGAAATTAAGGTTCACCAGACCAGGCAACATTTTTACAATCTTCAAATTCAATTTTGGCGAGCCTGTGCCCACTGTAACTTCAGTTTCCTATTATTAGCCAATAGAAGTGGAACCCAGTGTGGTCTTCTGCTGCTGTAGTCCAGCAACTTCGAGGTTTGGTGTGCTGTGATTTCTGCATTCTGTATACCACTGTTGTAACGCATGGTTATTTGAGTTGTTGTTGTCCGCTTGTCAGCTTGAACCATTCTGGCCATTCTCCTCTGACCTCTCTCAATTTCTTTTGCGGACCATTCAATGTAAACTCTAGAGGCTGTTGTGTATGAAACTCCGGGAGATCAACACTTTCTGAGATACTCAAACCACTTCCTCTGGCACCAACAATCATTTCATGGTCAAAGTCATTTAGATCATGTCACCCCCATTCTGGTGTTTGATCTGAACCACAACTGAACCTCTTGACCATGTATACAAACCTTTATGCATTGAGTTGCTGCCACATGATTGGCTGATTAGATATTTGCATTAACAAGCAGGTGTAAAGATACAAATAAAAAAGTGGTCTATGAGAATATGGTACATATAAATGGGATAAAAAATGTTAGCAAAAGAAAAATATTCTAAGCAACAATATTTTATAACTAAATTGCAAGATAAATATGAGCAATTTAAAATAACAATATATTTTTACCTTAAAAATTGCTACACCCAAACAGACATCCCTAAATATGATAAAAATGTATGTTACCTATCATCTCTAGTTAGCAACAAAGACAATTGCATATCACCTGACCCTACATATACTAACTAATACTACCCTACATATACTTTACAAAATTATTGAAGATTTTCAAAATAACAGGTTGAAAATCAAAGAAAAAAATATATTGCTTTTGTACCTGTTTCCTGAACCCTTGAAGTCCATCCTTGGACTAATGGTTAAGAATTCATGTTTCAGATTGCCTGCATATAGGTCAAGAGGTCAGTGTGTTAGCATAACTGTAAGGTGAGAGGGCCATGCTTCCTTTTCAGAAATATTTAAACATGATTATTTTGTGAATATGCATTTTCCATGTAAAGTTTTCATGCATTCAGTTTAACCTGTTGCAGCCAACTTGTTTATTGTTAAATGCTGTCCAAATGACTTGACAGACTGTAAGGGTGATTAAGAATTGCACATATTTTTGCAAACATGTCCCAGTGCAAAGATGCATGTATGAAGTTGAAAACATCTGCTCATATTTAGAGTTGCATTGTACTTAAGAGCATATGTGCATTCATAGTACAAGAAATGTGTTCCACAATAGTACAATGTATTGCACTTAGGTACAACTCTAAAACATTGCCTATGTTGTCATTAAGTGTTTCCTTCTCTGACCTCATACTGTTGAGAATACCAGTTAAAGTTCAAATAAACAAAGTAAAAAAAAAAGTCACACACAAAGACCCCAACTTGTTAAAGACATGAAAGTTCTAACTGACAGGTGTAATTTACAACATGTCTTCACTGAACAGAAACTTATCTTCTCTGCTAAGTTTTGATTGGTTTAAATATACAACTAATTTAAAAGTTGTGGGAAAAATTCACCAGTTCTCATGTTTCTATATGGTGGAAAAATGCAAATATATTTTTGTTTAATAATTGGTTTGATCAAAAAATTATAAATTGCATCAGCCAAGATATGCTATGGATTGCAGTGAATATTGACCATTGTATGATGAGTCCTTTTGGAACTATGATGAAAAATTGAGGACCTGTAACACATGCTTGAGGCTGTTTGGTTTGTGTCGTTTATGCCTTCGGATGTATAGAGTTGTAGTTGTGTACTACTTGGTAACCTGCAAACTGATCTGATTTAAGTAAAGTAGTAAAGGTCTAGAATTGGATATTTTATTTATACGGAACCGTGGCTCTTTAGCACCTGTATCTATGTCTGATTACAGAATTACATATATTAACAAAGGCATTTTATTACGTCAACTGCAACTAAAAATTCCAGTAAATCAAAACAGACCAGTCTTTCAACAAGTTGGAGAGCAAAATGGAGCACAGAAAGACATGTCATCATTCCACAAGGGCTGGACTCATAAAGACTCGTTTTCTGCTTGTTATAGTTGTCAACACCCAACTAGGAGCAAACTCACAGAAATCTTCTCAAAGAGGGGTTCTTGCCCTGTGTTTAAATTAGGGTCAATTGTTAGTTCTGCTTTTTTGACAAATGGTCTTGGAAAGTATTAGGAAAAGTGATACAGATCATACCATATGGCAAGCATAATTACTGACAGTATGTTGAGTTATAACACATACTTATATTAGCACTTACACAGACAATGTAATAAATGAACTTTGCGTATGTGTCTTGCACCCACACTGAGCCTGCTTGGTGTTAAAATGATGTTAAGAATCGTTGTTTTTTTTATTTCGCTCTCTTGACATCAATGGAGGGCTTTGTATCACTTCAAGCCTATCTAGAAATGTGGTCAGTCTCCTTTTAATGCATCCAGACATTTTTCTATTGCCATGGGAAGAAAAGCACACACATTCAAGATTGTTTCTCAGCAAAAACAAATATATTTTACATGTTACGTTCTGCAAAAATACTGTATACATGTCTATGTAGATTAATGTAATGTTGATATCTTGCAAAGCTGGACATTTCTACATTAGACATTAAAATAGTTAAAATCTGACTAATGTAGTTTTGAGGACTGACCAGTTGTACTTTTTTAAAACCAATGTAGACTATCAAGATTATAAGCTAAATTTCATACAAAGTCCTACCACATATTTAGACAAAGTATCCCTAGGGTGGGGCAACTGAGTAATTCAGTTACAACCGTAGAAAGGAGAGAAATATATGAGATATGCATTTGATCACAAAATTCAATATAATGCACAAAAAATGTATAAGGCTCATATTTGAAGCAGCAAACTTAATTAACCCTAAGCAAATTATTTCATCAAGGTCATCAGGTGAAGAAGAAAATATAATAAAGGTTCCGTCAGTGTCCGATCCAGTACATGCCCATGCAATTCTAATATGCAAGAACTCATTGTGCCATGAAAATTATTTTTTTGTATTAAAAAAAGTGCCTGTATAAGACAGTGTCACCCACTTTAAACTGTTATTTATATCATATCAATGCTTAGAAAATAACAGAGCTAATGTGATGTCAATAACTGCCTAATTACTATACATGGCAGGGGCAAGCACAGGATTTCTGGAGGGGGGTTTCCCAGCCACACTGCCAGAGTGGACATGATCATCATGCTATTGGCATGTCTATCATTTAAGCTAGAGCTAGACCATTCTCCAACGCATTCCCATCCACTTCAAATACATGGGCAATGCTGCGGGCATTATTGTTAGATGTTTGCAGTACTCCCTTCATGAGCAGAGCTGTGTGAAGCAGGATATAGTCCTGACTGAGAAGGACAGTAACCTAAAATCAGGACGTTCCCATCATAATCTGGACAGTTGGCAGACTACAAATCTGGACTACTGTTAGATGCTTGCAGCACCCACGTTTTAGAATTAGGCCTCCCAACCTGCAAGCAGGCTCAGCATTAAATTCAATGCATTCAATTAATAAATAGACCTGTATCACCTCAACCTATCACTACATTAAATAGATATCATTCATATTTAATAAATATACATATCCCCCTAACCTGCCCCTACATTAAATTAATAGTATTCACATTTAATAAATACACCTATTTCTTCCCACAGTCCTGACATAAATAGTTAGTATTCATATTTAATAAATAGACCACGCTCTCACCAAACACAGCTCCACATTGTCACTCACCGTACTGTGAGTTCCATTTCCCGTGTGTTCAGGAACCGTGGCCGTCCGACATCCTGAGGGTCTGCGCATGTGCAGCCCTTATCAAACCTTCAGTACCTGTTGCTTTTAATTGATTGGATGATCAGGCAACCCTCCCTATTTAAACCCCTTGTGATCATTACCTGGTTGCCTGATCTTGGAGTCTCATTCCCCATGAGCCTCTGAAGGTGTTCCTGTGTTTCCTCGTGTATTCAGCTCCTGCTGATTCCTGTTTATTGCTATTGTGGTTTCCAGACCACTTCAACTCTCCTGTGTTCATCGTGCTTGCACTCAGCTGATTCCTATCTGCTACTACTACCGGACTCCAGTTCGTTTCTACTCTCCTGTGTTCATCGTGCCTGCACTCAGCTGATTCCTATCTGCTACTACTACCGGACTCCAGTTTGTTTCTACTCTCCTGTGTTCATCGTGCCTGCACTCAGCTGATTCCTATCTGCTACTACTACCGGACTCCAGTTCGTCTCAACTCTCCTGTGTTCAGCGTGTCTGCTCTCCGCTGCCTCCGTTACTACTACAGAGTTCCAGATCGTCTCAACTCTCCTGTGTTTATCGTGTCAGCTCTCCGCTGCCTCCACCACTACTACTGGATACCAGACAGCCTCAACTCTCCCGTGTTCATCATGTTTCCAGTTTCACTTACTACTGCTTCCTGAATATTGCTTAGTTGATTCTGGATTACCTGCCGTGCGTTGCACCAACCTGATTACCGCTTCCTCCCTCCAGTGGTCTCACCACCTGCCGGCCTTCAGCCGTTCAGGTATCCCTGCACGTCTCTCTGACAGCCTGCTCTCCTGAACCGCGGTATGCATACTTTCCATTGACTTTGCTTTTGTATTGCATATCCATCTGGACTGAGTTGTGTTCTTCTCCGGAGCCTCCTATCCACTGAAGCTATTGTTACCATTGACTTTGTTTCCTATTGCCTGGATAGCTATTGTGACTTTGTATACTTCAAGCAGCACTTGTCAGTTATTGTTGTATTGTGGATATCCTCGTGGGATCAAGTTGTCACAGATTTAGGGTATTTGCTTACTGATTTTAGCACTACTCACCCAAGAGGTGCGGAGTCTAACATGTTCCTGGTTTTCACCAGGGACCCCCGCAAGGAAGTGTGGTCTTAGCTGCGGGAACACGCAGGTCGCGGTCCTCTAGGGGAGTAATCAGTGAAGCAGTAGATGAAAGCGGTGTCGTACAGGCCCAGTCCAAACCGTGAATTCAGGAGATGTCCAAGGGATAGTTCAAAGCCGTAGTCAGGGAAGCCGGGTCGAGGTCAGAAGCACAGGAGGAAGAGTCAAATATCAAGCCGAGGTCAAGTTCACAGGGAGCACAGAACAGGGGTAGTCAGTAACAAGCCGGGTAATACACAGGAAGCGCTGGAAACGGTACACAGGAACGCTGGAGCTAGGATGAGACCTAATACTCTGGCACTCTCCATGTGCCAGAGTGAGGTTTTTATACAGGTGCAGACCAATCACTGGCGGTGGTGACGCTAAACACCACCGCCGGAGTTACTAGGAAGCGTTCCGTTGCCTAGCAACGGAACGCGCGACCGCTGACCCGGAAGTATGCTCGGTTGCCTGGCAACCGAGCGCTCAGTCACAGAAGCAGACGTCCGTCTCTGTGCGGCAGGCATAGCACGGAGACGGCGTCTGACAGTACCTCCTCCCCTACTTTGTTGGATAGATCTTTGTTTGAAGAACTGTTTCAATAACCGTGGGGCGTGGAGATCTTCTTTTTGCACCCAGGATCTCTCTTCTAGCCCAAAGCCTTTCCAATGTACTAAGAATTGGTGTCGTCCATGAAGGATACGGAAATCCAGGATACGACTAACTTCAAATTCTTCACCTTCCGTAGTACGTACAGGAGCTGGACGATGAGGTGACTGATGAAATTTATTGAGTACAAGTGGTTTGAGAAGAGAGATATGAAAGACATTGTGGATCTTCAGGGAAGAGGGTAACCGGAGTCTGTAGGTTACTGCATTGATCACATGTGTTATGGGAAAGGGACCAATATAACGGGGAGCCAATTTTTGAGAAGGTACTCTTAACTTAAGGTTACGTGTGGATAACCATACTTTGTCGTGAACCTGTAAAAGAGGGACCAGTCTCCGATGGCGGTCTGCTGCTTGCTTATAGCGTAGGGAAGTCTCTTGGAGTCTAGCTTTAGTGTTAGACCAAATCTGAGAGAGGTTCCGCATGACATCCTCCACTGCGGGGACTGACAAGGAACTTTGGCTGGAAAAATCTGGGAGGGTGGGTTGGGAACCATAAACAATAAAAAATGGAGTGGCACCAGTAGACTCGTGATGATGGATATTGTGAGAAAACTCCGCCCAGGGTAAGAGATTAGCCCATTCTGCTTGATTATCTGAAGAAAAACATCGTAAGAAGACTTCGAGATCTTGGTTAACCCGCTCTGTTTGACCATTGGTTTGTGGATGATAACCAGATGAAAACTTGAGGTCAGACCCAATTATTTTACAAAAGGCCCTCCAGAATTTGGAAACGAATTGCACTCCACGGTCAGAGATGATCTCACGAGGACATCCATGAAGTCTGAATATTTCTTTAATGAAGATAGAAGCTAACTGAGAAGCAGATGGTAGAGCAGACAAAGGTACAAAGTGGGCCATTTTAGAAAATCTGTCCACAACAACCCAAATAGTGGTGTATCCATTGCTGGGGGGAAGATCTGTGATGAAATCCATGGATATGCTTTGCCAAGGGAAATCTGGAATGGGAAGTGGTTGAAGGAGTCCAGAAGGGGCTATTCTGGGGTTCTTACAACGGGCACATGTATCACAAGAAGCCACAAAACTTCGTACATCTGAATGTAGTGTCGGCCACCAATATCTCTGACGAAGAAATTCAAGAGTTTTCTTAACACCAGCGTGTCCTGCCAATTTAGAGGAATGCGCCCAGCGGAGGGCTTTAATTCGCAAATTAGGCTCTAAGAAGGAACAGCCCCTTGGGGGTGTCTTAGCCGTGGTTTTGGTAAGGGCGATAACCCTGGTAGGATTTAGAATGGGTAGAGGTTCCGAGGAAGTACAGAGATCCGTGTTGTCAAAAGATCGAGATAGAGCATCAGCTCGGATGTTCTTGGATCCTGGATGGTAGGTCAGGATGATATCAAAACGTGCGAAGAACGATGCCCATCGAGCTTGGCGTGGATTAAGGCATCGAGCCTCGCTAACATAAAGCAGGTTTTTATGATCGGTAAGAACCGTTACTGGATGACGTGACCCTTCAAGTAAGTGTCGCCACTCCTCTAGGGCAGCCTTGATAGCTAGTAACTCTTTGTCACCAATTCCATAATTCTTCTCGTGGGATACAAATTTTTTGGAAAAGAACCCGCAAGGTAAATGAGAACCGTTTTTGGATTTTTGGAAGAGTACTGCTCCCACACCTATAGCAGAGGCGTCAACCTCTAGAAAAAAGGGTTCAGATTGATCCGGTTGAGACAGGGCTGGAGCGGATGAAAAGGCCTGTTTCAGGAGATTAAATGCCTTTAGGGCTTCTGGAGACCAATTCCTGGGGTTGGCTGATTTTCGTGTCAGCGCTGTTATAGGTGCAATAATGGAGGAGAACCCTTTAACAAATTGTCTGTAATAATTGGCGAATCCAATAAACCTTTGGATGGCCTTGGTGCCCTGGGGAAGAGGCCAGTTGGTAATGGCAGACACCTTTAGTGGGTCCATGCTTAATCCTGCTCCGGAAACAATGTACCCAAGGAAAGAGATTTGTTCCACTTCAAAGATACATTTTTCTAATTTGCAGAAGAGTTGATTAGCTCGTAATCGGAGTAAGACTTCCTTCACATGGTGTCGATGGGAGGCAATGTCTTGGGAAAAGATTAGAATGTCGTCCAAATAGACAACGACGAAGTGATATAAACAGTCTTGGAAGATTTCATTAACGAAGGATTGAAATACTGCGGGGGCGTTACTAAGCCCGAATGGCATGACTAGATATTCGAAATGTCCGTCCCGCGTGTTAAACGCTGTCTTCCACTCGTCTCCTTGACGTATCCGTACTAAATTGTATGCCCCTCTGAGATCTAGTTTGGTAAAGATGCGGGCTCCACTAATCTTGTCGAAAAGGTCCATAATAAGGGGTAATGGATAACGGTTCTTGATAGTAATTTTGTTTAGATGCCGATAATCAATACACGGGCGTAAGGATTCGTCTTTCTTCTTAACAAAGAAAAATCCTGCTCCGGCTGGAGAAGATGATTTTCTAATGAACCCTCGGGCTAGGTTTTCAGATATGTATTGTGACATAGCTTGGGTCTCCGGTAAGGACAGGAGATACGTCCTACCGCGAGGAATTTGTTTTCCCGGGATTAATTCAATCGGACAGTCCCACGGGCGATGGGGTGGAAGAATCTCTGATCTTTGTTTGGAGAAGACGTCCTTAAAGGCTAAATAGACCGAAGGTAATGTACAGGTTTTAGAATTCGTCTGAGTATGACAGACTTGAAAGCGGTGTGAGGGAATACATTGCTTATGACACTGCGGGCCCCAGGAAATTACCTCCGCACGAATCCAGTCAAATTGAGGAGAATGGTTCCGGAGCCAAGGAAGGCCCAGTATCAGTGGGTTAATAGACTGTGGTAATACTAGGAATTGGATCCACTCTTGATGTAAGGCTCCTACCAACAATTGAACCGCACTCGTAATGCTGGAGATGACACCGTTGCTGACACGGTTACCATCCACGGCAGTGAGGGTAAGCGGTTGGGGCAGATCTTGAATGGTTAACTGGAGCTCTGAAGCAAGAGAGGCCGAAATAAAATTTCCTGCGGCACCGGAGTCCACGAAGGCAGAGATTAGTTGGGGTCCTTTAGTAGTCAAGAGCTGGACAGGCATGAGAAACTCGAGATTGGAGGTGGAGTAGGGAGTGGAAACGGTGACTCCTAAGGCGGCCTCCCTCTTACCGTCTAGGAGGAGGCGTTTCCCGGTCTCTTGGGACAGAGACTTAGAACATGACCAGACTCCCCACAATATAGACATAATCTCTGCTTGAACCGTCTCTCGCGTTCTTCAGACGTTAGTTTAGAGCGGCCAAGCTGCATAGGTTCTTCAGCGGAAGATATTGGGTTTTGAAATTGGGGAGCCAAACGGGGAGTTCGTCTTGTAGAGGACCTTTCTGAACTTCTCTCTCTGAAACGCAGATCGATCCTGATACATAATGAAACGAGGGCGTCCAACTCCGAGGGGAGTTCTCTGGTAGCCAATTCATCCTTAATTCGATCGGTAAGACCCTGCCAGAAGGAAGCAATGAGGGCTTCATTGTTCCATCGAAGCTCAGAGGAGAGAGTCCGAAATTGTATGGCATACTGCCCGACAGACATAGAACCTTGTCGCAGGTTCAATAGGCTAGATGCGGCAGAAGAGACTCTGCCCGGTTCGTCGAAGACCTTCCTGAACATGTCAATAAAGGCTGCGGAGTCCTCCAGCAAAGGGTCATTGTGCTCCCATAACGGGGATGCCCAGGCCAGGGCTTGCCCACTAAGTAGCGAAATTATGAAGGCTACCTTGGTACGTTCCGAGGAGAATGCTGTAGAGTTACACTCGAAGTGAATGGCACACTGGTTAAGGAACCCTCTACATCTTTTTGGATCCCCGTCAAACTTATCGGGGGAAGGTATTCTTAGTCCAGTAGTGGCGGCTGGAGGGGTAGCAGGAGCCGCAGGGGACACTGCAGAGCGAGAAGGAGCCGCAGATGGTTCCGTAGGAGGGGTTTGTCCTGTCCGTAGAGAGTCCAGGCGAGATAGGATTCCCTGCACACACTGGAGTAAACGAGCCTGGTCCGCCTCCTGTTGTTCCACTCGGCGGCCCAGGTGGATAATGAGGTCCCGAGTTGTAGGTTCACCTTTTCCATCTGACGTCATGCCAGAGTATACTGTCACAGATTTAGGGTATTTGCTTACTGATTTTAGCACTACTCACCCAAGAGGTGCGGAGTCTAACGTGTTCCTGGTTTTCACCAGGGACCCCCGCAAGGAAGTGTGGTCTTAGCTGCGGGAACACGCAGGTCGCGGTCCTCTAGGGGAGTAATCAGTGAAGCAGTAGATGAAAGCGGTGTCGTACAGGCCCAGTCCAAACCGTGAATTCAGGAGATGTCCAAGGGATAGTTCAAAGCCGTAGTCAGGGAAGCCGGGTCGAGGTCAGAAGCACAGGAGGAAGAGTCAAATATCAAGCCGAGGTCAAGTTCACAGGGAGCACAGAACAGGGGTAGTCAGTAACAAGCCGGGTAATACACAGGAAGCACTGGAAACGGTACACAGGAACGCTGGAGCTAGGATGAGACCTAATACTCTGGCACTCTCCATGTGCCAGAGTGAGGTTTTTATACAGGTGCAGACCAATCACTGGCGGTGGTGACGCTAAACACCACCGCCGGAGTTACTAGGAAGCGTTCCGTTGCCTAGCAACGGAACGCGCGACCGCTGACCCGGAAGTATGCTCGGTTGCCTGGCAACCGAGCGCTCAGTCACAGAAGCAGACGTCCGTCTCTGTGCGGCAGGCATAGCACGGAGACGGCGTCTAACACAAGTTCTGTGTGCCCCGTGTATACTCTGCTTTACATTCATCTCCTCGTGCCCCTCCTCACATATATATAGCAGTGGTACAACTTGCTGACGCAGACCACTGACTCCTGTTCCCTGTGACACCAGTTTCAAGTATCCTCTCACATAGCAGTGGTACAACTTGCTATACGCAGACCACTGACAAGCCGGGTAATACCTACTTTCACCTGGATTCCATTCCTTCACTATAGACAGCGGTACAACTTGCTATACGCAGACCGCTGACTCTCACTACCTCCTCGCTACTCCAGGACATTCCTCCTCACTATAGCAGTGGTACAACTTGCTATACGCAGACCACTGACTTTCCTCACGTTTACTTGTCCATCTGGTTCCTCGTGTATATACATCTACTCATTACCAGTTGCTGCTAGTCATAGACTTTCCTTGAGCATTCTCTCACCATCTGCTGATTCTCCTGTTCCGTTGTCACCCTGCTACCAGAGAACCATAGTACCAGCTATATTACTCTGGTAAGTCCATCATCTGGTGATATCCTGGGCAAAGACTCCTAGTGCCCGTGACACACATTAAATTAATAACCTCCCCATCATTAAATGAATAGTCAAATCATCTCTCCTTAAATTAACAGGCACCACAATGACCCCACCATAAAATGAAATAACACCGAGCATCAATTTAATAGACTCAACCATGATCCCACCAATAAATGTATAGTCCCCACCACTATTAAATCACTAACTCCCAACCCAACCCTCACCTGCCATTAAATTAGGTTAATCCCCCTAGGTGCACACCAGAGGGAGTAATATAATCCTCCTTAGAAACTTGCTTGATGTCTCTTTGTCAACATTTTTTGATCATGAAATAATAGGTATCAGTGGTGCATGTCAGGAGGTGCACGCCCCACGTTTGACATGATGTCATGGGGGAGAGAGTGGCAGGCACAAACAGAGGAACACAATAGAGGAACGGACTGCACAGTGGCTGGTCAGTCAATTCCCACATTCCCAGGCTGGACGGGAGGGGGGGGGGGGGTTATTAAATTTGGCTGGACAGGACATGGAATTAACTTTTATTATATTTTGTTTATTAGCTCATAATATGGCTGAGTTAATTCTACAACAATATTTGGTTGTTAGAGTGCATATTATAGGTATGCCCACCATTGACCTATCTAGTTAATATAAAATATTATTATTAGCTAAACTATATTAACAATATAATTTAAACATATGGGAAATAACATTCAGCTCTACATTAGTTTACAATTTAAGATTTTAACCTTGCATTCTAATCAAAATGAGATCAAATTGATGTACTACATTTTCTAGGCAATTTGACTTTCATCATCATCTATTTATATAGAGCCACTAATTCCGCAACGCTGTACAGAGAACTCATTCCCATCAGTCCCTGCCCCATTGGAGCTTACAGTTTAAATTCCCAAACACAGACACACACACACAGACAGACAGAGGGACTAGAGTCAATTTGATAGCAGCCAATTAACCAACCAGTATGTTTTTGGAGTGTGGGAGGAAACCGGGGCACCCAGAGGAAACCCATGCAACACGGGGAGAACATAATAACTCCACACAGATAAGGCCATGGTTGGGAAACAAACTCATGACCCCAGTGCTGTGAGGCAGAAGTGCTAGCCCCTAAGCCACCCTGCTGCCCATAATTTTTTACTTTGCTAAATACCTATCTTGGTTTATGTAATCAATAATATTTTAATTAACATGGTCAATGCTGCTATATGGTAGCTTTTTGTTCTAAATTTTAGAGGATAAGGATTGATGCATATGTACAAGTGAAGTCTGTTGGTGGACACCTTTGTTGGTATAATCTTCAATATTTTATTTTATTTTAGAATACTATTTAAGGCTGGTGGTGATTTTTTTCTCTATAGCTGATATTTTTATTGTTACCACAGCTGTAAGATAATTGTACTAATCAGATATGCAATCATGAGTAAACATGTGTTTCCAGTTATAGGATGGATCATGACATAAGTAATAATAATTATAGTAATAATAATAATATATGTTTTGACTAGTAAAAAATAATTTTGCTTCTATGGCACATTCACAAAGTTTCTTCTATGACACATTCAGGTACTGTATATATAAGCAAAAATATATATAAAAATGTTTGCGTACATTAAACCATGTCACACTATTATTGAGCCCATTGAACCTAGTATCATTGGCATATGTTGCATAATTGCCAGGCTTGAATTTATATTTTGTATCCTCTTAGGCCACTATTATGGAACCTCCACCCCTCCATCACTGCTGAAGTACCCGAACCCAGTGTCTACCCACAATCCCACACATACACATAAAAGAAGGAAATAATAAAACATAACATTAAATTATAAACCACCCACAGAAACATTAGAAAGTGTGGTTACAGGATGAAACAAGAGACAGTCAAGTTGGTCTTTGCACAATCCTGGGCCTGAGAACAGCTCCAAAGTGTTTAGTGGTAGAAAAAATGTTCTATCAATAAAGACACCAAAAGGTTAAAGGTAAATAACCACAGTTTATTATGAGGATTTGTCTTACTTTAAACAATGTCAGAATCCAGTGTAACTGAAACAAACCTTTAAAAAGTGGTTTAAGTGAAATGTGATGTATATGTATAAGTGAAATGTGTATAACATAAAAGTATGCCATTGCAATTAACATGGTATTTAAAGTGAATTACTACTATGTTTTGTTTATCATTCCATGGAGAGTGCCTTACTGCATTTAAAAGCCATTTGTAATTGGCATTGCTTTGTACAGACATAATTAACTTTCTACTTTATTATTGTGTCATTAGCGTTGAGAAAAAAAGGGAAATGTGGCCAGTGATTCGGGTTTTGCATTTTAAGGGTAGTACAGTGAAAGTGTAAGTATTTACATTGAAAATGTAAGTCTTGGCTGTGACAGTAGGTCTCTCACACCTACTGTATTTTGGGTTAGCACTTGAATGGACTGACTGCAGTTCTGCTGAGTGAACTAAGCTACCGCTATGTCTAAGAAAATATTTGTTTAAGAGTTTATTACAAATAACCATACTTCATATTCCATTAGATAAGCAAACCTCATGCTTTTTCTTCCATGAAGAAATTGGGGGTTTCCGAATTTTACAGAATACAACTAATTATGACCATAAGTTGGGTGTACTAACTATGTTTCATATAGATTCATGTTTAACACTATGATCTTACAGTTTGACAGGTATCATATATTGCTAGTCTGAGCTATTGGTATACCTTGTTACTTTCACAATCTCTCAATATTTGGGTTCCTGCATACCTCCATACCCCTTCAGACATTATGACACTGTCATGACACTGGCTCTATCCTCACCAACAAAATCACGAGTGAATAGGTAATTTCCTTCAATATTATCTGCACACGCATCTCCTGAAATCATCTGTGTTGTTGTAAATATTCAAGTGATCAGATTGTATACAGGTTGTCTTTTCCCCCTGCCTCAAAACTAGATAATCACAGACAAGTAGAAGATGAAGAATATTAATGGACAGGTAGCCTGACACTAGTCAAACTACATTAATGTATGAATTCTGGTGCTCTCTGTATATTATGCAAAATCAAAATAAACTAAAATATGTTACTATATTTTTATTTATATAATATATTAAAAATTAGAAGGAGAATGCTAGATCAGAATAACTGAAAGTGGTTTAAACAACTTGTGGACATGAGAGATATTGCCCTTCTTAGCTGCAGGCCATCTATGTGCAGGGGGATGCTGGCAATTTTTAGTCCAGGGGGGAAGACTCATCAGCAGCCTATTAGGAAAAAAATTAAGGTGGCCCCGTGACTCAGCCCAAAGTAGCCCAGCGGGCAGATGCCCGCCAGCCTAGCTTGTCCCTATCTATGTACATGGAAACATGAAAATAAAGAGAAGGGGTCTTCATCAATAACAGTTCTTTCCATTTTCATTTGTAATCTCTTATACGCTTTGTTGAAACTACAATTTTACAGACATCAATATAGCAGAACGTGGATGTTGTTTTTCTCTAGGGTTAAGCTATTCTGTATATGTATGTGGTGCAAATTCAAGCACTAAAAGTAACATTTTACCTTATATATTTTACCTTCATTATAAGAGCCCACAATACTTTAGGGTAGACTGAAATTACAGATTGCCAAAACAGTCTGCTGGAAATCAATATACAACCGTGCAAAGCTTTTCTCCTGTCTGTTCATTCATTTTTAACAACTCATCTTTGCTCAATTAATCATTGAATCATACAGCAGTTATTCATACCTATATTTATAAACCTCTGATTGGTTAAAGAGTCTTTACTACCTCCGGGCCAACTTTCTCACCTCTCTGCAACTAAGTGTGTACAGTTTAGAGCAAACAAACAGGGCTTTGTGTGTTTTAAAGAAAAATACTTTCATTTTGAAATAGTTGCCCAAAAGTTATTGCCACAGACACTTGCTAAGTGTGGTAGCCTTGACCTTGCGGTCTCCTGCTCTTAACTGAACATATTATGTTGAAGATGATGACTTTTTTTTCTAGGAAAACTTTCAATGCTTGTCTATTTATCTAATTTAGATAATATTTTTCACATGGTGCATACAATTTTATGTTACAAAGCCCACCTATTTTTCCAGCCTATTTTATTTTGCTGTTAAGCTTACAATAAAATGTTGGTGTCTGAGTGACAAAAAGACTCATGGTGAAAAGGAACTAACCCTATGAGCCAAAGTCACAAATGTGGGCTTTTCAAGTAAAACATAGGGTTGTAAACTATAGGGACCTGATTCATTAAGGATCTTAACTTGAGAAACTTCTTATTTCAGTCTCCTGGACAAAACCATGTTACAATGCAAGGGGTGCAAATTAGTATTCTGTTTTGCACATAAGTTAAATACTGACTGTTTTTTCACGTAGGACATAAATACTTGATAGCTTATTTGTACACTGAAATTTAAAGTTGATATTTGTGTGCTACATGAAAAAACAGTCAGTATTTAACTTATGCGCAAAGCAGAATACTAATTTGCACCCCTTGCATTGTAACATGGTTTTGTCCAGGAGACTGAAATAAGAAGTTTCTCAAGTTAAGATCCTTAATGAATCAGGCCCTAGGTTCTTAATGTTATCTAATAATCAAATTCCCACACAAACATAAAGTTGCTTGTGAATTTGTCTCTTTTTAAACAATGGTGAATGTAATTCTGTTTTGATGTAATTAAATGTAAAAAAAATTTTTTATATCAATTTTAATGTTACCATTCATCTTGTTCAAATCACCATTAAAAGCACTATTTTTTTTGAAAGCTTCATTCCTCCAATTAAAATTAATTTTCAATGTTATTCAGTCACAAAAAATATTTATTATTTTGATGACTATTAAGCCATGCACACTTTTTAAACTGATATTTAAAAACATTTCCGAAAATTGCAATAAAATGTATTAATATTTGTGAATTTCCTATTAAACAAAAACGTTATTTTTTTTTCAACTTTAACTATCATTCCTGGGTCTCCAGGAAATCCCTCAATGTCTTGGTTATGGAATCAGTACATTTAAAAACCAAGGTATTCCATCTTTATTCAGTTTGAACAGACAATTCAGTATTTATTCTTATTGGATAGAGGTCAAGTGGACAAAAAAAGAAGGACAAGGAGAAGGAGGAAAAAAAGAATTAAAGGTCTTAAAATTTGGGATAAAGTATTTTGAATTATTAAAGATTTTGTTTTCAGTTATGTTGCTACTAATAATTAGGAATAATTTGTAAAAAAAAAGCCATGCTGCTCTATAATTCCCATTACCAGTTAACTACAGTTACTGCCTTCAACTTCCGTTCATGAAAACATTTGTCAAATTTTAAAGCAGTGCGTTTCACTTTTCTTGTTTTCCACTGAAGCTGCACAAGCACTTACGGAAAACATTTTCCTAACGCGCCCCTCCCCCTCGCTGGAGCCCCTGGGCCTACTACATACAGTCATTTTTCCATTCCTCTTACAGCCCATCCGAAAACCATTAAGCTGGGCCTAGAGTGGGAGGACAAGTCATAAGCTACAATCATGTCACAAGGCATGCTGAAGCTTCAGCATCCATAAAGTTAGCTCCTATTCAGGTGCACATGCCTACAGATCAGTACTCACAACCAGGTGCACTCAGACGACTACGCAAAATAAATCCTCGCATCTTCTCGGGTGTAATTGTGCAAAAGTAGACACATGACATCACAAAAGAACATTTTCTCTGTGGCTTTGCCCATTACAGTTTGTAAAAGACCTGTATTGTCTCCACGTTTGAGTTTTTACAGGTGACAGTCTGGATTGCTAGAATTCTGACCCATGCTGAATTGCATTTACTTGTCTTTGACAAGTATATACTTGCACTGTATTGGTTTGTGTGTTTCACAGGTGAGAGGCTCCCCTCCAGAACATAGAGTACATTTTTCACAAAAACGTTGTGTTTTGATCCAGAACTTGCGAGACACCTGAGGTAGCACTGAACAATTTATTTCATAGCAAAAACTTTCCCATTGGCAAGGAACAATTTCTCATTTGCTTTCTGCATTCTGATTTTTCTTCCATAAATTCTCTAGCTTTAAGAGCTGCTTCTACTCTCACTGTCTCTTATGGTGACTTTATGTCCTTCCTGAGTTGTGTTGCTCAACTAATTTTCCTTTGACAAACTTCAACGTGAGCTCTGATTCTGGTTTTGCTTCAATGGCATGTAAATGACTCAGGAATGCTATACAGGAGCAAAGCTGCTATATGTCTATCTTTAATGTCGTTTCCAATTTCTCTCAAATGCTATGAAATGTCTAAAACTGCATCCACATGCTTTTGCATTTCCTGATGCCTTAGCAGTCTTGTGCTAAATAATCTTTCATTCAGTGTCTGTGGTGCTTTCCACATTCCTTTGGCTGTGGTTTATTTCCTGATGTGAGTTAATCATCTTCTACTAGTAACCATATTACTGCTTTAGCCGGACTGTTTATTTTATTCAGTAAGTCTTCAGAATTGCATTCTGGTCTCTGTGTGCTGAATACTTCCAGCAAGTCATCTTTACATAGAATAATTTCCATATTGAACTTTCTGCTGGTAATTGCAGTTGCTCACATTTGCTATGCCTGATTTCACCAGTGGATCAGGCTCTTTCTATTTTTCCAAATATTTACAGAATTTGATACAACAATGATCTGAATTTGGCCCATAACCTGTTTGAATCCTAAACATTCCTTTCCTAAGTTATCCGTAATAGCTGTGGAGTAATCTTTCGCTATAGTAACTATAACACTGTGCAATAGATGGCCAGTAATTTGGAGGTAGGGTGGTGTTGTATGCAACTTATGGAAAAACAGATTTCTTTGCACTATATGGAAAGAAATTGGGAAGGTGATCTCTGTAGTATATAACTGGTAACTGGGGGGTAGTGATTGCTGTACAATATTTGGTATACAGTTAGGTGGGTGATCTCTCTTCAATATATTTTGGCAATTGGGGTTTATTTGCATAATGATTGGTTTCAATGGGAGTCTCTCTGTGTCTGACAATGTGGGATTTCTCTGTGTAATATGTGGTTGGTAATGAGGCGCTTCTCTGTGTAATTTATAGCTGGTAATGGGGGGTTTCCAGAAACACTCATTACATAACCCTTTCACTCCAGATTACCCCATACATTTTAGCATACAGGCTAATCTAGCTGCAGCATAGTTTCCTCAGGATCCGTCTGAGGACTAAAAGAACACAGCCTGCTACATCAGTGATCAGCAGTAGGAGGCTGCATTTGCAGTAAAGATCTCACTGCTGCATGACCATGACACTTACATCAGATTGATGCTCCAGAATGATGTGAACATGGGCCAGCATTTTAGTGCATCAATCAATCATGTTTAGAAAGGAAGCATGTTCACACTTCCTCTGAGACACGAGAGAGGGCAACTGGATGACAATGACACATGAAAAGGGGGCAATATATGAGGATGGCAATAAAGTATGATAAGGGGTAATGGTATAGCAATGATACTTGAGAGGACCAGGGAGTAGTGAGACATGAGAAGTGGCCATGAGGGATGGCAATGACAAATATGAGAGGGGCCAGTGAGGGTGTCAATGAAAGATTTGAGAGGGGCCAAAAAGATAGCAATGAACGGGGGCAATAAGAGGGCAATAAGGCAGTAAGAGATGAGAGGGGAGAATGAGAAAAATGAGAGGGCTTAATGAAGATGGCATTAAGAGAGAGCAATGAGAAGCATCAGAAGAGACAAAGAGAGTGACAATAGGGTGTGGTAAGGATGATGACAATAAGAGGCAGAGTGGACACTGAGGCTGGCATTGAGACTATGAAGGGGTCAATGAGCAGGGGAGTAGATCTTATATATAAAATATAATGTACATACATGTACATATAAATATGTTATAGTAATCCTGTGGTTGTGTCCAGCACTACAGACATGTTTTTTTTGCTATAATGGCAATTTAACATAGCTCTTGGGAGATGCTTATTAAACTAAAAGTGCTTATAGATTTGTGGAAAGGTCAAAAAATATCAAGAGGCACAAGTGTACAATTGTACCAGTTTACAATTACCACTTATATTAAATTAAATAAAACATTTTTGTTCACCTCCTAAAATACTGATTGGTTTAGCTTCATTAATGGCTTAAATTAAGCATGAGAATAATGAGACATCGGGATCACCTTTATATTATGTGGCTATTGTCTGCGTGTGTTTTTTTCCCATTGGACACAGTGGGACTAGAAATGTCCTTCTCCTCTGAGGTTCAATTGGTAAATCCCACTTGGGGTGTGGAAATGGTTGTGGACCTACTGCGGGACAAAGACCCCTCTCCACACTTTCATCTGATTTCAGTAAGGCCCACTATATTCTATCACTAACATTATATTGATAAACAATTCAGTGTCTCAAAATACATTGTGTAACCATTTTCACTTGTACAAGTCAAAGTGGTGTTTGTAAATATGATGCAGGTGACATAAGAAAGTAGGTTTCATTAGCTATGTAATGACTATGTTTGTGCCATAAATGTAACTGTCATCGCAACCACCTGGATCTCTGCAGTCAAATGTTATGTTTATACATGATATAGTAGTGATTGTAATATACATCTTGTTGTTCTACCTGTCAATATGTTTGTGATATATTTTTCATATTTGATATTCTTTCCCATTAAACTGTGGATTTTACCTGAGCAGACCCAAATTTTCAACACTTTGATCCACTGTTATGGCTGCCGATACTGGCCTTAACTCCCAGAACAGATAGAAGAGGTCTTTGACTTTAGCAGCAGACCTTTCCCGTAGAGCTTGATACGCTCACAGATACTTGGATGCCCCCATGTCTTAATCTCAGAGTAGTGGGAGCTTATATGCAGAAAACGTAGCTCAGAGGTTGGGAGAAGATACTGAAGTTTAGGAAGCCAAACAGAATCAGGCAACCAACTGTGATCCAGTAAACAGTACAGGGCAACCAGTAAACAGTAAACAGATCCAGATCCAGTAAACAGGTCAGGGCAACAGGTAAATGAGCAGAATCCGGCAAACAGGCAGAGGTCACAACAGGTATCAAACAGAATAACAGGCAAGGTATCCACAAGGAGCAGGTCAGCTAGTGAGGAAACAGAAGCTATAACTGGCAGGGAGGCTAAGCCCTTCCTGCCTAATATACCTAGAAGGGCCAATCAGAAACAGGAGGGCACAGCAGCAGTAATCAGCCTCAGGAAGCTGTTAATTAATTCTGCTGCTTTGCGCACTTGTTTGGCTGTCCCTTACACAGCATCTTAGCAAAAGGGCGTCCAGGCCATTGCCTTGGTGACGGTCAGAAGAAATCCGTAAGTGACGTCCCGGTCGTCATGGAGACGGCCGGGAAGCAGGCAGGCCTCAACAGCGAGTCGTGGCGGCTTGAGGCACCACCGCGGCTCGTAACACCCATACTGTCCTCAGTCTCTGGAAACATTTTTGTAATTACTGATTTTTTTTGAGAAAAAAAGTGTATTTGCAAACCATTTAAAAAAATCGGTATAGCTCTTATCAAAATGAAGCATCATTTCAGAGTAAAAGCAAAATTTGTTGTCTCATTGCGCACATCTATTACATTTTTCTAAACACTGAAGGCCTGATTCATCTTCGGACGCAACCTGCATGCAATTTGCATTTAAAAAAAACAAGCACGGAATTTGAGTGTATTTCCGACTGTATTCAAATGCAATTGGATCTCAATATATGTTTCCATTTGAATCTGGGTATAAGTACGCTCTGGCTAAATGTTACTTGCCGTATGTAGACAGTTAGAACACAGTGCTGGCTATGCACATGGGTATGCCAGTGACCTAGTGGTTAGCACTTCTGCCTCACAGCACTGGGGTCATGAGTTCGATTCCCAATCATGGCCTTATCTGTGTGGAGTTTGTATGTTCTCCCTGTGTTTGCGTGGGTTTCCTCCGGGTTTTCCGGTTTCCTCCCACACTCCAAAAAACATATTGGTAGGTTATTTGGCTGCTATCAGAATTGACCCTAGTCTCTCCCTCTATGTCTGTCTATCTGTGTCTGTGTGTGAGTGTGTATTAGGAAATTTAGACTGTAATCTCCAATGGGGCAGGGACTGATGTGAGTAAGTTCTCTGTACAGCGCTGCGGAATTAGTGGCGCTATATAAATAAATGATGATGATTATGATGATATGTGCAATATAAAGTCCTATCAGAATGCATGTACACAAAATTATTTTATAAAACGAAAGAACAACTCTTAATACTATAATGAAAATATTTGTATTTTTTTATTTTAACAGTAAATATATAAATGAGAATGTTCTTATTGCCTACTGTACATACAATGCAGTAAAATAAGAAAAGAATCCTGAAAGCGCACAGTAAAAATGAACAATATATATTGTAAATAATCCAAATCCAAATGGTGGAATTAGCTAGTCCCGCTGCTGTACAAGGGATATGTGTACTCCTAAATGAATCACCAAAAGAGAAGAAATGAAAACAGTGCATCACTTGCATTTATATAAAAATAACAATAAAGGCTTTTGCTAGAAGTAAGTAGAATTTGAATAACGTCTCCTTACAAAGTGCCTCCACTAAGCACAGGAACGGTCTTTTAGTCAATTGAGCGCCAGTTAAATACAATCAGTTATAGAAGTCTTAGCCAAACTTTTACATGAAACCCCCTCTTGAGTCATAATAAACCGAGCAACTGGGCAAAGTACTAAAGAGAGTTCTGCACCCTAGCAGCAATTACCAGAGCCAAAAGTGTGGATAACTTATAGTTAAGTCAATTAAAGGTTAAAGGTCAATAGAAGAATTATCAAAAGAAGATAGATATTCCAGGAGAGTAGTAATGTAAGATTATAAATGAAAAGTTCAAATACATAATTGATTTCAGGGTATTTGTAGCAATTTCATTGTGAAACTTCTGAGAAAGCTACCCAAATTAGACTGTTTTGGAATTAAACCATTACATGTAGTCCACAATAACTGTGTTATATGTTTGCTTTTTTTAAATAAAAATATTCGGTCTAATTGAAGAGTATTTGGCTCCCCACTTGTAATTGCCAATGTCCTGACTATCATAAAATACACACCATGGTTTGAGGGAAAGGTGTATACTGCAGATATAGGGGCAACCTTATTGCCATTATATTGATCTTTTGCACCTTCACTACATTATATAATCTACATGCCCTGAATGAATGACTTCGCAGAACAACAAAGTTTTTAAAACTTGAAAATTACTTTTAAGCTTTGTAGCAGCTCTTTGATGAAGTTTGGGTGAAAAGATGTGAACATGACAAAGATGATTGCGTTCATTAACTCTCGGTGCTAAATATGCCATTCAAACTGAATAAAGCCAATATGCTATATGAACTGTAGATACATAGTCAAAGGTTTGGTCAATTCTAAGGAAAACTCAGGCGAAATCTATCAATAAGGCCATATACAGGGTTATAGAGAATATAAACTCTGGGATGTATTTTCTCTCTCCTGGTCTGTCTTATCCAACATATGGATTAAGCCGAGCTGTATCTGTATTTTTGGATTTATTTTTTTGTGTGCTTATGCAGAATTAGATCATGCTTTTAAAAAGAGAGAAGTGAAATACATAATCCCTGTCAGGAGCCGCAGCGGCCCCGGACACCGCCACGACTCATTTCCTTCTGGTTCTGGAGTCCCGGCCTTCTTCATGACAACTGGGACGTCAATTCCTGTTTCTCAGCCCCGACCATTGCCAGGGCAAAGGCCGGACGCCGAGTGTCCTGTTAGCACGCCCCGGCACTAACAGGACAGCCGGGCACATGCGCTGAAGTGTATACAGCCTGTTGGCTGATTAATGGGGCAATTTATTAATAGTCAGGTCCTGAGGATTGTTACAGGGCAAAGTCCTGATTGGTTGGTTCCATTATTTAAGGCAGAGAGGGCTTAGCCTCCCTGCTGGTTATAGCGTGGACTTACCCTGTTGCTGACCTGCTCTTGTCCTGTTCCTACTTGTCCCAGTTCCTGTGAATACTCTGCCTGTTTTTCGATTTGACCTGTTGTTGTGACCCTTTGCCTGTATCTTGGACCCTGTCTGCTAGCCTGTGACCCTGACCCTTTGGCCTGTACCTTGGACTCCGCTGTTTTGCCTGTGACCCTTACCCTTGGCGAGTTATCCGACCTTTCTACCTTGCTTGTGACCCCTGACCTCAGCTTATGTCTGACCATCCGTTACCATATACTCTGCCTCCCCTGGCCTGCCGCTGTGGTATTGAATAACGAACTGGTACTACGCTAGGAATTAAGTCCTGGGGGCATCCGAGTACCTGTGAGCACATAAAGCTCTACAGGAAAGGCGGCTGCTGTAGGTGAAGACCTCTGTCATCTGTTCTGCAAGTCAGTTATCAAACCGGCAGCCTAACACTTCCCAAAGTCAAACGTATCAGATTTAGAACTAAGAACTTAAGAAATAAAATTTAGAACCAACCTGTGTCTCTCTATACCCATAGAGTAAAAGAGGAGATAGACCCCCCACCCCGTATACTGCCAACACATGTTTTGTGAGAGACTCAGTATCACAGGCCTGACCGACCTGAAGCTCTCCAGGTGTTGTGAAACTACAAGCCCCGACATGCTCTGCCAACCTAGTCAGCCAATAACTGGCAGTGTATGCTGGGACTTGTAATTTCCCAACACCTGGACAGCCAAAGGTTGCCCGGGCCTGACCTAGCATATATGGAAAAGTTTGTCATGGGAAGGTTTTTGTAAAATCCCACACAGCTCATTTCCAAATCGCTGATATTACAAGGATATTAGTTTCACTCTGCTTAGGTTCTAAATCAGAAGCTAGAGCTACTGAGTTGGATGAGATATTGTGCTCCAACAGGTACTTCTTTAGGTACATTTATTTTTATTTAAAAAAATGGAAGCAGACAATGTCCATGTGTTTTTTTGTCCTCAACAAGGCTCATTAGAAAAGTTTTCTTACTTCTTTGTAAGAAAAGGGAGGTTGGGGCTTGTGCCTTCGGAGAAAAGGAAAAGCTGAGCACAGCTAATGAGTATTGCCTAACATACTAAGGTGGCTGTTTCCTATTGTGATTTATTTAAAAATGATATTAAATATCTTAAATTGTTGTTGGGAATGTTATCATTACTATTTAATTTGAACTGCAGACATTTCAAGAATGAAATACATATACATGCTCTAACAGTTTAATGACAGTTGGCAGGTTGTGGGAGGTAGGAGAGGACCACAAATTGCATTTACATTTTTATCTGTGGTAACAATAAGTAGTTTACCAAAGCAGTATGAATGTTAAATTAATAAATTTAAAAGCTTTCCGCCTCCCCACATATAAAGAGGTGTAGAGGAGTCATATATTCCTGTAAACAGGAAATTAAAAACTTTTCCATATAACCCTATTTACAGATTTATTTATGGTGTTTTTTTCTGCTGCTAGCTTACAGTAATCCGCTATAGCTATTTGTCATCTGTTACTTTTGCCATATCATGCACCTAGTCTAATTTTAAAAATGAAAGCATAATCAATTGAATTAAACATATGAAGTACAGTCATGGCCAAAAGTTTTGAGAATGACACAAATATTGTTTTTCACAAAGTTTGCTGCTTTAGTGTTTTTAGACCTTTTTGTTAGATGTTGCTATGGTATACTGAAGGAAAATTACAAGCATTTCATAAGTGTCAAAGGCTTTTATTGACAATTACATTAAGTTTATGCAAATAATCACTAGTTGCAGTGTTCACCCTTCCTTTTCGCCCTGGCATGCTGTCAATCAACTTCTGGGCAACATACTGACTCATGGCCGCCCATTCTTGCCTAATCAATGCTTGGAGTTTGTCAGAATTTGTGGGTTTTTGTTTGTCAACCCACCTTTTGCGGATTGACTACAAGTTCTCAATGGGATTAAGGTTTGAGGAGTTTCCTGGCCTTGGATCCAATATTTCGATGTTTTGATCCCCAAGCCACTTAGTTATCCATTTTGCCTTATGGCAAGGTGCTTCATCATGCTGTAAAAGGCATTGTTCGTCGCCAAACTGTTCTTGGATGGTTGGGAGAAGTTGCTCTTGGAGGATATTTTGGTACCATTCTTTATTCATGTCTGTGTTCTTAGGCAAAATTGTGAGTGAGCCCACTCCCTTGGCTGAGAAGCATTCTCACACAGGAATGGTCTCAGGATGCTTTACTGTTGGCATGACACAGGACTTATGGCAGCGCTCAGCTTTTCTTCTCCAGACAAGCATTTTTCCAGATGGCCCAAACAATCTGAAAGGGGATTCATCAGAGAAAATGACTTTACCCCAGTCCTCTGCAATCCAATCCCTGTACCTTTTGCAGAATATCAGTCTGTCCCTGATGTTTTTCCTGGAGAGAAGTGGTTTCTTGCTGGCCTTCTTGACACCAGGCCATCCTCCAAAAGTCTTCATCTCACTTTGCGTACAGATGCACTCATATCTGCATGCTGCCATTCTTGAGCAGGCTCTGCACTGTGGTGCTCCAATCTCGCAGCTGAATCAACTTTAGGAAACGGTCCTGGTGCTTGTTGGATGTTCTTAGGCACCCTGATGTCTTCTTCACAACTATTGAACCTCTCTCCTTGAGGTTCTTGATGATCCGATAAATAGTTGATTTAGGTTCAATCTTACTAGCAGCCTGTGAAGCCCTTTTTGTGCAAAGCAATGATCACTGCACGTGTTTCCTTGCAGCTAACCATGGCTAACAGAGGAAGAAAATGATTTCAAGCACCACCCTCCTTTTAAAGCTTTCAGGGGCATATTCAATTGTCCGCGGTTTCTGCCACGGCAAAACTATTACCGGTATTACGATAATAGTAAGCCAGATTTCAGCTCGCAGCTCCCTGAGCCGTGAGCTGACATCCAGCGAGAAAAGTACCATAACACCGATATTTACGTGCACTATTACCGTAATGGTAATAGTGCGCGCACCGCAATAATTTTGGCTGTAAAGCCAACAATTGAATATGCCCCTCCGTCTCTTATTCTAACTCAATCAGCATGAGTGATCTCCAGCCTTGCCGTTCGTCAACACTCTCACCTGTGTTAACGAGACCAGTTGTCAGCTAGCCCTTTTGTGGCAGGGCTGAAATGCAGTGGAAATGTTGTTGGTGGGATAAAGTTCATTGTCATGACAAAGAGGGACTTTCAAATTAATTAGGGTTCAGTGCTTATTCAGTGAACATCTATCAGGACAGGTTCAAGACACTTATAGTACAATATTGCCTATGCTAAACCATACCTGGAGCCTAGTAAAATGTAAAGAATAACTCCTGGTACATAAAAACATGTAACTTTTGTTGCCAAGAATAGTGCACTGACCAATTTTTGTGCTTCCAAGTATAGAAAGTAATATCAAGGGTGCAAGTTGAACCATATCTGGTGCCAGGTGTAATGTGAAAAGTCATATTATTTACTAAGTATAATATGCTAGGTTAAGCCATCTGTCTTGCCAAATTGTATATGCAGAACTATAGACAGTGCCAAGTTTGATATGCATATTTAATATGAGGTGTCGTCTAAATTGTTGCAACTTTTCTGTTGCCAACTATAGTATGTTAAGCCGTGTCAACAAATATAATATGCAGAATGATAGCTGGTTACAAGTCTAATATGTAGACCCAAAGCTTGTGCCAAGACCAATATTTAAACCTATATCTGGTGGTACCACTTATATCAAGAGCCATATCTGCATTCAGTGTAGGGGGTAAATGTATCAATCTGCGGGTTCTTCAACACCCGCGTGTTCAGCCTCTTCCGCGATTAAATTTCAAGCGGCGCTGCATTGTAAAGGGAAGTTAACCCTTTACAATGCAGCGCCGCTTGAAATTTAATCGTGGAAGAGGCTGAACACGCGGGTGTTGAAGAACCCGCAGATTGATACATTTACCCCTAGGTGTGTAACCTTATGGCTGGGCCAACTGTGGTAGAAAAATCTGCAACTTTCTGGCAGCATTGAATGTTAAATACCTTTCTGGAGCACAAGCAAAATATTACAAATAAAATATACTAATATAATATATAACAGTTGAATTTTGTAATTTGGATCTTGAGAGAGCTAAACATATTTAATAAAGGTGAAATGAGAAAAGGTTCTGACATTTTTAGAGTACAGTAAAGCTTGACTGCTTGAAATTAAATCTCATGTATTGCCTTCTCTCTAAAACAGTACTAGTCCCATATTTGTTTCTATTTCTCAGTAAGAGATTTGCATCAATGTTTGTTGATCATTAGAAGTGAGTGAGATGCAGAAAACGACAACAATGGAACAATACACAAGAAAACCGTGAATCAAACAGTACAAACATCAAATAAACATATTTCAAGCTTAACATGAACATATTTACCTTTGCCATACTCATAACATTTTATACTCACTTGCAAAGGTTAAAAAGATGGCATCATCAATGTGTACAACATATTTATCCAGATCTAGAAAAAATGGACAATACAATCATGGAAAGCAGAGACAACATTTTTTAAACAATAAGTAATTAATATGTACTAATTAGGAATATTCTGAACACCTCACAATATAGTTCTTAGTCCAAAACGTTGCAACGAGCTATCTTTCTGGACTGCGTAGTGGAGTGGTCCCCACAATATAATAAGAAAACCATCAACTGGTCTTAATCGCACCAAAACATGTACGTGGACTGCGTAGAGGAGTGGGTCACCACGATATAAATTAAAAACCCTGAACTTGTATGATTCGCACCAATAATGTACCTGGACTGCGTAGAGGAGTGGGTCACCACAATATATATAATAAGAAAACCATCAACTGGTATGAATCGCACCGAATAATGTACCTGGACTGCGTAGAGGAGTGGGTCACCACAATATAAATTAAAAACCCTGAACTTGTATGATTCGCACCAATAATGTACCTGGACTGCGTAGAGGAGTGGGTCACCACAATATATATAATAAGAAAACCATCAACTGGTATGAATCGCACCGAATAATGTACCTGGACTGCGTAGAGGAGTGGGTCACCACAATATAAATTAAAAACCCTGAACTTGTATGATTCGCACCAATAATGTACCTGGACTGCGTAGAGGAGTGGGTCACCACAATATATATAATAAGAAAACCATCAACTTGTATGATTCGCACCAATAATGTACCTGGACTGCGTAGAGGAGTGGGTCACCACAATATATATAATAAGAAAACCATCAACTTGTATGATTCGCACCAATAATGTACCTGGACTGCATAGAGGAGTGGGTCACCACAATATAAATTAAAAACCCTGAACTTGTATGATTCGCACCAATAATGTACCTGGACTGCGTAGAGGAGTGGGTCACCACAATATAAATTAAAAACCCTGAACTTGTATGATTCGCACCAATAATGTACCTGGACTGCGTAGAGGAGTGGGTCACCACAATATATATAATAAGAAAGCCATCAACTTGTATGATTCGCACCAATAATGTACCTGGACTGCGTAGAGGAGTGGGTCACCACAATATAAATTAAAAACCCTGAACTTGTATGATTCGCTCCAATAATGTACCTGGACTGCGTAGAGGAGTGGGTCACCACAATATAAATTAAAAACCCTGAACTTGTATGATTCGCACGAATAATGTACCTGGACTGCGTAGAGGAGTGGGTCACCACAATATATATAATAAGAAAACCATCAACTGGTATGAATCTCACCGAATAATGTACCTGGACTGCGTAGAGGAGTGGGTCACCACAATATTATTAAAAAACCCTACACAGGTCTGAATTCCACCCAAAAAGTTTATGGACTGCGTAGTGTAGTGTTCCCCACAATATTATTTAAAATTTTTGCAGCAACAGTCAACGTTGTTTAATATCTGATACACCTCTATCTGGACTGCATAGTGGAGTGGCCCCGGTACCCAATTTGGTACCGGGGCCACAATACCTCCTCCAAACATGGTACAGACCATTTGTCATTGAGATCCCATCAAGTATGTTAAAGATAGACAGGGTCGAAGTGTTATTGGTTGACTTTGTAAACCAAAAAACTGTCCCTGTTGCACATAGTCGTGCAATGAAGACTGACTTTTTCATTTAAAGGCACCATCTTTCAAGTGTAGTGTTTGTAAGTCATATTATACTTTTGGTAAAATTGGTTTATTTTGTTCCTCTTTATGGTAACTACTAATAGAATTAAAGTATTAAATAGAAGCGGCAGTTCCTCTTTATGGGAATTAGTAATAGAATTAAAGTATTAAATAGAATTAAAGTATTAAATAGAGTGGTATAGAGTGGTAGTGTGGTATAGAGTGGTCCCCACAATATAATAATAAAACCCTCAACTGGTCTGAATTCCACCAAACAAGTATCTGGACTGCGTAGTGGGGTGGCCCCGGTACCCAATTTGATACCGGGGCCACAATAAAATAAATACACCCTCAACTGGTCTGAATTCCACCAAACAAGTATCTGGACTGCATAGAGGACTGGCCACTGGCCACCACAATATAATATATAGAAAACCTTCAACAGGTCAGAATTACACCCCAAAATAGTATCTGGACTGCGTAGAGGACTGGCCACTGGCCACCACAATATAATATATAGAAAACCTTCAACAGGTCAGAATTACACCCAAAAATAGTATCTGGACTGCGTAGAGTAGTGGGCACTGGGCACCACAATAAAAAATATATAGAAAACCTTCAACAGGTCTGAATTAAACCCAAAAATAGTATCTGGACTGCATAGAGGACTGGCCACTGGCCACCACAATATAATATATAGAAAACCTTCAACAGGTCAGAATTACACCCAAAAATAGTATCTGGACTGCGTAGAGGACTGGCCACTGGCCACCACAATATAATATATAGAAAACCTTCAACAGGTCAGAATTACACCCAAAAATAGTATCTGGACTGCGTAGAGTAGTGGGCACTGGGCACCACAATAAAAAATATATAGAAAACCTTCAACAGGTCTGAATTAAACCCAAAAATAGTATCTGGACTGCATAGAGGACTGGCCACTGGCCACCACAATATGATATATAGAAAACCTTCAACAGGTCAGAATTACACCCAAAAATAGTATCTGGACTGCGTAGAGTAGTGGGCACTGGGCACCACAATAAAAAATATATAGAAAACCTTCAACAGGTCAGAATTACACCCAAAAATAGTATCTGGACTGCGTAGAGTAGTGGGCACTGGGCACCACAATAAAAAATATATAGAAAACCTTCAACAGGTCTGAATTAAACCCAAAAATAGTATCTGGACTGCATAGAGGACTGGCCACTGGCCACCACAATATAATATATAGAAAACCTTCAACAGGTCAGAATTACCCCCAAAAATAGTATCTGGACTGCGTAGAGTAGTGGGCACTGGGCACCACAATAAAAAATATATAGAAAACCTTCAACAGGTCTGAATTAAACCCAAAAATAGTATCTGGACTGCATAGAGGACTGGCCACTGGCCACCACAATATAATATATAGAAAACCTTCAACAGGTCAGAATTACACCCAAAAATAGTATCTGGACTACGTAGAGTAGTGGGCACTGGGCACCACAAAAAAAAATATATAGAAAACCTTCAACAGGTCTGAATTACACCCAAAAATAGTATCTGGACTGCGTAGAGGACTGGCCACTGGCCACCACAATATAATATATAGAAAACCTTCAACAGGTCAGAATTACACCCAAAAATAGTATCTGGACTGCGTAGAGTAGTGGGCACTGGGCACCACAATAAAATATATAAAAAAAACCTTCAACAGGTCTGCATTACACTGCACATACGGCTGCTCCTCCATCCTCTCCATCATATACATGTTGGAGTTTCAGCGTGTGAAAACCTCTTGTTTTTGATAATGTCAGTGCATTTTGAATATTTTTCAATTTGCCCCACACCACTGAATGTACTTTATCTATGATACGCATCTATCTATCTTGACTGCGTAGTGTGGTGGCCCCGGTACACAATTTGGTACCGAGGCCACAATATAATTAAAAAACCCTCCACGGGTCAGAATTCCACCAAAAAAGGGTATGGACTGCGTAGTGTGGTGTGCCCGGAACACAATTTTTTACAGCGCCAACAATATAATTAAAAAATTGGGCATCAACTGTCACCGTTGCTTAATATCTGATACACCTAAATATGGACTGCACAGTGGAGTGGCCCCGGTAGTAAATTTGGTGCCGCGGCCACAATACCTCCTCCAGCTTCCAAGTGTAGTGTTTATAAAGACAGACAGCGTTGAAGTGTTATTAGTTGACTTTCTTAACCCTAAAATTGTCCCTGTTGCAAATATTCGTGTAATGGACAGTTACTTTTTCATTGAAAGACTCAAGCTTTCAAGTGTAGTGTTTATAAAATATAAACAACAATACAGTAGTTTTAGAGCACGTCAATACCTCTTGTTTTAAATTATGACAGGGCATTTTACTTTTAGTTTAATTTCTTGAATTTGTTTAAATTTGGTTTTACTTTTTGAACATGGCAAACGACTGTTGAATAGTCATATAATGCAAAAAAAAAAAGTTCCAAGATGGAATTGTCCTTGGGCCCTCACACCCACCCTTATGTTGTTGAAATAGGACATGCACACTTTAACAAACCAATCATTTCAGCGACAGGGCCTACCAAACAACTTTGGCTGAAATGATTGGTTTGTTTGGGCCCCCACACCAAAAAAGCTATTCATCTCTCCCTGTACAGACTAAACAGGCTCTACTGAGGCAAGATGTCATCCTCATCCTCAACCTCTGATTCCTCTCCCCCTACAGTGTGTACTTCCTCCTCATCACACATTATCAATTCGTCCCCGCTAGACTCCACAACCACAGGTCCCTCTGCACTATCTGGAGGGCAGTGCTGTACTTCATTGAGGAATTGATTATTCATTTTTATAAACATCATTTTTTCAATGTTATGAGGAAGCAACCTCCTTCGCCGCTCACTGACCAGGTTCCCTGCTGCACTAAAAACTCTTTCCGAGTACACACTGGAGGGGGGACAACTCAGGTAAAATAGAGCCAGTTTGTACAGGGGCTTCCAAACTGCCTTTTTTTCCTGCCAGTAACAATATGGACTGTCTGACATGTCTACTTGGATGGTGTCAGCAAAGTAATCATCCACAATTTTTTCTATTGTGACAGCATCCAATGCAGCGAGAGTAGACATGTCTGCAATGGTTGGCAGGTCCTTCAGTCCGGACCAGATGTTATCAGCATCCCCGCCAGCGCCTCTTTTGGGAAACTGAGCTTTTTCCTCGCAGCCATAGATGTGGAAGAAAATGAGGGTGGAGCTGTTGGCATGTCACGGTCCTCTTCAGAGGACAATCTCCTGACCAGCAGGTCTTTGCACCGCTGTAGACTTGTGTCCGCCGGAAACAGAGACACAACATACGCTTTAAACCGAGGATCGAGCACGGTGGCCAGAATGTATTCCTCTGACTTTAAAAGAGTGACCACCCTCTGATCCTGGCAAAGCGTACGAAGGGCTACATCCACAAGAGCTACATGCTACCAGCTCCTCCCTCACTTTCTCCAGCTGCTTCTGCAACAGCCTGATCAGGGGAATGACCTTACTCAAGCTGGCAGTGTCGGAACTGACTTCTCGTGTGGCAAGTTCAAATGGCTGCAGAACCTTGCACAACACGGAAATCAGTCTCCACTGCGCTTGACTGAGGCGCATCCCCACTCCTTTGCCTATGTCGTAGGTGGCTGTGTAGGCCTGAATGGCCTTTTGCTGCTCCTCCATCCTCTGCAGCATATAGAGGGTGGAGTTCCAGCGCGTCACAACCTCTTGTTTGAGGTGATGGCAGGGCAGGTTCATGCTTTTTTGATGTGCCTCTAGTCTGCGGTAGGCACTGGCTGAATGCCGAAATTGTCCAGCAATTTTGCGCGCCACCGCAAGCATCTCCTGCACACCCCTATCACTCTTGAGGTAATGCTGCACCACCAATTTAATGGTGTGGGCAAAACATGGGACATGCTGGAAATTGCCCATATTTAATGCCCGCACAATGTTACTGGCATTGTCTGACACCACAAATCTCCATGAGAGTCTAAGTGGGGTAAGCCACTGGGAGATAATTTCCCTCAGTATCTCTAATATGTTGTCAGCGTTGTGCCTCTTATTAAAGCCTGTAATACACAATGTTGCCTGCCTTTGCACGAGCAGCCATTTTGTAGATGCTGCTACTGATGCAGCTGTTGCTGTTGCTGTTGCTGCGGAAGGGGATGCATCTACCCAGTGGGCTGTCACAGTCATATAGTCCTTCGTTTGCCCAGAACCACTTGTCCACATGTCCGTGGTTAAGTGGACAGTGGGTACAACCGCATTTTTTAGAGCACTGAGGACACTTGATCGTACTTCTCTGTACATTTTTGGTATCGCCTGCCTAGTGAAGTGGAATCTCGACGGGATTTGGTACCGGGGACACAATACCTCCATCAACCCTCTAAATCCCACTCCACTGATGGCGGACACCGGGCGCACGTCTAACACCAACATTGCAGTTACAGCCGCAGTTATACGCTTTGCAATAGGGTGACTACTATCGTATTTTGTGGTCATGGCAAACGACAGTTGGACGGTCAATTGTTTTGTGAAAGACTTAGCGGTCTTACGACTTCCCCTCTGGGAAGATGACAGACTAACAGCAGCAACAGCAGCAGTGGCAGTTTAGGCGTACCGCTGCAGGATTCCTCGGATGAATCCCGTATTGAGGAGGACTCAGTCTGGCTGCTGACTTGGGCTGCAGGACTGAATCTGATGGAGATTGTGGAGGAAGTTGACGAGGAGGGTGTTGCTGGTGTGTATCCAACTGGACCACGGGATTTAGGTGTCCCTGTACCGATGAGGGTCCTAGCCCCAGTTCCTGAACTAACCACTGAACTATGAAGGTTATTCAGGTGACGTATAAGGGAGGATGTTCCTAGGTGGGCAAGATCCTTACCCCTGCTTATTTGAGCTTTACATAAGCCATATGGCCATACATTGGTTGTCTGGATTTGGATAAAAATAACTCCAGACCGAAGAGGTGCATATTTTGGTCTTCTGACCAGGCATGACGATGGGCTTTTTCATCCCATGGACATCAGCTGTTTCCCCCCCTGGTGCCTCATTTACAATAACCACATCACCATCCTCATCATCAAGTTCCTCCACAGCGCCAGCTACATCATCAATAGGCTCCTCCCGAGCCACCTCTTCCCGTACAGTGATTGGAAGGTCAGGCTTGACAACCACCAACACCCTTGGACTCGCCTTGAGGATTTGTGATAATTTCTCTTTAGAAGGCAGAGTTGTTTGCTGTTTTGTTGCTGACAGCATAACACTCTTCAATTTTTTGTAGGGGGGGGAGGAGGAGGAGGGATAAGATCCGTGGGTGAAGCTGAACCACTAGTCATGAACACGGGCCAGGGCCTAAGCTGTCCTTGCCACTCCGTGTCGTAAATGGCATATTGGCAACTTTACGTTTCTCCTCAGATGATTTTAAGTTTCTCTTTTTGCTACTTTTTCTTAACTTGGGCTTTTTGGATTTTACATGCCCGGTACTATGAGATTGGGCATCGGGCTTGGAAGACGACGTTGATGGCATTTCATCGTCTATGTCATGACTAGTGGCAGCAGCTTCAGCATTAGGAGGAAGTGGGTCTTGATCTTTCCCTACTTTATCTTCCAAATTTATGGTCTCCATTATATGTAGCACAAGATACTGCAGAATGTGTGAACTTGGTAATATTGCAGTACCAATGGACTTATACTGCTGGATTGGTTTTGCAAATTTGGTTATAATTACTTTTTTTTTAAAAAAATTTATTTTAATATTTTTTTTAACTTTTTTTTTATTTTTTAAAAACTTGGGAATAATGGGGAAATAACTATGCCCTTAGAAGCACAGAGCACAGGACACAGCACCACTGGACTGAACAGGACACAGCACAGGACCCAGCAGCACTACGGAACTCAGCAGGACAGAGCACAGGACACAGCACCACTGGACTGATACTGCAGAATGTGTGAACTTTGTAATATTGCAGTACCACTGGACTTTTACTGCTGAATGTGTGAACTTGGTAATATTGCAGTACCAATGGGCTTATACTATAGGATTAGTTGTGCAAATTTTGTGGTAATTAAAAAAAAATTAAATTCGTTTTTGGTATTTTTTTAAATAACTTTTTTTTATTTTTTTAAACACAGGGGAATATTGGGGAAATAACTATGCCCTTAGAAGCACAGAGCACAGGACACAGCACCACTGGACTGAACAGGATACAGCACAGCACAGCACAGCACAGCACTGAACTGAACAGCACGAGATATAGCAGGACAGAGGACCACCTAACACACCCTCCCTCTACCCTGATCAATGCCCGAGTGAAGATGGCGGCGACTAGCGGGGAATTTATAGGATCCGAGTATCGTGAGATCCGACAACGGGATTATGAGTCAGAGCCTCAGTTTCAGATTTGAATTTGGCGCCAATACCCGGATCTGTCTCGGATCCGACTCGGATCGGCAACGTTCGGGTGGGCTCGGATTTCATAAATCCGAGTGCGCTCATCTCTAGTACTAATAAACATAATTTCGAGTATTGAAGACTAATCATCTTTTATAATTCTACACTATGTATAGTCCCCTTGCATATCAGGTTAAGTATATATTTTATTTGCTCAGAGCCATATTAGGTCTATATCCAGTTGTCTTACTCAGATCACAGTAATGAATACATTTCCTTCTTAAAGACAAATTAAAAATGATCACCTTCAAATGACAACTCTTTATACTCTGTTAGGTAATACACAGGAATGACCACAAGTTGAAATTGGTCTAAAGAACAATTCAGTGGTATAATTATGTCAATGAGGTGACAAAGTGTTTGCAAAGTTGTACATGTTGTCAGAGATTCTAGATTTAAAGCATTATTCCATTAGTTATTACTACAGTGGTGTCACAGGGAAGAAACATTATTTATCACAAAACTGGGAGGGAAAACTTGCTTGAAATACAACGGTGTACAACAGGGTTATGGTGAAATAGACAAGGAAATTCATGATGGAAATAACTGGAGAGTAAAGACTCTATATAATCTCTGGAAGCTTAATTGCTACTTGTAGATTATAATATATTAGCAAATTTAAACTCCATAAAGTTCCCAGCCATACCATATTTAAAAAAAAAAATCTAAATTTCTCAAAAACTGAATAAGCTTGTTCATTAATTCCACAAGAAAAAAAATATTGAAATGTTTTTCAAGGATAGAGATATGCATCACTGATCAACGCAGAGGACAAAAGTCTACAAAACAATTGAAAAAGTTTGTGAAGGACACAAAGTTTGGAAATGGAGCAAAGTAAGCATGGGAGGAGCATTTTAAAGTAGATATATGTTATGAATGAGCTCAAAGGCTCCTCTTCTCTCGGGTGTTTGGTTGCCATATAGGCCTCAGCACTGCAACAAATCCCCACAGGGGTGGGGGGTGGAGAGCAGGGCCGCCTTCAGAAATCATGGGGCCCAGTATGGGCCCACCCCTTGATGAGCGCCCCCCCCCCCGCAACACATACTTACCTGGGGGCCCGCTGTCTTGCAGTCCACTCACCGCTACTCTGTCTTCAGCCAGGCACCAGAATGCGATCGCAGGGGTGGAGGAATCATTCCCCCTGCGATCATGTGATCTGTCACAGGCAGATCACATAATCCCCCAATACCTCTAAATAATATCTGCTATGGAACAGACACATACAAACAGAACACTTAGCACCTGGATGGGTAGATGGCCACGCACAGGTAAAATGAGAAGATTTAGAAAACAAATGTAATCATATGACTTAGTGATTTAAACATTGCTGCTTGGATAAAAACAAGGTTTCATTTTTGTAGGGCTAATGGATTCTCCATATACCTGAACTGACCATGTAAATCTCTTACACCAGCATAGAAGCCTTGTTTTTCCACTATAACAAAACCCTGACATCAAATTACAGTGTGCTTAATGAGCTTGGTACAGAAAAATATCAATTAGTAATAAATCCTGCTCAGCCTTGATACGTATCCCTTAATAAAGTGTCGATTGATGCACTCTTGCTAGCTCTGCCTGAATTTAAGCAGAAAGGATATGGACCACTGTTTAATTCATTTTTCAGATGTATTCAGTTGGGACAGCCAGCAACAACACCACTGACAAAACCCAGGAAAAATAGACTGCTGTGAATTTAATAACAATTGCAAGAGCTAATGGTCTAAGCATATGTGACAAAAAATGATTTCTAAATCTCTCAGAGATAATGAACCCTTTTGTCATTTGGTACAAATGTGCCCTTTGTACTTGCATTAAATGGGAAGGTGGAAAGTATAGCATTTACGGCACTGAGATCAACAATAAGCTGTCATAAGTGTATAATTATTCAAAACACATATATCACACACATACATACACAAGTGTACAGGATTATTTACCTTAAAAGTGCACAACTTATTTTAAGGTATTTTTTAGTCAAATAGTATATTGTTTGTTTTATCTTATATATGGGAGTGCTGTGATCAGTACATCATTTGCAAGGTTATTTTCTGCCTTACACGTTAATGACAAAATAATGCTAATGGAGCACTATACAAGCTGAGAAGGCTTTCACATTTCTGAATGAAGCCAGTCTCTCAGGAGCTCTGTTGTAATGAGGTTCTAGCAGGGTCCTGATTCTCCACAAGAGAGTGCACAGAGCACATTTCTAATGGCAATGTTTGTGTACTCTCTATATTATTTTCCATGCTCCCTCACCATGGCTATGTTTCTCCCAATCACAGGTGAACATCTCCTTAGAGATAGGGTGAAAGCTCAGTAAGGCTCATTTACATAGCATAATAAATGCAGACCTGCACTGCTTTATTGCTTAGTTTGCCTATTTGTTCAAAAAGCAAATTTCAATCTGCAGACACAGATATTGCAACTGGACCTGTAAAAAAGGCTGCACCTACTTAAAACATGGGTTTAAATACACTGGGCCTGAGTCACTAAGGAGAGTAAAGCATAAAAAAGGAGTAACTTTGTATCTGGGCAAAATCATGTTGCATTGGAGGGGGAGGTAAATGTAAAATGTGGGGACAGATTTATAGTTGGGGTAGGGCATGTCCTTGATCAACTTTAAATTTCAGTATACAAATAAAGCTATTATGTATGTGTGTGCTAGATGAAAAAACAGCCAGTATTTAACTGATGTGCAAAATAATAAACTAATTTGCACCCCTGGCATTGATTAACATGGTTTGTCCCAGAGAACATTTACTCCTTTTTTTGCCTTACCTTCCTTAATGACTCAGGCCCATTGTCTTTAAAAAAAACTTTCTCTAGGCAGTTTTCTATAATAATGGTCCAAAAGACAGCAAGTGCAATATTACAATAAGCAAAATGCTGTAACAATTGCTCACAAAAACATGCTTTGAAATAAATATATATCAGACACCATCAACAGTCCTCTTTAGAAAGGACAGTAATTCATATCATCAAGTCTAATTAAAAAAAATAGACCCAATCATAACTAAGAAAACTGTCCAAAGTGACAAAATGATAAATGAAGACCTGCATAGAGATGAGTGCATTTACACACCAGGCTTGTAGGCTTACATTGCACTTACCTTCAGGGGTTAAAATTTTCCCTGGTTTGTTTTGAATTATCCAATGGGCTCAAAGGGGTGTGGCTAAATAAGCTTTGATGTCAATCCAAGAGCAGGAAATCCCTCCCTCCCACCCCATCATGATATATTTGCTAATTATATGTTGTTTGTTTTTTGTTTCTAAGCTTCTTTTTTACTTATTCAGATGAGGTGCAGTTGGTGGGAAAGCAGTGCAGTCAGCGGCTAAGAGTTTATGTTTGGCTGCAGGATTGCTCCCCCTTCGATCTATGTCTTTGTTAGGGTCATTTATGCGAATGCCCTGGGTATCGTTTGTGCGAATGTGCCCTTTGAGGGCAGAAGGTTTGACGCCATAAGTTAGCGACTGGGATTCTGATCGGGTTGGCCATCCCTATGTTTGATTGTATAGTATTAGGTGGTTAGCTGAACTTGCATCTGCTTTCGTTGCCACCATCATTTAAAACTGTGACCTTAGTGTGCCAAAAATCAAACCTTGTCCGTGTCTTATTTCTGGAATTAAGTAGTTATATATTTAATTTAAGGGTTAGAGGGTGAACAGGCCCGGCGCTCCCATTAGGCAAGGTTAGGCACTTGCCTAGGGCGCCGGGCTCTGGAGGGCGCCTGGAGGGTGCCTGGAGGGCGCCACAGAATAATAAAAGACTTTAAAACTGTGCGGCGACCGCTGACCATACCTGTCACGGCCGCCGCACAGCATCAGATGCACGGGGGAGGGGGGAAGAGGCTATTTTGTCACCACCGCCGCCTCTCTGCTCCGTCTCCTCCCCTCCACTTACTAGTGTCAGTGAGTGGAGGGGAGGAGACGGAGCAGAGAGGCGGCGGGTGGTGAGACAAGGAAAGGAGAGGAGGGAGGAGGGCGGCGATTTTTGCGGGGGAGGAGGGCGGCGATTTTTGCGGAGGGGGGGCGGCGATTTTTTTTGGGGGGGGGAGCGCCGCTTTTTTAAAAATGCCTAGGGCGCCGTGGACCCTAGCACCGGCCCTCAGGGTGAATGTGTCGAGGGAGAATATCAGACGTTTGGCAATTATAGGTAATGATAGCCTCCCATCATACATTTTGCCTGCAGATGAGAGCTCTTATTTGAAATATAACTTTAATTTTCTTCTGAGTAGTACATAGGAATTGTTTATGGAGTTGGGGGATCTTGTCAGCAAATTTTCCTTAAATTGCTAATATGTCAATAAGAAAAATGGGAAATGAGTCTATAATATTTACAATCATCAATTATGTTTCAAATTCATAAGACAATTACACTGTAGATGTAGGAGAGAAAAATCACCCACTATCTATTGAATTCAATAGAGATTTTAAACTAAAGTTTTCATTTAGGAGAATCTATAATGGAAAAGGATTTGGGAGTGCTCGTAGACAGTAGACTTAGCAATAGTGCTCAATGTCAAGCAGCAGCTGCAAGGGCAAACAAAGTATTGGCATGCATAAAAAGGGGCATAGATGCAAGGGAAGACAGTGTAATTTTGCCACTGTATAAATCGTTGGTAAGACCTCATCTTGAATATGCAGTACAGTTCTGGGCACCACTCTATAAAAAAGATAATTTGGAACTAGAAAAGGTTCAGAGAAGGGCGACAAAATTGATAAAGGGTATGGAGTCATTAAGTTATGAGGAAAGGTTAGCCAGTTTAGGCATGTTTACTTTAGAAAAGAGGCGTCTAAGGGGAGATATGATTACTATGTACAAATACATTAGGGGTCAATACAGAGAGCTTTCATGGGAACTTTTTACCCCAAGGACCATACACAGGACACGTGGTCATCCCCTAAGGTTAGAGGAGAGGAAATTTCACAACCAGCAAAGGAAGGGGTTCTTTACAGTAAGGGCAGTCAAGATATGGAATTCATTGCCAGGGAAGGTTGTGATGGCAGATTCAATAGATATGTTTAAGAAAGGGTTAGACAAATTTTTAGCGGAAAGGTGTATCCAGGGATACGACCATTAATTTAAAATGAAGGATAGAGGTGGATATAGAGTAAAAATAGGACTGCAATATTGAGTCTGGGGGGATTTTCACAATTGAAACAGATTGGCGGTTGCTTACTCTGGATTAATTTCAAATATAAGTGCAGGATCGCAGGAGATCCAAAATAGGTTGAACTTGATGGACTGGTGTCTTTTTTCAACCTCATCAACTTTGTTACTATGTTACTATGTTATTTAAACCAGCCAATTGTAAAAGTATTTTTTGAGACATTTCAGTCTCTGGTTATGTCTGAATGTTGGCCCTTCTAAAGACCTTAATAAGAAACCCAATGTTAATAAAGAATGGGAGGTCCTGAAGTCCTAAAAAATAATGATAAAGGATGCTATGTTGTCATTTAGAAAATAATTTGAAGAATCTTGGAGAGTCTTGAATGACAAAATCTATTACATGATCCTAAATGAAGAGGAAGTAGACTTACTGAGAATGTTTTAAATTGTGAAAACAAATGACTTTCTAACTAAATATGAAAAAAAAATAATCCAATTTTGCTTTTCTTTAACCATTTAAAAAACATTCTTAAATAAATAAGTAAATATTGTAAATTTTCATATTTATATAAAAACAGTGGTTTTACTTTTCATTATCCAAGAGAAGAATGAGTCCTTGGAAAGCAAAGCAAAAGGATTTATTCTATCTTTTCATTTGAAAGCAAGATTTTCCTATAGAGTACAATATGGTGACAAGTCTTTTGCCAAATTTTGCCAATTTATGCAGTATGGCTTTGTTTGATAGCAAGGATTAACTAAACATATGTCACAATGGTCAATTAGAAAGATATGTAGATGAACAGAGTTATACAATAGTTTGACCCCGGTTCTCTAATATGTGAGACGTAGAAAGTACACAGAAACATTTACTTATATAATGATGCCTCTTTGTACATACCTTTCAACTGTCCTCATTTATGTGGGACAGTCACAATTTTAGGACTCTGTCATCTGAAATAAATACAACAATGTTCGGAAACTCCTTGATGGGATGGTGACAGAAATTACTGTGAGCAAACCTGAGAGACCGGCATGTGACAGCTGCGTAAAGGGTAAGCAAACTTGTTGCCTCTTTCCAAAGTCCACGACTAGAGCTGAAGTACTAATACTCTATTGCACACAAAGATGTGTGATCCAATGGAAGTAGAATCGATTAGTGGCTACAAATATTTAGTGGCACTCTGTGATAATGCCACAAGGATGATGCACGTATACTTCATCAAAGCCAAAAGTGAAGTTGTCAACAAAATACAAGAATTTCATGGAGAATCAATGTGTCTGAAATTTAAAGAGATCCGACAATGGTGGAGAGCATGACAACAGGACTTTAGCTACATTCCTGAAGAAATATGTCATACAACATCTATTACAATTTCCAAATGCCAGAACAAAATGGTGTGACTGAGCAAGCAATTGTACAATTTTGAAAGAGCACGGACTATGTTAGATGACACTGGTCTCTAAAAAAGTTTTTGGGCAGAAGCAGTATGCACTGCAGTATACTTAAAGAAAAGTACACCTACAGTAACTGTGAAAGGAAAAATGCTGCTAGAGGCATAGTCCAGGGAAAGCCACGTGCTAGTCATCTCCTTGTCTTCGGCTGTAAAGTGTATGCATATATACCCAAAGAAAGGAGATGGAAACCGGATTCCAAGCCAGTGGAATGTATCATGCTTGGATATTACCAGGAGAGTAAAAAATACAGACTCTGGGACATTACAAATAAATGTCTCATAAAATCCAGAGATGTGGTGCTTCACAAAACAGCACTACCTAGCTGGATGGTGGAACAAGAACCACAGCAAACTTGGTTAAGTTTAATGCTGTGTGGACTAACATCCCTATCCAACACTGCTGACACATTACAGACACCAAAAGGTTCTGCCAATACTATCAAGTCTATCTGTCACTCACCGGACTGTGAGTGCTTCTTCCCGGACATTTAGGAACCGTGGCCGTCCTCCATCCTGAGGGACTGCGCATGCGCAGCCCTTTCTATACCTCCAGTGTATGTTCCTTTAACTTAATTGGCAGATCAGGCAACCTCCCTATATTAAGCACCTGTGGTCATCACCACATTGCCTGATCTTGGAGTCTCATTCCCCATGAGTCTCTGAAGGTGTTCCTGTGTTTCCTTGTTCATTCAGCCCTGCTGATTCCTGTGGTTTCCAAACCACTTCTACCTCTGTGGTTTCCAAACCACTTCTGCTACTGTGGTTCCCATACCACTTCTACCATCTACTATATCATCGTGACTGTGAGCTGATTCCTATCCGCTGCCTCCGTGCACTACAGTCTTCTAATCACTTCAACTCTACCATGTATCATTGGGACTGTTAGCTGATGCCTATCCGCTGCCTCCGTGCATTACAGGCTTCAACCACATCCACTCACCTGTTCATGATTGTGACTGCCAGCTGATTCCTATCCGCTGCCTCCGTGCACTACAGGCTTCAACCTGCAACTCGTCTGTGTTTCATCATCGTGACTGCTAGCTGATTCCTATCCGCTGCCTCCGTGCACTACAGTCTTCAACCTGCAACTCGTCTGTGTTTCATCATCGTGACTGCTAGCTGATTCCTATCCGCTGCCTCCGTGCACTACAGTCTTCAACCTGCAACCCGTCTGTGTTTCATCGTGACTGTTTGGCTGATTCCTATCCGCTGCCTCTGTGCGCTTCAGTCTTCAGTCCTTGTCAACGCTCCCGTGTTTTCTTGAGTCTGCCTCCACTATTGCTACCCGCTATTCTCCGTGATCAACAGTGCCTGTTCAACTCTGCTCTCCCGTGTCCCATCGTTACTGCACCTGCTGGTTGCTATTGGCTACCTCCGTGTTCCCGCAGAGACCCGCTGCTGCTACTCCTCAGCACTACTCATCCATCTACTGCTGATCCGCTCTCCACGCTTTCCTGTGTTCCCTGCTGGTCTACCTTCCCGTGCGCTGCACCTGCTAGACCACCGCTTCACCCATCCAGGGACTTCGCATCCTGCCGGCCTCCTGCCGTTCAGGTATCTCTGCACTCCTGTCTGACTGCCTCCTGAACCACGGTATGCATACTTCTCATTGACTGTGCTGTGTATTGCATACCTTGCTGGACTGTGTTGGTTCTCCTCTGGAGTGTGCTATCCGCTGAGTCTATTGCCATCATTGACTGTGTTATCTTATGCTGGACTACTTCAAGAGACTTTCTATATTGGCAGTATTGTTCAGTCATTTATACATTTATATTGTGCATATTACTGTGGATCAAAGTCAAGGTGCCCGTGTATATATTGTGTTGCAGTCTCTCCCCGTGCACCTCCTCACATATATATTCAGTAGTACAACTTGCTAGTGGCAGACCACTGACTCCTGTTTACAGTTTCACCTGTTCCAGTATCCTCTCACATAGCAGTGGTACAACTTGCTAACGCAGACCACTGACTCCCCGGATATCTCCACTTGGATTCCATTCCTTCACTCAGACAGCGGTACAACTTGCTATCCGCAGACCGCTGACTCTCATCACCTCCTCGTTTCTGTTGGACATTCCTCCTCACTATAGCAGTGGTACAACTTGCTACCGCAGACCACTGACTACCTTCACGTGTCCTTTGTCCATACAGTTCCTCGTGTATTACTACCTCCATATTGCCAGTGCTGCTAGTCATAGACTTTCCTGAGCATCTCATCATCTGCTATTTCCTGTTCCGTGATCACCCTGCTACCAGAGTACCATATTACCACCTATACTGCTCTGGTAAGCCTATCACCTGGTGATCCCTGGGTAAAGACTCCTAGTGCCCGTGACAGTAAGATCAGGCCATGACAGACCCAGATACGGAACCTACTGCTAAAGAGATGCTGCAGCATCTGGTCAGTCGTGTGGAGCAACAGGATGCTCGCCAACAGCTGTTACTTCAATGTTACCAATCGTTAACCTCCCAAGGAACATCTGGACAGACTGTTACAGCTAGTATTGAAGCTCCTGTGCTTTCCTCCGTTTCCCCAGTGCCATCCCAGGTGTCTACAGCTCCTACGCTTCACCTGCCTACTCCGTCAAAATATGACGGGGACCCCAAAACTTGTAGAGGTTTCCTTAACCAATGTTCAGTCCATTTTGAACTCCAACCTCAAAATTTTTCTACCCATCGTTCCAGAGTGGCCTATCTTATCTCATTGTTTTCTGGACAAGCCCTGGCTTGGGCCTCCCCTCTGTGGGAAAGAAACGATCCAATTCTACAAGATAGTGCCAAATTCATTTCCACGTTCCGAAGTGTGTTCGATGAACCAGGTCGTGTGACCTCCGCTGCTTCCAGCATTCTTCGTTTGCGACAAGGCTCCCATACAGTAGGACAGTATGTCATTCAATTTAGGATCTTAGCCTCTGAACTTCAGTGGAACACTGAAGCATTAGTTGCCGCCTTCTGGCAGGGGCTCTCCGATAAAATTAAAGATGCACTGACTACCCAAGAGCTTCCTTCGTCACTAGAAGATTTGATCTCTCTTTGCCATCGTGTAGACATGAGATTTCGTGAAAGAGAATCTGAGAAAACAACTTCTGCTAAAGCACCTCTTCGTTTAAACCCTCAATTTCGTCCAGTTTCACCTTCTGTGATTCCCATGGAGATAGGACGTTCCAAATTATCTTTAGAAGAGAGGAAACGAAGAGTAAAGAATAGACTCTGTATCTATTGTGCTGATTCCACACATATGCTCAGTTCTTGCCCTAAGAAATCGGGAAATGCCAGGCCCTAACTAGTTCTGGAGAGGTGAAGTTAGGGTCCCTGGAGTCCTCTCCATTGTCTATGAAATCTAAAGTCTGCGCTTTCGATGTTACGATTTCCTTTGCTACTAAATCCTTTGAGTCACAGGCATTGATTGATTCCGGAGCAGCAGGAAATTTCATTTCTAAATCACTAGTGAATCAATGGTCCCTACCAGTGATCACTTTAAAAACACCCATTACTGTGACGGCTATAGATGGATCACGTCTCATCAATGGTCTCATCACCCAGAGTACGTCTCCAGTAACCCTTCAGATTGGTGTACTACACCATGAAGAAATTTCGTTTTTAATTCTTCCTGTTACGACAAGTCCGATTGTCTTAGGCCTTCCATGGCTTCAATGTCACTCTCCCCAGATTGACTGGCGCACCCCTCAAGTTACGTCTTGGGGGCCTGAATGTCACCATCGTTGTCTCTCTCAAGTTATTCCTCTTAAAGTACAGCAATCTTCCATCTCATCTTCCTCCCCGGGACTCCCTCCTCAGTATGCTTCATTTGCCGATGTGTTTGATAAAGCTCAGTCTGAACGTCTTCCTCCTCATCGTTCTTGGGATTGTCCGATCGACCTTCTACCTGGCAAGACTCCTCCCAGGGGTCGGGTCTATCCTCTCTCGTTACCTGAAACTCAAGCCACATCTGAGTACATACAGGAGAATCTCCAGCGTGGGTTCATTCGACCTTCCACCTCTCCCGCTGGAGCTGGGTTCTTCTTCGTCAAAAAGAAGGATGGATCATTACGCCCTTGTATAGATTTTCGTGGACTCAACGCCATTACTATCAAGAATCGGTATCCCATTCCGCTGATCACTGAGCTATTTGATCGCATCAAGGGAGCTCGGATATTTACTAAGTTGGATCTTCGTGGTGCCTACAATTTAATTAGAATCCGTTCCGGTGACGAATGGAAGACCGCGTTTAACACCAGAGATGGGCATTACGAATATTTAGTAATGCCCTTCGGGCTGTGTAATGCCCCCGCGGTTTTCCAGGGTTTCATCAATGAGATCTTTCGGGACTTATTATATGTATGTGTCGTTGTCTACCTGGACGACATATTGATCTTCTCACAGGACCTGCCTTCTCATCACCAACATGTGGCAGAGGTCCTCTCCAGACTACGGAAAAACTCATTGTTCTGTAAATTGGAAAAATGTTCATTCGAGTTACCCCAGATTCCATTCTTGGGGTATATAGTTTCCGGAGTTGGCCTGAAGATGGATCCAGACAAAGTAAATGCTGTACTACATTGGCCTCAGCCAACTACTCTTCGTGCCATCCAGCGTTTTTTAGGTTTTGCCAATTACTATAGACGCTTCATTCAAGACTTCTCATCCATTGCATCTCCCATTGTGGCCTTAACTCGGAAAGGGGCTAATACTAAGCAATGGTCATCTGAGGCTCTCCAAGCCTTTCAAATCCTCAAAGAGTCCTTCTCGTCTGCTCCCATTCTGCGACAACCTGATGTGACACTCCCCTTCTTCCTAGAAGTAGATGCCTCTAATGTGGGCTTAGGAGCTATTCTCTCTCAACGCTCGGAGCAACAAAAATTACATCCTTGTGCCTTCTACTCTCGGGGTCTTCTGCCCGCAGAGAAAAACTATACTATCGGGGACAAGGAGTTGCTGGCCATCAAAGCTGCATTAGAGGAATGGAGATACTTGTTGGAAGGAGCTCGCCATCCGGTGACGATCTTCACGGATCATAAGAACTTGTCATATTTGCAATCTGCTCAATGCTTGAACCCTCGTCAAGCAAGATGGTCTCTTTTCTTTTCCCGTTTTGAATTAATTATAACCTTCAAACCAGCTGCTAAGAACAAGAAAGCTGACGCTCTATCTCGAGCTTTTGTGACGTCCTCTGATGTAGAAGAGGTTCCCAACCATGCTATTCTAGACCCCAAATGTATTTCTCTGGCTGCTTCATCCACCAAAATGCTACCATTTGGGAAGACCCTCGTGCCTCCTACTCTGAGGAGGAAAATCCTTTCGTGGTTCCATGCCTCTCGTTTTTCTGGACACGCCGGTGAACATAAGACCTTTGAGATTCTCTCTCGTAGTTACTGGTGGCCTTCAATGAGGAGAGACGTCAAAGAGTTTATTGCTTCCTGTGATTTATGTTCTCAGTTCAAATCCTCCCGCAGAACTCCAGCAGGGTTGCTGCGACCACTACCCATTCCGTCCAAGCCTTGGACCCATATTAGTATGGATTTCGTTACTGATTTGCCACCAAGTAAGAATCACAATACTATTTGGGTAGTGGTAGACAGATTTTCGAAGATGGCTCATTTCGTCCCTCTGTCCGGTTTACCTTCCTCGTCTACTCTGGCTGAACATTTCATTAAAGAAATCTTCCGCATCCATGGATGTCCGTCTGAGATTGTGTCAGATAGAGGAGTACAATTCGTTTCCAGATTCTGGCGGGCCCTTTGTAAAACCTTGGGCATACGATTAGCACTCTCATCGTCTTACCATCCGCAATCTAACGGACAAACGGAACGAGTCAATCAAGATCTTGAGACTTTTATTAGGATGTTCTCTTCAGCCAACCAAGACAACTGGGTAGAATTGCTCCCTTGGGCTGAATTCGCCCATAACAACATGTACCATGAGTCATCATCCAAAACTCCATTCTTTGTGGTCTACGGTCACCATCCGTCTTTTCCGGAATTTCCTGCCCTCCCGCCCACCCAAGTTCCTGCTGTGGAGACTGCTTGTCAGACCTTCAAAAATATCTGGTCTCAGGTCAAAACCTGTTTAAAGAAGACATCTAACAAATATAAGTCTTTCGCAGATAAGAAGAGGCGGGCTATTCCACCACTAAAAATTGGAGATCGTGTCTGGTTATCTACCAAAAATATTCGTTTGAAGGTTCCATCTATGAAATTCGCCCCTCGTTTTATTGGTCCATATAGGATCATTCAAGTTATCAATCCAGTATGTGTTAAACTTCTTCTTCCTAAGAATCTTCGGATCTCCAATGCCTTCCATGTGTCCTTGCTCAAACCTCTCATCATCAACCGTTTCTCGACTCCTTCCTCAGCACCGCAGCCAGTTCAAGTTCATCAGGAGGAGGATTTCGAGATTACTGAGGTATTGGATGCAAAAATTTCGCGAGGAGTCCTCCGTTTCCTCGTTCATTGGAAGGGCTTTGGTCCTGAGGAGCGTTCATGGATCAAAGCTGAAGATCTTAATGCTCCTGCCCTTCTGAAGAAGTTTTATTCCAAAAATCCGGACAAGCCCGGTTCCAGGCGTTCTGTGCCCACCTTTAAAAGGGGGGGTACTGTCACTCACCGGACTGTGAGTGCTTCTTCCCGGACATTTAGGAACCGTGGCCGTCCTCCATCCTGAGGGACTGCGCATGCGCAGCCCTTTCTATACCTCCAGTGTATGTTCCTTTAACTTAATTGGCAGATCAGGCAACCTCCCTATATTAAGCACCTGTGGTCATCACCACATTGCCTGATCTTGGAGTCTCATTCCCCATGAGTCTCTGAAGGTGTTCCTGTGTTTCCTTGTTCATTCAGCCCTGCTGATTCCTGTGGTTTCCAAACCACTTCTACCTCTGTGGTTTCCAAACCACTTCTGCTACTGTGGTTCCCATACCACTTCTACCATCTACTATATCATCGTGACTGTGAGCTGATTCCTATCCGCTGCCTCCGTGCACTACAGTCTTCTAATCACTTCAACTCTACCATGTATCATTGGGACTGTTAGCTGATGCCTATCCGCTGCCTCCGTGCATTACAGGCTTCAACCACATCCACTCACCTGTTCATGATTGTGACTGCCAGCTGATTCCTATCCGCTGCCTCCGTGCACTACAGGCTTCAACCTGCAACTCGTCTGTGTTTCATCATCGTGACTGCTAGCTGATTCCTATCCGCTGCCTCCGTGCACTACAGTCTTCAACCTGCAACTCGTCTGTGTTTCATCATCGTGACTGCTAGCTGATTCCTATCCGCTGCCTCCGTGCACTACAGTCTTCAACCTGCAACCCGTCTGTGTTTCATCGTGACTGTTTGGCTGATTCCTATCCGCTGCCTCTGTGCGCTTCAGTCTTCAGTCCTTGTCAACGCTCCCGTGTTTTCTTGAGTCTGCCTCCACTATTGCTACCCGCTATTCTCCGTGATCAACAGTGCCTGTTCAACTCTGCTCTCCCGTGTCCCATCGTTACTGCACCTGCTGGTTGCTATTGGCTACCTCCGTGTTCCCGCAGAGACCCGCTGCTGCTACTCCTCAGCACTACTCATCCATCTACTGCTGATCCGCTCTCCACGCTTTCCTGTGTTCCCTGCTGGTCTACCTTCCCGTGCGCTGCACCTGCTAGACCACCGCTTCACCCATCCAGGGACTTCGCATCCTGCCGGCCTCCTGCCGTTCAGGTATCTCTGCACTCCTGTCTGACTGCCTCCTGAACCACGGTATGCATACTTCTCATTGACTGTGCTGTGTATTGCATACCTTGCTGGACTGTGTTGGTTCTCCTCTGGAGTGTGCTATCCGCTGAGTCTATTGCCATCATTGACTGTGTTATCTTATGCTGGACTACTTCAAGAGACTTTCTATATTGGCAGTATTGTTCAGTCATTTATACATTTATATTGTGCATATTACTGTGGATCAAAGTCAAGGTGCCCGTGTATATATTGTGTTGCAGTCTCTCCCCGTGCACCTCCTCACATATATATTCAGTAGTACAACTTGCTAGTGGCAGACCACTGACTCCTGTTTACAGTTTCACCTGTTCCAGTATCCTCTCACATAGCAGTGGTACAACTTGCTAACGCAGACCACTGACTCCCCGGATATCTCCACTTGGATTCCATTCCTTCACTCAGACAGCGGTACAACTTGCTATCCGCAGACCGCTGACTCTCATCACCTCCTCGTTTCTGTTGGACATTCCTCCTCACTATAGCAGTGGTACAACTTGCTACCGCAGACCACTGACTACCTTCACGTGTCCTTTGTCCATACAGTTCCTCGTGTATTACTACCTCCATATTGCCAGTGCTGCTAGTCATAGACTTTCCTGAGCATCTCATCATCTGCTATTTCCTGTTCCGTGATCACCCTGCTACCAGAGTACCATATTACCACCTATACTGCTCTGGTAAGCCTATCACCTGGTGATCCCTGGGTAAAGACTCCTAGTGCCCGTGACACTATCTTTGTGTTGTGGTCAACTGTCTCCCCCCTTTTGGTGTCTCCATATTTCTTGATACCTTTGCTGCCTGTATATCCCACTTCTTATACTTAGACCTACCCTCCTTCATCCTGGGTGATCTCAATATCCCTACTGATAATCCCACAGACTCTGCTGCCACTAATCTTCTCTCTGTTACTTTTCCCTTTGGTCTCTCCCATTGAAGAGCTTATCTTCTCCCACATCAAAGCCATCTCCAATATTACAACTCACTCTCCAACCACAACCTCATTTCCTTCAGCCTCTCCCCTCCTCCAACACTGCTCACATTACCTAATCCACACATGCTAAATTTCATCTTAATGCCCTTGACCAGTACATCTTTTCTTCCTCACAGGAACCACTCCTCTTTCCTATAATTGCTCTGTCATGCCCCAATCAAGCTGTTTCCCTGTATAACTGTACTCTCACCTCAGTCCTTGACTCATCTGCTTCTGACACCATTTACTGCCTTCAGCAATCTATACTTCAAGAGTGGTACTCCAAGGACACCACTACTTGCAAAAATGCTCTTGCACTGTCTTCTCTCATTTGATAAACAAACCTATTTTAATTCTCTTATTTTCACACAATCTTGCAGCACCTTCCTCCTCTATACTACCTGCAACTCCCTCCTCTGCCCACCCACTATTTCTCTCCCCTCCTCACTTACAGCTCTAGATTGTTCCACTCATTTCACTTCCAAAATTTACACCGTTCATCAAAATATATCCACCTGCTCTATCCTTTCCTTTCCCCTTTAGTACACTCATCTTATGTTCTTGTATTACCATCTTTGGGGATATGGTCCATTCTCTCCTGTCATCTTCTCCCCTTTTAACATGCCACATTTTCCCTATACTCTCTCACCTTCTCCATTCCCTCTCTCACAACATCTACCTGAAATTAGCCCACCTCTTCTACTTGTCCTTCTCCACCTAGCATTTTTCCCTCAAACTTTAAAGATGCTCTTGTCTCACCCATCTTCATTAACCCTTCTCTAGACCCTACTTCTCTCTCCTACTACCACCCAATTTCTCTCCTCCCATTCACTTACAAATTACTTGAGTGACTTGTCTGTAACCACCTCACAAGCTTCCTATAAGCACCTTGCAAGAATTACTACATTCTAGCTTCCATCCCCTCCACTGAGACAGCCCTTACAAATGTCACCAATGATATTCTCTCTGCCAAGTCTAAATGTCAATTCTCCTTGCTCATCCTCCTTGACCTCTCTGCCACTTTTGACACTTTGGACCACCCTTTTCTGCTGCACACTCTTCACTCCATTGGTCTTCATGACCCTGTTCTCTCCTGGTTCACGTCCTACCTGTCCAACTACTCTCTCTATTTAAATCCAGCTCCTCTTTGCCCATTCCCCCTCTACCTTGGGGTTCCACAAGGCTTTGTTTTCTGCACTCTGCTCTTATCTTTGTATAGCTCCTATCGTTTTGAACTAATCAACTCCTTTGGTCTCCAGTACCACCTCTTTGCTGTTGACAATTAAATCTACTTATCCACCACCACCACTTCCTTTTTCTCCTTTCTCGTGTATGCAGCTGTCTCTCTCCTCATGGATGTGAAAACATTATCTAAAATTTAACATGTCTAAAACTGAGATCATCATCTTCTGTCCCCCAAGAGTTTCCAAAATTTCATATCTTAACACTATACGCTCCTCTGCTCCTCATGTCTGCTGCCTGGGTGTCATTCTGTCATCCTTTACTCCTAATGATTCTCTCCCCAAATCCAGTCCTTATCTCATGCTTGTTGCATTCACCTTTGAAATATAGCCAGGATTAGACCCTTCCTCACCCGTAACTCTACCAACTCTTATCCATTAGAATAGTGAATCTTAAACCTGATAAGGACCAAAGTTTCAGTCTGAAAATATTGATCAATCTCCCTCCTTTATACAGATTCAAAGTTCTGTCAAATCTCAAGCACCTCCACTTAATACTATCCTTCCGGCCTTCCTATTTCCACTTTAGGAAGGTTTCATCAACCCCTAGATAATATAAGGGAAAATTTCACTTGATTCATGTTGCCAATAAATAAAGCTTTGCACAATAGTTTTGGAGATTGCTGTTGACAGCTTTTGATAAGATCAGTTGGCTCTTTAATATGCGCACACTGGACTATTGAATTTTGAGATTTTATAGGTAGGTTATATTGATATGTATTGAACCTTGTCAGTCATGGTTTCCACTGATAGCTTTGTGTCTCCTAATTTGATCATTTCAAATAGCATGCACCAATGGTGTCCCTTGTCCCCTTTAATATTCACTCTTGTCATAGAGCCTCTGAGTTCAGGCCAATACTCACATGCTACACATAAAAGTCCAGAGACAACACTGTCATGTGAACAATGTGCTTTTGACTACACTAGGCCATTACTGCGTTACCCAATTTGTTTAAAGAGATACAATCTTATGGTAGGGTGTCAGGTTATTTTGTCTCTGTTTGGAATATGCTGGATAAAATTAAGAAACAAGATTTGTTTTCAGTTGGATTAGTTGGTCATGATCAAAAATGTAACATTCACTTATGATTACTATACCCCATCATTACTCTGTGAGGGGGACATGGTAAGGTAATGGTCTAACTAGACATTTGTGGACCCCATTGCAAAATCTTGTAAGGCCCACCATGTGCCAATACATAGTGATAAACTCACATATGAACTTGGGATTTTTACAGGGAAGACATGCCCCCCTCACTCCCTGCACCAATAGTAGTTACACTTTTGCTAAAAGAGACTTAAGCACCAAAGAGCAACCGGGTAGTATCACATTATGTTGTCAATATAGCCAAAAGGTTTTAAAGTCATTTATATTTTTTTACTACACTTCTTTATGTTCTGTAAAAAGAGAAGAACAGAGAATGTACTCTATAACATATTAAGGGTCCTCCTTTTATGTGTTTTTCACACGGCCCATGACCCTTTCAGGGAGCAGAGCATGTAAGAGCATGTAATGTTACACATTCAGTTCTACTTGCTGTTGCTTTGTATTGTTTCATTATTGTATTTCTCCAAATAAGAGAAATGTCTCTTGTAATGGATTTTCTTAAACCGTAAAATATTTTATATATAAAGCAACAAAGACATCTATCTTTCTTCTTATCTACATGAGTTTTTCTTGTGTTTCCTTGTATTATTTGTGATCTTTGTAATTACAGGCACAATCTGTAAATCATTGGGCATTTTGTGTGACGTCAGTGATCTGTAAAGCAATAGTTAATGTTTGGAATGTTGTATGTGATGTCAGTGACATCATTAATGATAGTATTTGACAAGATAATTAAATAATAACTGCACCAAAAAATAAATGTTTTATGGGACGTTCAATGAGTTAATCTAAAAAATGAAATTGTACTTTACATTGATGTGCCTTTGTTCGGATGCAAAAAGTTATGCAATGGCTTTAACAGTCCCAGGTCAGTCACCTTTTCTCTTAAAACTGCTGTTATACAGTTCCTGGAATTGATGATTTATGTCTCCAATATTTCTGATGCCAGCTTCTATTCCACAATAATCCACTACGTCAACAAGATCTGGCGGAAACTGAATTTCAGTGAGCACATTCAGCTTTAAGTGATAGGGGGGGAAGACCATGGCTAGCCTTGTTCTAGAGGTTTATAACAGGAATCCAGCGTATGTATGGTGTCACAAACAGTTACAACGTTGATGGAAACACAAATAAAACACACCTCTGTACCTGAACCACCTTTTATAAGCAATTCATTTTCCCTTTGGCCATGCTGTAGCCTTGGTGTATAGTTACTATTATGGCAATCTTCCCATGACTATGCAATCACTGGATGACCCTGCCCAAGGTAGCTACACTGTATGTGAAACTATGTTGTGAAACGTGAATTACAAAACCAATTTGTCTCAATAAGAAATGTATGTCCTTTGTTGAAAATACAGTCCATGGTTTGTACTATTATGTTCCTGGTAGGAGGGCTCAGTACTATCTCCTGGGGTAAATGGTGTTTATAACAGCCAAGAGATTTCACACAAGTCCACAGGTTTTGTGCAACTGGCCGTAGACAGTTTTATTCAGTGAGAAAAATAAAATAAAACTCCAAAATAAACACCTTTTTCGCCCAGCTCTAACTAAACATTGGTCACTACTGACTAACAAACTAAAATGAAACATAAGCAGTTTCAGCACAGTTCACTTACAGACAGATATCAGGCTCTATCCCACATAGACTCAGCCCCTGTCCCCAGGCAATGAGAGACTGACTAATCTAAGCAGCAGCCTATTACCAGCACCATGCAGGTGCAACTCCTGATTACCAGCAGGATCACAGGTTACCTGGAAGACCTGGTTAACAGGCCTAATGGAAGGAGTCCTCCCTTCCTCACCATCCATAAACCCTAGGCTTGCAGCCCTTCAGCAAGCAGCTTACACAAAACAGACATTATCCTGAGGTTTTTAAAGGCAGTAGGTTAGGAACCTAGTTGAAATATACCTGTTTTCATATACTACACCAGTGACTTTGTGACAGTTCCATAAACATCTGGAAGACACCACTGACAACTTTCAGTACATTTATTTCCAATCATGTAATATAATACTGATCAATACTGTATGCATTGTAAAAATATGACATTCTTTTCATGTTAATATAGACACACACTTATTTTTGTTCCAGTAACCCACCTCCCAATATGTCAAATAAATAGGGGGTCTTTGTACCAAAGACAAGAAGATGGTTTCCATGGACTTTTGGAATACAATTTTATTTGGACAACTACCTTTTGGAATATAAGGGTTTTAATTGGACATGGTTTTAAGCATTATTGTATTGAAAGCTTAGAAAAGTAGATGAAGACATCTGATGGTAAGTATTTGGGGTGTTTTTATTTTTAATAAACAGATGTGGTTTTAAAGAGGGTGTTGTATTTTATTTTAGGGGATTTATTATTTTTATTAAAGTAATGTGGTGATAATGAGGGTGTTGTGGTTTATTTAATATTTTAATTAGTGGTACTACATGTTTCAGCAAGTCCTGCGTGTCAGAGCATGGTGGCACTTGTGGTTCTCCAAGTGCCAGCATGCCCTGGCTGCCATGGGTATGCTGGTGCTTGTAGTTCTTGTAGTTCTTGTACTGCTTGTTTCTCTGTTTTATACATTATACAGCTGGCAGGCCCGCAGCTATATAGCCACCGGACCAGCTCACATTGCCCCCTTAATGTTGGCAGTGTGACTGTCACCATATTCAGTGTTGGCAATCATACTGTCTGCATTTTCTTGTGTTAGCATTTCTTACATATAGGTATTTCTGGTGTCTGGATTTTTTTTTTTATAATGTTAGGTATTTCCTACGTGTCACTGTTTTATGTGTCAGCATTTTACTGTCATTATTATTGGTATCGGCATGTTAGTCATCGGAGTTATGACTACCACCGGCTGAAAAATGTATATAATACAGCTATTGTATAGTCATGTGAACTTGTGAGTTGATTTTTAGAAACTGAACAACTTATTTAATGAATATTGTGACTGTAAAATATACTCTGCAATACTGTAGTATATTATGCCTCAATGAATCCTCATTCACATTAAGTCTTATCTAAATACAATCCAATGATCATTTGAAGTAATTTCTGCTCACATTAGTCCCTATCTAAACTAAAAAGAACAACGAATAACTATATACAAGTGTTTTACTCAAAGATAAATTAATAAATAGAAATAATTAAGAGGCATATAAAAAGCTGCCCCTGATATGAGCAATACCTAAATACCAGGATTTACTATTATCCTATTGTATTATTAATCAATTTTAAATTTCACTGAAAACTGATTTTAACTTTCTGAAAAATAAATAAAGACATTTCTCTTTTTCTCATATTTGAATTAAGTTTTGTCTAATATGTTGCATAATTAGAGTAGTATGATATTTATATAGTGACTGAACAAAGCACCATTTGAAAAACACCTACTTGTTCTCCTTTATTCTTTATACTCTGCAATAGTATCAGATTTAACATGTAACTATGTTACCCAGTTTTCTGACTGTCATAGATATTGTGAGGGTCCCATAGTAGTTGGATTTTTAGTCTGAAGTATAAAGGAAACCCTGCTCTACATATATCAATAAAACCCTGCTGTATGGAACACTTGTGCTTCACGATTTCACAGATTGTTTTTACTGTCCGCTGATGAAATATTGGTGTAAAAAACACCTTCCGTTCAGCTTAGAATTTTCTTGAACAAGACTTGAGACTCTGTTTTTTAACAGAACTTTGGGAAACAAATCCTTGCCAGTACTCCTGTTCCACTTCCAAATTATGGGGACATCTGAGCTGCAAATTGCAAACTAAAAAAGAAAGGATTTAACAGGAATTTGTAATGAAGTAAAGTGTGTCTAGCAATGCTACACTAGACATAATATATATAGCTCGGTCCCATAATGTGCATAAAACAGCTGGTGCCATATAATACTGCGTATCAGCTTTGATGTTGTAACCCTTTTCTACCTCACGCCTGTCTGCAAGCTGTGGTTTATTAATGTTCCATTGACTTAGCTGGGAGCAGTATGGTTAACTTGCAAATGGGAAGTGTATTAGCAATAAGGACATCTCTGTGCAGTGCTTTCCCTGTGCCTTCATCTACTAATAAAGGACTGGGTTCCTGGCACCACACTGAACCACCACATTTGCAAACCTGAATAAAAATAGACTTCTGACCAGTAACTGTCCAACAGTTACGCAGGATATATAACTTAAAATGATTATTTCTGACACATTTCAGTGTGCAAAACGGGGGGACTGGAACCACTTCAGTTGATATTGAACTCTTATTACACATGTTCCAGTTTGCATTGATAGAAAGTTAATGCTGTTTTGACACTGTCATATACTGAGGAACATACTGTATTTCAATTACACAGTCAAATGTAATACACTACATATACAGTGGACTGTGCACGTACTTGTTTGGATTTGGGAATACAGTTTCAATAGAATTGAATCCATGAATGTAAACTAAATGGGCTGAAGGATGGCACCTGAGTTTTCCTTGCCACTGTGAAAAGGTGCAAAGCTAATACAAACTATGTTCAAAATCCACAAAAATTACATTTTGTTCTCAGGGATGAGGATTATAATTGAAAAGTAGTTTATATACAGTATAAAAGTGTTCATGATTTTGCAAGGTGTCACAGGGAGACCTTGCAAAATCATGAACACCCTGCACTTGCAAAGTGACTTGAAACACTTTGCTCCACATAGGCTCAAATACTGTGCAAGATCACAATGAACAAGTCACAATGTGCAAATCTATTTGTTGTAAAATAATAAAAAAAAAACAATAATTTTAATAACATTTAACATAATTATATTTATCAATATGTTAATGTCTAACTAGCTAATATTTTGATTTATTATTGACATCTAGTTTCACACAGTTTTCATATTAAACCTGTTCACGAACGCCTTCAAGTAAAGGGATTGCATGCCAAACTCGAGAGTTGCATTTAAACGATTACAGGTTCCATGAAGCATTTTTTCTGATTATGGCCTCCAAATAGACTTAGAAAGTAACAGCAGTATTCATCTGGCTGCAACCCATAGACTTGAAAGCTATGCAACATGTTCTGGGATATGGTTAGTTATATGATTATTACTATCAGCAGTTCATCAAGTACTCTAGTATACTCAAGCACCCTTTAGAGTATATATATATATATTTGTGTATATACATATACATATATATATATATATATATATATATATATATATATATATATATATATATATGAAAACAGGGATACTCTGCACTCTCCAAACACATAATTAATGCTATATCAAGTACTGTTCTATATTAAAAACAGGGAATGTTAGTTCCACATATTGCATATTGCAATTAAGCTGACCAACTCACGTCAAAGTCTTCCCATTCTGGTCAGTCCTAACATGATCAAATGCTATGCTATTTTATCTGGGCTTAAGGCTTACCTGCACACAGCTTTTAAAGGCAAGTCTTTCCCTAGCACTAGCAGCCATGGGAGACCTGGGACTCACCTGACACAAGTTGGAATTAATTAATGTAAAGAATGGGGTGCAAGAGTCATGGGACTTACATTGTATAAACAAAAACAGACATAGGTCCTCTCCACTCACCATGTACAGACTGGGGTGCAAGAGGGGATTGCCTACATTGTATAGACAAGAAAACAGGGATACTCTGCACTCTCCAAACACATAATTAATGCTATATCAAGTACTGTTCTATATTAAAAACAGGGAATGTTAGTTCCACATATTACAATATATGTTTAAGCTGACCAACTGACGCCAAAGTCTTCCCATTCTGGTCAGTCCTAACATGATCAAATGCTATGCTATTTTATCTGGGCTTAAGGCTTACCGGCACACAGCTTTTATGTGGAACTAACATTCCCTGTTTTTAATATAGAACAGTACTTGATATAGCATTAATTATGTGTTTGGAGAGTGCAGAGTATCCACGTTTGCTTGTCTATACAATGTGGGCAACCCCCTCTTGCACCCCAGTCTGTACATGGTGAGTGCAGAGGACCTATGTCTGTTTTTGTTTATACAATGTAAGTCCCATGACTCTTGCACCCCATTCTTTACATTAATTAATTCCAACTTGTGTCAGGTGAGTCCCAGGTCTCCCATGGCTGCTAGTGCTAGGGAAAGACTTGCCTTTAAAAGCTGTGTGCAGGTAAGCCTTAAGCCCAGATAAAATAGCATAGCGTTTGATCATGTTATGACTGACCAGAATGGGAAGACTTTGGCGTCAGTTGGTCAGCTTAAACATATATTGCAATATGTGGAACTAACATTCTCTGTTTTTAATATAGAACAGTACTTGATATAGCATTAATTATGTGTTTGGAGAGTGCAGAGTATCCCTGTTTTCTTGTCTATACAATGTGGGCAACCCCCTCTTGCACCCCAGTCTGTACATGGTGAGTGCAGAGGACCTATGTCTGTTTTTGTTTTTTTTATATATATATATATATATATATATATATATATATATATATATATATATATATATATATAGTTCTACCAAGTCAGGTAGAGGTTACCTAAGAATGACATGGGACGTCAGGGTTTTCTGTACTGAACTCTCTCTCTTTTCCTGTTGCCTTATCATATCTGTAGGATCACCTGCCACAGCAGAGAGACAGGGATCCAAGCAGCAAACAGGCAAACAAATGCCAACAAGAAGAGCAAAAGAGCTTGATAAATGCAAATTTATTAGAGAGCTCATTGATGATAACATTTCTCCCCAATTTATATATGGTGATGAATTTCGATAAATGGAAACAGAGACATCAACAATGGCTGACATACATTTTCAGACATAACATAGGGTAAAAAGACAGTTGTCAGCGCGTTTCCTTTACACTGCATATCTATGTGTGTCTAGCAAAAGGAAAACATGAGGTATTAGTTGATAATTTTGATCAAAACATTTAAGCCTGCATCCCAGCGTCAAGGGAACCTCATTATATGCAGGTCCTACACTGACCTATATGCTTTAAACACCATTAAAATGCAGTTAAAATCAGATGCACTCACCTCCCAGGTATAGGGGTTTACATCTAGCAAGGGCTGGATTGTGACCCACACCCAAATGTGCCTTAAATATGCTTGATGGACAGCTGCTATGACAATAAGGCAATATTTTGAAGCAAAACCAGAGAAAAAACAAGCCCGCGCTCGGTATATCCCCCATTATATATGGTATCAGCTGCTTGGCAATAAGCCCGCGTTCGCTATATCCCACATTATATATGGTACCAGCTGCGTGGCAATATAAATGCCCATATATGTATACAAAACAAAAAGACAATTGTCAGCACTTATCCTTTACACTGCATATCTGTGTGTGTCTAGGGTAAAAGCCTCTATATTATACAATAATTCCTTAATGAATCCAATATCTAGCCAATCATATGTTCATAAAACATTTAACTATTAGTCCCCTTTTTTCCTCTTTATGCACTAAAAATATTAAATAAACTTCATACCGACAATCTATCCTGTGGGGTTAATGTAGATATATAACTCTTCATTCTCACTTAGCTGTAACAGACTGTAGGCTTTAATGGCTTAGTAAACTGCTATGTAGGGGGTCAGAAAGTGGATAAGAGTTATAATATGATATCCACAAGGCAACTATGGAACATATAGACTAATATAAAACCTTTGTCTAGCACTTTCACATATATATATATCTGCTAATCTTGTAAACATTTAGCTTTCATTAAAAAGGCATATACTGCATAAAGTCATAAATGGTTATGAAACTTACAATGCATACTAGATATTTGTAGCAAACATTAATACTATGTAGCATACATAAACAGTTGCATTATACATAACTCAACTGAGTAACATTTAAAAACACTGAAAAAATGAAGATCTGAGACTGGTCTTAGATTACAGTTCAGCATTTGAAACACTAATCGTTTCCAGACCAATACTCTTTATGTTCTATGTCAATGATTATAGGCTTAGTACGTTTATGAAGCTAACTAATTAATATATTGGTCACTTTAAATAGCTCTATTGATAATAGGTGTTTGAACTTCAGTGACAATTGGAAAGTAGAGCGAGACAAATGTGATTGTAAAAAACTTGGGTTGTTTTCCTGCCTGGATTGAGAAATTGCTACTTAGGGGTAACAGAGTTGGACATTTGGAGAATATATTCACACTCCTCGCTGAATTAGTAGATAGTACATTAGTAGATTAGTAAATTCAGTCTTGGATTTTCCACATGTTTTTAAGAGACTTGAGTGTATAAAAACATTTCTTTATCTTGGATATCTCCTCTTGCCAATTTTGATGTATCTCACATAGGTAAAATGAGCTATGTTCAGTCTATGGGATAATATAATTGACACTTGTAGGCTATCTATTACCCAATAGTGTAACTGATACTGTCAGATAAAAAAACAAACAAAAATAACTTCAATGTAGATTCCAGTGGGGATGAATTAATATTGTGTGATGATGATGATCATGACATCAGTGATGAGGATGACGATAAGAGTGATGATGACATTGTCAACATAGCGGAACATGACCACTGTTAGCTAAATGCCCATTAGTAATTTGATAAAATCTCTATCTAAAATGTTCTCCTTTGTGGGGGCCCAACAATCAACCACTTCAGCCACAAAACTGACAGTCCCTGTTGCTCGAATGCTTGGTTTGTTAAACTATGTTCATGTCCTTTTTAACATACCCAAGGACAATTCCATCTTGCACTATCTGATAATTTGACCTTGGTCTATCATCTTGTGTAACTGTAAAATGCTATGGGCTAGATTTACTAAGCTGCGGGTTTGAAAAAGTGGGGATGTTGCCTATAGCAACCAATCAGATTCTAGCTTTCATTTATTTAGTGCTTTCTACAATATGAAAGCTAGAATCTGATTGGTTGCTATAGGCAACATCCCCACTTTTTCAAACCCGCAGCCTAGTAAATCTAGCCCCATGTGTTCGACAGCTAGATATTCATTTGGTCGACATTCCAATCATAAAAATATATATATATATATATATATATATATATATATATATATATCCATCCATCCATTTTTATATATATATATATATATATATATATATATATATACATATCTATGTCAATATATGATAATTAAATAGCCTTAACATAAAATATTGTCAATAACAATGATATAATGACCACACACTTTCTCTACTAGTTACTATATAATCACAGTTAGTAAGTTATCATTGTGGCTGTGCAAAAGGGCTTGCTCCAGCCTTGTGCCAGCTGCTGGCCAAGATGGGCCACTCATCAGCCACTTGCAGTTATTTTAGGTCCTTATTACACTGGCGTAAACCAGACTGGTTTGGGGATCTTCAATATCATAATTAGACTCTCAATAATATTGGTACCTTGTAGTTTAAGACCATGTGGATGGGATCTCACCTGTAGACTTTACTGTAGACTTTTAGTTGCCTCTTACATTGCAGTCCCCATGTGATTGAACCAGTAATCTTCTGGAGGGTCCAGCAACACCACTAAACTGAATATCAATAATCTCTGTATCGTATCAACTGCTGTTATTCTCTGGTATTGCCGCTATGTTTATGCCAGGAAATCTGAGTAGAGGATACTGCCCTGTTGTCCTATAACTTCTCAGATCCGAAGAAGATGAAAATGGCTGCTCCACATAGGCTGTTTTTTATCTAATCTAATCTAATCTCTCTTTTTAAGCGTTTACAGTCCTGGGACTGATGGGGAATGTAGTCTTTACTCTGCAACCAACTCAAAAATGTCTTGCTAGGTCCCATGGGCTGCTTAAAGATCTCTCTGTCTAATAACTTCTAGTATAGATAAGGATACACTAAGCAACCCTGGGTCATACTTAAAATAGCAATATAATGTTTCAAATTGGAAAGCATTAATCAGGGTGAGTTATCCTAATGCCGAGACCCTCACTGATAGATAGACCTTACCAAACATATTACCTTCATTTCATTATCAAAAGGAAGCATGAGTGACTTTTATGGCATATCAAACATCACATGTCTCATATTTACATGTAAAATATTATTTAAGCTCTAGTTTAACATGACTCTTTCACTACTGTATTTCCGATGTTGTCATATTTAGACACACAGCACCTCATTTCCAAAGCGATCTTGATGCACAATGTCTTGGTTTTGCACTGATGCACCTAGATGGTCCACCCAGTGCATTTCAATGTACAGTACTATTCACCCCTATTGAGAGATACCTCCGTATCTATGGCAGAAGTGTGCCTAGGTTCGCCGGGAAGTGGAAAATTCTCAAGAGACGTAGTGTGCAAAAGTCCAATCTCCTAACACTTTACACCCACCTATTTTACTAAAAAAATTCCTTGAATTTTTCACCTAAAATTTGCTTGGCATAGACTCATTTATTGCTTTATTTAATCATGAGAGGGAGTGCATGTTGGGACCATCTTTATTGGAGTGCTACTTTGTGTGTTTGCAGCCTTTTACAATGGCATAGCAAGAAGCTCCGGATCACCAGTGCAACATCTGTGCCCGGAACCCTTTGCACAGATCTCTCCTTGTACAAAGGCCCTAAACATTGCACATAGACTCTCAGAGCAAATTACCTTGTTTCAGGTACCAGCCCTTCTAATATTCCTCCTTACCCTTATACAAAGACTGAACAATGGAGACTCTTTAGAGCAGAAAGACTTACCCTTTGCAGCAAGTAAATGCCCCTTTGCAGCAGAGATACCCTGTTTTCAGTGAGGAGATGTCAGGACTACTTTTATTACATATGGTATTTTTCCATATTGGGCAAAGGGAGCATAGAAATTTGCTTGTGAGGTGCAGTGACACTGGAAGGTGCAAATGCATTCCATTGAAAGCATAGCATATTACCCAAATTCCCCCACTTCAGAGCTGGTGCACAATTTAAGTTCTTTAAAATCTCTTTGCACCTTCCTGTGCAAAGAACACTCATAAAAATGTGCCATATCCACTATTATATGTTCTTATAATAATTTTGCTCTACAAAAAAAAAGACATATCTTTCGCCCGGTGCACAACTCCATACTTAGCAAAGGATGCCCTCACTTTGCACAACTTCTCCTATTACCCAGTGCAAACCTCTGCTCCTCCATACATCCACCTGCAGAATGTTGCTCAACAAATCCATGTGCTTGGTGCAAATCTGGCAACATCTGTTCAAATCAAGGTGGACAGTACCACCAAAAAGGTTTTGCGCTGTGCCATGGCCATTTTGCAAAGCAAAAATGTATTCCACAATCTGTTTTATATAATCAGACAACACTATGTATTACACTTCCTGGCAAGTGTGTGATCTGGGCACCAAGAATGTGAGGTCAGGAGGCAAATCTTGTTTTACCAATTCCCAAACATGGCTCATTGTTCACATAATCCTAAAAACAGGCTCCAAATATAGAACATTAAAATCTCTAAAATAACTAGGCAATTTGTGTAAGCCATGTGCCAGGATGGGGCATAAATTCCTAATCAGTTTAACAATCCAGAGCTGTGCTAAGTGGAGTAATTCACAGATTGAGATGCTATTAATAAATCTCAATTTTTATTTTGATTGCATTTGGCAGTTAAACTCACGGGGATACTTAATGATACTTAGAAACAAAAATATGACATTTTAAAATATTGTGTATTTTGAGCACTTTTTTGTTGATAAAAATAAGGGCACACTTGTTGCTTAACGTAAAAGAAAGGTACAATGACAATGCAAATTGTGCGTAATTCCGCCCTTATTTAATTCCCAGCATATCTCAAGATATGTTATGTTTTGAAAGTGGGTGGTAAACACGCTCTGTCTAAACAGTACTTGTCGTACGTAAGCACACATAACAGACTGCAGTATACACACATGCATATGTATAATAAAAGCTCACATCAGAGTGTATAAAACATTCATTTTATCATAACTTAAAATAACAACTATTAACATTATAATAATTTTAAAAAAATAATTATTTTCAAATATAATTAAAAAAATAAATAAATATGTTCCACATTATTTACATAAATAAAGATGACTTCAATGTGTACAGTACATACTAGGCATTTAAATAGTATGTCTTGGTTGTATACCCTACTGACACCCATAGGTGTAATTTGTAATTGAAAGTGTCGGTCAACACCATCAGCCGCCATTCAAACCTGCAGTTGGTGTAAAAGATATGGAAAACAATCATACTTAGGATAAACACATGACTTGAATCGGTCCCATCTTCGCTGAAATGCCCTTACTGTACATGGCCTTCATTCCGCCTCTCAAATTGTAGGGAGTCATACGTATCAGTTGCATGAGGATATGAATTGTCTGCAATTGTGCTCATGTCCATTTCTGGGCATGCGCAGTGAGGAGTCACGCAAAGTAAGCTACTCAAACAGACGTACATCTGAACATGATTCAGGCCCCATATCTTTAAGGAATATTAAAGTTTTACCAGTTACAAATTGTGTATTTATAGAATATTGATACCTAGCTACCAATAGGACCCATTTCTCCCTGGATCATTATGAACTGGAGGTACAACACAAGCTCCCAATAAGTAATATTACTGACATCACAAACCTCATTTTGATTGTACCTATTTCTCCAGAATTGCACATGGATGCATGCAAGTGTCGAAGTTGTATAATTGGATGAACGAAAAGTATATTGGTTAATATTGTTTTATCGTGCGATTGCACTCAGCATGCCACGCTACACGGAGCATGGCGCTATCACGCGGTAAAATATGCACACACTCGCACTACAACATTTGGTTATTTATATATTTCATATTTATTAAAGGTTCCAATCCACATTCATTTATTAGTAAAATGTATTAGATTGTATATTTATTTATATATAATACAGTAGTAAAGGTTTTTATGGTTCAGGTGTTTTAAAAGATAAAGAGTTTGGTCTCATATTAAAGCTTATTTCACCAGCATTAACCCGGTGTGGACGGAATAGCGATCGCATCTAGCGATCGCAAGATACCAGCAATATGAGATTAATGATCTTAAATACTTTTGTGTGGGTCAGTTTGAACTGGTCATTTAGAGTCAAATCATGGGAACAATAGGGTGGGGGATGTTCCCCTCACCCTTTGTAAGGATAAGGATCAAATGAACTGACCTATAACTTGCAAGGAACTGGAATGCCATCAAGCCTGGACCAATGAAGACCTCACTAAGAGTTGTAATCTGTATAGTATATACAAGCATGTTGGCTTTTGTTAGCTCTCTTGGAAGCTGGAAACGTGACGGCATGGCTGCATTCATTGAACCTGAGTGAAACCTAAAGGGAAGATGTAATGTATTCGGTGTTTTATACTTTCCTGTTTTAATGTAACATCTTTAATAGGTATCATGTATCGGCTATATTGTACTGTATTGTACTTATTTATTGAACTGCTAAACAAATTGCTTTTGCTAAATATATTGCTTGTGCTTCGGAAACACAATACAATCGCTTGGGCAATGCTTATTTGAAACAATAGAATTACTTTAATACAAGACAGTGTGGAGCACCAATTTTACTTAGGATGATGAACAGCCAATGGTGTTTCTCGGTGCTGTGTGATAGGCACAGTGATGAACCACACTATGCCCAAAAGACTCAAAAATTAGAGGTTTTTTTGTGACATGTGATATATACTGTAAATAAGCAGACAGGGGTTGAGATGCTTTTGGATGGTGCCACTAAGCTTTTAAGCCACTCAAAATGACTACAAATTTAAAAAAAACATTTGATGTGGCTAAAAGCAGTACTTTTAATGAAATCTTACTAACTTCCTCTTTCCAAGTAAGTCCCAATGTGCTCATAGTAACCAATGTACTTAAGTAAAAGAAATTAAAATGTTTGTCACAAGTAATGAAGGCAGGTTAAATAACATCTTACTGTCAGGAATTATGTGAAATGTGAATGATGGTAATACATCATCATCATCTATTTATATATGTAATATATTAGGAGATAAGTGGAAAAGTTAAATATTTGATAAAACCAAGGGGTAGTGTGAGGACCGTGTGTCCGGTGGGTTCTTTCAAAAATCACATAGGTGAATTGTTGTAACCAACTGTGGTTTATTCAGCAGATGGCAAAACAGGCAGAGTAATTCCCTAGAAGCACAGCATAGGTATGTGATTGAAGCACAGTTCCTAGTCATGGTACAAGGTATTGTCACAGACTCCCAAATCACAGTATATATGACACGGATTATTATCACTGTCATGAAGATAATGGGAGCTTGTATCAGGGCAGTGATTGGTGGTAATATGACTGGCTAACCCTGGTGTGTCCTCCCCTCTGCTGACTAGTGACCATTGATTCCCTGGGGAGAGGGTGCCTAGGAGTCTGGGCCAGAGTATTATCATGCTATGTCCTTGTTGACTAGAGGACAAAAGGGGATGATATGAAGTTTGTTTACTATCCTTGTTTAGTCCAGACCCTATGTCCTGTCTTATCTTTGATTATCTCTTCCACCAGGCAACACTTAAGAATAAACCTTTCTAACACACGATCAGCAACCAAAAATATGTTGGAAATATAATTGCATATTTTAGCACACCATGTGAACTAAAGTACAATAAACTAACACATCTCAATGAGAACACAGGCATAACAAGGAAATTAAACACAGATTTTCTTAAATCTTATATGTTGGAGTCCAAGTTCCCAAAGTGGGTTTTCACAGATAGATTTATCAAGCCTTTTAAAAAGGAAAGATGGAGATATTGCCCATAGCAACAAAACTGGATTCTAGCTATCTTTTTCTAGTATGTGCTAGATAAATGATAGCTAGATTCTGATGGGTGCTATGGGCAACACTTTCACTTTTCCTTTTTAGAGGGTTTATAAATCTACCTCCAAATGTGATAGTAGGCAATGCATTGTGGTATGCATTGGGATTCGTGTGAAATGCCATTGGGATTTGTGTGAAATGCCAAATCCCAATGAGCATGCACCAATAGGTGGACATGAGCTTACTCAATGTAGATATCCTCATATGTTTTCAGTGACTAAGAAAAGTAGGCACGGTTGCACATATATAGATGTGTTACATCTATATATGTCTACATCTATAATGGGTAACCATTGTTAATGTGGACTGTAAATCGCTGGGGCTGGCTAAGGGATTGGGGAGGGGAGTACAGGTCTTTGTAGGCCCACCTTCTTAGGAAATAATAGTAAACTAGCAGATATCCACGGATAGACTGTCACTTGTCAGTGACTGTCACTTGCCACCGATGCTCTGCAGACAGGGTGCAGTTGCTTGTATTTCCAGTGGTAGTTCAGTATTTACAGAATTGTTGGCAGTCTGAAATCTATGAAATTGATTTGCCTATCTCTATTGGTCACATGGTCACTGCACCAGTACTTACCACCTAAATTTTACTAACTTAATGAATCCTCTAGTTCGAACCCCAGATCTGCTCCCTATAGCAGCTTATTCTGCACCAGTCAGAAGCTGTAATCATAGAAAGCAGCTCCTGAATGGTTATCCTGCTCACACACCCTCTCCACCACCATTTAAAAGTGACTGATGAACTGCATTGTTAGAACAGTAGGAGCTCCACCTAGGGGAATCAGAAGGTTATTAATACTTAAAACATTACACTCAATGTAAAAGAATAAAGTCACGGGAAAAAATACTGCATTTTATTTTTGATAAACATCAAGTGTTGTACCTCTCTAACATGAAACTGCTCCAGAAGAGTCTCCTATAACCCAGTGTTCCCTTTAGAAAATCACTCTGTGGGGGAGATTTATATGGCTACCACTGCAGTATAATAAATATGTCTCTCCTGAGCCAGTAAATTGGGAATCTTCTTGGGAATCATGTGATGGCAGATTAAGGAGGGGTGTTATGTTTTAAACAGTTCAAAGCAGTTATGCTCACTATATTATATGTCATGCGACTGTGGGTGCCATGTTAGTCACATGACAGCAAACTGTAAATCATAAACAACAGCTTGAATCAAAACCCTAAGAGGTTACAGGTAGCCAGTAGTGTTTTAAGTTATAAACACACCTCATTTTAATAGAGGATTTCAGCTCCAGTTGAAAATGTTGCTAGCATATGAAGAAACCACTTATCCTAATTGTAGCAGGAATATAAATCAACAGAATACAACTTAGTAGAATGCCACTAAGTAAAATAGATCTAGGTTTACAATGCTAAAGTGTAACTTTTTTTTATAATATAACATTATAAAGTGAAAATGTTGCTGTAAATTTTGCTACAGATATTTCAAACCCTAGTCTTAATTTGTACAATACTTTTAGGTTTGGTATTACTTGTCTATTCTTTAAATAATTAGGCCAGAAGAGTGAAACTATGTAGGAGATATTATTCTCCACAGTACTTAACAGGTTACACTGCCTTCTTCCATAACACTTTTGGCATTAGTCCAAGGGTATTATAAACTTTACTTCTGAATGGTTATTCATAGTTCACTAATCATGTCTCCCTACTTCAGATGAGATTATAATACAGGGCCTGGTACAGCTTGACCGTGTAACAGAGCAACACAGCTGAAAAATACAAAAATGCAAAACAATTCCATGAAAGATCACTTTGTGGTGCCAGACCATTACCTTGTCTGTGGGATAAATGCAGTTTATTAGTATAGTGGAGGCACAGAGTGTATATAATAGGGCAGTGTTGGCTAACCTATGACACTCCAGGTGTTGTGAAACTACAACGCCCAGCATGCTCTGCCAATATATAGCAGCTTATTGCTGGATGGGTATGCTGGGACTTGTAGTTTCACAACACCTGGAGTGTCACAGGTTAGCCAACACTGTAATAGGGTATTTTCTAGACATCGCTCTAAGATGAAAGGGGTTTCGCTGTACAAAGAGACATGGCTGGAGGAGTATTTAAATTAGATGTGAGATGGTGGGTGGTGGGAAGTTAGAAAATAGTGTTGTAAATACATCAGACAGTGAATGGTGTCACCCATGGGTGCAATGAGATGAAATTGGGGGTTGGTTACAGCAGCTGATAAAGAGATCCCTATTTTACAGTTAAACAGAAAATGGTGACTCATACATGAGATAACAAGAATCAAAATTTAAAGTCTAGTTTAAATCTATGTTTTTAAATGCTAGAAGTCTGGTAAACAAAATGGGAGAGCTCATGTCCATGGCCTCTGAGGAACATTATAACTTCATTGGTGTTGCTCAAACATCGTTGGATAATTCAGTTGACTGGGCTGTTAGTTTTCATGGTAGAAATTGTTAAGTAGGTCTTTATGTTATGAATAATTTTTGTAGTTAGCTATAAGCCCCTTTGTATAAATAGTGAGGATGAGCTCTAATCACAGATAAAAAAGGGTGTCCAACTGGGCAATGATGTGATTGTAGAGTATTTTAGTTACCCTTAAACTGATTGGTGCAATGGGACTGCAAAAGTATGAACGTTCGTAAATAAACTGCAAAACAATTTCATGGGTCAGTCAGTAGATGCCCCAACTAGAAAGATGATGTTCAAAGTAAAAAAAGACTTGTAAATATTATTATTATTATTATTATTATTATTATTATTATTATTATTATCTTCTTTTATTTATAAATGGCCCAACAACTGATGTTCTCTTTTTACACGTTCACCTTTCATTCAACATATTTTAAAAATACATAATTATAAGCTAAAATAAGACACAGATTTAAACTTTGGCAAATTAAGGTCACGATTTTAATTGTATCACTGATGGTGGTGTAGAAAGCAATGCAAGTTCAACTACCAAGTTAATGCTAAACTTCAAGACAATAGGGATGGCCAAACTGCCCAGAATCCCAGACACTTAAAACAGCATTAGATAAACTATAACCTCTCAGGCCTCAAAGGGGCACCCTCGCTGAAATGATGCCCAGGGCCTTTGCAGAAAGGACTCTACCAGGGATATAAAGCGAAGGGGGAAGATTCCTGCAGCCTAAAATAAACCTCTTGCACTATGTATTAACCGCTGACTGCACTGCTTTCCCCCCAACTGCGCCTCATCTGAATAAGGGGGAAAAAGAGGTTAACAACACAGATAATAACACATTACTTTTTCAGACATATCATAACAGGGAGTGAGAACTTCCTGTTCCTAGCTGTTATATAAGCTTGTTTTTGCCACTCCCAGTGAGAGCCTATTTGACATAATGCAAAGCAGGGGAAGATTTAACCCATGCAGGTAAGTGCAATGGGAGTCCACAAACCTGTCATTTAGGTACATTCAGCTCTATTCAGGGCATCATTTGTCATTAAGCACTGACATATTACACAGCTCTGTACATCGAGGGGATCATAATACAGACAAATTATGTACATTGACATAAAACAGAAAAGGATGGCCCTTCCCAGGTGAGCTTAAAATGTAAGTGGTGTGGGGATCAATTTATACATGTAGTAGCAGAATAACAATTGTAGCTGGTGGTGGTAAAAATGTATGTGTGGCTACTGAAGGGCAGAAGTGTTAACAGACACTAATGTCAAATCAGCCATTGGTGACTGACATTTTTGTGTGGCTACAGGCAGGGCCGTATTAAGGGGGGGGCATAGAGGACATGTGCCCCGGGCCCCTCTCTCTCAAAGGGCCCAACGGACCAGGTTCTCTCTGCCTCTTTTGCTGCTCCCAAATGTCGCAACACAGGGTCCTGCGAGAATGCTTTTGCCTTTTTCTTTTGAGCTTCCTAGGCTTCTGTAGCAGCTGCGCCGATGACAGTGTAAAGAGGAGCAAAGAGGAGCCGCGCTGCCTACCTGGCAAGTGAAGTATGTTTGTGTGTCAGTGTGCCTGCGTGTGTGTGAGTTAGTGAGTCAGTGTGTGTCAGTGTGCATGTGTGTGAGTCAGCAGGGCTGCGATCAGAAATCATGATGAGATCCCGATGAGCGCCCCCAGGGCTGCCAAGAGGAATTCAGGGCCCCGGTACAACAAATTCATGGGGCCCCCCTTATAGTCGAGTATGCTAAAAATTTAGCGCCGCCATAATAACATTATGGCGGCGCTAAATTTTTCCGGGGGTGTGGTCATGCATTTGGGGGGGGTGGCAAATGCGCCATTGGGGCGTTACTAACACATCAAAATCACTAGGCTTTCAATTCGCCGGAGCGCCACATATGTCCAAGCACTCCTGACTTTCAGGACATCTAGCACCACAGTGTAGTATACAAAGAATGCAGTGTGTACACAAAGAGTTCAGTCTTGGCCTGCACCTTACATTGGGCACAATACTCACCAAAAATTGCCATTGTCCCTACTAGAATCACAACATTTCCCATACTGTCCTGCTCTCTCCTACCTGTTCTTCTCACTTTCACCACCTGTGGCTGCATGTTTCTTTAGTTGCGGCTTGTCTGGATCCTGGAATGCTGGGGGCCCTATTTGGGAAAAAAATGGCTACATTTAGATAATTCCAAACAACCCTGGCGTTTAATCAATACCACCCACAATTAATAATTAGGCCTTCCTCCAGCTCCAATATTACTATAATGTGCCCCTTCATCATCGCCATGCCTTATGATCACACTCCGCCCTCCATGCTGCTTTTGCCCCTTTCACCTGGCTCCCCTTCATCACACTATACTATCCCCCCCCTTTTTCAATCCCACTGTGCCATGCTGCACCCCCGCTTTTTAATCCCACTGTGCCATGCTGCCCCCCTTTTTTTTAACCCCACTGTGCCCTGCTGACCCCTGTTTTTTAACCCCACTGTGCCATGCTGACCCTCTATTTTTTAACCCCCTCTGTGACATGCTGCCCCCCTCATTTTATAACCCTTCTGTGCCATGCCCTCCCCGTTTTTTAACCCCTCTGTGCCCCCCCTCGTTTTTTAACCCCTCTGTGTCATGCTGCCCCTCCCCGTTTTTTAACCCCTCTGTGCCCCCCTCATTTTTGTAACTCCTTTGTGCCCCCCCCCCCCCCCGTTTTTTAACCCCTCTGTGCCCCCCCTCGTTTTTTAACCTTTCTGTGCCCCCCCGTTCTCCTCCCTTCACTTACCTTTTCTTCTCTCTTCTTTCTTGGTCTTCTCTGCTACTCTGTGCTCCATACTGTCTGAATGCTGGGCGTGACATGATGACGTCACACCCGGCATTCAGACAGTCTGAATGGAGCACAGAGCAGCAGAGAGGAGGGACGCCGGCGCCGCGGTCACCTAAGTATAGTTTTTTTTTTCTTAACTATCCTACACCCCCCACCAACGACCAACCAACCCCCCCCCCCACCCCGCCGCAAAAAAAAAAGAAAGAAAAAATGTAGTTTTAAAGAAAAAATAAAAATCATCGGCGCCCGGGTAATTAGTAACCCCCCTACCCTCTCGGCGGCCCTTCTCCGTTACACAGAGTGTCTTCTATTGTTCTTATGGATAAAGTTTTCTATCCCTCATTGTTACACAGACACTTTGCTAGTATCTATGCACAATATCCTTTGGATTCGTATACACCTTCTCCGTTACACGGAGTGGCTTCTATTGTTCTTATGTATAAAGTTATTCTCGCGCATGCGCGGAGAGTGGCGGTCTCTGCGCATGCGCCAACATGGCGCGGCCGCTCGTTTATAAGGCCGGTATTATTGATTGAATGTTCATCACTTTACTGCTCCTGAGGAAGTTCTGTTGTACAGGGACGAAACGCGCTGAGCTGTAGTTTTTATCAGCGTTACTATCTGTACCCCATGTGAGTTACTATTGTGTTTTTTTTAATAAATTGTGATTACATACTTTTTATATTGCATTCCTCTTTGTCTATCTTATGCAATACCGCCACTTGGATGAGTTTTGACTGAGGAATCGTTGGTCCTGATATGAGTGTATTACTCAGTATTTGAAAAAGTCTGCGTTCTGCTTACTATCTGGTACGCAGTTAATATATGCCTTTATATTTAGAGGTGCACTTTACACTTTTGTTGTTATGTAATTCACCCGGTTTGGGGTCTACTATCTGATCCTGGTGGAGGATTATTTCACAATTGGTGTAATCCATTAAACAACAATACTACACCATATTTGCTCTTGTTCTATTTTTTCTGCATTGTCGCCATATCTGATGGAGAGTGGGAGGCACTACCTCTGAAGAGGAACTTCTAATCTACCATCTGACTTTTGATTACATCTTCATGGTATGCAGTTTATAACCTCTTCCCATTATACATTCGATATCACACATTGGGGCACCCTACTTGTTCTTCTATTTGCATATATGTATATATATATATATATATATATATATATATATATATATATATATATATATATATAAATAATATATGTATAGAGAGAGGACACTTTAAAAATTTGTCATCAGCTCTCATTACGAATGAACAGTTAGGACTATTTTAGACTTTTAGAGAGCAGGTATTCAATATCTATAGCAATGTTGCATAGAATAATGAGAGGAAGGGTGAAAGGATAACTTTACACCTATCCATATTTTGCAACAAAGTCCGATGGGAAACAATTAAAGGATTTGTGTAATGAAACGTATATATATATATATTTAGAGGACGTTTATAAAACTTGTCATCAGCTCCCACTATGAATGAGCAGTTAGAACTGGATTAGATTTTAATAAAGGTTTTAATAAATAATATAGCTACAGCCATAATTCACAGAGTAAAGAGGAAGAAGATGACAACTCAGACTCGAAGTCGAGTTTAAATAAGGTCATGTTCAGACCTGTGTAGTTTGTATTTTGAGGTATACCAGAGAGACCATATGTTTTCATATTTGTGTCTTGCATGTCTTTCCGTATACATATACCTTTCATGATTCATGGTGTCATTCACAAGAGCTTTCCATTTCTGTATATCAGGGGCATCCGTTGCCATCCACGTGTGGGCTATAATAACCTTGGCTAAGGTTGTGAGGGTAAAGACGAGTTTTAGAGAAACTATCATCCAAGGAAATACCAAATAAACATATCTTTAGTGTAAGAGGAGGAACCCCATGCACCATATTACAAACACATGCCCATACTTTGGTCCAGAAATCATTTACTTTTTAGCATTGCCATAGCAACTGCCAGAAGTTGCAATCCGTTGACCCACACTTTGGGCTTTCAGAGTCACATTTTCTCCCAATTTCAACCAGTGAACATGGAGTATGATAGACCCTATGTAATATCATCATCATCATCAGTTATTTCTATAGCTCCACTAATTCCGCAGCTCTGTACAGAGAACTCATTCACATCAGTCCCTGCCCCATTGGAGCTTACAGTCTAATTTCCTTAACATACACACACACAGACAGAGAGAGAGAGAGACTAAGGTCAATTTTTGATAGCAGCCAATTAACCTACCAGTATGTTTTTGGAGTGTGGGAGGAAACCCACGCAAACACGGGGAGAACATACAAACTCCTCACAGATAAGGCCATGGTCGGGAATCAAACTCATGACTCCAGTGCTGTGAGGCAGAAGTGCTAACCACTAAGCCACTGTGTAAATTCATTTGTTGATAGCAAATACATGACATGACTTTTTTCAAACTTTTTAGGATATGGCACCATTCTTCCTCTGACAACACCCCTACATTAAGTTCCCATTTTGCTTTAGGGGGTAGTAGACTATCAGATGCATAATGATAATTTAGTTCTGTATACACAGTAGAGATAACTCTTCTCCCACCCATATTTTGTAACAAACTTCTAATGGGTGAAATTTGAAGTGTGGGAGGAGAGCCAGCAAATTGCGATTGAATAGCATGTCTGAGCTATAAGTAACGGTAAAATGCAGTGTGTGGTAAACCAAAGTCTTGCCTGAATTGAGCAAAAGCTTTAAATACCCTACATTCATAGAGATGTCCTATTGTAGACACCCAATATTTGCTTAAAAATATATTATCACTTAGTTTATTCAGTTCCGGTAACATAGTATTGTGCCAAATCGTAGTGTCTGGATCCAGACCCTCTCCCCCCATTAGCCTGTGAGCCATATTCCATACCCTAATTGTCTGAGACACAATGGGAGGGTCACGAAAACAAACTAAAGTGCTATCCTCTGTGCCATATAACCAGTCTTGTAAATGTAATAATAGAGCTGCAATATAATAAAATTTAAGATTGGGTAACGCCAGGCCACCCTCCCTTTTAGATTTACAAAGAGTATTCAATTTAATTCTGTGACGCTTATCACTCCAGATGAATGAGAAGAGTAAAGAATTAATGGATTGAAATATACGATTTAGGATATATATTGGTGAGTAAAGTATATTGATAAAGCGCTACGGAATATGTTGGCGCTATATAAATAAATGATGATGATGATGATGAGTGTTGTAAAGCATAAAGATATTTGGGTTGCATAATCATTTTAAATAGATTGATTCTTCTTGTCACAGTCAACGGGAGTCGCTTCCAAGTGTGAGACCTGTGCTTAAAGTGATTCGTGATGGGATCAATATTTAATTTACTATAATCTTTTGAGTTAGGGGCAATCCAGATACTGAGGTACTTGAAATGCAGTGTCCATTCAAGAGAGATCCCAGGTGGAAGCACAGATGGGAGGACATTATGAACTGGAACATGCTGGACCCAATTTACTTTTAAACCAGAATAATGGCCAAAGTTATCTACAACAAAAATTATCCAGAGATTCACTTGTATCTGACAGAAATAATAGTATGTCGTCTGCATATAAATCAATTGGAAGGCCATGTATACCAGGATGAGCTCGAATCAAGCAGGCCAGCGGTTCAATTGCTATTGCGAATAATGCAGGAGATAGTGGGTACCGCTTTCAAGACTCAACGGTGCCGAAGTATATCCACCTACGCACACTTGCGCCGGTGGATTGAGATACAGCATTCTGATCCATTGATTAAATGTGGGTCCAAAACCTAACCTCCTCGGCACCTCCCAGAGATAAATCCATTCTACCGAGTCGAAAGCCTTGACAGCATCCAGAGATACCACTGCAGCCCCCAGTTCGGAGACATGAGGCACCTGCAAAGCATATACAAGCAACGCAGGTAAGTGGCAGCGGATCTCCCCAGCATGAAACCCATCTGGTCTGGAAGAATGATCTGACTTATGACAGTATTAAGCTGGATGGCCAGAATTTTAGCAAGTATCTTAACATCCAACCTCAACAAAGAGATATGGCGATAGGAAGCAGGACATAGGAGGTCCTTATAGGGTTTTGGTAAAACTACAATTAATGCTTCATACATTGAAGTGCAAATGGTATTAGATTTCAGTAATCTATTATAGAGAGTTAGAAGTTGAGGGACAAAAAAGCTTTTACATTTTTTCTTTTTTATGTTCAACCGGAATGCCATCCGCTCCCGAGGCTTTGTGATTGGGAAAGGAGGTGATTGCCAACTCCACCTTTTCTGCTGTGAGGGTGGCATCCAGGAGGTCAACAACAGATAAGTATTAAGCTGCACCTCTGTATAAGATACCTTGGATTCATAAAGCGCACTATAGTAATTTATAAAGGTGTTAGAAATGCCCGTTCCTGTAAAATGTTTTACATGATTATGATCAAAGATAGTAAAGACGGCCTTAGTTACTCCATCCTTCCGAGCCAGACAAGCCATATAACTATTACCGATGTCTGCTCCAGTGTATGGGGAATATCTAGTAAATAATAGCCGCCTCTTAGCCTTGTCGAATAAAAACACAGACTACTCACTTTGTGCACTTAACCATCCAAACCCTATCCTCAATTGTACTGGAAAGCAAGTATTTAGATTTAAGATTCTTGCACTGTTGTTCTAATTCTAACTCCTTATGTCTATTAGAATTTTTAGTCTCTGCTATTTTTTTTATAAGCATACCCCGCATGAATGCCTTGAAGGTATCCCATGTAAGTGTTGGATTGCCAATATTATTATCGCCAGAATATCCCTCCTACAAGAATATAAGATCTGAACCAGTTGCCATTGTCTCCAACCAAGCCGGATGCAGCTTCCAGAAACGTATACCCTTTTCTGTGGCAATGTCAACTATTAAAGGAGAATGGTCAGAAATACCTTTTGACAAATATTCTATTGAGGACACTGAGGACAACAAACTAGAGGAAAAAAAGGATGACCTATATTCGAGAGAGAGAATTATAAGTAGTTGATTGACAGGAAAATTGCTGTTTATCTGGGTAACGCAATCTCAAAGTATCTACAAGTCCCATCTCATTAAGGAGCCTAGAAAAAGCCGTAGGTTTTGATGGTAATCGCTCAGAAGTCTCCCTCCACTTGTTGAGGGTAGGATTGAGGACATTATTAAAATCGCCCCCATTCACCATTCATACAACTGGTGTGTCAGGAGATTGAGCCATGATGAACGTTGCTTTTCCAAGAACCTCTGCACTATATGTGGGTGGGATGTAGACAGCAAGTATTATAATTGGGGAGGACTCGATCACAGCCCGCAAAAATACAAATCTACCATATGGGTCTATTTGTAAGTAATCTAATGTGAAGCGTAAGTGTTTTTTAATGAGAAGAGAAACTCCTCTGAATTAGGAGAGTGTACAGAGTGATAGACCCATCCCACCCATGGTCTCTTTAGAGCCATAATTTTTCTACCATGTAGATGAGTTTCCACCAAACAAATAATATCTGGAGAATATTTCCGGAGATGGGACATTACCAAGGAGCGTTTGACCTTATCATTCAGACCCTTGACATTCCAGGTGACTATGTGAAGCCCACCCATAACAGGATTACTTATTGCCATAATGATTCAGGAGGAAATTGTTGACAATAGGATGAGACAGTGTTTGAGAAATACTTATCTGAGAATAGTACACCTTAAAACCATTCCATTCTTGACTAAAAGAAAAATACAACATTAGTATTATGAGAACGAAAATAACCAATATGTAATTTACTAATACGCATCTATTGGATTCCTCATTATAAATGTATCTGAAAAACACAAAGTTTAACATTGAAGCAAACCTACTCTGTTGAATTCTCCAATACATCAGATAATAATGTAGAACAAAAAGCTGTACGGCCAAAAATTGTACATAAATAGGAAAAACAATAAACCTTCCCAACCCACCCGACATAACCATTAAATTAACTAACTAGAGTATGTTTGGATCCCTACAACAAGAAGAAAAATTACCCCTATACTATATTAACTAATAACTAATATTCCAGGGAGGGTCGCTAGGCTTTTATTAGCTAGAACTCTCCCAAGTAAATCTACATAACCAACTTTGCCCTTAACATTTTGAGTTAATATCATCATCATCATCACCATTTATTTATATTGCGCCACTGATTCCGCAGCGCTGTACAGAGAACTCATTCGCATCAGTCCCTGCCCCATTAGAGCTTACAGTCTAAATTCCCTAACATAATACACACACACAAACAGACAGAGAGAAACTAGAGTCAATTTTGATAGCAGCAACCAATTAACCCACCAGTATGTTTTTGGAGTGTGGGAGGAAACCGGAGCACCCGGAGGAAACCCACGCAAACACGGGGAGAACATACAAACTCCACACAGATAAGGCCATGGTCGGGAATTGAACTCATGACCCCAGCGCTGTGAGGCAGTAGTGCTAACTACTTAGCCACCGTGCTGCCCCAATATTAATATTAATATCAACATCAACACTAAGGGGGCACAATAAGTAACTTGTGTATTAATAAACAACAGTTAACCACAGGATCTGGAGATCATGTAACAAGATCTGAATAAGAAATGTAAGCATATCTCCTTGAAGGATTCCAAACTTTCACAGGAGCCAATCCTCAACATTGTGAAATGAAGAAATGTTGTTTTAAATCCGCCGACACCTGCAATCTGCCTGGATATAACATGGAATAAGGCAGTTGCAGATCACGCAATCTCTTTTTAACCTGGGTGAACGAAGCTCTACTTCTTTGGACTTCCAAAGCAATATCAGGAAAGACAGAGATAAGATGATTATTATATTTAAGGGAGCCTTGTTGACATACCAGTCTTAAGACCGCATCTCTGTCTTTGAAGTGGAGGATCTTTGCGATGAAGGTGCATGAAGGGGCCCCAGGAGGAGGTGCCCATGATAGGAGATGATGTGCCTTTTCAACTGTAAAGTGAGAAGAGAATGCCTCTTTCCCAAATTCCTGGATTAACCAGCTTTCCAGGAATGTCTCCGGATTAAGTCTCTCCGCCTTCTCAGGGAGACCGACAGATCTTAAATTGTTGCGCCGGAGCCGTCCCTTAAAATCTGACATTTGTTGTTTACATTGTGTAATCTGAGCAATCAGTTCGGTAAACTAACCCTGAACAGGAGCGGTAGAATCTTCCAATGAGGAGATCCTGTGCTCAGTCTCGTCCATCCATTTATGCATTTTTTTGGAGATCATGGCGAATAAGGGAGAGGTTGGCCTGCATCTCACCAATTCTGTCAGTAACCTTCTTTTCACTAGTAGCTATAGCTAGTAGTACTTACTGTAATGGTGGGGTAATATCAGGATGATGGAGATCAGGCAATGGTGGAGGAGGTGGGGTTCAAGTGGTAGATGCCTCTTCTCTTGAATTTGCTGATGTGGACTGATGAGTATATCACTCCACTTTGGCTGCAGCAGCAGTTGCATAACTTTCTTAGATGAAATGTCAGGTTTATTTCAAATTTAACATGGGCTCAAGCTTGTTTACTACTAGGCTAATTGGCTGCTTTCAACATTTACCCTAGTCTCTCTCTCTCTGTCTGTCTGTTTGTCTGTGTGTGTATATTAGGGAATTTAGACTGTAAGCTCCAATGGGGCAGAGACTGATGTGAATGAGTTCTCTGTACAGCGCTGCAGAATCAATGGCGCTATATAAATAGATGATGATGATGATAATGATGTTTATTATGTAGATCTCCTCTGGATAAATTTCATGCATGATCTTATTAATTTATTCACCTAGAGTTCAAGATGATGCCCTTTACATCCGGAGCTCAATATGACCGTTGCAGTGACATGAGATGGACGTTGTAGTGACATGAAAATTGGAATCACCTCTCTTTCCTCTCAAGCATATAAAGCATAAATTGCCTTAAATTGTGATAAAATAAGCGGAGATTAAGGGGTTAGAGGACACTCCGATGTGACAGGTTTTTGTTTACTCTCCCGTCACATCGCCTCTTACATAAAGTATACAGATCGCTGTATAGGATGTTAGGGCAGAGAAATATCAGATCCGCTCCGGGATGGATGAATCTATTCCTCACTCACCATATCGCAAATATTCAGAGCAGCCGCTAATCCACCTAAAGTGACAGCCACTGGGTTTCCAGGATAAAGATGGGAATCATCGCTTTCAGACAAGTTCAGTCCCTTTATATCGGAGATCTAATACTTGACTAAAAGACAGTTGTCACACAAGACTAGACACACACAGATATGCATTGTAAAGGATAAGCGCTGACAACTGTCTTTATGTTTTGTATACATATATTGGCATTTATATTGCCACACAGCTGGTACCACATACAATATGGGATATACCGAGTGCAGGCTTATTGCCAAGCAGCTGGTACCATTTATAATGTGGGATATACCAAGCATGGGCTTGTTTGTTCTCTGGTTTTGTTTCAAAATATTGCCTTATTGTCATAACAGCTGTCCATCAAGCTTATTTAAGGCACATTTGGTTGTGGCTCACAAGCCATCCCTTGCTAGATGTAAACCCCTATACCTGGGAGGATTTTGCATCTGATTTTAACTGCATTTTAATGATGTTTAAAGCATATAGGTCAGTGTAGGACCTGCATATAATGAGGTGCCCTTGACGTTGGGATGCATGCTTAAATGCTTTGATCAAAATATGAACTAATACCTCATGTTTTCATTTTGTTAGACACACACAGATATGCAGTGTAAAGGATAAGCATTGACAACTGTCTTTTTTCCGTTTTGTATATATATATATATATATATATATATATATATATATATATGGGCATTTATATTGCCACGCAGCTGGTACCACATACAATATGGGATATACCGAGGGCAGGCTTATTGCCATATAATACTTGACTGTCCAGATATTTAAAGTATCCAAAACTGGTCCTGCAAAAAAAAGGCAGACAGTTTGTGTCCCTATATTTTTAAATCTCAGCATAGGTTGGTATGGGTATATAAGGATAATTGCACGGCTATTGTGGGAGAATAGCAAACTCACGTACTACGCCATGCTACTCCATGCCATGCCCTAAATAAGTGTGAAAAGTGTGAAAAAATCATTTTTATTTTTGATAATAAAAATGTCCCACTTTTAATGGAGACATTAGAAGGCATTGGGTGATATTCTGATATTGCTACGCACTTTTATATGAATATGGAACTATCATTTGATGTAACTAAATGCTTATCAAATTGATAATTGTTTAAGCCACTTTGCTGTTTTTCATTGTAAAAGGCGGTTTCCACCTTCATGATATTTTATTTTAATTCCTTTTTCATGCCTTTCTGGTGCCATCACTAAATACATTGATGTTTCACTCTAGCTTCCTTGTGTGTTTTTTAGCCACATTTTTTATGATCATAGTTTTTTTGTTTATTTTTGTTGCTCTGCATATAAATGTATTCAGTGCTTTGATCGCAGCAGAGCTGTGTCTCTTACGGTAAAAATACACAGCTGCAATATTCTGAGGAACATTGCAGCTAATTAATCCCCCCCCTTAAGGTAATGTGGGTAGTCTATTAATTTAATAGTGAAATTGGGGTGGGAGCTAATTATTTAATGGTGGGTGCTATTAATTTATTTGTGGGGTGATGGTGGGGTATTTAATGTGAGTCTGAGTTTGGGGAGAGGCTATTTATTAAATGTGAATATGAATTATTTAATGTTGGCAATGGTTTTTGGAAATGGGTTTATTTATTACATGTAAATGCTATTAATTTATTGTCAGGCTGTTTGGTGGGGAGGGAAATATGTTTATCTACAACGGTGACCTTTGGAAGCTTTTGAACAACATGACCCAATATGACATTTTATTCACAATTAAAAGCATCTGTGCAACCAAGTGGGATCAGATGTCATCAAACATGAGTACGTCTGTCAAAAACTTTGGGAAGGTTACTGTTACATGCCAAAAGAAATACCCCTTTGGATATTATGAAAGACTTTACCATTCTATCAAACTTTTTGTATGCATTAAATTCTGTGAAACTGGTAGCTGGCTTCGGCGATAAAAAAATGTACATTCAAGTCTCCCTCACTGTCACTGAAGGGCAACCATAGCTTGCAATAGATTTTGAGCATTGTGGAATGCCAATCAATGATGGAGGGCTGCACTGCAGCATTGAAAAATGCACTAAACTTCAGAAAGATCCATGAGGCAAGATACAACAACTTTATCTCCTGCCTTAAAAACTCTGAAGGAGTCAAAATGGAACATGCCTCAACTCTTACCATTCACTGAAAATGTGAAAAGATGCACTTGCATCTTGATGAGAAACAGCAAGGGTAGCACAGAAATGTATCCACTAAGCCTTCACTTACAAGCTAGGCATTGCTTCCAAAGGTCAGTCTCGTAAAGGTGATCTTAATCATTTCAAGAAGTGAAGGGGTAGTTCCTAGTCACCCATTAACTACCTTTTCTTCCAGAGATACCTCGGATCTTCGTGAAGATGTTGCCGTAGCACTTTCCGAGCTTAAGAAGAAGATCTGCTGGCAGTTCACAAGGCTTGAAATCTGTGGAAAATGAGGTAGGAATGTTTCAATCTTGATATCTCCAACAATGCAAAGTGCAATAACACTTCTTGCAGAGAAACTTGAATATTGTGCAGTGGCCACTACATGTTTGACAAAACCAGCTATTTAGTCACATTTCAGAGGCTTTGATTGCACACACCTTTTTGCTTGAAGTTGTCAGGCTTCGGCCATAGACTAGAGTGCAGAGAGCCATTAACCGGTATTAGCACTACTGAACTAGCAGGTGGGGAGTCTAATGTGCCCCTAGTGTTCGCCAGGGACCCCCGCAAGGAGGTTTGGACTTCGCCGCTCGAGGCACGCAGGTCGCGGTACCACTAGCCAGTTGCCAGTGTAGCGGTAAGGAGGGTCAGACGGTCCGGGTCAGAAGCCAATCAGGAATGCGAGGTACCAAAAGAGAGATCCAAACGTGTAGTCAAACAGGCCAAGACTGCAGGAACAATATGGGATAGAATACGGAGAACTAATGCTTCATCCACCTCTGCAACACCAGAGACAGTGCTAGAAACAAGGGAGGGAGGGTCAGCCTTTCTAACACCCATGGTTCCTTCACCAATGTATCATTTGGCACAGACGCAATAGCTCTAGCTATAGTCTAATGTCTGTATTACAAAGTTTTGTGTTCTAGAGAGACCTCATATTCAATGCCAATATAACCACTCTCTGTCTCAACAAAAAAGATTACTATTGCAAATGGCACGATTGTTTCAGGGCAGTTGAGTCTATTATAATATGGACCACTGCTAGGTTCAATAAGGGGAGCAGATAAGGGGGGCATGTAAAGATTTTTTTTGCCATGAGCAATGATAATGCGTACACATATGTTCGTAAGCATCTTACACTTATGATAGCAGAGGTGGCAGGCAAGTGAGTGCAGGTCATGTTCACGAAGATGCGACTGAAATAGACTTGGATGCAGAGGAATATACACCTGGAGGGCTGGTGTAACGAGATCATGATAATTGGCTGCTGCATCAAATTTGCTCATTGCATTTTCACCCCTCCCACTGATAGTATTTAATTCCTTAGTGTGGCTGCAATATTATAAGAGGTTGAGGCCATATATTCTTATTACTTAATATTGTCGGTTGAACTGCGGCAGAAACGAAAACTTCAGTTTGAATTTAAATTATTTTGGTATCAAAAGAAAGTTCAGCCCCAGAAATAAACCAATATAAAAATGTTTGGTTAGAATAAGAAATAAAAAAGTAATAACCATTTCATTTGGCATTTTTATTTCATCTCCAAAATGATTTAGCATGGCTATGAATGTGAAAAAACGCTCTTGTCATAAAGTAGCTAATGGCAATAATAGGAATGGCAAACAGAGCTGCCTAAGTGTCAAAACATCTTGTCCTGCCACGACTGCTAGCTTAATGTAAACTCCATTTCTATAATATTAAATCTTATTTTTGTGAATCTGTGCATAATTGGGTGCATCCCCAGCGGTAATCCTGTATCTCATACGTAATGTCCCTTTCATCATTTCTTGCAAATATTTGCTCGTCCTGCAGCAGATGTCATCTTGCGTGTACAACAGTTCATGGCCCCATTTCATGACACAGGTGATCAGGAGGGAAGTGTTGATCAGTAACTGATGAGGTACGAAATCTCAGGTCAGGAACTAACATATATGGCCAGAATGAGTAGGTTGGGAAATTATACAGAGAGGGACTAGGACTGAGTTATAGTGGTAAGAACCAAAACAGATAGTGAGTCAGATGAGGGGTCAATACAAGAAATCAATGCACATACAAATAGGAAACAAATGCATAGGTTAACCAACAAACTGGGGCAGAAACAATACAACAACGACTATTAAGAGACAAGTTCCTGGTCTCACCATGCTCTTGGGCCCAATACAGCCATATTTTCTTTTGGGATTGCCCTCAGGTACTCGGCTGTCCCCAGAACTTGTATAGCATCATCATCATCACCATTTATTTATATAGCGCCACTGATTCCGCAGCGCTGTACAGAGAACTCATTCACATCAGTCCCTGCCTCATTGTAGCTTCCCTAACATACACACACAGACACAGAGAGAGAGACTAGAGTCAATTTTTGATAGCAACCAATTAACCTACTAGTATACTAGCATAAGGAATTTCAAAACTCCAGGGGGTAAATGTATCAATCTGCGGGTACTGTAACACCCGCGTGTTCAGCCTCTTCCGCGATTAAATTTCAAGCGGCGCTGCATTGTAAAGGGTTAACTTCCCTTTACAATGCAGTGCCGCTTGAAATTTAATTGCGGAAGAGGCTGAACACGCGGGTGTTGAAGAACCCGCAGATTGATACATTTACCCCCTGCTGGGTAAACTGAGAGGGGCAGTAAAAGGACAGGGGACAAGGGAAGGGCAAACAATTGAATATCTATATACATTAGACAGATATGACTGGGACAAAATAGCAAAAAGATAGAGACCTAGACAAGACAGGTAAATCACAGACTAGAATTCGGATAAGGTCAAGATAAGACCCAAATAAGCACCTCCAGTAAGCTAACAGGCCTTATGTACTCCAGGAGGTTAATAGTAGTGCACTACAGATGGGCTTCTTAGGACACAGAAGACACACAAAATAGACAAAACAAGACAGCGGGAAGAAAGATCACCACAGTACTTGATCCTATTGCAGGCACTGAAGTATGAAGGTTCAGAGTTCAGTTCAGGTGGGACTTAACAACACATTGCTTACAGGTCTTTTGTGCTACACATTAATAAATGGGAAAACAGGGACTGTTGTGCTCACATGCATTATCTACTAGGTCTTACGTAATAAAGAATCAGACCCTTAAAACCTGGGCGATCACTTAAGAAATGGAACACAGAATAATTAGTGAAGTCACAACTCCTAGATATGAATTTAAAATGTAGATGTTAAGCCTCAAGAGAATACATTTTTAATTTACAATTTCACTTTTAACTTGTATCCCCCTCTTCTAATCCTCCTACTGAAATATTATAGAAAAAATCCTATTCATGCTTCTTATTTGGCATTTTCCCATTTGGCCACAGAACTGGACTGCATTTTACACTTATTTTACATTTATTTTTGGCAAAATAGCATGAATTTGAGCAATTAGATGTGTACAAGACTGGTAGATAGAAATATAAATTACTAAGGACACTCTGCAATTCATGATCATGTCGTCCACTAGTTTTGGCATAGCCTAGTGGAACCGTCCCAATAACAGCATTGCTGAAACTCACCTCAAAATGGCGCAACAAAAAAACCTTAAGAGCGATTTGGAATACCTCGCTCTGCTACAGAATTTCAACAAGTTTATTTTCTTCAGTAATTCTGAGGCTCCGGCCAAATGATTGTCCATGAAAAATTCAGTGCGGATTAAGTAGTTCTTAAATATTTAATATCTTATTGGTATAAGGAGCAACTTTTTAGACTGTAGCGTTTGATGAGCAAGAAATGTCAGTTTGTTTTTTAGCTTCTGTGCAACTAAATTACCCCTGACACCCCAATTTTGCAAATGCCTGGGACAGTACAAACAAGCATTCAGGCCTTTAAATGTGAGAACCTGCCAAATGTTAAATAAGTCCTAATTTTATGTGAGAGCTGTTATTTTCCTAGTACTGGAAGATTTTTAAGTACATATTACACATGTCAATCTGTCAGTTGTGTGACAACAAGTTCCCAGAGTGCAAGGTGTACATTGTCCCAAAGTTGTCTTTTTTTATCAATAGGATATACTGTACGCCAGTAAACAGATAATATTAGGTTAAATTTTATTTTCAAGTTTTAATAGAAAATATAAAATTAGAACAGACTTGTCAGCAACTTGTTATTTAGTAGATAAAAATGAAGTGCGCTGGATAGAGAAGACAGAAGGCTTCTAATAAAACAAAGCAACCTTTTAATGATTAAGAGAAATACAAATTACACTAATATTCATATGACTGTACCACTCTTACACAAGTGGCTAAACTGTCCAGGTGCTCCTTTATTGAGTTTTTCAGAAGAATACTGCCTCCCTGACAGGTAATCTGGAATACCTCAACATGTTATTTGTTACAAGATGCTCTATATCACAGTCAGGGACACATATATTTGTTGGAAAATAGCATGTGATGTTTCACAATGAAGAGCTATAAAACTAGTCTTATTATAGTAACCATCAATGTTGGGTTTTATTCATTAAATCTCTAACTAGAACACTCTACTCCAGAACAAATCAAGTCAAAGATTACCATAACCAATTATACATCAAAAGATAAATGGATTTTCATCATCATCATCATCATCATCATCATTTAGTGGAGCTTACAGTCCACATTACCTAACACACAGACAGACAGACTAGGGTCAATTTGATAGCAGCCAATTAGCCTACTAGTATGTTTTTGAAATGTGGGAGGAAACCAGAGTGCCCAGAGGAAACCCACACAAACACGGGGAGAACATACAAACTCCACACAGATAAAGCCATGGTTGGGAATCAAACTAATGACCCCAGTGCTGTGAGGCAGAAGTACTAACCACTAAGACACCATGCTGACCTCATTTACCTGTGCTGGAAGCTCTAGTAAGCAAACTTGGAGGAGGGATTTAGAAAATTAAGAACAAAAAAATGTGTTTGTATGTACCAGAATACCATCTGTGTTTTGTGACAACATGGGTTAATAAACATTTTTGCAAGGAATAATCCACAAAGTATCATACCTTTGTTGAGCTGTGTGTATATGTGCTAGCTACTTTCATACAGTGTGTCCAGGGCCTGACTGGGCTGGAGGGCAGAAGGGCATATGCACCCTGGGGCGGTCCCATAGTGGGGTACCTTGGGCTGGGTCAATGGGTTACATGCTTTTATTTTCTTTTAAGATATTCCTAATAGGCTGCTGAGATGAGTCTCTGCCCCTCCCCTTCCTGGCTAAAGTTTGCCAGCCCTCCCCTGAGTGTGTTGTGTACAAGAGTCTTTACAGTTAATCATATGTATTTTTTAATGTGCAGAGAGACATAATAGGTGCAGAAATACCACGAGTAGATAAAGATAGGGCGGAGAGTCCCCAATGAGTCTCATCTTGAATTTTTTTTTACCTGGACAGTCATTAAGTCTGTTGTTTCTTAATGAGTCCATTAAAAATCTGCGGGTCTCAACAAAGTAAAAAAGGTCGTTCCATACCATGTCAGAAATTAAATTAGCAAAAAAAATAAAAATAAACATACAGATTTAAATTAATCTAGTTATGTAAAAACATTACAAGCATGTGATAACCTTTGTAAAAGACTTTTTGCTATTTTTGGTATAGCTACACTAGCTGATATTGTTTTGGCATATATTTTTTCTTGTTTTGTTGATTATGTAAAAATATCTTTGGAAAAAATACATAGTAGTAGTAGTGGTAACATATTACTATTCAGCCAGATCTAGCTCACTGGTAGTATAAACAATTACTTACTTAAGACAAGGTATTTGAAAGATCCGTTGTTGGCCTCCGATAAATGCTCTGCTCATTGAGAAGTGTATAGTTCTAGAGTTTAATTTTTTTTATAATGGGTGACTGAACTCTATTCATACAACAGTCCATCCAATGACCTCTGCCTGTTTCTGTAGCATCAGTGTCTATAATGGATGCCCTAGTCTTTGAAGTTTATAGTATGGATGTAGGCCACCTTCGACTATCATCATCAACATTTAGCAAATTACGTAACACTTTACAAATGGGTATCTAACACCTTGTCTAAATATTTACTGATGTCACTGTCCCTCTAATGCCATCTGATTGTTAATGCCCATGAAGCACTCTTCATGATGCATGTTGTCTAATGGTCCAAATTTAGTGTGTGAGTAGTGTTTCAACATTTTTATCTCTTTTACCTTACACTCCCTGCACTACAGTTTTGTTTTGTATAATTTATCTAATGTCTCAGTTGGTGGCATGGCAGATGACATTTTTTTTGCAGCCGCTGCAATGTTCTACATGCGGTTGCTGAATGTCGAAATTACCCTCACGCGCAAACACCCTTTTTCTACCACTTAATATAGAGGTCACTTAATGACCCTTAACGACTTAAGCTTAGAATATAGATGTTTTTAGAAGGGTTCTGCTGCTGACCCTCACACTCAAACACCCTGTTTTTTTCCAACTTAATACAGATGTTACTGCCCCACACAAGATTACTTTCACTGGAAAAAACTTGCAATTTTAAAATATATAAATGTAATTTGGGGGGAGGAGGGGTTCTTTTGCTAAGATTCATATGCAAAATCACACTTTTTGTCGCTAAAATTCTCCACTAAAGTTAGTTCAGAATGATATGAAACTCAGTCTAAATACTAGTGCTATATATAGTGTATTAATAAAAACCACTAGCAACTACTCTGACAGATTGAAATTAAAATCAATTGATTAGTAAATTATTCTAGCTGACTGATCCCTAAAGAATCGCTTTACAATAATTACAACTATTCTAGTGTTTTCTCAGTCCCTCTTTCATCTTTCAGAATAGAACACTGCAGCTAACATCCTCCCTACATGCTGTCTGTTTTAAAATGGCTCATGAGAAAACGAAGAAGGGTTCGTCTCAAAAATATCTATCCGAAACATTTGTGTTTTTTGGATCGATATTTCCCAGGAAATTACATTTTGCCTTGTTTTGAGATCCAAAATTGGAGTGCGAAACCAAGTCATGACTCGGCTTCACTGGGAACACCAAATCTCAGATCTGTCGGATTAGACAGAATACAAACTATATATTTTTAGTCATCATTACTGATGGATATTACAACCTGTCAATAACCACATACTTTGTCACACTACATATCTTCATCTAGCCACATGTCCAATGCTGAAGTGATCATGTTAATGTCAAAATATGTAAAATTATATTTGATAAAATATATTCTGTGCATCTGTGATGTTAAACTATAGAGCAGTTTTATTGTTGACATGAGTTCAAGTGGATGGAAGTAAAAAAGAGGTCTTAAATTCAGATGGGTCAATAAAATATTTAGGATGAGGTAAAGGATTAAATTTGCAGTAACTATAGATGCCATTTATGATTGTTTTTGTTTTAGTTTTGCCCATTACCAACTAATAACATCATTATATTTAATTGTATCATTTAGTACAGGACTCAAGTGTTATATGTATTATATTTATTAAAAGAACATACTAAATAGAAAGCAGCAAGACATTAAAGGCATTTCTAATTACCAATTAGAGATTGAACAAGTTTTAATTATTGCCCTGTAATGGCCAAAAAACAGTTACAACAGTTTAAATAAAGCAGAGAAGATTTTGCTTTTACTGAACAAATTTGTATTAAATTTTTTAAATTTGTGTTTTAGTTTTATGTGTGTAGATAGAATTCAAACTTCTATATATAAGAGACAGTACAGTGATTAACATTGCTGTCTCACACCAATGGGGCCATGAGTTAAATTCCAACTAGGGCCCTATCCATGTGCAGTTTGCATGTGTGTGTTTGTGAGGTAGAAAATATAAACTCACAATTCAACAAAATATTTTTTGGCAAATGATTATGGAAGTAAACAAGAGGACTATTGCGTCCCCGTATAATAAATATATAGATACCAAAACAAAAGTGCAATAGATCCTCGAGTCCTCAAAAAACTGGTACGGCAATGTGGATAATAAAAAACATTTCTTAAAACAAATCTTAAAAAATACACTCAATATGCATATATATATATATATATATATGTAAATAAACCACCCTATATGAGAGAAAAAACAATATTGGATATAGGTGCACCTTTAAAAAAATTGTTAGTTGAAATAATTTCCTCTAGGGATACTAGTGGTCAAACCAATGTCTTATTGCAAAAATTCCTTATTGAAGAGGAAATATGGACAGAGCTCACTTTAATGGATCCTTATATTATCGTGCAAGCGGTTCAGTGGGGTAAATGCTGATCAGGATTTAAGCAATTTAATAATAATGGACTTGAATTGTCCATGAATCGTAATTTGATAATCTGCTTTAAATCCCCACACACCAAGTCTAGAGCAGTCTCCCGTCCGGTAATAGTATGATTCAATGTACAACTGTATCACAATGTTATCGCAGCACCAGTTTTTTGAGGACTCGAAGATCTATTGCATTTTTGTTTTAGAAAATATAAACTGTAAGTTCTTTTGGGGCAGAAAGTGATGTGTAATATAATCTATTTATTTAAACAAATATAAATATATTGTATACCCTCACTTGATACTGTGACATATACTGTCCCAAAATTTATTCAGTATATAGTAAAGATAGTTATGTCCCTGTAAAATAATATAATAATATTTATAATAATATTTATACCCTGACATGAAATACATGCAAAATGTAGCATACAAAGATTCCTTTACATGTAGCCTATTTGGAAGTACCCACAGGAGATAGGATTAATTACTTTGGATAATCTTCCATCTTCCAGGCTTAATAATTTAGTGTTTTATAAATTATTGCAATGTGATTAAGGAATAAAGCAGTATATGAGTGACCAGTTGGTCTGATGTCCTTCTAAAATATCTTACACTTTTCTCCAGTAACATACAGTAAATGCTTAATTTTCTGTCTAATGATTCAATGGCTGTGAAATCATTTTAATTTCCTTTAAAAAAAAATAAAAAAAAAGTGTTATAGTTGATAATATTGAGCTCTATTACTCATTGAGCACTCCCCAAATCCCCACTTCAAGTCTGTAGCAATATGTACAATATCTTCTGTCTAGACACTTAGGAAATAATAACAGTATTATATATAATGTTACAGGCTCCTATAAAATGGAATGATTACATACAAGTTGTTATTGAGTTACAAATGTCTTCTGTTGAAATAGACACAACTTTGTTTAAGACAGTGTGGTTTGCTTCATAGTGTGCTGGCAGGAGGCATGAAACTAGTACTTAACTCATTTTTTGGCACTGTGTGCTGAAGTTTTTGGGCACTGATACTTATACCACCTTGAAGCCTGTGGAATAAATAACTGTAAAGAGAAAGGTGTAGCAGGAAAATGCAGTATAAAGTACAATGTAAAAAAAAGTTAAAAAAAAACGAAAATTGCCATTCCAGGCATTCCAATTTTATTAACTACCACAGCCACTATTGCCCAGGGTTACTGTGTTTTATGTGCACCAAACTTCCGCTTAATAGCCTCGGTCTAGTTGAGGACTTGGAGTGGGGCATGCAGCACATATTTTACTTCATTTAATTATTTTTAACAGTGCATTGTACATGGGGACGGTTTAATTACAGGTGGGGAGTCTGTCTGCAGATTTAGTACTCTCCTAAAAACCTTCTTATTAACTTTCCAACAGCACTGGCATTGGTAAATCCCCACAGGTGATGGGATCGGGTGACTTTATTTTCTTTGTTTTCATTTTTGAATCTGAGCAAAGGTTTGCCATGATTTTAAAAATTTTAATGAAATTTGTCCGAACAAAAATCTGGAACATCATAGAACCCCATCACTGACTCCCAAAAATTCTAACAATGTACACTGAATGCATTGCATCCAATCTTTAGGTACAAAGGGTGCACAATTATTTTACTGGTAAGAAATACTCAAGTGCTTTAGAACTTTCTAATTCCAATTTTTTATGGGGTGGTAGGGGCAAAACGATCCTCACATCAAACTTAAAAACAAGTTTTTTCCAAATATAGTAAAAAAAACTGCAGTGATCATAGAAGAATTACAGTTATAAGGATTAACCTATAACATAACTGGGGGATAAGGCCTAATCATAACTGCAGTGTAAATATGGTAAATCAAATGAATCCATTGATAAATTGAGCTGCTAAAGTGTAAAATGTGAAGTCAGAGGGTCTGTTGTGTGTTTAGTCAGTGGCTTTGCACATCTCTGTGTTAGAAGATAGAAGTGTCACCTGTGTCAGCTTCAAAGACCTCATGGGTGAGATATATCCTGGTCTAGGATGGAGTTTTGACACCTGAAAAGAGTTTAAGGAATCACTCAGCATGTTGTCTGGCACAAGGAGACCAAGTGATGACAAAAAGAATTCAGTTTTAAAATATGCCACTTAAAATCAATAAAAGTAGTAATCAACCACATATTCCTCAATAACATGATGAAGGTAAGCTCATATGTCAAATTACGAATCTTGCCACACAGAGAATTTGAGGAAATGAGTATAAGCTCAACTAATACCAGGTACCTAGGCTGGTTTGGTATCAATATATGGGTAAATTCATAGGGGATCTATTAATAATAAAATTGGGTCTGTGACACTACATAGAAAAGTTAGGTCACATAGTAGAATTGGATAGTAAATCAGGCAAATGCAAATGGTGATTGTAAAGAGTGTCACAGACCACAACCCCTAGTGGTGGGGTAAGGTATAAAGATGTCATTAAAAAACTGAGACCAGTTACAAGAAATTGTCAGTCTTTTGGGAAATGAATCATTATTGATAAGCTGTCCATCTTTAAGCCAATTTCCCTTAGCTCAGAATATAACACTTATCTGTAAGTTATACTCTGCATTTAATCCCTTTATTTTAAATTGTTTTGATTGTGTATGTTATGTCAATTGTTTATTAATTGTTTTTTTTATTAAACTGTAAGCATTGTACCTTTTGTATATATTGTTGCCCTTATTCAATAGGTAGTGGCAAACCTGAAGTGTGTAGGGGTGTGAGAGTGCTGTTGTGGGGGGCAAGTTAGCAGGTCTATAACCTGTGTGACCGGTAAAAGAGACTGAGTGATTTGCGCACTTGTGACTTCCAAGTCACAAGTGCGCATAGTGCGGTATGTGACAGGTAACAGTAGTCATTTTTTGGGGGGACTAGTACTATACTGTAACTGGAGTTTCCATCCAGCCAGTGGAAGGGACAGGCAGGAAATGAAGCAAACAAAAGGACAAGGGGAGTAGCTGAGAGAGCAGAGTGTAAATATCCTGGATTCACCCACCAGCAGGTCGTGACACTCCATACACTTGGTACTTATGAAAAAGTTAAGGAGCATGAACACTACTTACACTAATAAATTAGCATGCATGCTCCTTTATGAGATCTGCAGAAAGTTTATTTGTATGATACTTGCATTCTTCACTATGCCCTATTATTTATTAGCTCATATGCATGCATTATCGCCCTTTGTAAATTTCAGAGTGAACTAAGCAATGCTGACACACAAGAGAGCTGGACCCATGTGTATAAGTTTAAAAAAGTAGATATTTGGCATTTGGAACTTTTATCACATGAGGTATAAACAATACGGTAAAGGAATTTAAACATGTTTGGTATAAACACAGGCTTATCCTGAGAATAAACCAGTAATAAGCTTAGAGGGCATACTGGATGGGCCAACTGTTTTATCTGCTGTCAGCATTCTGTGCCTTCATTCTCTATTTCTATGTTAATGGTTGCTATTTTAAAAGGTTCTTAGAGAGGGAATAAAAATTAGGAGTGGAGTGTAGATGTGAAGACACGTGATGAGCAACACTTTTAGTGCTATATGACAGGGGACTCAAAGAAATAATTAATTCCATTGTTTCCAATAATTTATCCAATTTTATAACAAGGTGTCAGTTTAAATCTGCATCTTGTGCAAACAATTTTAATTTTAAAATAAAATAATTTTATTAACTCACAGATTTTCCTTATGTTAGTAGTTTTTGACTCCTACGCTTGAGAATAAATTCTGAATTATGTTTTTTAAAGTTGTTATAATAATCCCCAAAGAACAGAGTATTACTAGCTAATAATGGCAATAATGCCCTGGATGTGGGCATCAAAAACTTGAAGTGAAGTCAAGTAATGATAACATTTATATTTATATATACTGCCCTCATGTGTTTTGCTTTTGGATCTGTAGTTTATTAAAAAATTGCTAAAATATGCTAATATCACATAATTTTGCTCTTTCTTTGTTCCTACATTATTGTTAACCTCAATAACACTAATTTTCAGTCATTTCCAGTCAATTTTGACCACCTCACAGGTCACAATATTATTTTCATACACTTTTTAGCCAGAGAAACGAGGGACAGGCTGATTAGGGTGATATCAATACCTTGTTTCACCACAACATGATTTGAATATATTACATTTAAGTAAAGAGGGAGGGGTTCTTTTCTTGTGTGAACAGTTTTGTGTGCTCATATGTTTGGAGTTTGCTCTTCATTTATAAATAGAGACCATTCAGCCCTCTGATTGGCTGAAACCATACAGATCCCCCAGTCTCTTATTGGAAATGTTGAATATGTATTTGCTGGTCTTAGTGTTTAATCCGATTCAGCTTTTTTTTTAAATGGAAGATTGATGCTTAAATTGGATCTTGGATTTTTAAGCAGCAATTAGTGATGAAAGACTCCTGTCTCTATGCTGCGGTTCATGCACAGTAGCTTAGTGGTTAGCACTTCTGCCTCACAGCACTGGGGTCATGAGTTTGATTCTTGACTATGGTCTTATCTGTGTGGAGTTTGTATGTTCGACCCATATTTGCGTGGGTTTCCCTCAGGTACTCCGGTTTCCTCCCACACTCCAAAAATATACTAGCAGTTTAATTGGCTGCTATCAAATTGACCCAAGTCTGTCTGTCTGTGTGTGTTAGGGAACTTAAACTGTAAGCTCCAATAGGGTATCGACTGATGTGAGTGACAAATATTCTCTGTACAGCGCTGTGGAATTAGTGGCGCTATATATATAAATAAATAAATGATGATGCTTTTAAAGTTGAGATCCATGAAGTGCTGTTCTACAGACATGGGGCGGCATGAGATGACCGACTACTGATAAATGTTTCAGTAAAATAAGATAGTCATTAGAATTATGTACTAAATATTGGATATCCTAATTCCACTTTTTATAGTAATAGCACCAAGGCAGAAATGACTGGGCAGCAGAATCATGATGAGGCAGATATAACAATGTGGCTGATTGAAAAATGATAAAATAACATAATTAATTAACATACTTATGATTAGATATGTTGATAAATATAGATAATGATTTAGAGGTAGATAATGTATTTTTTGCCAAATATCTTACACGCTTAATTTTGCTTTGTGATCCTCTAAGCATATATTTGTCAATCTGTTGTTCTAATGCATTCCATTTGTATACATCCTGAGCCATAAGACAGTGCATGAGCATCTAACAGACAGTCTCTGTCTGCACATAGCCTCACTGTCCTCCAGCTCATCTACCTCTTCCACTGTGAGCTCTGTATTCTCTCCCCTTCCTTCCTTGTTGGGATCAACCCAATGTTAACTGTCATTGGAGCAATTCCCAGTGTGGAGGCCTACAGAGAAAATAACAGGTTGTATTTAATTGCCAAGAGAGTTAATACAGCCGTCTCAGGTTTAGAGCTAAGGAGTTGGGTAGTGTGTGGCAAAGATAGAAAATTTGGTGTGTGTTGGGCATATGATAAAAAAATCTTGTGACAAGGGGGTGTTTTGTGATAGAAAACCTGGTGGTCAGGGGGCATGTGAGACAATACTTGGTGGGCAGGGAGTCGCATATTATAGAAACTCTGGTGGGCAGGTAGTGGTATGTGATAGAAAAGTTGATGGCAGCGGGGGTATCTCAAATTCTATGTTTCTACATTTCAAATCATAAATATTTTAACTTTACAGAAAGCCATGAAATTCTATATAGAAAATAAATTTATAGTTTAACATGACTGATTAAGGCTTTTACACTTACAATTATCTAAAATGTAAGAAAACTATTAAAACTCTAACACTCAAGCTCCAAAAGCAATGTTTCTTGTACAAGAAAGACATGGTATGCCATTACATTCTGTGATTAGCTGCAGATTCAGCACTGTCCTTATCCACAACTACCCCTTAACTGAATGCACACTTTGAAAGTCTTTGTGGGAACTAAGTGGAATGGATGTGTGGACTGAGTGGGATTGCTGTAGGGGCCGATTTTAATGGATGTGATGGCTATCTTTTGTGCTACATAGCTGTTCAGACTTTAAGTTGTGTAGACTGCATGTGTGTACTCCAGTGAACATACTGATCTGTGAATTAGCATTTTGTATGTGACAGCAATCTCATTCCATGCTAAATCAGCAGCAAACCACAGGATGTGATGACATATTGGGGCATATTCAATTAGGGTTCCGGTTCGCGGTAACGCGCGTTACCGCAAAAAGTGCGCGTTATTGCTGGTATTACGGTACCGCAATAACGCAGATTTTCGTACGCAACCCTACGGGCTGCGAATGAAAATCCACATTATTGCGGTAATGTGGATTAAGTTTGTGGCCTGTTCCGGCGCGATCCCGCAAACCGGAACCCTAATTGAATATGCCCCTTTATGTCGGTATGACACATGGGACACATCCATTCTGTCTTAATAGTTGTCATTTCATTGCATTTTGAAGCTCAAGTATTAGAGTTTTAATAGTTTCTTATATTTTAGATTGTGTGTAAGTATAAAAAGCCATAGACTTCACTAGGTATATTGGGTCACCAGAGCTTCTATAAACACTACATGGTGTTATGATCCTCCTGTTTTTCGCAGATGATCACTTTGTCTTCTGCCAGCCTGTTTTTAACCATATATATTTTCCTACAGTGTTTCTGATTCCTCATAGCTGTTTTGTGTTCATCTGAGGCAGTCAGGTGCTCTACATAATTGTAGGCATGTCCTCTCCCTAACTTGATAGGGGTTCTCTCATATTAAGGTCCCCCCCTGTCCAGCCTGCAATTGCTGACCTTATCATTGGACATTAGTGATTTTTGGCTCTGACTACTGGCTTTGTGTCTTAGTAACTTGAGGCTCTGACTACTGGCTTGGATAACGGTGACTTCTGGCTCTGACTACTGACTTAAGATATCAAAGATTTCTGTCTCTGATTACTTGGTTTGTGTACAGACTAGTCCTTCACTGCAGCACACTACAGGTAGTGTTATTTTCACAATACTGTGTGCTTACTAGCGGTGTCTAGACTCACCTGTGTGAAAGTAAAATAATTGGATGAAGTTGTTTCAAATTAACAAATATCAATTTAATTGGCTTTATCTAAAATATGCGAATAGCATGCTACAGTTGGAAGGGCACATTACGCAATAACACTAGCAAACACTTCTACATACATTTACACTCACACATTCATTTGTAAATAGTTCACCTAAATAAAGTTCAAGCACATAGTCCTTTCTAATCAAATGAAATAGATTTAATAGTTTAATATAAAAATGTTGAAACCTCTTTATTGATATCTAAGGTTCAGGATATAGGAAATGTATCATATTTAGTGTTATACTAATCCACTTTCTACCATTAGACATCCGCTATAATCAGCTAAGCGATTGCACCTTGCGTATGCTAGTTATGGATGATAAAGGATTAATGCTCAAAATGATATTGTGCTTGGAATGCTAATAGACTAGTTTAAACCAGTATTTTGGCGGAAAGAGATGTATGCAGCTGTTGAAGATTTGCCCCCCACCCTTGGAGAGCATCGTTTGAACCAACCTATGACCTGCATTATACTGGACTGTCCTAAATCCTGAATCAATGGATAAATGCCATGACATCACCACTGGTTTTTATGTACCACAAACTGTATATAAACCAGGCATTGTGACCATCATTCAGTCTACTTTTACCACAGGCTTCAGGACTGAATGACTGTATGCTGGATCCAGTGTGCTGTGTTTGTATCGGCTGTACTTTATTTTATTAAATTGTTATTTGTTACATTAAATCTTACTTACTTACTATTAAATCTCTTTTGTGTGTTGGAACCACATTGATAGCCGCGGACAATATTTATTGATAGCGACTAGATGAACATAACAGTTTGGGGGCCTTGAGCGGAAATCACGCTACCAAAAGATTTGCAAAACCTATGGATTTCGGTTTCTCAACAAAGGGTAGAAGATGATCATAATTGGGTAAGAACACATATAGTTTTGTACCTTTTTATCATTCTGTGTGTAATCCAAGGGGTGCAGTTTAAAACTTAGGGACAAGAGAGAGAAAAAAACATGTTTCTTTTTATTGTCTTTTTGTGATGTAAATTTGATTTTTTTGCATAGCGTATGCATTTATATTTCCTTGTATATTTGCCACATGTTTAAACTGTTATATTGATAGATAGTCTTGTTGTATTTTATAGTGAAACAAATTGTTAAAACTTCTGAGAAGTTATTACAACCATTTGGGGAAAGTATTTTCTGTACAGAAAACAAAGGTGTATGTGCATGTGAATTGTGTGATTGTGAAGATAAAGTGCCTATTAAGTACAAATGTTTTGTTGAGGAAACAGGATATAAAGAGACCTTTGTGGCGTTTTGACATTGTGGTATACAAGGTATATGTAGGAAATGGTGGTTTTCGTGATAATCCCAATTGTAATTGTAGAGTTGGCAAATAATTTGTATCTGCAAACTTTGCGATCGGACCGCATGTTTTTGTATACGCAGTCCGTGATTGTGTAATTGTGGATGGTTGGAGGAAATTCGCTGGAAAGGCGGGTATTATTCAATATTTAGTGCTCCCAGTTGTAAAGTACTCAACAGCAACTTCTCTGGACAGGCGGGATATCATTTTGTGCTGTGTTGTGTTGATGTTTCCGTTCTCCTGGAAGAAATTGACTGTGCTAGGGACCTCGCTGAGTATGCAGTCAATCATTTATATTGTTTAGTGGTACACAGTGGAGAAGAAGTCGGTGGACGCAGCTTATAGAATTCATCCACGGCCATCAATAATCTCAAACATAGGTTTTGTGTTATGAAAGTGTGTGCTAAATAAACGTGTGAGGAGACCGATGTCATACGCAATGGCGTATTGCGAGAAGTGGGTTATGGTGACCAAGGAGTGTGTGAAACCCTTTCCTATGGTTGATAGTTTTGATGCAGAGGTATTAAGTAACGTTAGAGATAAAATCTGTTTCATTAAGTCCTTAAAACTGAGAATTGAACACAATGACTGTTCAAAAACTGTGGCAACAGGAAGGGAACAAATGCCAGGGTAGCGTGCGCAGCGTAAGGAAGCGCTGCGGAGCGAGGAGAAGGAATTGCAAGCACACCCCCGACGCCACATGCGGATGGGGGAAAGTACAGCCTATACCAAAAATGATAAAAATAACACAAGCAATTTATACTCTATATTGAGTAATTGGAAAGATAATGTTTCTGAAGAAGATGATGAACCCAGTGTTATTTCAGCCATTGCCCATGCAATTAACATGCAAGAGGTGCCACGCAGACAAGGAAAAGGAGCAGTCCGACCAGCAGGGGCAGCGGCTGAAATTGGTTAGAGTAGTATAGAAACCAATAGGCGGGGAACATTGCACTGAAACAGTGATTCCAGCAATTAGTCCAGAATGTAGCGATTTGATAGGCTTACATCCTGTCTGTACAATAGCAGTTCTTAATAGGAAAGTGGACAGACATGGTGTCGTTCCCATTAAACATGTAGCAATACATTGTCCATGGACTAGATCTGAGTTGCATTCAATTATGTCTGATTTCCCAGACCCAAGGAAAGATTTGGCCAGATGTCAGAAATTTATCAAAGATCTGGGCAATGCTCATGAGCCGACTAATAAAGATTGGTGAGTGGTGTTAAAGGCCTGTCTTCCTCCCAATATTGATGTACAAAAGTTTATTAAGGATTTTATGTTGGAGGAAGATATGTCCTTAACAGATGATGATAATCAGGAAAATATTAAGCATATAACCTCACAGTTGGCCATATACTTTCCAGTGGTAGTGAACTGGAGCAATATTTCATTATTAAACAAAAGGATAGTGAACCTGCAGCATATTATTTTGCAGGACTCTGACAGCAATGACCAGCTATGCAAGAATATCAGAAATAAAGGATGATGAGCACCATAGGGAGGTAGCCGTTACAGTACTAATGGATGGTCTCAGGGAAAATCTTAAGACTAGAGTGCAGACCTCTTTACCTAATTGGAGGGGAATCATGGTTAATGTTCTTAGGGAATCTGCAGTGGAACATGACAAAAATATAGGTAAGAGAAAGGAAGAGCAGAGTGATAGATTAAACAATGGTGAGTATCCAGGCGTTAGAAGGATTACACATACAACCACGGGCTCACAACACGTATTATGGGGGGCAGAAGCAGAAGGAGACGGTGAAGTGTTTTAGATGTCTCCAGGAGGGACACATGGTGAAGAATTGTAACCAAGGTAGAGTGGAATATAGGAACAACAGAAACTAGGCCCACCTAGGAGAGAACCACAAGGTACCAACAACAAAGAATACACACACAATCCTCATAGGTTTCCAACAGTTGCCCATGCACATTATAGCAGCAAATAGCCAACACTATGAGTTAGGTCATACCTGTTTCCTACAACCAGTTAGATTAACCGAGAATCTTAGGAAAGAACCTACAGTGACAGTTGATGTATCTGGTGTAACACAAAATTTTCTTGTTGATACAGGGGCGGCCAGGTCAGTGATAACTTCTCCTTTAAGTCTGCAGGTCACTAACAAAATGTTCCAGCTATGGGAGTAACCGGGAGAGCGCTACATTACCCTTTGATTAAACCCACAGAGGTTACTATCAGGCCCCTGCACACGAAGCATTAATTTCTCTTGGCTGCAGCAGCTCCTACTAACCTACTGGGTAGGGATTTACTGTGTAAAATAGGATGTGTTATTTACTGCACTCCTGATGGTGTGCTTCTGGATATACCAGGGAAAGTTGCACATGAGGTACAGGACATATTAGACACCCCACAAAGGTTATTGCTGCACTCGACCATTCTAGACTAAAGTCCATCTCAGGTAGAGGAAATGTTACCACAAATACTGGGATCCCTATGCACCAAAGTTGGACAGGACACTGGATTGATGGCAAATGTAGCTCCTGTAATGGTTAATCTGAAAACTGGCAGACAAGCTCCAGAAATCTTACAGTACCCATTAAAACCGGAGGTAGAATTAAGCATGTATCCTGTAATTGAATGTCTGGTGCAACAAGGGATCTTAATTTGGATATCCAACACAGCCAATAGTCCAATTTTCCTAGTAAAGAAGAATGGGGAAGGGCTGCAGATTAGTCCAAGATCTAAGAAGAATTAATAAAGTAATTGAGAGTCAATTCCCCGTAGTGCCCAGTTCAGATGTCATCCTTATGTCATCCTTATGCAGATTTCACCATCTGCCATTCATTTTACTGTCATTGATCATTGTTCTGCCTTCTTCTCTGTCCCCCTTCAGCCTGACTGTCAATATTTCTTTGCATTCTCCTATAGAGGGGTGCAATATACATGAACAAGATTCCCTCAGGGGTTCTTTGACAGGCCCAGTATCCTTTTTCAGGCCTTACATGACTGTTTACAATCCTTCCAATCAAGCAATGGGTCTGTTCTAATTCAATATGTAGACAATTTGTTGCTGTGCTCTGATTCGTTTATGTCATCTGTGCATGATATTAAACTGTTGTTGCTCCATTTCTCACAAGCACGACCCAAGGTTGCAAATTATAAATTACAGCCATGTCAGAACAAAGTTAAATACTTGGGACACTGGGTCACCCAGGGGCTAAAACACCTGACAACGGGCAGAATTCAAGCAATACAAAACATGGCCTGCAGAAGAATCAACAGCAGATCCATACCTTCTCGGGGATGTGTGGACATTGTAGATCATGAATTCTAGGTTTCTCTATTCAGGCATTACCATTGCAGGAGTTAGTCTCGTGCTCAAAGCATGAGCATGTTACACACACACAGAGGAGTCAGAGCAGGCATTCTTTAACCTTAAAGAGAGTCTGACTAAAGCACCTGCTTTGGGAATACCTGATTATAAAAAGCCTTTTGAGTTATAAAGTACGGAAGCTTATGGTTGAGCAGCAGGTGTCTTGACACAGAAACATGGTGACTCTAGCATTCTACAGTGCACAACTGAACACTGTGGCAAGGGGTGGGGTATGGCATATCAATGCCGAGTACCCCGACAAGACTTACCCTGATATGAGGACTCCGAAGGGCTCCTTCCCGACCATCAGCGATGATGACTTCTGTTTCAAAGCGACTTTGTCCAATCACGATGAAGTAAGAAGCCGGCTCCACTTTATGACATCATTCACCATGGCGACGGTATTATTGCTGTTGTTACGGGGGTAATGTAATTATGCACCCATGTACAATGTAGTTTACAAAGCCTTCTACATTATACATGGGTGCATACTTACATCACCCCCTTAACAACAGTGATAATACTGTCGCCATGGTGAGTGACGTCATGAAGTGGAGCCAGCTTCTTACTTCATCATGATTGGGTGAATTCGCTTTGAAGAGTAGTCATCATCACTGATGGTCGGGAAGGAGCCCTTCGGAGCCCTCATGTCGGGGCGAAGTATTGTTGGGGTGGTCAGCATCTATATGCTGACTACCACTGGTGGCAAGATCACTTCCAATGTGTTTAAGAAGTGTAGCAGCAACTGCTCTTCTGGTAAGTAAGAGCGAGGATGTAGTAAATGATTCAACTGTCTATACACCACATACAGTATCTGCTTTGTTAAATTCAGCTCAAACTAGATATGTCTCCTCAGCAAGGTTCACAAAGTGGGAACTAGCTTTGATGGCACCTACAAATATCACCATCAAATGATGCAATACTTTAAATTTTACGTTTTACATGAATGAGAGTTGTCATAGACAGACAGACACAGGAGAACAATGTACCGGTTATTCTGTTGTAGATGATGAGGATGTTATAGAAGCTAAACCCATTGGCCCACCTCATTCAGCCCAAGTGGCAGAACTCATTTCACTAAGGAGAGTGTGTGAGTTGGCTAAGTGTAAATCAGATAATATATACACTGACTGTAGGTACACTTTCAGGGTAGTGCATGATTTCAGGTGCCCTTTGGCATCTTAGAAACTTTATAACAGTGGCAGGCACACCAGTAGCACACTCACAGCACATAAAAGGACTCTTGACAGCGAAACAATTATCTAAGGCGGTAGCCATCTTCAAGTGCAAAGCCCACACATGCGAAGAAGACCCGGTATCAGTGGGCAATAGCAGGGCAGACAAAGCTGCCAAGTGAGCATCAGGGTTATCTGTAAACATGTCAACTGACAAGATGATGGTTTTTCAAACAACAAACACAAAAATTAATTAAAATGCAAGATTTGTGTTCCGTACAGGAAAAGCCAGTCTGGAAGGCGAAGGGATGTGGTCAAGAGTCCTCTGGACTCTGGAGAGATGGATAAGGTAGGCCTGTGGCTCCCAGAGCATATTTTCCAGGCCTAGTTGAGCCAGCACATAGTCTGACTCATTTGGATAAAGAAGGTATGTGTAAGCTGGTTAGAGTATACTGATGTGCACCAGGCTTTTCTGCTCAAGCCAGTAAGAAGGCAATGTCTTGTCTTACCTGTTTGAGGAAAAATATTGGGAAGACAATACCAACGGAGCCAACCCATATCCCTCCTACAGACGGACCTTTTCAGATAATACAAATTGACTTCATCCAATTACCACCTTGCAGGAATCTCAAATATGTATTTGTTTGTACTGATTTGTTTTCTAACTGGGTAGAAGCATTTCCATCTGCCGCTAATACTGCTGTTATTATTGCTAAAAAATATTGTTCAGGAATTTTTATACAGATATTGTATCCCTAGAGTTATAGAAAGCGATAGGGGTGCTCATTTTACTGGTGATGTCTTTCAGAACATGAGTAAACTTATGGGGATTGATAGCAGACTTCATACTCCTTACAGACGACAAGCGAGTGGTATGGTGGAAAGGGTAAATGATACCATTAAGAAGAAACTGAGTAAGATAATGGCTGAAACTGTATTAGCGTTTCCAGAAGCATTGCCATTAGTCCTTCATATCATCAGAGCAACTCCCAGACCTCCTCTTATTCTGTCCCGCTTGAGATACTTTTTGGCAGACAACCTCATGTGATCATAGGTTCAGAGGATGAATTAAATGGAATACTGAAGTGACTTTTCAATAGCTCATAAAAATTAACAAACAGCTAAGACAACAGCAACTGTAAATCAAAATGCTGTCACCTGGTATGCCAGAAACAAAATCTCACGATGTTGAATCTGGGGAATATGTTATGATCCGCCATATTTTACGCTCAGGTTGCTTAGTAGACCGGTAGAAAGGCCCATACCAAGTGTTGATGACCAGCACCACATCTCTAAACGTAGCAGAAAGAGAGACTTGAGCCCATTCTACTCACTGCAGGAAAGTCAACAATTTGGAGAAGGTACATGACAAATCCGAGACTGAAACCACAGATCTGTCACTTGTCAACCTGTTCCGGGAGACCTAAAGACTGCAGCTACTAACACCTGAGCCAAGGACGTTGTACAGACTATCATACCAGTATGCAGCGGCGGTACATCTACTCTTCTTTTTCCAGGATATTTCTAACTTTTATTCTTTTTAGGGCATTCTACTCTTGTGATGGTGGACAGATGATGGAAAGAGAGTCTGGTAGTGATACTGATGATGTGGAGTTGGAGGAAAAGTTGTTAGAACAAACAGTACAGCCTGTTGCCAAACTCAGTTCAGGGTTAATGAAAAGGTCTGCTAACTCTGGAACTCGGATACAGTGTGAGGGGCTATTGTCTGAGGATTATTGTATCTGTAAGTACTGTGACTTCCTAGTTGAAGAGAGGTGTATCCAGCTATGCCAGTCAAATAGTAGTATGGATTTGGGCGGGCATTCCCTAGATGATTATCACTTCCTAGTGGGTAAGGTCTTAAACCAAACTGAGTGCTGGGAGTGCTCTCATATGGCTCAGGGACAACATAATTTAGGATTAGTACCATTCCCACTAAACATCACTGAGGTCCTCGAATTACAGGGAGGGAGGCTCATAGAAGGGAGATATAATATCACTAGGTCACATGAAAAGAGACTGGATAATTGGGAAGCTGACCTACCTGATCAGACAATAGCTTGACACACTGGTATTGATGGGAGACTCTTAAGAATACCAGTAACTATAAATATTGAAGCACATCATAGATGGGGGCATATCAATAGACATAAGAAAGTATTTATTGGGAAAGTGCCTTTAGGCTATTGTCAGAATATTACACAAAACACGAAACTTGTCTTGAACAGATGGAGACCCTAGGCATGGGAAGTTTTGACAAAACTTTATGCAATATTATCAATGATTGTACTGTATCTTATGTCCTCCCTGATGATGTGTATTATGTTTGTGGAAGAAAGACTTTCTCTTGGTTAACTCCGAGTTCCAGGGATTAATGTTTTCTAGGTAAATTGGTTCCAGAATGTATGACCCTTACACATGATGAAATGCTTGATATCCATAGAACTACATCACCACCATACATACACACACAGTATGAATGTTGTGGCAAAAGAAATATGATTCCTGCTGAAGAACATGTAACTACAAAGTTAATTACTGAAACCACTGTTTTCCAAATTATGGTTGCATTTGATCCCACCAGGATCGCTCGGGGAACTTTAAATTTTAGGTATATTGAAGACCTGGCTAAATTTATAGACAATATCACCGAGATGTATGATGATATTTTCAGGTATACGGGTAAGGAGCTATTGACCGGAAAATGGGAATTTCAGAAGAACTTCACTGTGCGAGATAGGAGAAAAGGTAGCAGGATGCTTCTCTGGTTGAATCCTGCAAAATGGTTCACAGGTCTAGGGGAGCGGCTAAAGGAAATGGTTGCAAGTATAGGTAAGCTCCTTATTCTTAAACTTGGTGTCATCTTAGTAATTGGCTTATGTGTCAGATGTGTTCCTACTGTGTTGAAGTGTGGAAAGCGAGCTGTTAAGGTAAATACCGAAAATGAGACTGTCATGATAATAAGAAGTACAGGTATCATGGTTAACGAAGAATTGCACTATAATCCTGAATTAGAAAGTATAATTAGGTAATAGTTTTGTGTACTATTAAAGGGTGGGATGTGAAAGTCAAATAATTGGATGAAGTCGTTTAAAATTAATAAACATCAATTTAATTGGCTTTATTTAAAATATGCGAATAGCACACTATGGCGTGGAAGGGCGTATTACGCAATAACACTTCTAAATACATTTACACTCACATATTCATTTGTAAATAATTCAGCTGTTGGAGATTTGACCACCACCCTTGAAGAACATCGTTTGAACCGACCTATGACCTGCATTATACTGGACTGTCCTAAACCCTGAACCAAAGGATAGATGCCATGACATCACCACTGTTTTTTTATGTACCACAAACTGTATATAAACCAAGCACTGTGACCATCATTCAGTCTACTTTGACCACAGGCTTGAGGATCCAGTGCGCTGCGTATGTATCCGCTGTGCTTTATTTTATTTCATTGTTATTTGTTACATCTTGCTATTAAATCTCTTTTGTGGAACCACATTGATCGCAGTGGTCAACATTTATTTATAGCGACTAGACAAACATAACACCTGCTTCACCCTGATTGGCTCAGGAGTCATCGCTACCTCATACAATACTGTGTATTGTTCTGATCCCAAACCTGCTGGTTGGGATCAGCCCTAAGACAGCAGACTGTATTATTTCTATCTCACTGGCATACCAGCTTACTTTGCCACTCATCATATGTGCCAAGTATTTTCTGCCATACTGCACCATTTACCAGCTGTGTCAGTAAGTTCTCTACACCGTATCATTTACTATTTGCACCCGTGCATTTTCATGGTTTATTATCTTGTCAGAAACTTACAGCATTGTCATCATTGTGCCAAATTATATCATATTGCCTTGCCTGTTTTTGTATTTGACAAATTTCAATCATGTTTTTCATGATATCTGCTGCATTAATTATTTGTACATATTTAACTACGTCAATAAATCTACTGTTTAGTTCACAACTGCCTCATATCTCCTGCCCGCAACCTAACATGTGGGCTGAGCCAAGATAGGAATGGTTGCTTGCTCAGGGACACTGCTGACTTGATGTTTACTTTTTGCATGGCCCTGTGTCCAAATAAGCAGCACTAATCTAAACAAATGTAATAAATGAAAAGAAACTTATGAAGTGACAATCATAGAGCATTCTTGAACAGGATTTCTGTCTGCATTCATCTTACTCAATCATTAGGTAATCGTTAACCCCTTCACTTATTATGGCACTTATTAATGTCATGTCACACAACACCACAGGTGATGTTTTTAAACATCATTCATGATGTGGGGGATCATGCCCTTGCTGAAGCTCCCTTCTCTGAATGCTGTCTCTTAGTATGGGTCTAGTGATCTGTTCATACAGCATTCTAAAAATAGAAGAACTGAATTGCTTCCACATTTTGATAAGAAGCACACATTCTCGCATGAGAAAGCTGAACCAGATACCCCACTGAATGCATTGCCAGCAGATACAGATCTAATAGTAACTGCTTCTTCAGTTGCAGTTATATCCAGTTTGTATTGAAAATTCTAGTGATGTATTTTACAGAAGGGGTGATAGAGCCATAGAAGAGTCTCCGGGCATTTGTGGCGCAGACTCATACAGTGACAGAATTCAAGAATGTACAGAAAATGTAAGGTTATTGTTAAGACTTATGTCTATAAAATACAGTGTTAAAAAAAATACAGACCTATTTCTTAGTATACATGTATACATATAGATAAAAAAAGACTCTTGTGCATCCCCCAAATGAGTAAATATTTAATCTTTTATATTGTTATGCCCTGTGAATAGAAAAACAATGCAATGTGAAACCAGGATGCGCAGTATCTTTGGGAAATATATTTTACTTCCACTGTCAAAAATATTACAAATCAATAACAACAATATGCAGAGTATGTTTTTGTGTATCATAATCTATAACAAATAAGCTATGTTATATTTAAGTTCATTAAGGTTAATTTTGTAAAGGGATCTAAATGCAAGATTAAAACTCCAAATTAAAACTCCTAATATTATTCTTTGGTTGTAAAGTGGAATTCCAAATAAACCTTGAACTGTAGGTTAGTTGGCTATATGTACATTGGCACTATAGCCTACAGCCTACAAGCAAAATATCCACAGAGGTCCACAGAGAAGTAAAGATATGTTGTCTTTCATATTTAGTGTACATAGAAAGAATGGAAGAATGCATTAGGATGCCATAAATATCTAATATTTCTCATTAAATCCATGTACAGTTGATAAAGTTTATTAAACGAACAGAAGTAAAGAATGATGGATATTGATATTTCATCATCATCATTTATTTATATAGTACCACTAATTCCACAGCACTGTACAGAGAACTCAATCACATCAGTCCCTGCCCCAATAGAGCTTATGGTCTAAATTCCCTACCATACACGCACACAGACAGACTAGGGTCAATTTGATAGCAGCCAATTAACCTACTAGTATTTTTTTGGATTGTGGGAGGAAACCGGAACGCCCAGAAGAAACCTCGCAAACACAAGGAGAACGTGCAAACTTTACACAGATAAGGCCATGGTCCAGAATCAAACTCATTACCCAAGTGCTGTGAGGCAGAAGTGCTAACCACTAAGCCACCATATATTTGAACAAGTTTCCTCTTGTGCCCAACAATCAGAACTACTATTTCTGACATTTTCACATTACCTTATGTTTTCTGTAGTTAAGATACCTCATCAGTAGTGACATTTGGGGGTAAAAGTATTAACCTCCGGATTGTTGAACTCCCGCGAGTTCGCCGTCTTCAGCGCTTAAATTTAAAGCGGCGCTGCCTTGTAAAGGGAAACCTCCCTTTACAAGGCAGCGCCGCTTTAAATTTAAGCGCTGAAGACGGCGAACTTGCGGGAGTTCAACAATCCGGAGGTTAATACTTTTACCCCTTGAGGTTTGTTTTAATGAAGTAGTATTCTTCTGGTTAAGTACAAGTTGTAGCTAACTAGCGTTTTCTACATTGTATCTTGGAAACTTTGCAATGTTTTTTGGCCATTCAAAATCAAATTTTAGCACTGATCATTTTTTGGGAAATTGAATAAATTACTACATGTAACGTCTTCACAGCTCCAAATGATAACTGAATTATATAAAATTTATTTTTGCAAACCTTGGACCTAAGAACTGTTGAAATGACTCATTAACATATATATTTCCCTCACGACCCGTTCTCTTACTAGACTAAGGGGTATATTTACTAAACTGCGGGTTTGAAAAACTGGAGATGTTGCCAATAGCAACCAATTAGATTCTAGCTGTCATTTATTTAGTACATTTTACAAAATGACAGCTATAATCTGATTGGTTGCTATAGGCAACATCTCCACTTTTTCAAACCCGCAGCTTAGTAAATATACCCCTAAGAGTCTTGGCTGGATGTGGTGTGTCTCTAACAGCTACCCCAGCCAAGGGATTCTCTCATTGGAACAATCAGCATGTGTCTCCAAACACATAAAGCCACTTCTCAATTCTTTAACATTCTACGCTTCCATAAGCTGTTTCCCCATATCAACTTCTTTCATTGAAATAAAACCCTGATTTCCTTAACCTTTTTATGACAATATTCCCTATTGAATAATACAATTTTAAGGGTAAATAACTACTAAAATTCTGAGAACATATTTTGCATTGTTCCGCAATATTTTTCATGTTAACATTATACATATCCCATACATTAATGTCTGAAATCATGTCCCTTGACAGCCATGTATCATGTACATACATATGTCATGGCCTGTTTTATTAAAGAACCCTGGTTTACACATACTAAAAAAGACTTCTTCATTGTCCACTGCCTCTGGCCTTACCTATGGGAAAAACTCCATGGATTGCTACCTCATTACCATGTAAATAATTTACCTGTGAAGCAGACTGCTGATCTGTTTGCATATTTACAAATGTTTCAAAGTCGAATAATTTCAATGAAGTCGGCTAAATTGATTAATATTAGTTTACTATGCGATTACAATTAGTACACTACGTCATAACGCAATTGCACAGGTAAACAACACATACACTTACATTCACACCTATATTTGTAAATAGATCACATTTAATAAACTTCCAACCCACATTCATTTATTAATAACAATTTAGAGATAATTTATACATAGATAAAACTACAGGAAAAGTATGTATGGTCCAGGTCCTCAGAAATGTATGGTGTTTGGTATTATAGTAATCCACCTTTTACCAGTAGGAATCCAGTACCATCAGAGAAGTGCAATTGCTATTTATGATTAATATATGATTCAAACTCAAAAATGGGTTAGTTCAATCCAGTTTTGGTTGTTCCCTCAAACAAGACATGTGCTCAGCTGTTGGAATGACTTCCCCTCACCTTTGGAGAGGAATCATTTGAACTAACCTATGACCTGCATTGTACTGGACTGTCTTACACCCTGAATCAATGAAGAAAGACCTTAGTTTATCTTTCTGTACATTGTAACATCATCACTGTTGTTTCGTTAACTCAAACTGTATAAAAAGCCACTGGACAGTATCATTCAGCCTCTTTGCCAACAGACTTCAGCTTTGGCGACTCTTCCTGGATCCAGGGGGTGCTGCGTAGGTTATACTTTGTAACATACTTATTGTATTTTGCTGCTTATTGCTATTAAATTTCTTTTGTGAGCACAAGACCAATCACAAGCGACACACAAGCAGCCTGCATGCACCGTTTTAATGATTTTGCCGCCACCTGCGACACTCGACAGGGCGAATCAAGTCCACTTGGACCGAACATCAAATGTTTAAAATTTACTTTTAAAACTTGGAAAATTAAATTGAAAAAAGGTGCCGGTGAGTCCTAAGACAAAAGTAGTACTGAGATATATATATATATATATATATATATATATATATATATATATAATGTTACGAGGCAAAAGGTCATCGTTACATCATAGGATCTCGGATCTAGCGAGTTTTGGATTCTATAAGTCCCGCCCTCCACGGTGATCCAGCGCCATTTCACAGAGGGACACAGATGGTGTAGCACAGTTCTCGGCAGTCTTTAGTGCAGTTGGGCAGCGTCGTAGGTAGAAAAGAAAGACGAGGGGTAGCAGTGTTCTTCAAAGTCTCCAGTGACATTCAGGAGAGCTCCATTGCTCCATTGCTCATTGTCATTGTTGAAATAGAAATAATAGGTCTGGTCTTCTAAATCTGCACTCACATTGTACTTTGTAATATAAGTAACATACAAAGAGGAGAGCTCCATTGCTCCATTTCTAATTGTCATTGCTGAAATAGAAATAATAGGTATGGCAGGCTTGGTTTTCTAAATCTGCAGTCACATTGTACTGTGTTATATAGGTAAAACACAAAGAGGAGATCTCCATTGCTAATTGTCATTGCTGAGATAGAAATAATAGGGCTAACTTGTTCTTAATCTGCAGTCACATTGTACTGTGTTATCAAAATGTATTCACAGCAGTACAGAGAACACCAGGAGCACCAAGCAGCTGCTGGCCCCAGTCATGATGATAGTAAGTCAGGGAAGCAAAATGTTAAAAAAAACACCTTTTATCTTGGTCAAGTAAAAAAGACCTGTAATCCAGGCAAAGTTATCTGCAGAAAAAAATAAAATTGCCAACATGCCATTTTACACACGCAGTGGCAAGGAAAGAATGAGGCCTTCGTCTTTCTCTATGATTGTTAGTTCTGCAACTGTCACTGAAGCATCTTCTTGTAAGGTCAGTCATGAACAAGCAAGACCTTGTCATTCGGACTCCAAAAGTGGTGTCCAAATACTTTTATGTGTAAAAGCTGAACTGGAAGAAAACAGTAAGGCATTAGAGGAAAATGTATGTTCAGATTCAGAAATCCCTGAGGAGAGTCTTTCCATGAGTGCTATGTGTAATCCTGACCTGTCTGATAGTGTACCCATAAAGAAGGCCCCTTTCAGCATTTCTGCAGATGTGTCCATGAACAGCCCATGTGTAGCCAGAGATACACAAATTGAGGATGCCACTTTGGAATTGCAACGGGATGAGGGGGATATTTCTGTAGCGGACGAGGGCGCTAATGAGGATGTTTATGAGAATGATGTTGTTTGTGTAAGTCCTGCCCAGTGGAAGCAGTTCTTGCACGTGATTGTCACGGCTCTGAGGGTGTTTTGCAGATCCCTTGCCTCTACTATAGAGGATGGTGGAGGCAGAACACAATAATATTCTTAGGATAAGTTCACGGCTTACAAGCATCAATAAAACACAGGAGAAAGTAGTAGTGCTGCAACGTATTATATTGAATGTTGGTACAACAGGAATAGAAGGAATTAGATATATATATTGGCAATGATGAATACATGGCAATTCGTTGTAATGCAGACATTAATCACATATGCTACTTCATAGTCGGTAACCCTTGGCAACAGCATGAGATGAGATGATATACAGTTCAACGCAATGATGATAAACAAGAACACTAGGATCCAATAGAGAACCACACAGCAGATGAATGTGAATCACTGGTACAGCTTGCAGTCCAAACAGAGTAGTATATAGAACTTAGCTGATCAGAGAGTAGAGATGACTCAACATAGCAGGTGGTACTGGAAACACTGTGATTCTTATTAAGTAGAACAGCAAGTGTTAAACATCACCCAAGGACTTGGGTGAACACTGACACGTGCAGTAGAATGTTGCCTAGAAGTAGCAGAGACGTGAGTAGTATCTGAACCATGCGTGAAACTACAGGTAGCAGGATTCGTTGTAACTGCAATGGTGAGTTCGCTGTAGTATGAAGCAAATGAACAGAGACATGTAACTTGAGCTCAAATACTAGCCACCGGCACAACAAGCAGTTCACAATAACAGTCCAGTAAACAGGTAACAGCAGAGTAAGAATAACCCGTGTTAAACGTGGAACTACTGGTGACAAGTAACTTGATAGTACCTCTTACAGCGAGATGCAGCGATCTTAGCCAGCCAGACGTAAAGGTGAACCAATAGATAATGCACAATTTTAGCAACAATCCACAATACTCGTTCAGCGTGCAGATGAATAGCGGAGAGGAGTTCCAGCTTGCAGGTGAACAGCAGTGAGGAGTTTGCAGCGTACAGGTGAACAGCAGTGAGGTGTTTGCAGCTTGCAGGTGAACAGCAGTAAGGAGTTCAGTCCAGCGAGCAGGTAACGGACACACAGAAGGAGAGTTATACAGCCAGATCCAAATGCAACCAGAGTAACACGAAGAACAGGCACTGAGCCCATAACCTTGGGATATTAATATAGTGCTCCAGGACCAATGAAGTTCAGGAGGAGGTCCAAATCACAGTAGCCAGGAACACCTGTGAAAGTAATGTCTCTGAGGCAGAAGCAAGCAGAATCATGGTTCTTAAAGGGAAAGTCACAGCGCCTGCACCTAACTATGGGACCGGCGTGTGACAGTGATAAGAAGAAGGCCATTGTCATGCCTAAGCATAGGACCAAAAGATCCACCTCTTATGTGTGGAATTATTTTTACCCAAATCCTGACAACAGTTTTCTAGCCATTTGTAGCGTTTGTAAAGCCACAGTAATGTAAGCATGGATGTCTAAATAGACGTGTATATGTATTACCTTCCACTTTGCTGCTGTTTCATCAGTATTGCACAAAGTGTTTGTAATCTGCACTTTACGTTAAAGGTACCTAACTATATTATAATTTTTTGGGAATTGGGGCTAATTCGAAGCTCTGTGATGAACTTGCTTTTTGCTGTGAATTACAATGGCTCTTTTTAGTGCATTGTCTGTCACCATGGATTGGTCTGGGTCTGATAAAAGCATGCATCCCGGGGGGAGAGGGGGGGGGGGGGGTCAGCGCTCGTCGCCATATATTAGTTGTAGAATTGCCACAGTTATCCAAGGAATGGGTGGAGCGATCAAATGAACCATAACTGATTTCATGATGCAAGGAAAATTTAATAACTTTTCTTCTCTGTCACTGCTGTGTGGCATTGTTTCCTAGATGTGCTATGAACTGCCGTGTGTTTGTATCATTGCTTTGTCGCTTACCATCCAGCCAGGTCTCTCTAGTCTTTATTTTAAAATATGAAAGTATGAAAATAATATTGTGACCTGTGAGGTTGTCAAAATTGACTGCAAATGACTTGAAATTAGTGTTATTGAGGTTAATAATAATGTAGGGGGATAAAAAGTAAAAATATGTGATTTTAGCAAATAACATCGGGGTTTTAGAAAAAAAATTGAGATCCAAAACCAAAACCAAAAGACGAAGTTAATCTAGGTCCAAAGCCAAAACCAAAACCATAACCTGGGGGAAGGGGTCAGTGAAAATCTCTAGTATTGACCCATGTAATAGTTTAACAAAAATGTGTTTTTTATGTGTTTCTACTTGAATTATGTAACCCAGCGGTTCCCAAAGTGTGCACCACGGCTCCCAGGGGTGCCGCGGGCAAGCCAGGAAAAAAAAATTACCAATCCGCGCGGCGCCCAGGACCCAGCATCCTCCTCTCTCAGCTGCGGGAGTGCGGGAGAGAGGAGAATGCTCGGTCCCGGGCACCGCACGGATTGGTAAGTTTTTTCTTTTTTTTTTCTTTAGCTGGCCGCGGCAGAGGGGGCAGCGTAAGAGAGGGCAGAGGAGACAGCGTGAGAGAGGGCAGGGGGGGCAGCTTGAGAGAGCGCTGAGGGGGCAGCATGAGAAGGGGCAGTGTGGCTGGATGCCGAGGGGGCAGTATGAGAGAGGGCAGAGGAGGCAGCGTGAGAGAGGGCAGAGGAGGCAGCGTGAGAAGGAGCAGCATGACTGGATGCAGAGGGGGCAGAGTGAGTGGATACTGAGGGGGCAGAGTGAGAGGATGCAGAGGGGGCAGAGTGAGTGGTTGCAGAGGGGGCAGAGTGAGTGGATACAGAGGGGACAGAGTGTGAGGAAGCAGAGGGGGCAGGGTGAGAGGATGCAGAGGGGGCAGAGTGAGAGGAAGTTAGAGGGAGCAGAGTGACTGGATGCAGAGGGGGCAGAGTGACTGCATGCAGAGGGGGCAGAGTGACTGCATGCAGAAGGGGCACAGTGTGTGGAGATGAAGGAGGGCACAGTGTGAGTAAGCAGTCAATAATTCTTTGACAGAAATAAAATTGAAAAAAAATAAATAAAAATATAATTAATTTTTTTTTATAATATAATTTTTCCTTGGATTTATGTGCATACAACTAAATAAGTATTTCTGTCCTGACCTAAAAACTTATTACGTTTTTTTGACCCAACGACTTCTAAAACAGGACTGCTCAGTAACTATTTTGGAGGGGTGCAAAACTGCAAAAGTTTGGGAACCACTGATGTAATCATTGCTGGTATGCTGTGCTAAGCGAATCATATATGTACATTTATATTATTACCTTATATGGTCACGGTCAAGGGAGCCATCTTTAAGATAACTTCTATAGAAGAATGAGTTAAACAAAGAAAGAACTGGAATCACAAGAAAATAAGCTGATGTTCAGAAGTCTCCACTAAAGAAATCTTTAGTGGAGACTTCTATTCTGAGCTTCAGCTATCCTGTTTATGAAACCTTGACTTCCTAGTCCTGCTATTTGTATAGGATATTGCCTTTACAAGCACTGGCTTGTAAAGGCAAACTTGCCTTTACAAGCCAGCGCCGCTTTAAATTTCAGCTGTCAACTCGCCAATTCCCGGCAACTTGAAAAAAACGGACTTTAATACATTTACCCCCAGGTCTTTGAAATGAATTGAGACTACAGGGCTCCATGACTGATCACTGTTTGTAGCTAAGTATAAACTATTTAATCTCTTAGGGCCTGATTCATTAAGGATCTTAACTTAAGAAACTTCTTATTTAAGTCTCCTGGACAAAACCATGTTACAATGCAAGGGGTGTAAATTAGTTTTTTGTTTCGCACATAAGTTAAATACTGAAATTTCATGTAGCACACAAATATCAACTTTAAATTTCAGTGTACAAATAAGCTACCATGTATTTGTGTACCAGGCCTCCTGGATTGCCCCAATAGTGTGGGACACAGAAAATAATCCATAAAATACGAATGGTATGAAAGGCAAGTCCTGGCACACTGTTCTTAAACTCGTGTTCCAAGGCATCCAACAGTGCCTGTGCAGTAGGGCAGCCCCAAAAAATATGCTGTGCTGTTTCCCTTCTGGTGATGCGGAAGGGGCAGTGACCATATCTGCACAAGTTCCGGGAGTGCACGAATGTCCTGAGAGGCAGACCCCCCTGGATAGCCATCCATGTAATGTTTTTATGCCTATTTGGCAGCCTCTTAGAAGCCACATTCTCCCACATGTTTTGCTTTAGCAGCATGGAGCCCTGGATCAGTCTCCATAACGTCTTTAACTCTGATAAGCTTGTGGACAGTTTTTGGCTTCCACAAGTCTGGTTTAAGTCCTTCCAGATGGGGTTCCCTCACAAATTGTCCAACATCCCTCACAAGCTGTCCCACTTGTCCCAGCCAAGGGACCTCCTAAGAGGCAAGAGGAAAAAGTGAGACATGGACTTTCCAGCAATGCAAAAGTTCTTTTCAATCAAAGTCCTGCAGATGCAGTTACAAACAAAGAAGACTTTCAGGATGATGGGGATATTGGGTATCGTTTTCCCACCTTCAATGTGCTCCTTGTACATAACCAACTGCTTCAGTCTGTCCATTTTGGAGCCTAAGATGAAGTGGAAGACTGTCCTCGTGAATGGTCTTGAAGATGGCAGCAAGAGGTGGCCAAGCTTGGACCGTGTACTGCAGAAAGGGAAGAATCTCATTGCATAGCACCAGTGCTTTCCCTTCGATGTCTCTGAGGCTCCACAAGCCAATCTTTTGTCTGACTGTTGCCAATCTCTCTTCCCAACACTTCAGGACCGCCTCCTCTCCGGCAAACCAAACTCCAAGAATCTTGATGAAGTCTGACTTAATTGGAAAGGGGAATGCAGCGGGGGATGACAGGTGCCACTACCCGAAGAACATTGCCTCTGTCTTCCCACAGTTGACCTTTGCCCCTAAAGCTTGGCTGATGTTCTCGCAGCTCTGGACGAGTGCTGTCACAGAACGCTGCTCAGTGCAGAAGACAGTGACATCATCCATGTAGACAGTCTGGACCCAATGCGGTGATGACTCTTTTCTCTGGATTCGGCCTGATGCACATCGCAAAGAACAAGATCAAGACTGACCAGGGCCATGTGTGCATGGCGATCTTTGACTTTGTCCTTCAGCAGTGCAAGGCTGCAATCTGCAATCCTGCAACCAGGAATGCCCGTGTCTGATCTGGATGAACAATCTGCTGAATGACAACCTTTAGTCTGTTGGCTAGTACCTTGGCGAGGATCTTATAATCCATGTTCAGGAGAGAGAAGGGATGCCAATTTTTAAGGTCACATCTTTACCCTTTGTGCTTATACAGGATCGTGATCGGCCCTTCTCTCAGAGTAGAAGGCATTCTGCCCTCCATCACCATCTTGATGGCACCAATTCCAAAAAAGATTCAATAGATAAGCTTTCAGGGCCGACTGATCAATTGTTTCCAACATAAGTCGGATGCGGAAATCATTCCACCTCTCCCTATTTTCCAGGCCCTCATTCTTATCATGGAGGATACTCAAGATTCCCGTTAGTCTTGGAATGAAAGGTTCGGGCTTGAGCAGAGGTGCGTTCCACCATGGAGGTGCACTGTTGGAGATCTGCATTATCATTTTTTAATTACCACACCAACTTCTGGAATTCACTGGTGAAGGAACTCTTAAGGTCCATAAGAAGGGTTCTCAGGTCTGTTATATCATTTTTAGATGCCAGGATATCTTCCATGTCAACCTTTACCTCGAATGAGACCACTGGTGGGGGGTGTGGGAGGCTGCACTGTGCCCTGTTTATCCTGGCAGGTGAAATGATGAGTTATTTTGGAGACATTACCCCACTTGTCTCTGACTGTCAACTTCTTAGTGGTCATTGCACAGATGGGAGACCCGAAGGGGGAAAAGAAAGAAAGGATGAACTTACAAAACAAATAGTGCTCTGATCGGGTGAGAGAGGAGATTTAGGGTATGCTTAACATCTCAGGTATCAGGGACAATGAACCTCAACAACCAGGAAGAAAACTAGTAGAGCGGGGGCCAGGACAGTGATACTGAGGAACCCTCCAGGGTTCAGCCAAAGGAGTCAAGTGCTGTAGTCTGTGTATGATATATCCCATCAGCAGCACAGACAGGCAGTAAGGAATGAAATGCGAGTGACACACAGTATATGCAAAAAAGCAAAAACAAACAGATGCTTCTGGGCTATATCCCCCCCTTTTTGTTTTTCGTCCTCTCATCAGTCCCCAGCAGATGAAGTCAGAGGACCACTGACTCAAATGTTATAGGCTAGGCAACCGCACAAGCAAAAGCCCAGGAATACAGAATGTCGGCAAATAGAAAAGAACTTATATAAATATAGTATAAAATGAAGCCCTGTACTGAGTGCTGAGTGTACTATAGATGTATTCCAGCTGGTTACAATAGTGCACTAAACAGAATAGGTTATGCCATCGAATGAGAGAGGGAAAGACATCCCAGAGACAGTGTTTGTAAAGTGCACAAAATTTAGCATGTGCCATAGGTCCTCCCAGCTGAGGGGAGTCCTCTGAGGTGGCAGCCATTGGATATTCTGTGCCTGATGGAGAAGAAGTGGGCGGGCCGTAGGTTAAATTTAGCCCCCAGAGAAGGGCTGCAGATACACAGGGGGGCCAAGCTAGATGGAGAGTTGTGGTCCTGCTCAGCACCGGAATGGAGCGGCACAGCTTATAAACTGCTGGGCGACACTACAGCAGCAAGAACAGAGGATATCTGGGTATCCATGCATCGTGGATGATTGCAGCCTCTTCGTGTAGCGGGACTATCTCCCAGAGCCCCAGCGAAGTAGTGCTGGTATACCCAGAATATCCAGGCCCCCAGCAGGTGAGTGCCAAGTGCTGTGGACAGAAGTCCCCCCCCCCAGATAGCAGTGGGTTACCCCCTGAGATGCAGCGTAGCAGAAGAAAAACATGTCCGCTCCAGTAGGCAGTTGGGCCACACACCTGTCTGTTATGCTTTAAAAAAAATGTAAAATGATTTTTTTCTATTGATTTCCCGCTGCTCTGTTTTTGTTCAAGCCTTCTGTGAAAACAATTTTATAAATGTATACCATTTGTTGCATAAGCCAGTTGTGGAAGTGTACTAGTATTTCGGTGTTATGACATTCCACCACTTCTTCTACTGCCTTCATGTAAAACTATCAAATTCTGCTCAATTACATTTTCCATGCTGTCGCTTCTAAATTTCCACTTTGACCACTGCTATAAACTATAATTAACTCTTTTACATGAAGTCATCTAGTGTTAAAAAGTTTATGACCTTTGTCTTCATTTACACATTTTATTGTCACCAATTGCATTACCATGGCACATACATGTCATCAATTATATTAGCCATGACACACAAATACACATACCTTTAATACTCTAATGGGAGACTGTTCTATTCACCATCACTGCAAAATAAATATTTCCTAACTTTTTTTTCTGGACCTAGTTATCATCAGTCGGAGAGTGAGGTCTCTTGTGCTGGATTTTGCATAGATATTAAAAACTACCACGAGAACACAGAATATTTGTACAGTGGAATGATACAAGAAGAGGCCAACAGTATGCCGCTATTTGCTCTAGGGTTTATGTATTGAGTTATGCTAAATAACATTCTGAGTGGTATTAATAATGTTATGTTTAGCTAGCATGGTGGGAGAATTCCTGCAGGACACTTCGGCTCCAGCAATGCATATAGTTATGTTTCTGTAATGTGCCCCTAGCCATAACATGCATACTGACTGTCTATCCTTTTAGAAAGCTACTTCTTTAGAAAAGGTAATGTAATTGTAAGCAGGAAATTAAAATAAGGAAAATAAGACAATGACACATACACCCAAAAAACCTGCTTCAATTTATTAATAATCCTTTCTGTACCCTAATATAAAAATATTACTTACTAAATGAAATTTGAAGAGTGCAGTGTCTAGAGGTAATTAATATTAAAACTCAAATCAGATTCACATCCATGGAACATGTTTCCTATACATATTTCAAGTGCCACCTCACTTTTAAAACATCTAGGGCCTGATTCATTAAAGCAAGCAAAACGAATGGAAATTGAAGGGGTTTTTGTTTTTGTTTTAAAAAACGCACGTAATTTGGGCATACACATGTCCATATTCAGCAACAAGTGGATCTGAAGAAACATCTCTTCTTGAATATGGGTCCAGGTGCACTTTGACAGACACAATACACTGCAGGATACGGAATCCACTAAAACAAGGATATAATCTAGCATCAGAGAAACTAAAACCCCCTCTAGACTCACAATGACGTGCTCACACAAAATAGGTCAAGGGGTCCCCACCACAAAATTGCCACTTGTACTTGGAAAGGGGGATTGACCTGCAGCCAATCAATGAAAGCGCCTTGTATTATCCGCTGACCGCAATGCTTTCCTACCAACTGTGCCTCGTCTGTAAGGAGGGAGAGAAAAATGTTAGTAACAAGCATAGAACAATCACAACATCAAAATTACAATGAAGGGAGGGAGGGAGGGATTTTGTGCAGCAAAAGAGGCAGTATGTCCAAGTGTGGAAACCTATATAGAGAATCCAAAGACCTCCCATACGGATTCTATTGGCTGATGCCAGGAAACTTACTAAAACTTTAACCCTTAATAGGTAAGAGCATTGAACACACACACAAACATATTGGGCTGATTCATTAAAGAAAGTAAATAAAAAAAATGAGTAAATTTGCACCTTGACAAAACCATGTTGCATTGGAGGGGGAGCTAAATTTAAAATGTTGGGACAGATTTATAGTTGGGGAAGGACATGTCCAAGATCAAATTTAAATTTCAGTGTAAAAATTAAGCTATCAAGTTTTTGTGTGCTATATGAAAAAACAGTCAATATTTATCTTTGGTGAAAAATAATAAACTAATATGCACCCCTTGCATTGTAACATGGTTTTGTCCAGGAAATAACTTACTCATTTATTTACCTTGCGTGTCCTAATGAATAACGCCCTTTGCATTTAAATTTGTTCGGCTTTAGGGCCTTTCATCATAATCATTAATAAAATGTTTTTTTTTCCCCAAGCAATGCATCTATCAGGATATTCTTAATGTCTACTGTACATAAATGCATTTTTACAGTTGTTCCTGATTGCAAACACAAGTTCTAGCATGAATACATGACCGTCATTACTATCAGTTGTTATGGCTGGCAGAAAATACCATAAACTTGTAGGACAGGCAAGAGAGGTCTTCACCTATAGAAGCCGCCTTTCCCGTAGAGCTGCACACGCTCACAGGTACTCAGATGCCCCCAGGTCTTAAACTCAAAGTAGTACAAGTTTATAATATTACTGTAACGCAGACGAGGGCCTGATGGTAGATGGTAGCAGATTCTAGAAATAGGCCGAGGTCAGAGGGGCAATAGCAGGCAGCAGAGTGAAGTCCAGGCAAGGGTCAGGGCCGGCAGAAAGTAACGTATTTGGAAGACGGGAAGAGGTCAGGGTCACAGGCAATCCAACAAAGTCCAGTAAGCAAGCCAGGGGTCATACACAGAGATATAATCCAAAATAGCACAGGAGCAGGAGAAAGGAGCAGGACAGCAACAGAGACTGGAAGCTATAACTAGCAGTGAGGCTCAGTCCTCACAGCCTTAAATAGTGATGTGGACCAATGAACACAAAGGGTGTCCAGCTGCCCAAATCAGGCAGGTGGCTGTAATAATAATGCCCCAATCAGCCATGGAAAGCTGAGATATACAGCCCTGCTCGTGCGCCCGGCTGTTTGACAGCTGGCCGGGCGTGACGCCAGGGAGCACCAAGCATCCCGGTTCTTGCCTAGGCAACCGGGATGAGGAAGGCGGAAGTGACTTCATGGTCATCATGGTGACGGCCAGGGCGCCTGCAGCAAAGAGAAGTGAGCCGCGGCAGCCAGTAGTGGAGCATTGGCTTGTGACATCAGTCAGCTGACGCCTACACTTACTTACACCTGACCTGGTGGTGCAAGTCATACAACAGTAGAACAAGTACTCAGGTACGTATGACAGGTACGCGCCCTTACTGTTCATTGACTACAGGTATACGCCCATTCCTTTCTCCACTCTGCCCCTGAAAATGTAGGCTGTTGTAAGGGCCCTTTGCGCTCGAAGATCAATTGGATATTGCTGGTTCACTGACATATAGTCCTGGTATAGGGCATGCGTAGAGCGATTTTAAGCAAAATATGGCACGTATCAGCATTTACGCTCCTTATTGAGTCATACCCATAAATCAAAATAAAGTATATGTAATTGTGTTAAATGTGAAACCACACAAATTTATAAACAGTGAATGACTAAAATTCAATATATATATCCTAAATTACAGAAAAGTTCAATTATAAAATTTCATCATTTCACATATTTAAGCTTTTTCTCCATAAATTTCTTTGTGCAATTTGCTGGAGTTCGCCTTGGTGCCTAATATAAAATAATAATAAACAATGAACACAAAAATAATAAAATAGGGTAGTATGACTGAATAAATAATTAATCTACCTCCAAATTGTGTATATTGAATACTATTATTCCAATAAGTGATATTTCGAATCATTCAATTTTAGTTCATCACAAAAAATGTGAATCCTTGACCAACACGCTCTTGTGCTTGAATGTTCTGGAGAACCACCTTTCCAATTTTCATTTAGAGACAATTTTTGGGTGTAGCTTCATACCTTCCTTCCTGTGTTAATCCTTTCTCCTCTCATACATAGAGCCAATCAAACAAAACCATCATATAAGAAACATTAGGAGGAAAAAGGATCTATTGTATTATCTTTTAAAAAAATCTTAATCTTCTATTTTTGCAAAAATGGCTACTCATACCTTAAAAATAATAATAATACATCACATAAAACACAAATGATGTTCCCTCCCAGAGTTAGGCAATTTCTCCTACCAGAAGTCCTTAGTACATCAGCATGAAGTTGGCTAGGCAAAGTCCTGGGATCCAGTAGTAGAATGATACAGTAAGCAGAATGACATTTAATTCAATAGTGTCCTGTTCAACATTTTAATTACTAGACTGTAATACAACGGATCATCATATTATAGCAAAAATCCTTTTTGCCTCAATTTTTAAATGTGATATTAGCACCATAACCGCTGACGTGAGTGCTGAGACATCTATCACTTTTATTTAAAAAAGTTATATTTGTATGTTTTTTAGTCAGTTCATTGAAGAGCCTTATGCCCAACACACAGAAACATGGGAGAGGTAGCAACTATGTTACTGAGGGCACTTTTTCTCTAGTCATTGCTGCACTAGGGAGGCTTGGGAAAACCCCTACTCTGGATCTGGTTGTAGTTAGTAGACTGGGGGAGTCACCCACATTTGTTTTGCCCCCTCTACTAAAGCAATTAGCTCAGCACTGAAGAGTTACTTGTAATTAGGAGAACACCATGATTTAGGTCACCCCAGAGTCATGGTGCCAGCACAGACTATCTATCACAGGGACTTAGGCCACTGGTGGCTCTTCAATTTTTGTAGAACTGCAAGGCCCAGCATGCCCTGGCAAACTAAAGACTGTCTGGACATAAATATAAATTTGTATCTCCACAGCTGCTGAAGTGGCTTAAGCGCATTAATTCCCAAATGACGTGGGGGAATGGAGATAACCCTGTATCATTTAATGCCACCATAGTTGCTAATAATTTTAGCTTCTGGAATAAATAACACCAGGTCCCTGCTCCCTTCTACTGAATTTGTGATCAGGAGCCATGAAAAGGAATTCTAGGGCTCCATAATTAAATTCTTGTTAAGGGGAAGGGTGCTCCTAGTGTCTTTGAGCCTGATTCATTAAGGATCTTAAATGAAGAGGATTCTTATTTCAGTCTCCTGGACAAAACCATGTTACATTGCAAGGGGTGCAAATGAATGTTCTGTTTTGCACATAAGTTAAATACTGCCTGTTTTTTCATGTAGCACACACATATCAACTTTAAATTTCAGTGTGCAAATAAGCTATCAAGTATTTGTGTGCTACATGAAAAAACAGGCAGTATTTAACTTATGTGCAAAACAGAACACTCATTTGCACCCCTTGCATTGTAACATGGTTTTGTCCAGGAGACTGAAATAAGAATCCTCTTCATTTAAGATCCTTAATGAATCAGGTCCTTTGTGATTATTTTCAAAGTCTTGCTATGGAGCTCACTATTTTCAGTTACATCCTTGGTGCTCGTATCCAGCACCAACCTAAAACTGGGTATACTACCTGCCACCAACTCCTTCTAATGCTGGGGACCATTTATTAACCATGCCTCCACCACCTGCTCAAGGGGAGCTGGTAAGGCCCTCAGCTGTAGGCTTTTGCCGTTAGATATCCATACAACATACATCAAGAGGTGGGGCCATAACCCCAATCCCCTTGCTTGATGATGGTTATTGTATTATTCCCCAGCTTCACAAAGCAGAAAAAGCCACCTAGCACAACAGAGAAATGTGATTAGGTACAATTTACTGGGTCCATCTGCATATGGGTGGCCTACTATTAGAAGCCACAGTTATACGGTAGGCTACTAGGATGGGGGCTAATTTTTTTAAAAAAATTATAATTTAATTGTTCTAATTTTTTTTTTATCAGCTTGTGTTCTACGTTTTTACTTTGCTGACTTTGTATGAGCTGGATATATATAAAAATGGAGGATGGTGGCTTCATGGAAGAGGTTGCCATTTTCCTTATAAACAGGGAACGCCACATATCACCAATCATATCAACAACATTCATATTGGTTTGATAGAAATATAATGACCTCATAATTGTCACAGCGCAGCACCATGTTCACAGCCTATCACTGACTATATACCAATTAGCGCTCTACAAGATTAGAGATGGCAGGAGAGAGGAGGGGGCAGGGCAGACAGTTTTTGCAAAACTAAACATACCCCCATTTCCCATAAGCAGCCAAGCAGGAGTGCAGTGTGTATAATTTCAATCCCAGGGAGGCCCCTGTTCAGAAAATAAAAACACTGAATGAGTGACATTATGTCATCAAAATGCTTAATGACAGAGAATTTTAACTTTTTGTAATATCTTACAGCATGTTGAAATCTGTAAAAGAAATACCAAATGAGAACGGAATATATATATATATATATATATATATATATATATATATATATATATATTTCATGAGACATCAGTGTCTTATGCTGAACCCCTTAAGCCCACCTTTGCCTTCAGCTCATACTGTAGTTTCTGGGTGGGACAATGAAGAGACACTGAACCACTGTAAACCTGTAAAATAAGTTCCTGCAGGATGTGGGGTGTGTGACGCAGTCTTACTGCTGTCTCAATTATAAGTCATCCAAGGTAAAGGATGTTGTTTTTATGTACATCTACCATGACATTGTGATGTAAACGATACTTTCCAGGGCAGTGTGATGGAAGGGTCCTGACAACATGATATGCATCTGTTTGTTTGGAAAGATATTCGTCTGCGTGGTTAAGAAATGCTGCCAAGTAACCGCATATCCTGATCCAGATAATTACATATAAGCCTAAAGAAGGTGTAATTGCATGTATTTGTAGTGTAGGTGGATATTTTAAAATGTTATTATTTAATAAATTAACTGGAGAAGGATAATTACTGCATACCAATTCCAAAGGGATGGGCAGTACATCAACAGCGGGATCCCCAAATCATAAAACTACTCCCGTCCTTTTGAATTGATTCGTAAATCACTGAGTTCCATTGTAGTGGCAGAAACTTTATCTCTTAACTGACATGGAGAAAAATAAATTATCTTTTTTTATGTAAAAGTGATACAATTTGTATAGAGAATCACCTTTTGTAACTTGCATCATTTATACTGTATATAGGATAGTGCACCTCTGATGGGAATCATAATGATTTTAGAAGGCACTGTGAAGTACAATCATCATCATCACCATTTATTTACATAGCGCCACTGATTTTGCAGCGCTGTACAGAGAACTCATTCACATCAGTCCCTGCCCTATCGGAGCTTACAGTCTAAATTCCCTAACATACACACACAGACAGACAGAAACTAGGGTAAATTTGATTGCAACCAATTAACCTACTAGTATGTTTTTGGAGTGTGGGAGGAAACCGGAGCACCCGGAGAAAACCCACGCAAACACGGGGAGAACATACAAACTCCACACAGATAAGCCCATGGTTCTGGAATTGAACTCATGACCCCAGTACTGTGAGACAGAAGTGCTAACCACTTAGCCACCGTGCTACCCACAATGACTGTGATACCTGTGCTTTTAGCCTGTCACAGAACTACAAAGTAATGTCTGTTATCGTTACATTTCACAGTAGGCAGTCTATTATTCATTATAATAGAGGTATAGTAGTTATGAAAAATAAACTAAAACATTTTTTTCTTACTTTGAATTACCATTGTATTCAGAGATAGGTACTTAGCTTTTTGTTTAATCATACTTGCCAACTCTCCCGGAATGTCCGGGAGACTCCCGCATTTTGCGAGAGTCTCCCGGACTCCCGGGCGAGTGTGGCAATCTCCCGAATTCTGCCCACTTCACTAGGAAGTGCCCACTTCCTAGTGAAGTGGGCAGAATTAGATCCCAAACGCCGCGATTCCCGATGAATCGCGGCGTTTAGCCCCGCCCCCCGCTGTCAAATGACGCAATTTGCGTCATGACGTCACAGGGGGCGGGGCCGAAATGACGCGATTTTGGCCGCCCCGCCCCCTCACGCCCCCCTCCACTGGCTGGCTCCCGGAAGGGAGCTGAAGAAAGTAGGTAAGTATGTGTTTAATTATATATCTTTTTAAGTGAGAGAACGTAAAGCTGTTAGCCTGTCACACAGCTGTGTCTTAGGAGGTGATTCAGGGGCAACTCTGTGAAAGACTGCTGTATAGGGAAGGTATTGAGCCAGTGCTGTGTACAAGGCTTAATCTGTGTGTATGAAAAAAGTATGAAATATAGTAAAGGTTTGGCTGAAGAATGTCCTAACATATCCTCCTTAGTGATGTCAAATTGACAAAAATAAAGATAATTTTCACAGCTTTTTATACAAAAAACACTTTTGTAATATAAATCTATAACTGTATACCAGATGATATGGTATTTTGGTATGAGATAGATCTATATGATGTAAATAATAACTTGAGTATAATCAATGTTTAGATCTCTTAAGTCAGGCAGACATTCTTACTTAATGGTAAATGTGAAACTGTCAAACCTCCATTATACATACCTATGCATGACTATTTGCAAGTTTACGCCAGTGTCAGAACTGAATTTAAGAAAGTATTCTTTCTAATACATGTTATTCTGTTTTTTCACTAAGAGTTTAAGACATTTATTGCTAACTTTTGCTGTGGGATATTATTTGGGGCTGATTAAAGTCACTGATCAAATGTGTTTGTTACCCATACATAAGCAGTATGTAGTTTCTGCAAGCTAGTGTTGGCTGCTTTGCTAGTGCGTTTAGTTCAAAGTGTGTTAGTTACAAATGTATTGCAATTAATATAGCAAATTCAGAGTTATACCAGAGTTCAACAGGAAATTAAAAGGTGATCACCCTACCTGACATCACTGCTATAGGTGGACAAAATCCATCACTTTCCAGTGAGTCCTGTTACCCTCCAAGTCACCTATTGACCTATGAGCAGGGCCGGACTGGGACTAAAAATGAGCCCTGGCTTTTAAAGCACACAGACCCACACAGACCCACCTGCTGTGGGCTCCATGCACGATATTGTTGCATGCTGATGTGGCAATGCTGGTGAAGTGCAACCTGAGGCATCGGCACAAACTTATGTATAACTCTTGGTCTTCTGCCCACCCTGATCATTTTCCTTGGAGCACCGGAAATATACATAAAATATTTTATTAGTGTTAAATATACAAATGATAGAAATGTAAAGATTTCCAACACTAATGAAAAAAACAACTTCCATATGGTATCAATGTAATGAATATCCTTAAGGAATGCCCATATTTCACCTATGTAGAAGATGTAAAGAAATTGCTGAGAGCTCATTTCAAGAATCATTCTGGTAGGAATTTAATCAAAAGGGGGCATGGGAGTGGATACAGAGTGTTTATTTATACATGTGGTGATTTAAAGCAAGAAAGCTCCTTGAAGGATCATTATAAAGATACCTATTCCATATTCCATTCAAGAATCTCTCTGGTAGGAGTGTAATCACAGAGATCTACGTACACAAAGGGATAATTTCTTCAAATTTATGATATTGTTATATTATTTTATAGTTTTTGTGATTCATCCATATGTTAAAATAGACTACACTATGTATGTTTTTATATCTCTTTACATATCTGATGTTGAATAATATGGAATAATTGGAGGATTGCAAGACACGTTTTCTCATATTCAAAGTCCACGAGACGACTATAAGTATCCATTTATTATCTACCTTCCGGTTGGGGTTTTCATTAGTACTGGAAATCTTTACATTGCATATTTATCACTAGATGTGTATACCATCTATATAAAGACCCTTGGCTGATTTTGATTTGTACAGCGCTTATAGTGTCTAACAAACATCATTCCTACTATTTTTTTAGTGTTGATTAACTCAGCAGAAATTTATTATTATAAATGATAAATTGAAATAACAAAAATAAATAATGCAACAAAAAACAAACCTCACTCTAAATTGCGTATTATTTTATATGTTCCTTTCCCCTACAGCACCTTTTTCTTTACATAGCTGACTGATTATAATGGGGTAGCTATTTATATCATATTATAGCAATAGATTATATAATTTTGTTCTATTACAGTACTGAACACAGGGGATGATTTATTAAAGTGAAAAAAGGCCTTTTGCTTTTAAAAACTAATTTTTTGCCAGCAAAATGGCTTGAGCAAAGCACCAGCTCTCAATCTGATACCCTGGGCCAGAGCTGAATGAAGGTTCTGGGGGGCCTAGGGCGCTTAAGAAAGGGGTGCCCCTATGACGTAACATGGTTATCATTCAGAGAAATACACAGGCAATAATGAGTGCACTACTGTTAGGTGCACAAACAGTGTAAAGCGGGACATACACCCCAACTATCCTTCAGTCGGACCAAATCCTGACTAAACGAGACAGTCACCGAAATTCGGGACTGCCCCACCAGATTCAGGCCAGTTGGCAGACTGTACTGCTCTGTCCTACCTGTTTTTGTTGCTTTCACAAACTGTGGCAGCTGGTGTGTTTAGTTGCTGCTTGTCTGGATCCTAGAATACTAGGGGCCTTATTTGGAAAACAAAAACGGGTACATGAAGTTTAGAAAACTCCAACCAACCGCAGCATTAAGTCAATAGCACCCACATTTTATAATTAGGCATACCTCCAGCCCCAACATTAAAATAATAGTATTCACATTTGATAAATAGGGGTCTGATTCTTTAAGGATCTAAACTTAAGAAACTTCTTATTTCAGTCTCCTGGACAAAACCATGTTACAATGCAAGGGGTGCAAATTAGTATTCTGTTTTGCACATAAGTTAAATACTGACTGTTTTTTCATGTAGCACACAAATACTTGATAGTTTATTTGTACACTGAAATTTAAAGTTGATATTTGTGTGCTACATGAAAAAACACAGTTTTATCTGTGGTTATTTCAGATCTTTGAGAAGAGTTGGACATTGTCTGTGTCAGGACACAATACTTCATAGGTGAACGGCGTCTCCCTTCGTAGAACAAAGCATCGATGTGACAAACACATTTTTATTTATAATGAAATAATAAGCACGACCAGTCAGTAGGACAGAAGCGATCACACGAGTGAAGGCATCCATAGGGCACCTATCTACGGAGCTTGTCCAACTGTTATGTCTTCAAAATACAGAAAAATACAAATATTAGTGCTGTCAGGGTTGGTGTAATGCAGTCAAATTCTACTGTGTTATATAGGTAATACACAAAGAGGAGAACTCCATTGCTATTTCTCATTGCAGGAAAATACAAATACTAGTGCTGGCAGGCTTTTCTTCTGACTTTGCAGTCAAATTGTACGGTGTTATATAGGTTACACACAAAGAGAAGAGCTCCATTGCTAATTGTCATTGCTGAAATACAAATACTAGGCCTTGCAGGCTTTTCTTCTGACTTTTCTTTTCTGCTACTGCTGTGTGCCAATGTGTCCTAGATGTGGTAGGAACTGCCGTATGTTTGAGTCATTGCTCTGTCGCTTAGCATCCAGCCAGGTCGCTGCAGTATTTGCACAAAAGTGTATGAAAATAATAATGTGACCTGTGAGGTGGTCAAAATTAGTGTTATTGAACTTATTAATAATGTAGGAACAAAAAAAGAGCAAAATTATGTGACTCACTGCACTTATTGAACTATTCCAGTGAGTCCATAGGAGAAGTCCACGGCCGTGGGGGATCTCTACATTTGGTCATTAGTTCTACTTGACAGCAGCGGGACGTGGCTACCTGGGAAGGAAGGTAAGTGCACTACCCACCCTTCCCAGATAAGAGATAATAAAATTGCCTTTTTTTGTTATCCCTGAATTGGAATCCAGTGGACAGTGTGCCTATACCGGATGCTAAAGACTTATGATTTCAGTCCTACACCCTAGCCCCCATTGTTTTTATTATAAACCCCTATGATTATTGTCTATAAAAATATTGCTTCTTAAATTTCCAGCTTTTCCTATGCATGGTTTTTAAGCCTGTTTTGCCATTTATACAGTTATATTTCAACATTTGCATCATTTTTTATACATCCTTTTCACTCTGTATTGCGCTGGGAAACCATGTATATTATGTTTTGCTCTATCTAGGAGCCTCAGACCAACTCCTATCCCCCTGTTCCCCTGGCTGCCCCACCTCACACTCACGTGGGAAGTGCTGATCCCCCAATTGTTTTTATATTTACCCCCACATTACAGCGACCTTCATTACCCCCACATTACAGCAAACCGCATTGCCCCCACATTACAGCAACCCGCATCACCCCCACATTACAGCAACCCGCATTACCCCCACATTACAACAACCCACATTACCACCCACATTACAGCAAACAGCATTGCCCCCACATTACGGCAACCCGCATTACCCCCACATTACAGCAACCCGCATTACCCCCACATTACAACAACCCGCATTACCACCCACATTACAGCAAACAGCATTGCCCCCACATTACAGCAACCCGCATTACCCCCACATTACAGCAACCCGCATTACCACCCACATTACAGCAAACAGCATTGCCCCCACATTACAGCAACCCGCATTACAACCACATTACAGCAACCTGCATTACCCCCACATTACAGCAAACAGCATTGCCCCCACATTACAGCAACCCGCATTACCCCCACATTACAACAACCCGCATTACCACCCACATTACAGCAAACAGCATTGCCCCCACATTACAGCAACCCGCATTACCCCCACATTACAGCAACCCGCATTACCACCCATATTACAGCAAACAGCATTGCCCCCACATTACAGCAACCCGCATTACCCCCACATTACAGCAACCCGCATTACCCCCACATTACAGCAAACAGCACTGCCCCCACATTACAGCAACCCGCATTACCCCCACATTACAGCAAACAGCATTGCCCCCACATTACATCAATCAGCATTACCCCCACATTACATCTTCTTAAGTGTTTCTCTTCTTACCCATCCTTCTTGCCCAATATCCTTAACTAATTCAACCCTCCCTTCTGTCAGTTTCACTGCTCAGCCTTCACCTCCTCTGCTACCCACCTGGATCCCTAATCTTAATGTCCATTCAGCTCCTATTGTCTCTCTCTTCCTCTTCCCTCTAGAATGTAAGTTCTCACAGTCAGGGTCCTCTATCCTATGTTTCATGTCTGTCCAGTCTCTGTCATCCTAGTTTATCCCTGTCATGTCTTATGCTGAATTGTTTCTGTACGTTATGTGATTTGTTCTGCATTTATTGCTAGAACGGTACCCATATGCATGTTATTATGTTCAATGTTTTCATGTGTCTTATATCAGTACTACTATGTTAGGCTACGGAATCTGTGGCACCATACAAATAAGCGATAATAATAATAATAATAATAATAATAATAATAATAATAATAATAAATAATAACATCAACAACTATCTCAAGCAGCAAGTTTTAGGGGGCAGAAATAAGAAAGTAGTTAATTTTAAAAAATGCAAGCTTTCTATTAAATTCTATAAACCAGTGAAATTTATCTTGTTGGTAATTTCAATTGGCCGCATTACTGTAAAAAGTAATGCTGTCTGCGCACTATTACCGATGTGCATAATTACCGTTGATCCGGTAATTTCAACGGCGGCTGTTTGCTCAGAGTGATCTTGGGCTGCAGAATGGCAAAGCCCACCCCTGCTTCCACCCCAAAATTCTCCCACCGTAGAACCAGACTTTACACAAATTTAGGCTTCATCATGAGTATGTAGGTGTGTAATAAAACAATGTTAGTTTCTGTATAATTGAGGGATGTGGAGACATAAGATTCTCAATGCCATTGGTAGTTTTATTGTTCACTATCAGTTGGCTTCAAGAAACATTGTACACAACACTGGATGAAGCAAATACTACTAGGGCCTGATTCATTAAGGATCTTAAATTAAGAAGTTTCTTATTTAAGTCTCCTGCACAAAACCATGTTACAATATAAGGGGTGCAAATTAGTTTTCTGTTTTGCACATAAGTTAAATACTAACTGTTTTTTCATGTAGCACACAAATACTTGATAGCTTATTTGTACATTGACATTTAAAGTTGATATTTGTGTGCTACATGAAAAAACAGTCAGTATTTAACAAGCCGACTTGCCTGAAAGCCGAAGATGCAGATGTCCAAGGACACCACAGACTGACAGGCAGTGATTCCGAATGGACAGCTCTCCGGCACTTGAGTGTGACGTGTGCGCGACATAGATGAATGTTAATTTAAAGCACCAATATCTGGACTCCACAGGCTTTGTTTCAATGCAATCGGGTTTTTTTTGTAGAGATGAAGTATGTCGGAATTGTGGTCCTCGATACCCAACCCAGCAAATTGTGGTCATCCGCACCCAACCCAGCAAATGAGCTATACAACCCTGGTGGGGATTGTTAAGTGAGTTGCATATGGTTTTAATACTTCAACACCAGTTGTGGAACATACAGAGACCACTATATATATTTGTGCTAGATCAAGTTTTGAATTCTGCAACACATAGGAAGGTGGAGAACTTTCTATAGTATTCTACCCTGCGTTTGTTGCCATAATAGATTATTTAATACTTCATGCTACCTGTTTGGACACAACCAGGTAGGAATGATAGTGTATAGATAGATATATAATGATGTAGCTGCAGGGTGGGATTCCATACAGACACCTTCACTTCTCTGTTTCATTACTTTAGACAGCTACAATAAATAATATTCTTTGCTTGCACTTACTACTAGATAAATAAGTAATCCAACTCTAAAACCTGTAATTAAAGGAAATAAAGTAACAGTTAAGTAGGATACTTAAACAAATAAATACATTAAAGTGGTGTGAAAGTAGAAATCCTATTTAAAAGTTAATGTCCAGGAAAACGTATAGTGGAGCAAGCATAATAAAATGTTCTATTATTCAGTTACTTGAAAAAAAAAGAATTGATCATCTTTGCTCACTGATAGAGAGCAGAATGATTCTTGAGCCCACTAATTTATTTATTTCAGCAGACTGCCTCCAGGAATTTTCTTCCAAATCTTTTATGGATTGCCAATTCCAAATTAAGCTTGTGTGGATCACTTGATGGCAAATTGCTTACTTTACTCATCTGCTAATAATTTTTCCATGTATGATATGAAGGTCTGTATAGCCCCAGAAGAATGATCCTTAAACCTTTCAGCTTCTGATATTGCCCTCTAGGATAAAGTTTCTTGCCACACATTTCAATATCTATGTTGCATTTGTCACTTTGGAGACTTGGGCATCTCATTGACCTTTTTCTTGAATTTTCTTAATATTAGCCCTGAAATAGATTACAATATTAGTATTCTGCCTCTATGTGAGTATTGTTAAAAAAAAACTTTACGATGACAGCTGAATACCACATTGGAAAATAACTTCTCATCTGGTTCCACTATTACCTTCCATTGATGAAACACCAAATAAGGTTCACCAAGAATTCTATGACATAAATGGTCTGCAATTGTTTAAAGTAGTTCTGAAGAACTTAATCACAAACCCTAAATTCTAGAGTAGTATATTATAAACCAAGCTACTAGAGGAAGCTGATCCTTTACATGCCTGGTAACATGGTTCTCTACCTCTTTGAACATGGTAATTTTCCTGGCGAATCTATTCATGCAGAAGAAATAACAGCAGAGAAAATTGGGAGGAACTAACAAAAAAATAAACTTTGGCTACATTAGTAAATAAATGTATACAGAGGGCCACAGAGTGAAATGTCTATGTAAGTAAGAAAAAATAAATGAAGATTATATTCAGAAAAAGTAATAGGTACACATAACATGTAAAACATAAATGAATATACAGATCCCAAAATAAAACAAACTAAAATTTGTTATAATTAAAATAACAAGATACTAGAAATGGGCAGACGAAAATTTACTAGATGGGCGTGGAAGTAAAGTATAAAGTGCTTTAATAGATGACAAGGTAACACATTCCTTGATGCTTATTGCTATATTCAACACTTCTGTCAGGAGACCCTCTTAGTTTATATATATTTAAGTATATTTGATAACGATTTATAAAGACTCACTTAGCCAATCAAAAGTCATATTTAAATATTTTTCTAGATCATTTTAATATAATTAACATTATACTGTTAGGCAGCATTTGACTATGGACAAGCCAATAAGAATAGAATGAGACACAGAATTGGTCAGAGCAACTTGAAGATTAGGGTCACTAGTGAACAACTGCAATAGCAGATAGATCGGGACCAGAGATTCAGTCAATCAAGAATGGTAGGGACAAGCTGGATCAGAACAATGAGATAAAAGACAAGTACCAAAGCTCATGACAGTGAAACAGCCCACACAACCTAATTATATGTACCTGTACCTCAACAAGAACTGACAATGACACTAGCTTGGATGCAAATATGGCACAGTTTCCCTGTCGGGATATCTTCTAAGCAAGGAGTGCATCATATATATTTTTTCCTTTGTCATGCCCGTTTCCCGCAGATTCCCCATGACTTATTTGTCTTCTTGGCGAGAAGGTGACTGACAAAACAAAAGAGGGTGGTCGCACATAGAGATGGGACTCTAATCTAACAGTCATAGGACAATGCCATCATAATATATATATATGGGGTGCACTCTCATATGTTGGTAATCATATGAAAAAGGAAGGAGAGAGCACAAAAGAGGCACTCCAGTCCCCCACAAAGTGACAAATGACAATATTAAAACTAAATATTATTAAAGAATCATTAAGAAATAATACATACTAGAAGGGGCAGTGAAATATGAGTTAAAAGTGATGTGTATGTATGTTATGTGTTAAAACATGAAAACGGAGATCGACAGTGGCAGAACATATAAGCAACATTCACACACACACACACACACACACACACACACACACACACACACCAGGAGGCCAGGCGGAGCACCTGGTCTAATCAATTAAAGAATCAGCAAGAGCAATGCCTGAAAGGAAGCTTGAAAAAGCTGAATTTGAGCTGTTTGTGGGAGACTGCTGCCAACAAGTTGCCAGTGACCAGTTAGGAACCTAACCGTGATAGCCAGTGTTTAGGGTTATAGGTCTGTGTTTATTTCTGTGAATACATTTGATTTGATTGCTGAAGACACTAACAAGACTGTTTAGCCATCTTGACAAGTAAATAAATCTGTTATCTGTTATATTTTGCACACTTTACACAATATAAATATATATATATATATATATATATATATATATATATATATATATATATATATATATATATATATATACATTTCCATCCGGACCATACAGCTGCAAAATTTCAGATATTCAGAGAGATCCCCCAGCACACTGCTATAGCCAGCAACAGATCTGTCAATTCTACTGTAGATAAAAATGCAAAAGTCTTAGTTGCCCACATTTGCAAATGTATGTTAAAGCCACCCGCCTCTCCATGGCACTTTTGCTAATAGGGTGGTCCTAACTCTAAACAATGAGAGTTCCATATATTGTTACATGTTACAATGTAAGGGGTGCAAATTAGTTTATTATTTTGCACATAAATTAAATACTGGCTGTTTTTACATGTAGCGCACTAATACTTGATATCTTTAGTTTTACACTGATATTTAAAGTTGATTTAGGACATGCCCTATCCAACTGTAAATCTGTCCTCACATTTTAAATTTTCCTCCCCCTCCAAATCAACATGGTTTTGCCAAGGTGCAATGTTACTCCTTTTTTTTATGCTTTACTTTCCTTAATGGCTCAAGCCCATATACTTTAATTAGCCGAAATAAAAGGAGGATATTCACATTGATGAGATGCATTGTTCAAAAGATTATATAGCTATCTCTGGCTTTTAGTTAATCACAAACTCTCCTCCTAGAAAGCAAGAGCACCAGCTCCACCTATGGATGTATAGTGAATTAGTAATGTGTTAGTTTAGGTATAGTTGTTGAGAAATGGACAATAAGTTGTTGGTTTTCTGATAAGTTGCAATGCATTTCGTTCAATAGTTTAAAAAAAAAAAAAGTCACTATATGTACCTTTAAATGCACTATACATCCAATGATATAAACTATTACTGTAGGTTAGTGGATAAAATATTTTTTCTGTAGAGTCATTTGGATCACTATGACATGTCATTACAGACATAGACAACAGTCCTCAATGACCACTGCCTTGATGTCATTCTAATCTGCATCCCCTGCATAAACTGTATTTACTCCTTACATCCAGTCTCTCTCCCAGTTCTGTCACCTCATTATTCTAAATATTGATAGAATATTCTTACCTAAGATGCAACTAAGCTCCATTATCCATTCTTCATTTTCCAATCTCTCATTATCTCCCACCTAGACTACTGCAACATTCTCCTATCTAGCATTCCAATCAACCATCTATCCCCATCGGCAATCCATTGTAAATGATGTGAAAAGACTTATTTTCCTCTTTACCACTCCTTCTTCAACCCATTTCTCTAAAAAAATTCATACACTGGCTTCCCGTATCTTCCAGAATTTAATTCAAACAACTTACTCTCACCTACAAAACCCTCAACACCACCATCCATTAATACATATCACATTTAATCTCGAAATAGATTCCCTCATGCTTTCTTAGCTTCACCGCTGCTGCTTATAGGGTTCCTTATCACAGCCAATCAAACTCTACCCCATTTTACAAATCTTTTAACAATATGTTAAAAGGATTTGCTGGGCCCATTGGTTCATTTATTCCTGTTTCCATGATGACACAAAAAGATAAAAAAAACGAATTTATTTTTATTGGTTCCCACTTAATATTGTTTGCCGCTAAAATAACTTAAGGATGAAGACTGTCAGCCTTAATATATTGTGAGAGTATTGTTAAATGGATTTATGTATTTATATGTAACCAGATGTCCTCACACAATTTTAAGATCATTCAGGCATCAATGTAGTGGGAGGTAACATTAAAGGAAATTTACAACCACAAAAGGAAAAGACTACAGGGCAAATGCTCACTGAATTACAAAAACAGAGATTTTATTTTAAGGGATGTGATTATTTAAATGAGGCACAGGGGTGGGTTAAGTGCATTTAAAGAGCTGTTCTCTGCTTTTTGGGGGGGAACACAATTTTTAATCTCATCTTTATACTTATAATGGGACATATTAATCCGTGTAATACATATCTCTAAACACATAAAAGGGACACATGTAATAAAAAAGCCACAGTGTCTCCTAACTCTCAGGATTAATTTAAGACATAAATGAGGCCAAATCAAGTATTTTCAGAGAAACGTTACCATGAATAAAGGGGGCTCCTAAGGCTCCTAATGCTTATGTCGGAATTTAACACATAGACATCTATCATAGACATCTATCTATCATAGACTCTATGGATGATTTGGGTGCTTGAAAAACTCCAAAATCTGTGCCTCTACTAGTGATGCAGGATAAGCCTTGACTGCAATGGGTTTCTATTTTGCTACCAAAATGAAGGTGAAATAAGACCATTTAAAACCTATTAGATGTTAAAGTCACTGTCAGTAATGAAACCATCTGTCATTCATTTCCAAATTATTTAGTCAAATCAATTGAATCAGCATGTTCCCAAAACTGCAGACCTGAGGACATTAGATAAATAATCTCAAAAATATCAGAAAATCGTTACCTAGAAATGTATAATGGACAAACAAACCAAATTAGCTCAAAACAAAGATTTATTGCAGTGTTACCGTCCTTAGGAATTAGAGATGCTCAGACTCGGCTCCCAGATAACCAAACACACCCGAACTTAGCAAATCCGAGAACCGAGCCAAGCCGGCTCGGTACTTTCGCGCGCCCTCGGAATTGAAAACAAGGCAAAACATCATTGTTACGACGCAGGATCTCGGATCTCACAAGTTTTGGATTCCATAAGTATAGCTCTCCAAGGCGATCCAGCGCCATTTCACAGAGGGACACAGAAGGGGTAGCACAGTTCTTGGCAGTCTCTAGCGCACTTGGGCAGCGCCATAGGTAGAATAGAAAGAGGAGGGGTAACAGTGTACTTCAAAGTCTCCAAGACATTCAGGAGAGCTCCATTGCTCCATTGTTAATTGCTATTGCTGAAATACAAATAATAGGTCTGGCAGACTTGGTCTACTACATCTGCAGTCACATTGTATTGTGTTTTATAGATAACATACTAAGAGGCGACAAACTCTATGTACAAACTCGCTTTGAAATAGCTAAGCTGCCCGCCCTCCAGTGTGTACTCAGAAAGAGTTTTTAGCATAGCCGGGAACCTTGTCAGCAATCACCATAGGAGGCTACTTCTTAAAGATGTGGAAGAGATGATGCTCATCAAAAAGAAATATAATTTCCATGAGGAAGGCCTTTCCCGACAATTACATCAAAATACTGAGACTTCTGCAATGGTGGATTCCAGCTGTGATGAATAAATATTGTGTGAGGATGATGCACAAACTGATGAGGGTGAGGATGAGACTGAGGAAGATGACAACAACATCTTGCAACAGTAGAGTTCATTAACAGCACTGTTACCTTAGGTGCCTTAAGCCCATGGTTAGCTTGTTTTGCTGGAGCCCAAACAAACCAAGCACTTCAGCCTCAAAAGTGGCACTCCTTGTCGCTGAAGTGCTTGGTTTGTTAAAGTGTGCATGTCCTTTTTAAGATCCAACATAAGTGTGAGTGGGAGGGCCCAAAGACAAGTCCATCTTGCACCACTTTTCCTTTCAGCTACCGCTGTGTGCCAATGTTACCTACATGTGCAATTGTTCGCTCCTTTGAGCAGGGCTCTCCTACCTTCTGTTTCCATCACTTTTAACTGCGCTCTCCAGCTACTCAGCTCACCTCCTCTCAGTCCCTCTGCCCTCTGTCTCCTCTCGCTTCTCTCCGCTCCCCTCAGTGACTCTCAACCTGTCATCCGTGCCCACCCTCTTGGGCCATAGTTATATGCCTATACTCACTTTTCCCCTCCCTTCCTCTCTTTCATGCTGTGCCTGAGCCCCCAGAGTTATAGTGCTTACTGTTACTTGTACTGTGCTGTTTCACCTTGTACTGTGCCATTGTTTGTCCTTGTACGGCGCTACGGATACTTTGTGGCGCCCTATAAATAAAAATTAATAATAATAATAATAATACTGCTGTGTGCTTTGCAAAAATCTTAGACACCCATTGATAATGCAGATGACTCAGCACAACATTTTGACATCTGGTATTGTCTACTGTAAAAGAATTGACCAGAATTAGTGATACCTCTGCTGTAATTCCACCTGATCCTACTATCAACATCCAAAGAATGGTGGAGGATTATTTAAAAAAAAATTGAACGGTATAAAGACAACAGTTTTATTAACAAAGAACAACGTTGCTTGCAGAAGTAATGTAAGCATGGATGTCTAAATAGGTGTGTGTATATGTATTACCTTCCACTTTGCTGCTGTTTCATCAGTATTGTACAAAGTGTTTGTAATCTGCACTTTACGTCAAAGATACCTAACTATATTATAATTTTTTGGGAGTTGGGGCTGATTCGAAGCTCAGTGATGAACTTGCTTTTTGCTGTGAAATACAATGGCTCTTTTAGCGCATTGTCTGGCACCCTGGATTTGTCTGGGTCTGATAAAAGCATGCATCCCTGAAGGGGGGGGCTCATTGCCATGTATTAGCTGTAGAATTACCAGTTATCCAAGGAACGGGAGTAACAATCAAATGAACTAAATCATGGTCCAAGGACAATTCCATCTTGCACCACTTTTCTTTACTGACACTGCTGTGGGGCAATGTTTCCTAGATGTGCTATGAACTGCTGTGTGTTTGAGTCATTGCTCTGTCGCTTAGCATCCAGCAGGTCGCTGCAGTCTTTGTTTGAAAGTGTATGAAAATAATATTGTGACTTGTGAGGTGGTCAAAATTGACAGCAAATAACTTGAAATTAGTGTTGTTGAGATCAATAATAATGTAGGGGGGAAAAAAGCAAAAATATGTGATTTTAGCAAAAAAAATAGGGATTTTAGAAAAAATTGAGATCCAAAACCAAAACCAAAACACGCAAGGGCGGTTTTGCCAAAACCAAAACATAAAGTTAATCCAGATCCAAAACCAGAACATGGGGGTCAGTGAACATTTCTATTAGATATACATTAGATGTCTTAAATAAAAGAAAGTAAAAAGTACAATAAAGGACATAACTTTAGACTTCAACATGGAGGTTTGGATATGACGTGGAATCTTTATATAACCTCAAAGCAGATTTAAAGGAAGTAAAATACTTTCTTGATATTGAGATAAAAAGTGCATCATAGTGCTTCTGATAAAAATTGTTGCAATTTACACTTACTATGAATCATTTTGTCTTCAATTAAAAATTCTTGTAACAGATCTGAAATGTGGCAACAGACTTATGGACCAATTTATTTCAATATATACTTTGGACAGTGGGAACAAAAACATGTATTTATGGATAAAAATGATACATGAACTAATCACATTGTAATGTGGTTCAGATATATTGATAATATTCGTATGCTATAGGAAGGGGAAAATAACTACTTAATGAATTTATAAACAAACTGAATGACAATCAATTAAACTTGAGATTAGTTGATTGACTTGTGGCTCTGAAATAAGTCACAAGTCAAATAAATTTTCAGACCTTATAGTTACGATTTCCAAAGATGGTGACGTATGTGTTCCGAAAAAAACAGCCAGCAATAGTATTTTTCATTTCTGAAGTACACAATTCCCCCCCTACTTTTGATGTCCCCAAAGAAGAATTCTTAAGGACAAAGCCTAACTGCTCTGATCAAGAAGCTCTTGAGAAATGATCAACAGAATTAAAACAAAGACTATCAGAACATAGCCTACAAGATGTCCATGTCTAGGATCTGGAATCTCTTATATGCCCTACCAATAGACAAAGTATTAATGATAATAAAATAAGATTCATTGGTACTTTCTGTAGAGAATAGATGGACATCAAGAACATCCGACAGAAACATTGGCATATTTTGGGACCTGATACAGATTTGGCAGATGTAGTGGAAGAGAAAATATTTGTTATTTGGAGGAGATCCAAAAGTTTAAAAACCAGTCACGTTTATATATATTTTACATCAAAAAGAATATCTACAAATCAAAGAGTAGATTTTTTTTAAATGTGGTAAGTGTCAGTGTTCAGAATAGGAAATGTCTTGGTGCAAAATAAATGGTAATAAGCTAATAGTGTGATAACGTCTCCCACAAAAATTTAAAATAATAAGAATATTTGTGCTCCCTGACCTTTGGTGGTAACAAAGTGTTTAAAACCTCAGTAGTGTTCTTCAGCAGCATTGGAAGACCAGCCTAATCAACCCTCTGGTAGATTTCCTGATTCATAGCTGCATTGTGATATTGTAGTAGTGTTTGCCATTATATCAGGAAAATAATAAAAATTGTGATCTTTGGTGGTCACAACACTCTGATGAAGTGAGCAGTGTTTCACAAAATGTTTTACAATGTTTAAAGTGTTTCAAGGGCACTCAGGGAGACAGGAGCGGCATTGGTCAGAGACTATACTTGATGTTCCAGATCAAAATAGGACTAAATATATGATAAAAAAAATGACCTCCTTGTAAGATGTGAATGCAGCCATTTATGGAATTAATTTATTTCTGGTAACAGTATTACACTATTTTATAAATGTTATTGTAGATTAAATATAGTTTGTATATCTACTGAAGATCTCAGAAGGCTTTATTATTTGCCTGACATAAATTTGAACAGTAAAGAATGCACCCACTAGTGGTCATAGCGTAGAATGCAGAGCAAATAGTAATGCAGGCTGGTTGACAGGTGCCGTCCCCGCACCGCTCCCAAAGAGCAGGGACAGGGCCTGTCATTTCCATCTGGGCGCCGCCATGTGCAGGGGCAGCACGGTGGCTAAGTGGTTAGCACTTGTGCCTTACAGCAATGGGGTCATGAGTTCAATTCCCGACCATGGCCTTATCTGTGAGGAGTTTGTATGTTCTCCCTGTGTTTGCGTGGGTTTCCTCCGGGTGCAGGGACTGATGTGAGTGAGTTATCTGTACAGCGCTGTGGAATTAGTGGTGCTATATAAATAAATGGTAATAATAATAATATTTTCTGCACCCTGACGGCGGTCAGTGACGTTACTGTCCACCAGCTTACCAGCCCCTAGGAGCCTCTATTTACACCTGGCTCTGACACCATTAGGTTACCAGTGTATCAGGTCTTACCTGCTTCCAGCACTCCTTGTTTTTCCTGCTACCTATTGTTGATACAGTTTTGACCCGACTTGTTCTCTGACTCTTCTCCTGGATACTGATTCGGTTCTGTTGCGCTTCTGGTTTGATCTGGCTTGCTGCCAGACCATACTTCTGGATACTGATTTGGTTCTGTTAATCATCTGGTTTGACCTCGGCTACTCTGACCTTCCTCTTGGATTCCCCCTTGGTACCGCTTTTCCTGATTGGCTAGACCCAGACCATTTAACTACTCTCACCACTACTACACTGGTAACTGTACTGGAGAACCGCAACCTGTGCACCTCTTGCAGCCAAGCACAAACCTCCTTATGGAGGTCTCTAGGCCTCCGTGATTATTTGTATCAATACCAGTTAGTAGCTCCATCCAACACACAGTTCTTACGCAAAAGAACAGTTATACAGTCCAGCAGTCTGAGTTCATGAAATTAACTGTAACACAGCAATACCAGTATCATATAGTAGGCACTAGTGCAGTCTATTATACACAGTATGTATGCATAATATAGCACCATTAAAAGATAAAAGCTGCATCCAATGCACCAATGATAATGCCGTAATAGACAAATTTAGCATCCCACATTAGGGTCAGAAATGTAGCGGCTTTTATCTTAACTGAAGTTCAATATGCAGACAAAAAATGCACAGCAATTAAATCCTGAGTCCCAAGACTGACACTCAGAGGATAAATAAACAGTGTACAGGATACAGCTATAGTCTAGTGCAAAGAAAAAATTGAAACGTTTTATGTTCATAGTTGAAATCCAGATTGAATACATTTACTTTGAGTGAGCAGAAGTCAGGGATCAAAACCAGAATTGAATATACAGGAAATAAATAAGCAAATAACAGTTTTAAAGTTCTGATACAAAATAGAACAATATAGTGTGAAACAGCGCTTATGAATGAAAAAGAAAAAATATAATTATATCTTCCTATAACAAATTATGGGGGGTAATCCATTAAGTCCGGAGTGCCTCCGGAACAGACGCTAAGGCACTTCACCTTACTGCAACATCGCTGATTTATCTGCGATTCCCATAGGGCTGCGAGGAGAAATCTGCAATGTTGCAGTATCACATTAACAGAAAAAGTGCACAGCCGTGATGTTCTTCCAAACATTACAGCTAATTGAATACCCCCCTATGTGACAAATACAATAAACACTGTGACAAATAAAAATGTTAACTTATTGTTCAGAAAAATATATATGTTTTTCAATGTCTCACAGTCCCTTCATGAAAACCAATTCCATCAGATTTGTTACCTTGTTATCTCCAGTGTAACATGTTAAAATCAAAAACAAAACATATCATAGTATAATTTGTATGTGAACTTCAGAAAATAATAAATATCACCAGTGCTACTATATACCATTATTTGAAAAGGGTTTAATTTAGACACATCTTGGTAAGTATAGAAATGTATATGTGCTAATAAATTAGGATCTTGAATTATTCCATTAATTACTCTGCATTCTGAAATGAACACAGCTATCCGATTTCTATTGGCTAGTCTGAGTCAATCCATTTTGGGTTGACTTCTGTGTATGACCTCTGCCTGTTTCCTGGACTCTGAACCTTTGCCTATTGCCCTGACCTTTCTGCCTGTACCCGGACTCTGAACCTCTGCCTGTGGCCCTGACCTTCTGCCTGTACCGGGACTCCAAACCTTTGTCTGTTGCCCTGACCCTGCTTGTACCTGACGTCTCCGCCTGTGCTCTGTCAGGAAATCAGACATTATCATCTCTGTCCAGTCCGCAGACCTCTAGCCTGTCCCTACTCCATGTATTACCTCCCGTTCCTGTGTGCCGCTGTGTGACCATAAACATGTACTACATTGAGAGTAAGACCTGGGGGCATCCGAGTACCTGTGATCATAACTAATCTCTACGGGAAAGGCGGCTGCTATAGGTGAAGACCTCTTCCGTTAGTTCTACAAGTTTATAACGCACTGGTGGCCATAACATTATAACTGGCCAGTGAAGATGGGAGGTATTCTGCCATGGACGACAGCAACCCGAACCTTTCTCCAGCTCAGGTCCTGGCTAATCAGATCCAGGCTATTTCACAAGTTGTACCGAGTTTATCTCATCGCTTGTCAGCCCAAGAAAAGTCCTCCAGAAACCCGCAGCTTCAACGGGCCTCTTCTGGTTTATTTACAAAGCCAAAACTGAACCTGCCCAATCGATTCTCTGGAAGCAGACCCGTCTTCCGCAACTTTAAGGAGAGTTGCAAGTTATACTTTCGTCTGAGACAATGCTCCTCTGGCTCTGAACAGCAGAGAGTCGGTATTGTAATCTCTCTACTCCAGGGCGATTCCCAGTCCTGGGCCTTCTCCCTTTCGCCAATGAGTCCCTCCTTACAAACCATGGATGCCTTCTTCCAGGCCTTGGGTCTGCTACATGACGACCCAGACAGAGTGGCCTCGGCTGAATCCCATCTCTGGGCAGTAAGGCAAGGACGTCGCTCTGCTGAGGAGTATTGTGCGGAATTCCAGAGGTGGTCAACTGATAGTGAGTGGAATGATCCGGCGCTGTGAAGTCAGTTCCGCTTAGGCCTTACGGAGCAAATCAAGGACTGCTTAGTCCAGTATCCTGCGCCTACCTCACTTGAAAGTTTAATGCAACTTGTAATCAAGATTGATCGCCGAATCAAAAAGAGGAAAGCTGAAAGACAGTCATCTATACCTCCTGGCTCACCACCAAAGTCTGGTTCTACCTTTCTGGACTCCCCTGAACCCAGTTGGGCGCTTACCGTCTGCTTCCTGAGAAACGTTCCAGACGACGCTCTCTTGGTCTCTGTTTGTATTGTGGCCAATCAGGCCACTTAGTTCGTTCCTGCCCTGTCAAGTCGGGAAACGCCAAAACCTAAGCGCAAGTGAAGATGTGCGCTTAGGTCTTCAAATGACCTCTTCAGAAAATTCTTTGTTAGTCCCTCACATCTATTCTTCAACGATCCCTCCACAGAGGTGTCAGCCTTCCTCGATAGCGGTGTGGCAGGTAACTTTCTGGATATCCACCTGGCTAAGATGCTTGGTATTCCTGAAGTCAGACTGGGTTTGAGCATGACCGCCTGCGGTTTGGATGGAAACCCCTTGATTGGGGGCAGAATACTTGCTAAGACTCCATTGCTTCGCTTATCTGTAGGAGCTCTCCATACGGAGGAGGTATCTTTCTTCCTGATCACCTGTCCCTCCGCTCCATTGATTTTGGGGTATCCTTGGCTGCAAAGCCATAATACTCTTATTGATTGGAAAAAAGGGGAGATCATCCATTGGAGTTCAGAGTGCTCTACCACCTGCTTGACCCTTTCTCTTAGAGTTCTTCGGCCTAGTCCAGAATAGCTACCTGCACCCTACCAGTAACTTGATGGCTGACTCTCTCCCGCCTCATTGGGACTATGACTGTGCTATTGACCCCGTACCTGGTGCTAAATTGCCCAAAGAGCGTCTGTATTCCTTGTCTGTCCCAGAGACCCAAGCTATGGAGCAGTACATGGAGGAAAATCTGCAAAAAGAATTTATCTGTTCCTTCAAATCACCAGTAGGAGCGGGATGTTTCTTCGTGGCCAAGAAAGATGGCAATCTGATACCCTGCATAGACTACCACGGCCTTAAATAAAATCACAGTCAAAAACACATACCCCCTGCCGTTGATTTCTGTTTTGTTTGACCAGCTCAAGTCTGCCACTGTTTTCTCTAAAATTGACCTCTTAAATGTCAAAACAAACACACACGCAAGTCCACTTTCTATTTAATAGATATTCAAAGATGCGTACACACCGACCCACCAAAATACCACCCTTCTCCCTACGGCACTATAACTTTATATGATGCAATCCTGAAGTACACATCAACCACTATGGACACCACTATAGCAATACACAGCGGTTTCACAAATATCAATCATCTTAACACTGCGCTATTGATTTACTAGACTGTTCCATTTCATTGATACAATTCACTGTAATCCAAAATCACGTGCTTGAGTCATGTTACTTGATGAGCAATGAGGAGTGCCTAAATTTAAAGCCACTCATCCAATTTTTAATAAACTTATTCAAACCAAACATATCCCTTTCTGCACTCATTGAGAACACTGAGGAAACCACAAAGGAATGTGTTTGAGCTCAACTACAGCAACAAACGTTTGTGTTCCTCACTTATTCTAATTGCATTTAGTTAGTTGATTTTTGGTTTATACATTTATTTGTATTTTTCATATAGTTATTATAAGTTCTCTAATTACTTCCTTCTCATTTTATTTTTATGTTTATTATTCATTTTTACTCAGGCTGTCACCCATACTATCACCTTGGCCCTTTACTCTGCTGCTCCTGATTCCACTCTTAGCTACCAGCTCTCCAAATCCCAAATGTGGCACTCCAAACCTAATACATTCAAAATGCACTTGCACAGCTAAGTGCTCTTAGAGGAAATCGTGCTCTCACGCTGACTTTAAATTCATTCTTTTATTCTATAATCTTTGCTCTCTTTTTCTTCAAACAATCTTACTTGAAAGTCTATTTTTTTGACCAGTCTTCTATCCCCCTTCACCCCTTTGCATATTGCCAAGTTTAACTTTCTCCTCCTTTTCCTTCCTCCTGTATCGCCTTAGACTTCGCTACCTATATCACCTCTAAAATTGGCACCATCCATCAGGAAATCTCTTTCTTTCAGGCTTCTTCCAACTTACCCTTCCCTTTTGATATTTCTAACTACTGCACAAACTCTAGTCTCCCTGTTGTTTCCAAATTACTTGGGTGGCTTTTCTATAATGCCTTACCAATTTCCTCTCCTCTCACTACCTCCTCAATTCACTCCAATCTGGCTTCCATCCTCTCTACTCCACAGAGCCTGCTCTTACTAAAATCATTAATGATCTTCTCTGCCAAGTCCATGGATCAATTCTTCCTGCTCATCCTCCTGGACCTCTCTGTGGCCTTTGACAGGGTGGACCACCTTTTCCTCCTACACACCACTGACCTTCATGACAAAGTCTTCTCCTGGTTTACTTCCTACGCTTCCAACCACTCCTCTTCTGTTCTACCTCTAGCTCCTCCACCCCTCCTCTCCCTCTAGCATTTGGGGTTCCACAAGGGTCTCTTTTTTGCCCTCCTATTATTTTGTTGTAGCTGTCCTGCTTGGCGAACTAATCATCTCCTTCAGTTTCCAGTACCACCTCAATGCTAATGACTCCCAAAGCTTTCTCTCCACCCTGACCTTTCCATTTCCTCCTCTCTTGCATGTCCAGCTATCACTCCACTATCTCCTCATGGCTGTCCCAATGTTTTCTCAAACTCAATATGTCCAAACAGTACTCATCAACTTCCCACCCTCTAGAGTCTCCACCTCCCCACCTATCACTCATTGTTGACAACACTAACTCTCCTCTGTTCATCATGTGCACTGTCTGGGTCTTCAACTCCTCCCTCTCCTTCACTTCCTACATCCAATCCCTCTCCCTATCCTGTCACTTTCACTTTTGCACATCGCCAGAATCAGACCCTTCTTCACACTTGATGCTACCATAACTCGCCTCAAAGAACCAAAGCCTTGGCAAGACCGATTGTCCTCTCTAGCCACTATGCTTCAGCCTCCCATCTCTGCCAAACCCTACACTGACTCTGTATCCCCTATAGAATATAGAATAAAATGCAAACTCCTCACCCTCATCTGCAAAGCCCTCAGCCTAACCTCATCTCATTTCTGTCCTCTCCATTCAGTCAATGACTGCCCCCTCAACTTCTCACTGATAACTATGTCACACTCCTGACTCTAAAAGACTTCTCCTGTGCTGTTCCACACCTACTGAACACAATCCCACAACCAATTATTCTCTCTCTGAGCCTCCAATATTTCAAATATTCCTTAAAAACTCACCTGTTCAGCAAAGCCTACCACTGCTTCTCTTACCCCCCCCCCCCATTGGCCCATCCTCCCTACACCAACATGTTCTCTCCATGCCATCCCTCTCTTGTGTCTGACCCTCTCCTCTAGATTGTAAGCTCTCATAAGCTCTTCATCACCTTGTCTTCTTGCTTGCTCCCATCTTATCCACCTGTGCATCGCTGTTCCTTACCTCCTGTATGGTCGCTATGTCACCTACCATTCACCTTATTTTTGTTGTATTGTACGCTCTTTTTGCTTGTATCCTTCCAGATTTTAAACTGTTTTATGCTTCCCTGAATTTCCTTTTGTTTGCTTGTGCTTTGTTATGTAATCTTTGCCTGTTCTTTGTAAAATAATGTTTGCTATACATGCTTGCAGTACTCATTGTATATTGTGTGGCTGTGTAGATTCAGATGTCCATTTCTATGAGTAGGGTCTACCATGACTGAAATGCGCCATTCTTCTCAATGTGTACTCCTCACATGCCAATTTCAGAACTTGTAAGTAGGGATTCTGGTTTTATTTCCTATTTTATTTTCTGAAACTTATTTGTGCACCCTATTGTATGTCTGTTTATTACCTTTTTATAAATAATCCTTAGAAATGTTTTTCAAATTAAATATATTTTATCTAGGGTACTCTCCCTGATTATTTGTGAATTTACGAAGCCCAGGGTACATGTGTATGTGATTTAAGTGTGAAACTTTAATGAGTAAAACCACACATTGAACGTAAGGACACCATAATAAATCCTTTGTGGTGGCAGAAAAGGTGTATTAATTGTTAATTAACTAAGGTGATGCCTGTCATGGTCATCTGTTCAGATTGCTGTATCTGGGACAGGCTGGGCGTTCGTGACAAAATGGTCACGTACAAAATTTGTCAAGAACGACCAGCCTGTTATTATGGTGTCCTTACGTTCATCAGAACCACTTATTAATGTTTCACACTTAAATAACATACACATGTAGCATGAGCCTCCCAGGGCTTCATAAATTCACAAAGAGGAGAGTACGCTAGATTAAATGTGTTTAATCTGAAAAATGTTTCCAAGGCTTATTTACAAAAAGGTAATAAACAGACATACAATAGGTTTGCACAAATGTTTTTTTTGTCATGAACGCCCAGCCTGTCCCAGATACAGCAATCTGAACAGCTGGCCGTGACTGATGTTACCTTAGTTAATTAACAATGAATACAACTTCTACTATACCATATTGGTACTTCTTTACCCCCTCTATATATTGTCACACAGAGTGGAATACACCACAATACTGGCATAATTACCAAGATGGTAAAGAAGCTGCAGATACAGATAAGCTGACAATTCTTGTTGTTCTGGTATGCACAATATAAATAGAACACTGGGCTAGTGGTGTAATATCTTATATGGTTGGTAATTACTACACAATATGGCTTTTATTTCTTCTTCTCCTTCGGCTTGTCCCTGATATCCGAGGACCACCTACCATCTTTCCAGACCTCACTGGATGCCTCGTATGATTGGTTACTACAGATAAGAGGATAATTTTCATACATCTGGTACGCTTACACACACACTAGGTGGAGGTGGTTTCATTTAATAAGACAACACGGTATCTATGGTTCACTCGGATATTATCTGGTTTCCTTGGTTACTGGAGTCTTTCAGTTGGGGATCCTTACATACCTATTTTGTGGTAACAATCTGTATTACTTAATTTACTACACCAGAAGGTGCCGTATCCTTTATTTTCTTTTAGATGTTTGTTTTCTTGTTAATGTCTTGTCAAAAACATCCATGCTATTCCCCTTGCAAAAATGTCATTCCACTAACCCTGATGAAACTGGAAAATTTGGTAAAAGAGATTCTTCTCAAGGACCATGCTATAAGGAATTACTATGCTCACTTCCATAGCATGCTTACATAGTTTAGCATGTTGTGATTATTTGAGTATATTTAGACAGACTGAAGTACATAGGGCCACCCATATTTTTATAATAGGAGTGTATAAAAAAATCTGAATGTTGTAAAAGAAGAATACACTGTGAAAGACTTCCAGAAAGAAAAAGTAATAATGTGGGAAAACCAGGCACCTTAGGAGAGTCATAAGTAGTTCTTACCTCTAGCAAAACATTGTTAAGTAAAGCAAATGAATACATTTTTTGGCATATGCATAGAGGTATAAGGGCGGACACTAAAACCGAATTGGACAGTGTAAGCTTCTGCTACACAGGAATCCAAGCAGGTATTTTGATTAGGAAAATATGTTTTCATGTGACCACTGGGTTGCCATCATAACCATCCTAAATGCATTCAAGAATGGGAAGGATTTCTGATTTTAAATAAATATTGCTATTCTTTTTGGAGTGAGTTTCATATCAGCAATATACAGTATAAATAGCAGCATCTTGGCAGTATCATACAGATACTTTGTAAAGAAACAATAATCGTATTATTTATAAAGGGTTATCATGGCATGCTGTGTTTACAAAATGAGCTGTATTTGTAGGCATTACTGAAGATAGTTTGCATGTATATGTTTGTATTTGTATTTTTCAGCCTAAAATAATATTGTATTTGGTTAATCATCAAGGAGATGCTAATTCATTTATAGGAAACAATTTTTTAAAAAACTTTCATTAGATGACATATGTTGTGTAAGCTTCAGACAAAGCTATTTTTCTAGTTGGTTGAAAGTAGACATTTTAATGAACGAGTTAGAGCTCATTCTACATGTATACAAAGTTTTATATAATTTGTAGTGATAAACTCCCTCTGCTGGGAGTAGGCCAGAAGTACCTTAACACTGTATAAGGACACATTCTTGTGTCACAACACCAAGCTGGATGTGACAGGAACAGTATCACAATAACTTGAACACATGCAATAGACACAATATATATGAACTATATTTTAATTGCCCATAAAAATAAATCTGTAATGAATTTTGGTTTCCAGGTAAATTTATATTTAATAATGATTGAGCTCAATATTTTAACACTGGTGTATCACAATTAAATTAATTGCATTGTTCCTGTGTTAAAACCAAAGGTTGAGAACTATTAACAATCACAGTTTTAAATCATTGCACATATGAGGTAAACCCATGTCGAGGTAAAACAGGCACATTTGGGCTGGATATTTTATATTTCAAGGCAAAATAATTTGCATTATTTTAAACTATTTTAATGCCTATGACAGCACAGTGACACAGTGGTATAGTGGTTATAAATGTTGCTTCACAGTACTGTGCAGGGGCGGATTGGTCATAGGCCTTACCGGGAACTTTCCTGGTAGGCTGATGACCTAATGAGGCCGCCTGTCAGGTATTTTTTTCCTTTGAATTTTTTTTCTTCTTTATTTTGAACGAGGCCGTGGATCTCCTGTGGCCTGTTCCTCCCCCCTTTGTAGGCCTATCCCAGAAGAAGTAGATATCACATGGGACGCGCACCATGTGACAGGTGCTGTCCCATGTGAGCAGAGAAGCGCAGCTGGAAGCGGATAAAAGGTAAGTGAGCGCGGCGGGCTTATGGCAGGTTCTGTGTGTATGTGTACGAGCACAGAGGGGGTGGCGATTCCTGTGAGTGTTTGTGTGTGTGGAGGCGGGGGCTGACTCCAGTGTGTGTGTGTGTGTGAGCGAGCGGAGCTGATTCTATTGTGTGTGTGTGAGTGGAAGGGGGTACTGATTCCCGTGTGTGTATGTGAGCGGAGGGGGGGCTGATGGCACTGTGTGTGTGTGAAGGCAGCAGGGGGGCTAATGGCACTGTGTGTGTGTGTGTGTGTGTGTGTGTGTGTGTGTGTGTGTGTGTGTGAAGGCAGCAGTTGGGGCTAATGGCACTGTGTGTGTGTGTGTGTGTGTGTGTGCAGGCAGCAGGGGGGGCTGATGGCACTGTGTGTGTGTGAAGGCAGCAGGGGGGGCTGATGGCACTGTGCGTGTGTGTGTGTGTGTGTGTGTGTGTGTGTGTGTGTGTAGGCAGCAAGGGTGGGCTGATGGCACTGTGTGTGTGTGTGAAGGCAACAGGGGGGGGCTGATGGCATTGTATGTGTGTGTGTGTTTGAAGGCAGCAGGGGGGGCTGATGGCATTGTGTGTGTGTGTGTGTGTGTGTGTGTGTGAAGGCAACATGGGGGGGGCTGATGGCATTGTGCGTGTGTGTGTGTGAAGGCAGAAGGGGGGGGCTGATGGCATTGTGTGTATGTTAAGGCAGCAGGGGGGGGCTGATGGCACTGTGTGTGTGTGTGAAGGCAGAAGGGGGGGGCTGATGGCATTGTGTGTATGTGAAGGCAGCAGGGGGGGCTGATGGCACTGTGTATGGGTAAAGGCAGCAGGGGGGGTTGATGTCAATGGTGTGTGTTGGCCAAGGGGTCTTGTGGCAATATAGTGTTTGTGTTGGCAAAGGGGGCTTGTGGCATTGTAATATGGGTGTAAGGTAGGTGGTGGCTAATTAATGGGAACTATTTTGTTTGTGGAGTGATGGTGCGGCAATTTCATTTAATAGCGGGGACTATTTAGGATGGGATGGTCTGGGGGCTATTAATTGAATGTGGGGGTGAGTTCGGGAAGAGTGCTATTTATTAAATGTGAATATGAATTATTTAATGCTGGCATGGTCGTGGGAAATGGTTATATTTATTAAATGTAAATGCTGTTAATTTATTGCTGGGGCTGTTTGGAGGAAGGAAAATAGGTTCATTTATTAAATGTGAATTCTAGCATTTTAACGTTGGGGCTGGAGGGAAGCCTATTTATTAAATGTGTGTGCTTTTGATTCAACAACGGAGCTTGTTGGAGTTTTCTAAATGTCATGTACTCATTTTTATTCCAAATAGGGCCCCCAGCATTCCAGGATCCAGACAAGCGACAACTGATCAAGAGACACCAGCAACCACAGGTAGGGAAAGCAACAAGAACAGGTAGCAGAGAGCAGGACAGTCTGCCAACTGTATTTTTCTATATTGGCAGTTCCTCTGCAACATGTTATTAAATAAACATGAATATGTTTCAACGGGACAGTCCTGATTTAGGGCTCTGTCCCATGAGTGGGAATGTTGGGACAACGGTGGTATGTAATGGGCAGTCTAGCAATATTCAGCCCTCTGATGGCATAATCAACTTTGTATTAATCCCGCCTCTTTTTGTGTTTGCCCTGCCTACACTTGATTTGGTCCCACCCACATGAGGCCACTTCCAGATTTTTCCAGGGCCACTTTACATTCCCAATCCGCCACTGGCACTGTGAGTTCAGTTCCAACCAGGGCCCAATGTGGAGCTATTATGTTTGACTTGTGTTTGTTCCCATAGTCCCAAAAACTTCATTGTAGTTTTATTGGCTTCTAATATAATTAACCTGTTTGAGTGGTAGAAAATTTAGGCTGTAAACCCCACTGCAAAGATATACATAATAAGCCTGAGTCATTAAGGAGAGTAAAGCCAAAAAAGGAGTAGGTTTGCACATGGGCAAAACCATGTTGTATTGGAGGGGAGGCAAATTTAAAATGTGTGGACAGATTTATAGTTGGAGTAATGCATGTCCAAATCAAATTTACATTTCAGCGTAAAAATAAAGCTGTCAAGTATTTGTAGGTTACATGACAAAGCAGCCAGTGTTTTCCTTGCATGCAATAAAATAAACTCATTTGTACCCCTTAAATTGTAACATGGTTTGACCAGGAACAAACTTACTCTTTTTTTTGCCTTGCTCTCTTTAATGACTCAGGCCCAATATGTTGGTGGCATATAAAGGCTAATAAAAGTATAATACCTACTGTACATTACCAGCTTATTTCAGAACATCAATTGGGAATCATTTTCCACAGGTCTGGCACAAGTCCTTGGGTTGCTCTTCTCCCATCAGAGGTGATGGACCCCATCACATTGCTCCCCCACCCCCGCTGCTTACCTTAGCAGACTGGAGTTTGGGGTTGCTGCCTCTCCCTTTGGGATTGGAAGTGTGGTACTTGGCTGTGACATCATGTAACATTGACACATGTAAAAAGCTACTGGCTGCTTCTCCTTCATGTCAGGGGTTGGCGCTCCGTGTAGGGGCACTGTGGGGGCATTAAAATCACTGAATGAGTGACATTAGTGTTTTAGCCACCTCTCCAACTTCTAGCGTCCTAGGAAACCACCCAAGTATGCCTAATAGAAGTGTTGTTCCTGACTATTTAAATCCACTTGTTTTTATGTAATCCCACATTCCATACACCTGAGATATTAGTTTTGTCTACCACTTCCTACATTTTACCTATATCACTAATTTTTCTATTTTATAAGAAAAGTAATATAATTTCTGATATATCAATTTCTGTGCTAATCATTGCAGCAAAAACAGGTGTATTCATCTTTTGAATGCAGTTATATGTTGTGTTTCTGTTTGATTACGTATATTGTAACATAAATAAAATATATTCCACATGGGATATAATTGGTGGGTTCAGGGCTAGATTTACAAGTAGTGAAGTGATTGTAGTTATTAATAAGCAGAGATAGGGTTATGGTAAAAATTAAGACAATTTTGCTATAAAATGTGGCATTGTGGTAGATGTTTTTAGATCTAGCATATAGATCTAGCTAGGGCAATGTGCTTTAAAATGGACATTTAATTAAGCTATGAAAACTGTAGACACTCAACGCAAATGGCGTTTATATTTTTAGTGATGTCATTTAACTAATATTGCACCGCGGGGCCTGCCGTCACAGAAAGCCAATGATTTAGTGCAGGAAGACGATGACGAAGAGCTGTCAATGCCACTTGGGTATATAGCCATCTGCTAACAAACGAATGCTGTGAGTGTTTTGTCTCCAATCAGTGTGTACGTTTTCTAGCAATGTTCCTGTCCAAATGATTATGCTGGTTAATGTAAAGTAAAAGAAAGTAAGAGAAATGTGCTATTTTACTGCAGTTTGCTGTAGAATATCATTGCATTCTTGACTGCTTTGCTGTAGAGCAATATTCTACATATTACATCTAAGAGAATTGTTGTAGCTTAAGAAGACTAAAGGGCTCAAATCCAGGGCCATTTTTCTATTGGGCACGATGGGCAGGTGCTCGGGGGCCCCACGGGCAAGGGGGCCCCATAGGCAGGGCTCTTAATTAGAATAAATAATCCTGCAAAAGAAAAAACTTGCAAAAAAAACCTTCAAGGGTCACTGAGCAAGTATATCTATCTATTTATCTCTATCTTTATATATCTATATCTGTATCTCTATACATCTATATCTATATATATATATATATATATAGGGGCCCCGGTGCCCCGGTGCACTGCTTTGCCCGGGGGCCCATAATGTTGTTAAGATGGCCCTGCTCAAACCTTTCATTGATTACAAGTCTTTATTTTATTGCTTCGGCTGATAAATGCCCAAATCAAGTAAAAATTGTAATCCTCACTCTTTACACTTACTTGTTTAATTGCTTTAATTTGCTTTCGTCCTTATAACTTGTAGTACAAAATCTACATGTATCCAAAATATTGTATACTTCTAAAACAAAATTGGACCATTACTAATAGTTAACAAGTTAAATCTAATACATTTTAAATTGTGGTACAATTTTAACTTAAACATTATTCTGGAAAAAAAAACTTCTTTGTTTCCTAATTAGGAATCTTTACAAGAGAAAAGTGGGTTTTATTCCTCCCTGACAAACTATTCATCCAAGATTTTTCCCATCATCACATAATGTAAGAGGGAATTTGTCACTGAATAGATCAGTGGCTGAATAGTCCACCAGAAAACAAAAATGACGTTCCTTGTGAACAAAATGCTATCGTTCTATGAAAGCCATTGAATTTTTTTTACCATCCCCCTTCTCCCCCCTAACCTGATGACTTCCTGATGGCTTATTTAAAAAGGACATTTCTGCCTCAGTCTGGTCAGTGTTTAAAATAATGCTGTTAAGCAATCTCATTAACGACAATTGCCACAGCTCCTGAAGTGAAAGAAAAGGTTCATCTTGCTGGTTTCTCGTCTGTGCCATTAAGTTTCCATTGTTAGGGGGTTTTTTTCAGTGAGGGAATCAACATCTCCACACACATTTTTCACATTAATTTGCAATGTTCTTTTCAGACACTGAGTCATTAAACCTCCCTCTTAGATTAGACGTTATACCAAAACCAAATTCCTTTTCCTATGGCTAAATCATTGTTAGAGTCTTTATGCCCTCTAGTGGAGGTTTACATGAAGATAATTGTGGAATTAACACCTTGAGTATTTTCAACATCTTATTTTTTTGGGAAAAATGTGAAAGAAAAGAATGACTACAGAAAAATCACCAGGTTAACTACTAAGGATACAGGGCCTAATTCATTACGGAAAGTTAAGCAAAAAATTTAGTCATATTTATTACTCAGGTTTTCTGGACAAAACCATGTTGCAATACAAGGGGTGCAAATTAGTTTAATATTTTGCACATAAGGAAAATACTCTCTGTTTTTTCATGTAGCACACAAATACTTGATAGCTTATTTGTACACTGAAATTTAAAGTTGATCTAGAACATGCCCTACACCAGATATAAATCTGCCATCACATTTTAAATTTACCCCCCCTTCAAATGCAACATGGTTTTTCCTTACTTACTTTTGCTTAACTTTCATTAATGAGGAAAGGCCCACAATCTCCAAAGCAGATCATACTAAACAACCTATTAAAAACGGTCTGCATAAAAAAATTAAAGAATTTAGAGGATAGTACCCTATGTTTAAATACGGGAACTATACTGTTTTTACATCCATTTCTACTACTAACACAGGAAATGAAGTAGATGAAAGATATCTTTTGGAGCAGCTATTGTCCAAAATATAAGTTTATTTAGGTTTTCCACCTGAACCCTTATCTTTTAATGTGGGTCCAAACACTGCATTTATATGGAAGCAGCAATATCAGAGGCTGTATTTACTGCAAAAAGTATAGCTTTTCCCCAGTTTATATCAGAGAGCTATCTTCACACAGGCATTCAGTAAATTCATAATTGTCTGGTCATACTGGAGACTAGCTGACATAACATTACCATCCAATTATATGCTACATGTACATGTCAGACTCAAATAAAAGAGTATTAGACAGGAGAATATACAAATAACAAGCAGAAAAAGGCTCAAACAGACAGTTCACTACGTTATAAGCTATGACAACAAACATGGATATTCCCAGTCTGCAAACTTTTTAAACAAAATGCAATTTATTATGTCAACATATAATGTAATCAAAGGAGCCATGTATTTAATAGTACAACTATAGCAAACAACGATATAAGATATCACTTAGAAGTGGACATACATCTGTTTTCTTTCCGTAAGATATGCATTTATGTACTGCACACCAAAAGTTACTTTTGTAAGATACTTTTGTAAATACATATTTGCATATCTTTTACTTATGTCCCCTACATATGGTTAGGTGGAATGAGGGCAAGCATGGACTGGCAAGAGTAGTCCCTCTATAGTAAGGGTGTGTTCACGAAATTGCAACACTACTAGACAAGGACAAATCTGAATATATGCCAGTAAGGTGGTGTATCCCTTGCGGGTGCTGGAGGTCAGGTGATATGATACACAATCATGATGTTAGCAGTCAGCAGCACTATCTAGCTCTTTCTGATTAACTGATTGCTTAGAGCCCTCTAGCTGATAATACCTAAAAAATGTGTTATGCAGCTATATGACATGAAGCTGCGACAGTCTATTTGCATTGCTTAGTCGACATTTATATTTGGACTACTGCAGGAAAGAAGATTCACTTTTGATTTTTAAAGTAGTAAACAATCAATATTTGTATATTATTTATTTTTATTTAATATACTTTCTATTTTGCATTTGTCTTTGTATTTATTTACTTGTTATATTTATAATGTGAATTTTGCATTCATTAATAACTGTCCAGACAATATTCTCTCTCATATATATAATAGTTCATTACATTGTTATATTGAATACAAATAGGGTAATGCAACTATAATTTTTACTACTACACTGCTAAGCCACGTCTCTGCTCTGTCACGTTGCTATTTATGCTATAATGGGGCATAATAAGAATACACACTTGTATGCCTGATATACATCTGCTGTAAATGTTACTGTTTTATAGATTGACAATTCTGGAGATGTGTCCAACTGAACATACGTGCTCTATCTTGTGTGTGTTTTCTTCTATGTATGTTCAGGGTGCAAATGCATCCATCTCTAAATGGGCTCCCTAATGTATCAGAATAAATCAAAATAATTGTTGTATACTAGGCATCCCGTGATATTATATTCATCTGCAACCAAGCAACAAGTATAAATCAGAATTAATAAGATGGTGTATTTATAAACACAGTCACTAGTTATTACTGATGATCATGCAAGGTTAACCGGGAACAGGACACAACCGAACTTACTAGATCCGAGTACAGAGCCAAGCCGGCTCCGTAATTTCGCGCATCCTCGGAATTGAAAACGAGGCAAAATGTCATTGTTACGTTGTCGGATCTCGCAAGTTTTGTACTCTATAAGTACCGTCCATCACCGCGATCCAGCACCATTTCACAGTGGGACACAGAAGGGGTAGCACGGTTCTTGGCAATCTCTAGTGCAGTTGGGCAGCGTCATAGCTAGAAAAGAAAGAGGAGGGGCAGCAGTGTTCTTCAAAGTCTTCAGGGACATTCAGGAGAGCTCCATTGCTCCATTGCTAATTGTCATTGCTGAAAAGAAATAATAGGGCTGGCAGTCTTAGTCTTCTAAATAAGCAGTCACATTGTACTGTGTTATATAGCTAACACACAAACAGGAGAGCTCCATTGCTCCATTACTAATTGTCATTGATGAAATATAAATATAAATGATAGGGCTGGCAGTCTTGGTCTAAATTTGCAGTCAAATTGTACGGTGTTATATAGCTAACACGCAAACAGGAGAGCTCCATTGCTAATTGTCATTGCTGAAATAGAAATAATAGGGCTGGAAGTCTTGGTCTAAATCTGCCGTCACATTGTGCGGTGTTATATAGCTAACACGCAAACACGAGGTCTCCATTGCTAATTGTGATTGCTGAAATAGAAATAATAGGGCTGGCAGTCTTGGTCTAAATCTGCAGTCACATTGTACTGAGTTATATTGGTAACACACAAAGTGGAGAGGTTCTGTCATGGTTGGCTATACTGGAAATAGATCCCTAGCCTCTGCTGAACATGGCTAGGCCCACCCACGGGCACGGAGTCTAACAGGTAGGTGGTTTTCACCAGGAACCCCCGGAGGGAAGTATGGTCTTAGCAGCACCAAACCTGCAGGTTGCGGTCCCGTGAGTGAGTGAACAGCAAAACGATGTGGCGGAGCCAGGTGATGCAGGAAGTAATGCTGGAACCCACAGGTAAGTAGTAGAGACACAGGAACAATAATAATATATACTGATGGTCACTGAGGGAAAGGAAAAACAGGAGAATAGTGGTCAACAGTTGATGAGTCACTGGAGTAGTAGGCGCTCTGCAAGGTAGCGGTGAGAGAACCGAGGCTGTCACTATGAAGTACTCTGGAGATGGTAATAGAGGTACCGGAGCAGCGATAGTTCAACCCAGGCCACGAGCTGAGAGCAGGCTGGAGTAGCGGAGGTAACTCGGGACAGCAGCCGATGAGTCACAGACGTAGTAGCGGCTCTGAGTAGTAGCGATGAGAAAACCCGAGGCTGTCATGATGAAGTACTCTGGAGATGGTAATAGAGATAAGGATCAGCGATAGTTCAACACAGGCCACGAGCTGAGAGCAGAGCAATCCACCAGGAGTACAGGAACCAGAACCACAGGCTGCAGGAAGTGAGCTTGAAGAACTGGTATCGGCAGGTGAATCCATAAGGTTTAAATAGTGTTCCAATAACACTTAGCCAATGAAAAAGAGGGAGGAGGTCCTGAAGTGCAAAAGACCTTGCACCTGCGCAGATCTGACAGCAGCTGAATGAATGGAGTGAGTCTGACACTAGAACATGCCAGTTTCCAGATTAATGAGATGCAGGTAACGAGACAGGTACCCGTTTGCGGGACCGGAGAGTGACAGGTCCATTGCTCCATTGCTAATTGTCATTGCTGAAATAGAAATAATAGGGCTGGCAGTCTTGGTTTAAATTTACAGTCAATTTGAAAGGTGTTATATAGCTAAAACGCAAACAGGAGAGCTCCATTCCAGTCATTGCTGAAAAAGAAATAATAGGGCTGGCAGTGCTGTACTTGATCTGCAGTCACATTGTACTGTGTTGTCAAAATGGATTCACAGCAGTTCACAGAAGACCAGGAGCACCAATCAGCTGCTGGCACTAGTCATGTTGATATTAATCCCTCTACGTCATCTGCTGAAGCGTATGTTAAAGTGCATAGTGTCAGGAAACAAAAATGTAAAAAAACACCTTTTACCTTTGTCAAGAAAAAAGACCTGTAATCGAGGCAATGTTATCTGCAGAAAAAAATAAAATTACCAACATGCCATTCTACACACGCAGTGGCAAGAAAAGAATGAGTCCTTTGCCTTTCTCTATGACTGCTAGTTCTGCAACTTTCAATGATGCATCTTCTTGTAAGGTCAGTCATGACCAAGCAACACCTTGTCATTTGGACTCCAAAAGTGGTGTCTAAATACTTTTACATATAAAAGCCGAACAGTAAGGCATTAGAGTAAAATGTATGTTCAGATTCAGAAATGACACAAATCCCAGAGGAGAGTCTATCCATGAGTGCTATGTGTAAGCCTGACCTTTTTGATAGTGTACCCATAAAGAAGGACCCTTTTAGCATTTCTGCAGATGTGTGCATGCACACCCCAAGTGTAGCCAGCGATATACAAATTGAGGATGCCAATTTGGAATTGCAACAGGATGAGGGGGTTATTTGTGTAGCTGATGTGGGTGCTAATGAGGATGTTGATGAGGATGATGTTGTTTGTGTTAGTCCTGCACCAGTGGAAGCAGGACCATTGTCATGCCTGGGCATAAGAGCAAAACTTCCACCTCTTATGAGTGGAATTATTTTTACCCAAATCCTGACAACAGTTGTCTAGCCCAAATCCTGACAACAGTTGTCTAGCCATTTGTGAAACAATAAGAAAGGTAAAACAAATCTTCAGAAATATGATGGAAATTGTGTACTGCTATATATTAAAAAGATTTAAATTTTTCAAATAAAATAGTTGTTAAAAAACTAGATATAAACAGATATCAATATCTTAAAAATAACTAATAAAAACAGCTTGTTTCAAATGCTACTGAATAGATATCAAAAAATCAACAAACAAATTCAGAAACTACAACTTACTCCTGCATGCACCTTTAACAGAAAAATATATCTTAGTTGTCGAAACAGTACTCTGTATCTCTATTTATATGCTTTTTCAAGAGATAATAATCATAAAGGGTGGGTGGCCTAGCCATTTGTTGTGTATCTAAAGTCTCAGTCCATAGAGGTAGGGATCTTAACCATCTAAGAACCTCATCCATGTTGTGCCATTTGAAGCGAGTTCATGGCAAGCTGATGGGAAAATTGGAAACCTATGCTAAAAAAATAACAAGCAGTCCATCATCAGCTAAGTCCCTTCTCTCAGCTAGATCCCAACACCTGTAATCTACACCCACAACACCATCCTCATCAATATCCTCAGTAGCGATCGGAGTTAGTCTTGCATCCAAGTTGGTAAGACTAGATGACTCTTTCACTATCCTGGATTCCTCAAGAGAATTCTTGAGCATAAGTCCTACTGTTGCTGCTGCTGGGGGTGGATCTTCATCCCAGAAGCAGACCAAGAAGAAGACTATTAGTTGTTTACAACAATTGACTGTTAAACAATCCTTTGCAAGAGGAAGCCAGTATGAATGGACCTGATTCATCAGGCACGCATACTGAGCACAATGTAAATTGTCTCTGCTTACTTCACAATTCCACAAGGAATGGATCTGAAAATAGGTGTGCTGATGAATTCAGATGTAGGTCTGCTCTGCTTTACTACACAAGACACTGCAGGATACGTCCACTGCCCATGTGGAATATACACTCGCAAAAGAACACACAGAAAAAACCTATTCAATTAATCTCAACTGTTGATAATATAAGCATTAATGACAAAATATATATATTTTTTAAATATTTTTTTATATTTTTTCCCCCCCATTAAATACATTTATTAGGAAGATCTTAAAGTCTACTGAACATAAAATCCATTTTTACAGTTGCTCCTGATTGCAAACACATGTTATAGCATGCATACAAGACTGTCATCACTAGTAATCAGGACATAGACTTGCCCCGTTGCTGGAGCAAGAGATACAGCAAAAAAACAGTAAGTTTGAGATGCCCAAAGCTTGAATTGGACAAGGATGCATGCTCTCGAGTTTGGCAATCTCTTACTATACATTGACTATGGGCGAACGCTCCTTCCCCGCCCCATTCCCACCCAGAAATTGTAGGCTGTAGTAAGTGTCCTATGCATATGAAGATGAATTGAATGCTGCTGCATTTAATTGCATATGGTCCAGCTATGGACATGCGCAGATGAAGTTTGCAGATTATACAAACAAAATCGGCATTTATGTTCCTTGATGAATCAGGACCATTAAATGTAATTAATATGGAAAATAAATCCACAATGCTTAAGATAAAAACAATTAGCATACAAGAGATAATGCAATGGTTTCTTGTAAAATAAAAAGGAATTAAACACAGAAATAATAAACTTACAAAGAATCTGATTTCTGTTTTGCTGGGAGAAGCAGAAATAAAAGTACACTTTGCAATATGAAATTGGCTGCCACAGAGTGACAACTTGGTTACACTTACAGGACATTTCAACCATACTGCAGGTAGCCCACAGCCCCTCCCCTCCTGTGATGTCAGAACTAGAAAGTCTGTATAAAATATACATTTGTTCTTTATGACGTCTGTTCAAGACACCTTTTAAGTCAAGTTTTCTTTACACGGACCTAGTTTCACACGAGAATGTCCAACAATTAGGATTTTTACCTCCACACAACAAGGCATAAGTTTCCCTTCAATTGCATTACACACATGATCCTGTATGTATGATATTTGAGAAAATATGATATTATTATTATTATTATTATTATTATCATTATTATTATCATAGATTTGTAAGGTGCCAAAGTCCTCCACAGCACCGTACAGTAGGAAAAACAGGACACACATCACGCGACTTCACTGCAGCCTTGGTTCTCTACACACAACATGTGCACTTTGCGCTACGCATGTCGTCATGTCACACAACGCCAACGAACGCTGCCTTAAACACCTTGGCTCAAATTTGAGACTTTTGTATATTATGTATTGCAGTGTTTTTACTGTGCATACAAAGTTTTCTGCTCTTACAGAAACATAATAGTTTAATGATGGAAAAGAAAGACTTTTAATTTTTTCCTGCCGTCATTTCTCAGCATGTAAGTATCAAATTAATATATCTTTCAATTGCATTGTGTTAGAACGCTTGATTTTAAAAATTGCTGTTATCTTCTTCTTTTACAGAAACATAAGTGTTGAATTGCAGCACGTAAAGGCAAAAAGCCCTTTAATAATATGTATCCACAATTGCTGTATGTGTTTGTAAGTGTGAACATCATTTTTTACAAATTAGGCACAAACAAAAATAACTCCCTAAACTAAAGTTACTATTTATTTGAGAAATTATTAGCAATATTTATTTATATTTTAGGACAAAAATAGTTTAGTTTTGTGGAGAAGTGGCTAAATTTAGACATAACAGGTAAACATGATGACAATGCAGGTGTACTACAACCTGGGGCTAGATTTACTAAACTGCGTATTTGAAAAAGTGGGGATGTTGCCTATAGCAACCAATCAGATTCTAGCTGTAATTTTGTAGAAAGTACTAAATAAATGAAAGATAGAATCTGATTGGTTGCTATAGGCAACATCCCCACTTTCTCAAACCCGCAGCTTAGTAAATCTAGCCCTTGGTCTTCTCTACCAGGTTGTAGTACACCTAAATTGAAAAGAAAAAGAAAATATTTCTAATCATTTTTGCAATGTGGCTTTTCTTCGATTAATGATGATGGTGTGGAAAAATCTCTTAATTTGCAATGAAGTTTTGGTTGCGGAGAGCATAAAACCAGCCAAAATATAATGACATCTTAATACCAAGCATGCAGTGTACTGCAATAAACCAAAGGAATATTTTGAACCACTTTTAAATTCTTCAAATAAAGAATACAATATTTTAAGAAAGTTTTTACTGTCAATGTAAAGTATTTATTTGCATCTTGCAAAACTTCTTATTTAATTGCAAAAACTGAAAAGCCCTACGTGATAGGGTAAGATCTTTTGTTACCTGCTGCTATTATAAATAATTCATGGGGATGAAATTTATAAAATTACTTTATCGAATGATATTATTTCCAAAAGAATTTCTAAAATTAGTGTTTAGTATTAGTAATTTCTGAAATAATCTCTAAACTAATACTGGTTATGCAGGAACCAAGGACACTCACGATGTGGGTGATAAGAGACCTACAGGTAGCAGATAACTGAAGCTAGGAAAATGCAGAAATGGTGATAGTCGGTAGAGCCAGCGATGCACAGGAACAGACACTGGAACAGACAGTCAACACACAGGATCAAGATAACAACCAGGGGAGGGCTGGCAGACTTTGGCCCGGGGGGGCAAGCACACCGCACTGGCCCATAAGTAGCGGCCCATCCTTAAAGGGTTGTTTTTGGTACAATATATATTTATCTATATAAAAAGAGGCTATTTTAGTGTTGATTAATCCATATATATGTTTTTATGCCCAGGCCGAGCTGGATTAAGCTTCTGGGGGGCCTGGGCACTTTAGACAGGGTAACGCCCTATGATGTAACATGGTTATCATTTTAGACAAATACACAGGCAATACTGTGTGCACTACTGTGTGTTTTTCTGTCATATCTACTTGAATGATACACTCGCCAACACACTCAGTATTTCAAAAACAGTGTTAATATTATTCCTACCTGCCAACAGAAGTTACCTGCCTGACATTTCTATTTCTGTTTATAACATGACAATAAATCCCACCTTAAGACAAATTGAAAACAGCACAAAACAGGAGCTGTAGGTGAGGTCCCAATATAACTCAAAAATGTGAGAATGAAGGAACAAATCGCTGATGGGAAATGACAAATGTTTAATTAATTGATATAAAATACATCAATACAACATACATTAAAATCCAAATAACGCATAAATATGAAATATACAATTTAAGACACACATACAGTAAAAACTAAGAAATGATCATTGTAATAATCATAGTGTACACTTGATGGTCAATTGTTAATCATATAGTACACAACTTGGCAATGTAGTGTACAAACAGCTGTACAAGAATCTGTTGTTGTAAAATAGAATAAAAGTTCCACCACTGGTACCATAAAATAATATCTGTGACCATACAATTGATTGATATCCACCTTAAATAGGATCCAGACCTTCATATAAATATCTAAACATATGGGACCTCTAGTAGGAAGTTCCTTCCATATATTGAAGTACAAGGGAAAAGAATAAACTAGGAATCAGGTATTAGCACAACGGAACTCCACTTGACACACCGAACAGTAAGGACTTAGTGAGTGAACAATAGAAATAAATTGTATTTAAAGCATTTAAGCTGTATGTAGTTAATTTGTATTAGTTGTATGTAATGTAAAATTGGTTTAATTATGTACACACTTACATATATTTCAATTGGTTTCAGTGATATCTTTGCTGTTTGGTCAGTTTTGACATGGGGTTAAACGTCAATTCCATATATATGCTTTGAGTCATGAATGAGCTCCCCATGCGTTGTGAATAAGCAATATAATTACAACTCGATTGGCATTGGCCATTGATTTGGATCTCCAGTCTTTTTTTAGGTGGAGACTAACTCTCTAAGACTATTGCTTTGAAAAAGTCTGTAGGCAAGCAGATAGTCCCCTTAGCTAGGCCCCTTACCTCCAGTGAATGGCAATCTTAATGCTTCAGGATACCAAGTCATTTTGGATAATGCTATGCTTCCAACTTTGTGGTAACAGTTTCTATTCTAACATAATTGTGCCCCAGTGCACAAAGCAAGAACTACAAAGATATGGTTTGATGAGTTCGGTATGGAAGAACTTGACTGGCCCGCACAGAGCCCTGACCTCAACCCCATCGAACACCTTTGCAATGAACTGGAATGGAGATTGCGAGCCAGGTCTTCTCGTCCAACATCAATGCCTGATCTTATAAATGCTCTACAGAATGAATGGGCACAAACTCCCACGGAAATACTATAACATTTTGTGACAAGCCTTCCAAGAAGAGTGGAAGCTGTTTTTCACTGCAAAAGGGGGACCAACTCCATATAAGTATATGTAGTTGAATATAGTGTCATTACAGTCCCTGTTGGTGGAATGGTCAAGTGTCCAAATACTTTTGTCCATATAGTGTATGTTTATGAAGGAAGTATACATGAGGAATTACTGTTTAGTCACCATTTGGAAGGGCACACAACAGGGGAAAATTCTTAAAGTCGATGAATTTTTCTCAAATGAAGATTTATAGTGGAAAAATTGCAATGGAGTCTGTACGGACGGTGGTGGAGCAATGATGGGCGAGAATGTTGGATTTGTAGCAAAAGATAAAGCTGGTGGCAATAATATATAACTTTTATAATATATCACTTTTACTAACTGCATGATCCATTGGGAGGCACTGGTTGTCAAAAAAATATCACCAGAGTTAAATGCTGTGCTTCACGATACTATCAAAATCATTAATCATTAAAAGCCGTGTCCTTAACCGTCATTTGTTTTTTAAATCTTTGCAAAGGCATGGACTCCCATTACAAAAACGTATTACTACATGCAGAGATTAGGTGGCTCACAAGAGGGTGAATATTAAACAGATTATTGAAACTGAAAGGTGAAGTTGTTATATTTTTGACTGATCTGAAGTCCGATTTTATTAATTTTTTCCTAAAACTGTGTTATTTGTTGGATAGTTTCAAAAATCTCAGTTATTTAAACATGTCACTTCAAGAAAAAGATTGTAACATATTTATGTTAAAAGATAAAATTGAAGGTTTTAGTAAAAAGATAACATATGAAAGAACAGAGTGGAAAATGATTCTTTAGAAATGTTTACAGCTGCAGATGATTTTCTAATTGAAAATAGCCTTCCCAAAGATTTAATTGTAAAAGTTATAATTGATCATCTGAGACACAGTTTAAGAAATAGTCCCCTTCAAATTTGGTTTCTAAAAAAACTAACTTGGGTTGATAAATCATACTCAATTGAAATAAAAAATGTCAGCCATCTGCCATTAAACGTTTTAAAAAAAATTTGCTGAGTTATCAAGGGACACAGGTTTAAAAATTGAGTTTCCTTAAAGATTGTTAAATTAATTTTGACTTGAGATGCTCTACATCCTGCAGTATCAAATATTCCGCGAAGATTTAATTATTTTTGTGAAAATAAACAAGCACAACCATCTCATTAGTATGCAAATTGCTTTCGTCTTTAATAAATGGTAAAATGATATGTATATCAAAGAACTGTTTTAAATTATATTTCTTTAAGATTTATTATCAGTAAATGTTTGATTTGTATACCTATTTTATATACATATATACCTGGGGTTGCATAAACATTTCTGGGCGAAAAAGGGTTGCGAGTGTAAGAAACCCTGCTATATTAGCCCATCAGTCATCAAAAGGAATACAACTTTTTTTTGCACAAGGGACTGAATTATTGTCTAGGGCGGTGTTGGCTAACCTGTAACACTCCAGGTGTTGTGAAACTACAAGTTCCAACATGCTTTGCCATTATATAGCAGCTTATTGCTGGAAGGGTATGCTGGGACTTGTAGTTTTGTAGTTTTGCAACACCTGGAGTGTCACAGGTTAGCCAACACTGGTCTAGGACCTTGATCCTATTAACCAGTGGTTTTAGGCAATTACTAACCACAAATAGGTAATTACTAACCACAGAGTATCCCTAATATTTGATCTCTCTTTTAAAATGTGCATTCCAGTGTTCACTAAAGTTGTCAATATCATCATGATAAGTGACAGCATCATTTTGGGGAGGCTGTAGGACTTGGTCCATAAGGTACTGAAAAGACATAGGTGCGCCATTAAGTCCGACGGGTATAGTTATAGGTTGATGCAAACCTATGGGGTTAGAAAATGCACTTTTGTGCTTGAACGTCTCGATCAGCTCGAGCTGCCAATAACCATTTTTTAGATTGAGGGTAGAAGTGTACTTGATCTAAACTGATCGAAGAGTTAATCCACCTGTGGCATGGGGCACGTATTAAATTCTGAAACCACATTCACCTTGCAAATATCCACACAAAAGCAGGTACTTCTGTCAGGGACAAGGACAATAGGACTATACCATTTACTAGTGTATTCTGCTATGACACCTAAGTATAGCATCTCAGGTACTTCCTGTATCATGTGTTCTCATTTCCTATTAGGGAGTTTGTATGGCCTTTGATGGACCATCACACTTGGTGGAGTCATATTGTCATGCCAAACCAATTAGTCTTCCCTCTGCATATCAGAGAACATGTCTGGAAACTCAGCAACCAGAACTTTTAAGGGGCCTATATGCTCCGGAGTTAAAGTTGGTTCACAGGCAACCTCATGCACCAGTTGGGTCTTAGAGGTACCTGAGGACCAATATCAAAGTCAGTCTCACAAGGATGTATGAATACACTTTCCTGCTCTTTACAGGCTTTTGACAAGTTTAAATGGCATATCTGTTTCCCTTTCTTAAATATCTCGTAATTAACATCCCCTACTTTGCAGATTGCTTCAAAGGGTCCTTGCCATTTGGTGTGGGAATTATAATTATACAGACACACTTGTGCCTGTTGTGTATTTAATAAATGCTCTCTAGTTAGTTGACCAACTAAATCCAAGTGATTTGTATATGCACAACATATTGTTGGATGTTCTCTCTCTATACCAGCTATTGCTCTCATGCATTTTGAAGAAGATCGAGGATACCACAAGGTTTTCTCCCATAAACTAACTCAAACAGTGAAAATCTGGTCAAGGCCTGAGCCACCTCTCATACAGCAAACAACAAGTATGGGAAAAGTTTTGGGGCAGCACGGTGGCTTAGTGGTTAGCACTCCTGCCTCACAGCGCTGAGGTCATGAGTTCAATTCCCATCCATGACCTTATCTGTGTGGAGTTTGTATGTTCTCCCTGTGTCTGCGTGGGTTTCCTCCGGGTGCTCCGGTTTCCTCCCACACTCCAAAAACATACTAAGAGGTTAATTGGCTGCTGTCAAAATTGACCCTAGTCTGTCTCTGTCTGTCTCTCTCTGTATGTGTGTGTACATTATGGAATTTAGACTGTAAGCTCCAATGGAGCAGGGACTGATGTGAATAACTTCTCTGTACAGCACAACGGAATCAGTGGCGCTATATAAATAAATGGTGATGATGATGATGATGATGAAAAGTTCATTCCATTGCTTCTCAGTTTCAATAAACTGTTTCAACATTGATTTTAAAGTTTGATTAAACTGTTCAACTAGACCATCTGTCAATTGATGATATATAGACATTCAGGATCCCTTGTATCAACCAAGACATGAAATCGGTACCTTGGTCAGTGAGTACCACCTTTGGCAAGCTCACCTGGGAATATTGTTAATTAACTTATTGGCAACTTGTTTGGCCATGGCAACCTACAGGGAATACCTACAGATACTGGATGGCATAGTCTACAAAAAACATAATTAACGTAAAACTCAATAGGCCCTGCTAGACCCACTCCTATTTTTTGAAAAGAAATACCAACAATGGGGATAGGAACCAGGAAATTCAGGGGCTGGATGCTTTGAAAGGAACCATGATGTGTAGACAAACAGGTAATGACTAGGACAGCACTTACCCAGGAACAGTGCCGGTAGAGCTGAAGGAATTCTGTCACCTTCTGCCCCCATTGTCAGCTTCTGTCGGTAGGGTAGGTGAGGACTCTCTGAGCCGGTTAGCGATGACAAGGATTCCACAACTCTCTATGCCACCAAGGCATTTTCGATTAACCAAGGCTAGACTGAATTTGAGCCCTTAAATAGGCCCAAACCCCTCCCCTATATGGTACTTCCACCTGACTCCCAGGGGGATAAGCCTTTCCTCAGATGTGGCAGTTGCTGCAATTGCCAATAGGGTTTTTATGCTGATTGTCCCATCCAGGCTCATTAAGTCCCTGTCGTTCTAACACTTCCTCCAGTTCCATTACCCAGATGACAATCATTTAATCCCAAAGTGTCTGAGACTTCAATCTCTAGGGTTGAAATTCATAGATGGTTCTGGGGGAAGGATAAAAACATCCTCCCAGATGAGATGACATCAGAGCATATATTAGCTTCAGTTCTAGACTCCACTTTGGTGTTCTCATGATTGGACCCTGGTGTCACCACTCTTGCAGGATCAACTCCAAATATAGACTTGGAATCCATGCATAAAGCTTCCTCAACCTTCTCTGCATGTCCCTCCTCAGCATAGACATTCTCATACATACATAAACAAATAAACAGCTTACACAACCAGTAGTTGAGAACCAAATAATGGAGTGGTTAAATCAATATAAAATGAAAAATGGTGTCAAGGGGGTGTGGGTATGACTGGCATAAGTAAGAAAGATCAAAAGACAAGAGGAATGAGAGGGAGAGGCCAAGGGCGGGATCCCTGGAAAGCCCAATGAGGGATCTCTTTGGATAGGTGAGCATCTGTAGATAAACTTATCACAACAAATTTGCATATATTTGTGGGATTTATAGTGTAAAATATGCAGAGGTCATCTCCATAGTTGCCAACTGAAAAATTTTATTGAGGTGCTGCTGACATGAGAGTGAAACATCAATGAGTACAAAGAAAGGTAAATGTGTTTCACTTGGGGCACTCTGTGATGCCAAATATATTAAAGTTTCAAATATTTATTGATAATTTCATTAAAACTTTTTAATTTCTCTTAGTAAGTCACCAAGAGTAATGAAATATTTAAAACAAATGTGGATAAAGTAATTAATATAAATAAAATAGCAGTATTCAATTGCTGAGCCACGCTCTTGTGAGTAATTTATTTGTTCATTAATAATAAACTTATATATATTGATAATCCTAGTCTCTTGTCTTTATTCAATATTATTTCTCAAACCTTGTCACTGTCATTGATATTATTACAGTCTTACTTACAATTATTGTTCATGACAGTTAGCTTGTATTAGTTAAGTTGTTAGTTATCATTCACAAGGGAATTGTTACTTGAATAAGGACACAATTCAGTTAATTTGCCTGATATGGCTAGATCCACAGTGTTGCTGGTTAGCCAGTGATTTATTTATTGCAGAGCTATATAGTAACACTACTATGATCACTATGCTGGAGGGATAGCTCTCAGATACTGTCTCGCTCCCTCACTCTGTGTCAATAATTCTCTAGTTCCCATTCATAAATTATCTATCGTCTCCTGTGACTTAGCTAACAACTTAGCGCAATTGAGTTTTAGTAATATTAAAAACCGAATTAGTTGAATATCTGATGGACTAGCAATAATCACAGCGAGGAGAGCGTTGATGCACGTTTTGCTTATTCGCTTTTTTAGAGCCAAACCAAGGGAGCAAAATCATTGGTTCTTTATACATCTGACACACCCCTATTAATGACGTCTCAAATGCTACCCAATAGGGGTCCTTACTGTTTTACTATGAGAGAGATGTGATTGATAGTCTTATTGGCCAATCAGTGTGTGAGCAACTCTAAGTCAACCTCCTCCCTTGATCCCCTTGCTGGCACTGGGGGTCATTATATCATCCAATAGTCCATGGGCAGGCAGTATGGTGTTAGTGCCCAAGAAAAACCAGAGTGCACGCTTCTGTGTGGATAATAGGAAACTGAAGAAAGTGACGATGACAGACACGTATGCCCCGGGTAGGTGACCTGTTAGACAGGCTGGAGGCAGCTCGCTATGTGTCCATGCTGGACCTTAGTAAGGGGTACTGGCAGATTCCCCTTAGCAGGGAGGCACAGGAGCGGTCCGCATTCACCACTCCGTTTGGACTATTTGAGTTTACTGCCATGTCCTTCGGAATAAAGAATGCCCCGGCCACCTTTCAGCATACAGTAGACCGTTTGCTGAAAGGGTGTGAGGAGTTTGCCTAGGCATACCTGGATGATATAGCTATTTTTAATGAGACCTGGGAAGACCACCTGCAACATGTGGCCCAAGTATTAGACCGGATTAGCCAGGCAGGATTAACGATCAAACCAGACAAATGTCAGATTGGGATAGCGGAGATTGGGATTGGTACCTCAGGCACAGGGTTGTGGAGGAAATATTCGGCCAGAGCCAGCAAAAATTGATGCCGTCTTGAATCGGCCTCACCCCAACAACCAAAAACAGGTACGCGCCTTCCTTGGGACGGCGGGGTACTATCGCAAGTTTGTGCCACAGTACAGCACCATTGCCAAGCCGCTGACTGATTTGACGACTAAAAAGTACTCCCTACAAATTGAGTGCACCCCTGATTGTGAGCAGGCCTTTTCCCAGCTTAAGGATATCATGTCCCGGTCCCCAGTATTAGCAGCCCCTGACTTCTGACAAAGGTTCATTGTAAAAACAGATGCCTCGGGCTGTGAAATAGGAGCTGTCTTGAGTCAAAAAGGGGATGATGGTTGTGAACACCCAGTGGCCTATCTCTCCCAGAAACTTGTTGATCACGAGATAGCATATGTCACTATTGAAAAGGAGTGCCTGGCCATAGTTTGGGCTCTCAAAAAGTTGCAGCCGTACTTATATGGTTGAGTTTTCGGTGATCCCCTTAGTTGGCGACAACGCAATGGATGGTTGCTGAGATGGAGCTTGGCCTTACAGCTTTATAACTTTTCCATCTCATAAAAAGGGTAAAGATCACGAAAACACGGATGGCCTGTACCGTCAGCAGGTACCAGACTCTAAGCCTTGTTGCGCCCCTGGAACTCTCCAGACAGAATCTCTCACCATGGGGTACATAGACTAAAAAGTGGGGGGAGGAACGTAAAGCAATGGGCATGGTGTATGTTGTTACAACCCCTTAATCTAATCCATACCTGAACAGCACTTTTTAGCCATGTTGTTATCAGGAAGTATCAGTGATGGAACTATAACATCTCCTTGGAAAAGTACTTCAGGGGTTAAATTGCACCTCCACAGGGAACACTCAGGACTTGAGTGAATTAAGCTACCATTGTTAGTTCTGTTTGCTCCCTATTGTCCGCTAGTGAGTTCTACAGGCAGCCAGGAGGGGTCACCTGAGGGAAGACACCTGGGGAGGTAGGGGAGGGAGCTGGATAGTGTGAGAAGCCCACCAATCAAGACCTATTGCAACTCCCCTGGGCAGGCAGTTCCCAAGGTAGGATTATGAGGTGATAAAAGAGGCTACCCTGGGAGCTGGACGTGTATGTGACGGACTTGAACCAAGAGGTGATGCTCTGCCAGAGATGTGCTGTGGAACCTATCTCACTGGATTTATTTGAACTGATTTCCTCACTTTTTGGACCTGCTATTGTTAAGGGGTCTGTGCTGTACCTATCCCACTGGATTTATTTGAACTGATTCCTCATTTGTTGGACCTCCTATCATTAAGGGTCCATGCTGTATTTAATCCTGTTCTGCAGAATAAATCATTCTTCTATTTTTCCTCTAATACCGTGTCTGAGTGATTTGGGAATCACGTATCTTCACTCCCAAGTTTTCCTTTTGGTGCTTTTTCTAAGAGAATTTGTAATTGCTATTCAAAAGCTCAAGGTTAATTTTGTAGTCTGACATGGCCCCATAAGCTGTGAAAATGTTAAACAGATTTGGGAGGGATATGTAAAGAATATGTCAACAGCAAATAGCCAAACCTCTCTGACTAAAATGCCCCTAATGTTTGGGGATAGTCGAATACTCACTGCCAGGGGCTCTATAACCAAAGAAAATATATGGGGTGAAAAGGGGTTGGTGCCAATGTTTATTTATGTTTTAATAATTTTATAGTTTAATAAAATGTTACATGTGTTGAGATGCTGATGGAAACTTTTTCCCGGACTGGAGAATGTTACACTGCAGATAAATCAGTCTTTATTGAAATATTACCTCCACCTGTCTGAATTAACTGTTTATTACATTTGGCGACACCTGAAGAATGTGAACGGGTGACATAGCCCAGCAACCCCTCTAGTACAATGCTGAATTATTATTTCTTGTTATTTGAAGAAGAGGAAAAAATAATCTTACCAGTGATGTATGTCGAAGCATTCAGAGATAGCGTGTAATATAAGTAGATTGTATACATATAGAGATAATAGATCATTATTATAGTTGTAAGTCTCTATTTTCACTAGTTTTTGATGCAAAATAACTGATCTGCCTGAAATGTGGAAGTGAAGATCAGAATAAGATGGTTTTTTAAAAACGATTAATAAAGATACTTTCAGACTCTGACAAGAGCTTAAGAGAACAGGTTTGCAGAGAAACCACCAGTGAACCTACTTTGTCACTAATAATTGATTCTAGCTTATATTGGGTGCAGAGTGTAATAAGCAGTCACTTTTCACCAGGGACTCCCACAAAAAGCAAGGCGTTTACCCTAATAGGCAGTAGATGTCAGGATTTCCCAGGTATGACCACAGAGAGGTGATAAGTGGTTATAATGAGTTTATTAACAAACACAGATGACAAGGTAACTCACGAGACAGTTCAAAGTGCAGACGAGAAACAACAGGTAACTGCAATAGTAGATTTCAACAGGCAGCGTAGAACTACAAGTACCAGGTATAATGGTTGAAGATGCAGGAGTCCAGGACACAGGTAACTGCAATAGTAGATTTCAACAGGCAGCGTAGAACTACAAGTACCAGGTATAATGGTTAAAGATGCAGGAGTCCAGGACACAGGTAACAGCAGTAGAGTATACTATGAAGTAATTTGCAGGAGTCCAGATGGCAGACAGAAGCTGAGCACAGGGAATGCTCCTAGGAATGACCTGATGATCTGGCCCAGACTGTTTGAAGCAGGCAGGTTTATATAGGCCTCATGCAGCTGAAACCACACCCAGTGATCAAGGAGAATAATCAAGTAGCACAGTGGCCCCTTTGGTGGGCAGTGGTACTACAAGTGGAAGCATAACAAATCCAATAGAGTCACTGCAGACAGCAGCTGCAGAGTGCAAGTCGTGACAGTACCCCCTCCTTAAAGGGCGGATTCCAGACGTCCAAATACTAGAAATGGTCAGAAAAGTCAGAGTCATAGTCCAGAATTGGGCATGTATTTGAGAAGTCTTCATGCAAGGATGGAAAGGGTATAGAAACCACGCCACAAGGGAGTTGAGATCCAGGAGAATCTTTCTTCTTCTTCCTCTTCACTCTCTTTATGGTTTTTAGAGTGTTGCTGGAAATGGAGTGAAGAAAACGATAATCTCAAAGTGGGAGTAGCTGGAGATAGAACATGTGGCATAGATGAAGCACTGGGAGTGAGAATAGCAGGTGCTGGTGTAAATTCTTTGATCACGGCCTCAGTAAAAAGCTGTAAATCAGATAGAATGGGATCTTGGGTTTCAATTAAGGGCTCTGCCCATTCCAGAGCTTCCCCTGTAAAGTTGGCCAACATGTAAAACACTTGCTTTCGTTGAGTATCAAGGAGGTTGGATACAGAGGGAAAATAGGATATACAGAATTTAATAAGAGCACGAATTTGCTGAATATCCCCATTGAAGGTAGGTGGTTGGAAGACTTGAACAGAAGATGAATTCGAATTAGCATGAGACTCGGCCAGCTCGGGTTGAACATACATCCCTGGGGACTTGGGTAGGACCCCCTTGGCAGAAGACAATCCATACTGGGCAGATGACTTGGCAGGGCGCCCGGATTGGGCGGCAGACTTGGGAGCAGGCCCGGACTGGGCGGCAGACTTGGGAGCAGGCTCGGACTAGGCGGCAGGCCTGGCAGGGACAGCACTTTGAGAAGCCTGAGGGCAGACAGCACCAAGTGGCAACTCGGGCTGGACCGCATGGACTGGCAACTCGGGCTGGACCGCATGGACTGGCAAATCTGGAGAGGACTGGAGGGACAGGACCCCCTCTGGAGCAGGCTGGAGGGACAGGGCCCCCTCTGGAGCAGAGTGTAAGGGCAGCGCCCCCTCTGGAGCAGAGTGTAAGGGCAGCGCCCCCTCTGGAGCAGGCTGTAAGGGCAGCGCCCCCTCTGGAGCAGGCTGTAAGGGCAGCACCCCCTCTGGAGCAGGCTGTAAGAGCAGCGCCCCCTCTGGAGCAGGCTGTAAGGGCAGCGCCCCCTCTGGAGCAGGCTGTAAGGGCAGCGCCCCCTCTGGAGCAGGCTGTAAGGGCAGCGCCCCCTCTGGAGCAGGCTGTAAGGGCAGCGCCCCCTCTGAAGCAGTCTTTAAGGTAAACGCCCCCTCTGGAGAAGTCTTTAAGGGCAGCGCCCCCTCTGGAGCACACTTTAAGGGCAGCGCCCCCTCTGGGTTGAATTGGGGAACCCGGGTTCTCATGGGAGCAGATAACGTGTCTGGAATGCAGACAGAAGCTTGTAACTCAGAGCTAGAGATAGAAGTTGAAGATGGTCAGAGTCTACGGAGCGGGCAATCCTGTAAAAAATGTACATCACTGGCACAGTAAAGACACAGTTTGTAGGTCTTCCTGCGCCATCGCTCCTCTTCGGTCAGGTGAGGGCGTGGAGCACCTGAAAACCTGGAATTTGTTACAGGAATATTGGAAGGTGCTGCTTGCAGAGAGTCAAAGGCAGACAAATTTGGTAATGAAATGTTAGCAGCATAGTTAGACTTCTTACTGCAGCATGTATCAGGGGTGGAAACTGGAAGTTGCTTAAGCTTTTGGTTCAGCAAGGAAGATACTTGCGCTATTTGAGTGCGTAGTTGAAGCAACTGGAACAGGGAATTTTCGGAGGAAACAGCAGCTATGGTCTTAATGTTGAAAACGGAGTAGGTCACTTCCCTGGAAATCCTTTCCAAAAGAGATGAAAGCCGTGCAGCAGCAGGCTCGGTATTATGGCCAGATCATACTGTCAGGATTTCCGAGGTATGACCACAGAGAGGGGATAAGTGGTTATAATGAGTTTATTAACAAACACAGATAACAAGGTAACTCACGAGACAGTTCAAAGTGCAGACGAGAAACAACAGGTAACTGCAATAGTAGATTTCAACAGGCAGCGTAGAACTACAAGTACCAGGTATAATGGTTGAAGATGCAGAAGTCCAGGACACAGGTAACTGCAATAGTAGATTTCAACAGGCAGCGTAGAACTACAAGTACCAGGTATAATGGTTGAAGATGCAGGAGTCCAGGACACAGGTAACTGCAATAGTAGATTTCAACAGGCAGCGTAGAACTACAAGTACCAGGTATAATGGATGAAGATGCAGGAGTCCAGGACACAAGTAACAACAATAGTAGATTTCAACAGGCAGCGTAGAACTACAAGTACCAGGTATAATGGTTGAAGATGCAGGAGTCCAGGACACAGGTAACAGCAGTAGAGTATACTATGAAGTAATTTGCAGGAGTCCAGATGGCAGACAGAAGCTGAGCACAGGGAATGCTCCTAGGAATGACCTGATGATCTGACCCAGACTGTTTGAAGCAGGCAGGTTTATATAGGCCTCATGCAGCTGAAACCACTCCCAGTGATCAAGGAGAATAATCAAGTAGCACAGTGGCCCCTTTGGTGGGCAGTGGTACTACAAGTGGAAGCATAACAAATCCAATAGAGTCACTGCAGACAGCAGCTGCAGAGTGCAAGTCGTGACAGTAGACAGCTAGGATAGGATATGGTAGCAATAGTATCCATACATAAAATGTTGTCAGGGATAGGCCAGGAGTCTGCACAGACAGTATATATATATAGTCAACATAAGTGCCAAATTTCAGGATTACTAGCAAGTACAGAATATCAGGAAAAAGCCAATCTGTCACTGGTAGTCAAAACTTAAAACACTAGTATAGACTCATAAGTTCAGGATAACCTGTTGCTAAAACAGAAAAATAAGACCAAATGTCTTCATACGGTAGAGTTAGTGGTAAGAATGCACATCAAAAGGCACAAAATTCATATACATGTTGTGTGTGTGTGTGTGTGTGTGTGTGTGTGTGTGTGTGTGTGTGTGTGTAGAAAGGAGTTTCTACAGGCTGAGACACACAGGCACCCTATGGTATTGGCTGCGATCTCTCAAATGCCAAGAGTAAAGAAAATTAGTGTGAGGAACACACGTTCTAGTGAGGTTTTTTAAATCACCTAGGAAGTTTGTTTCAACCAAAATGCAGTTTATTCCATAGATGGCAATACAGACAGGTAGTATACAATCACCAGACAGATGCAGTTCTTTGCAGGTACAGCACACACACGTGACGAAACCACAGTTCCTAGTCGCCAAATTATGAACATCCTCAATACAGTCAAAACACAGGTTATAGCCCCTTCAATATTCCCACAGAGGTGGGGCTAATGGTGGGTGGATTAGGGGTGGAAGCCAGGATATGATAAATGGCCCAGTGTTTAGGCAAAACTCTAAGGCATCTCCCCATGGTGATTGAGGACTGTTGGCTCCATGTGGAGAAGATACCTAAGAGTCTAATCCAGGGATAATAATTACCAGGTTAACTAAACATAAGTGATTTGATAGTATTATACATGTGTACACTAAGGGCCTGATTCATTAAGGCGCGTAAATGCCGATAGTGCTGTTTTTTGCGCAAAATCGCTCTGCACATTCCCAGAAACAAACCATACGCCAGGGAACAATTCATCTCTGAGCTACAGCCTACTACCTGAAGGGCAGAACAGGATGGGGAATGGGTGCATGAAGGTAGTTAATGTACAGTAAGGGCTTGCCAAGCTCGTGCACATGCAGCAGCATCCGGTTCAAGCTTTGGGCATCTCAAAGGTGCATGTTTTTCTGTTGCATCATTTGCATCAGCTACAGGTCTGGTGTAACTGTTGATTACTAGTGATGATGGTTGCGTATGCACGCTAGAACATGTGTTTGCAATCGGGAGCAACTGTAAAAATGCATTTTATGTACATTAGACATTAATAACATTCTAATAAATGTATTTCATGGGGAGTAAAGTATTTTTAATTTTTAATGTTTTGTCATTACTGACTATGGGCCTGATTTATTAAGGAAAGTTAAGTAAAAAAAAATGAGTAAGTAGTCTCCTGGACAAAACCATGTTACAATGCAAGGGGTGCAAATTAGTTTTCTATTTTGCACATACTGTAAGTTAAATACTGTCTGTTTTTCATGTAGCACACAAATATCAACTTTAAATTTCAGTGTACAAATAAACTATCAAGTATTTGTGTGCTACATGAAAAAGCAGAGAGTATATAAAAATAGAAAACTAATTTGCACTCCTTGCAATGTAACATGGTTTTATCCAGGAGACTACTTACTCAAGTTTTTTTACTTAACTTTCCTTAATGAATCAGGCTCTATATTATTAACAGGTGACAATAATTGAATCATTTTTTATTTTTTCTATGCGCTCTTTTATGTATTGGACGTATCCTGCAGTGTCTTGACTGACAGATCAGAGCAGACTTAGACCTGTAGTCATCAACATCTGCTCCTTGTTGAACCAGGCCCTAATTGTTTACACCAGATATCTCGTCCTCAATTATCCCTGATTTACATTGCACCTTTCATCATTTAAGAATATCCTGTCTGGCTTATGTAACCATGTTTCTATTAACATAAAGAGACACGGCATACAATACTATATCTTAAAGAACCGCATAAGAAGAATAAATTTACGTTCATAGTATACAGTGCGATGGGTTGTAATTAGAGAGGCTCACTGTCCCCCGTGTTTTGGTTTTGGTTTTGGTTTTGGATCTGGATTACCGTCGTGTTTTGGTTTTGCTTTTGCCAAACCGCCCTTGCATATTTTGGTTTTGGTTTTGTTTCGTTTTGTTTTGAAATTTTGTTTAAAAAACAATGTTTTTGGGCATAAAATGACCTAATTTAGTGCTCCACCTGTTTCTTGGATAAGTAAGGTAATTCTAAAGCTAATAAATTAGGAAGAAAACAGTTTAATTCCTGGTAGGACGTCCTTAATTCTGCACACAAACCTGATTGTCTTCCTCTTCATCTTAGCCTATTGGCAATGCAGCCATCGTCTTTGGGCGTATATTACACCCTACACTTATAGTTAAATATATAAAGAAATGGACAAAAGCAGTTTGGTTTCTGTCTCTCTAGGCCCCCCTCCACTTGTAGAAAATACTAAAAAATTCAGCCGTCATAGACTGTACAATATAAATTGAAATGGACAAAGCCAGTTTGGTTTCAGTCTCTATAGACCCCCCTCCACTTGTAGTTGAATAGAAAAAAAGCAGCCTGCATAGACTGGACCATACAAAAAATAAATGGACCAAGGTAGTTTGGTGGCTGTCTATGATCCCCCCCCCACGCCCTCCACTTGTAGTTGAATAGAAAAAAAGCAGCCTGCATAGACTGTAGAATTAGAGTATAAAAATAAATGGACCAATTTAGTTTGGTGGCTGTCTATGACACCCCCTCCCCCCCCGCCCTCCACTTGTAGTTAAATAGAAAAAAAGCAGCCTGCATAGACTGTAGAATTAGAATATAAAAATAAATGGACAAAGGCAGTTTGGTATCTGTCTGCATCAGATCCCCTCTCCACTAGGAGTAGAATAGAAAACTATTCACCCGTCATAGAGTCTAGAATATAAATAGAAATTGGGAAAGGCAATCATAATAATCAACATCATCATTAGTGCCCTCGTCGCCTACACAAATCTCCCCCTCATCCTCTTCTAATTCCAAAGTGGCATCCTCAATTGGTGTATCACCGGCTACACTCGGGCTGTTAAGGCACACATCAGCAGAACTGCTGAAAGGACCCTTCTTTATGGGTACATTGTCACTAACAGAATGCTCACGATTAGACATACCACTGGTGGATGGACTCTCCACAGGGATTGGTGTCATTTCTGATTCAGAGCATACATTATCCTCTAATGCCTTACTGTTTTCTTGCAGCTCGCCTTTCACGCGTAACAGTAGTTGTGCACCACTTTTAGACTCCAAATTACTTGGTCTTGCTTGGTCACGAGTGACCATACAAGAAGAAGGCTCAGTAAAAATTTTTGATCTGCCACTAATAGAGAAAGGCGAAGGCCTCATTCTCTCTTTGCCACTGCGTGTGTAGAATGGCATGTTGGCAATTTTTTTTTTATCGGCAGTTAGCTTTTCCTCAGTTACACTTCTTTTTCGCTTCAACACGGTAAATTTTTTTTGGGTGTGTGTTTTTTTCCCTGATTTAAAAAGGCTATGTACTTTGACATCGCCTTTCCCAGATGACGTACTGGGAACACTACCATCAGGACTGGTGACAGAACCGGGTTGCTGATTATGCTCATATGTGGACTGCTTTGAATCCATTTTAATGAGGCCAAAGCACTTGTAGTGCCAAAATTGTATTAGATAGATACTGCTGACAAATATGACTTTGACAGGCAGAAAAATTAATGTAAAACACTGGGGAATATAGGACACCCCAAAAGCATTTGGAGTGCAAAATATTGTTTTAGATACTGCTGACAAATATGACTTTTGACAGCCAGAAAAATTACTGTAAAACACTGGGGAATATGGGACACCCCAAAAGCACTTGGAGTGCAAAATATTGTTTTAGATACTGCTGACAAATATGACTTTTGACAGCCAGAAAAATTACTGTAAAACACTGGGGAATATGGGACACCCCAAAAGCACTTGTAGTGCAAAATATTTTTTCCGATTATGCTGACAAATATGACTTTTGACAGACAGAAAAATTACTGTAAAACACTGGGGAATGTGGCACACCCCTAAAGCACTTGGAGTGCAAAATATTGTTTTAGATACTGCTGACAAATATGACTTTTGACAGCCAGAAAAATTAGGGTTTCACACTGGGGAATATGGGACACCCCAAAAGCACTTGTAGTGCAAAATATTGTTTTAGATACTGCTGACAAATATGACTTTTGACAGCCAGAAAAATTAGGGTTTCACACTGGGGAATATGGGACACCCCAAAAGCACTTGTAGTGCAAAATATTTTTTTAAGATACTGCTGATTAATATGACTTTTGACAGCCAGAAAAATTAGGGTTTCACACTGGGGAATTTAGGACACCCCAAAAGCACTTGTACTGCTAAATATTGTTTTAGACAAATATGTTGCTGACAAATATGACTTTTGACAGCCAGAAAAATTACTGCAAAAGAATGGGGAATAAGGGACACCCCAAAAGCACTTGGAGTGCCAGAAATTTAAAAAAATCCCTCCTCTATCCTCCTCTTACTGCTATAACAATTGGTATTAATATTAGAATTGTATAGAATAGAAACAATAATGTGTCCAATTATTGCTCTGTCCCTGCACTAATATAGCCTGTGACCTAACCCTGCTCTCTCCCTCTGTCAAATGGCGATGGATTGCTCGAAAGGCTGGTATTTATGCTTTTCAAATCTCGCGAGCACCGAGCTCAGAAATACGAATACGTCACGATGATGTTTTGCCTCAATTTCGATTCCGAACGGGCGGGAGAGTACCGAGCGTGCTCGGCTCGGTACTCGGATAGGCGAAATTCGGATGGATTCGGATCTCGGGGAGCCGAGCCCGCCCATCTCTAGTTGTAATTGTCCCTCTGCTTTATTTGCATAAGTCCAAAATTCACACTGTGTGGTTTCACGTGGATTCCGAACTACAATTCGATTTGAAAATCCAACCACAGTTTCTTTTTAAGTACTAAAGATATTAAAACCATTTTAGCAACATAGTTTTAATAATTCTGATCTTACAATTATAGCAGTAGTCTGATTTTCTAAGAAAAAGGCCAGGCATCTTGTAAGGTAAGATTTTGTTTTTTTCACTTCATCAACAAACAGAAAGTTAAATCTATTTTGCGCTTTTTCATGATAACCATGCTTGTTCTGGGGATCATCAGTGACTTTATCTAACAATCTAAGCGTACAGTACATTGCAGTGTTAGGTTAACTTGCAAAATATAGGGACATTTCACTGTAAAATTTACACATTTAATTCAAAATCATGTAAAATGATCAAGATTTGTGGCAGCAAATAATTGACAAGAGGTGTATAACTAGCAGGTAATGCCTTTGGTTCATCTTTTGTATGGGCACAAGCTGTGGTATAATTAAGGAATGTTACTCTCACTTGTTTTTATGCCTTACTGTTACACCATACATTGTCCGGCAGTGCAATTAGATGTGGTGTTATTGAACACTAAAATCTGCCTGTACAGGGATAGGAAACATATTTTTCCTAAGTGCCCATAAAGTTCTAGTCACATGTCTCTCTAGGGTAACTTAAATCTACTTCCACAGTCAGCTGTAATAATAATCAGTTCTTAGCTGAACCACTGTGTTTCCATAGAGTTGGCATGGTGTGTCAGTGGTATGTTAGTTCTTCACTATCTACAATCTATTGCATACTGTATCTTATGCATATCTTAGCTAGTCCTATTTTCCTGTACACGAGCTGGGCCATTTCACTAAAGAGTTAAAAGGAGCATTTGCTCTGGGCCCATAAGCACAGATGGACCACCATTAGACTGATAATAGTATGTATGGAGATATTGCTTCAAAGTAGGCACTCTTTCATTTCTATTTCAAATGAGTTATATATCAAGTCAATTCTCATGAGTACAATGTTAGAATAGAATACTTATCTCAACTTTAACCTACTAGTATAAATGCTAACCTAATCATAAATTTGAGTTTACCCCAAGTTTTTTTTTTACCTCAAGATTTAACCATAACTAACAATAACACAGGTTCTAATTTGAGTCTTAACTGTAAACCTTGTTCTAAAGATATTTGAAAAAAATAGTCATTCAAGCAGCATAATATGTACCATTGGAAATGAAAAATATGTTATATCTTATGCAGCTCCCTTGAGAAAATGTTATGAATTATTTTGAGATAGAGCTGATAACACCTTGTTAATACAGAAGTGGAAGCTGCTCAATCAATTTATAGGCTATAGCAGGTGCTTGAAAGGGTGGGGTGATCCTGAAAGGAACAAACACACAACATTTTTTCCCCCAGCACACTGCTATAGCCAGTAAAAGACCTGCCATTTCTACTGTAGCTAAAAATGCAAAAGTCTTAGTTGCACACATTTGCAAATGTATGTTAAAGCCACCCACCCCACCAAGGCGCTTTTGCTAATAGGGTGGTCCTAACTCTAAACAATGAGAGTCCCATATATTTGGACCATACATATGTGTTTTTAAATTGAGAGCTAATTTACCAAAGAGGTACCCCAGAAGCCTCCAAACAGCAATTCAGTGCCAGTACCCCCTCTCAGCTACTGACACCAACATGCCTCTCAGATAACATCTTTGCTCTTGACTCATTAATAGCGCAAAGCAGCATGTCTAACTGTACAACACTAGTTTATACTCTACAAAATGCGCAACTGTATTTTGCATTTTGTAGCGACAATTAATTATGCCTCTTGTCAGCACTGTACCATGCAATACCTTACTGGACACTATGACTATTATATTACACTAGCAATATTCTTTACCCCTGGCGCTACCTATTACACTTCAAAAATTTCAATGTACAAAAATATATTTATTCTCAGTAGGACATCTATTAATTCCATTAAAAACAATAGCATAATATGCTCAATCTAATCAGTCCTCAGTCCATCAACACTCGTCAGTGTTGTAATCAAGTTCTTTAGTTAGATATGTTAGTCCATAATATTTGCGTGAGTATTCACATTAATCTTACCTGGAATAAAAACCTCCAAGATGTGTAAAAGTTGGTCTGTATTGCAAAGTTCCTCTGGAGCAGAAATAATACTTGCCAACCTTCACATAAGTCTGTGTCCCGGACACAGCTGGCTGCACATGATATTACTTCTTGTTTTTTTGTACGCATATGTGCTCCAACTCCCGAACTTCCGGTTTTGACTCCGAACTTCTGGTTTTGCTGCAAATAGTATACACAATCGTTTTTCTCTCGGGAAACTGTTGCTCGGGATGTAGTGTCCTATTCTGTATATGCTTACATTCACTCACAAGCGTTTCACCTCATACAGGCTTACTAAGAGGTGAAACGCGCTGTTTTTCATCGTTTGATATATTATACTGCACTGCACTTTGGAAAGCACTCTCTCAGAACCTCAAATGTACATTAAATTGAAGCTTTTCTAATTCTATTTCTACTATTTCTACCCCTTACCACTGAAACATCCTACTGCCCCCCCCCCACTCTGAATCAAAGGAGTTAAGTTAACTTGTTAAGTTTTAACAAGCAGGGTTAAAACTCCTGTAATAACGGTAATAGTTTTAAACCGGCGGTACTTCGGGGGGAATTGAATTGGCCCCTGTAAGTTACTAGATCTGAGATATTATACAACTCTTTCTTTTAAGAGTGTTTCCATCAATTTTCCTATTACTGATGTAAGGCTCACTGGTCAGAAGTTATTTGCCTCTTCCTTGCTTCCATTTTTATGCAGTGGGACTACGTGCACTCTTTTCCAGTCCTCTGGAATTACTTCTGTATCTAGTGGCTGGTTGAATAATTCAATTAATGGTGTTACCAGCACCTCTCTAAGCTCTTTTAATAATCTTGGTTGTATCTCATCTGGCCCCATTTATTTGTCCACTTTCAGTATTGAGCGTTCTGATACCTGCAACTTAACTGTGGCCCCTTCCCCTCTCTTTCTGTAGTGAACCCTAACCAAAAATAATTAAGATGATCTGCTATTACCTTGTCTCCCTCCATAAGACTCTCACTCTCTGTCTTTAGTCTTATTATTCCTCCTTCTGTTTTCTGCTTTCATTTATATACCTAAAAAAAAGTTTTGCCCCCTTTAAATGCTGACTGGGCCAATTTCTCTTCAGCTTGTGCTTTTGCATATCTGATTACCTTCTCAGTCTCCTTCTGTCTAACAAGATACACCTCTTTGTCTTCATTATTCTGAGTCTGCTTATATTTCCTAAAGGCCATCTCTTTTGAAGTCACAATACTTGCTACTTCTTTTGCAAACCACACTGGCTTCCTTTTGCTTGTGCACTTCCTAACCCTTTTGATACAAGGGTCAGTTGCTTTTAGTGTTGTATTTTTTAATTTCCCCACCTCTACACTCTTTTCAAGTTCTACCACTCTGCCAAAGAGTCATTTACACATTTTCCCCTTCTCAACAAATTCAGCCTTCCTAAAATCAAACACCTCTGTTTTTGTGTGGCATGAGTCAGTCTCTGTCTTTATACTAAAGCATACTGCTTGATGGTCAATAGATCCTAGGTTCTCTCTCACAACTACATCAGATATTCTGTTCAATTCTATTTTTAAGAATTAAGTCTAATATTGCATTTTTGCGAGTGGGCTCCCTCATCATTTGCTTGAGGGATTCTCCCTGCAAGGAATTCAGAATGTCCCTACTTCTCATGGAACGTGCAAAAGACCACTCCCAGTTCAAGTCAGGTAGATTAAAGTCTCCCATGATTATTACTTCTCCTTTTGATGCAATTTTATTGATGTCCTGCAATAGGTCTATAGATCACCCCAGTACGTAGAATACCTTTGTCCTCTGTTTCTATGGTCACCCAAAGGGCCTCAGTTTTTTCTTTAACACTTTGTATTAATGTAGTGTTTATGCCTTTTTTCACATACATTGCTACCCCTCCTACAATTCTTCCCACTCTGTCCTTCTTAAATAAATTATATCCTGGTATATTTATGTCCCAGTCATGGTTTCATTGCACCATAACTCCGTAATAGCCACAATATCCAGATCATCTCTTGTTATTATCGCACTTAGTTCTGGGATTTTATTTCCTACACTCCTAGCATTTGCACATATAGCTAAGGGGGGCTCTATGGGCACTTCAGATTTTCCATAAAAATACTCACTACCAGAGGAGCGGTATCCTTATCATATCAAGGTTTAAGGAGATTGACATGGTATATTTGTTCCTATCTTCTCCTCCCCAATTGACGGACCTTGTAATTGATAGGAACGACAGCCTCTAGGACTTCATATGGACCTTGCCAGTGGGCGAAAAAATATGCTTTTCTGGGTTGGGACCAGAAATAGGACCTTGTCCCCAGGCTGGAAAGATCGAACTACAGCACTTTTATCATAACTTCTCTTCTGCCATTCTTGAGCCTCTTTTACATTTTGTTGTACAATGGCCCTATCTTTCCTAACCTCTCATACATTTGAGACACAAATTGTACCAGATTTGGATCCTTGGGACCTTGCTGCTCCCACCCTTCCTTTACCATATCCAAGATACTCCTGTCTCCCAAACAATAACTCAATGGGACTAAATCATGTCGAAGCTTGAGGTACCTCACGGATGCAAACATCAAATATGGGATAAGAGTGTCCCAATCTTTCTTTTCCTGCACCACAGCTTTCCCTAGCATGTGCTTTAATGTGCGGGTAAATCGCTCCACCAAGCCATCAGTTTATAGATGGTACACAGAGGTTGTAAGAACTATCACCCCTAACAACTGGCACATGTACTTTATCAACTAGAACATGAATGGGATGCCCTGATCCATGAGAATTTTCAAGCGTGTAAATATCAATACAAGTTCCTTGGATATTGTGCAGGACTTTATGTTCTGTAGGGGAACTGCCTCTGGATTTTAGGTCACATATTTAAGCACCACTAGTATATACTGGTTTCCCCATGATCGGATTTCTCCAGTGGCCCCACAAGGTCCATAACTATTCATTCAAAGAGGACTTGTACTAACGGTATTGGGATGAGAGGAGCCCGGTATATGAGTTTGTAAGAGGCTTTCTGACAAATGGGACATGACCAGCAATATATTTTCACTACCATGTGTACACCAGGCCAGTGAGACCTGAGCAGATCTCGTTCCCATATTTTATCTTCCCCCAGGTATCCCCCACAGACATGTGTATGTGTTGCTTTTAACACTAGGGGTATATGGACCTAAGGAACCATTAACTGTTCTACCTTTCTCCCTGTACAATATCAACTCTATTCAGAAAGTTATTTTTAACAGCAAAATATGGTATACCTTCTGCAGGCTGTACGGCTTTCAGTACACCATTCACCTCAGTTACATATTTAAATGCATGTTCTAACATTGCATTGTCTCCCAGGGCAAATTAAGGTCATTATATATGATTTAAATGATTAAATTAATAACAAAAATATTGCCCATAATCAATATTCTCCTGGTTTGTGTATGTGGATTATGAAGGCATTGCAATGATGAAGTGGAGAAATAAGCCACGTGACAGCTTCCAGCTACAAACGCTTGTGGTTTTGGAAGTAGCTAGTTATGGAAATTCTTAAGATGTTGACGACAATATGTTGATGACAATATGCTTACCGTCTTATTTGAGGAGGTGTCGCCGGTTGACCTGCATACAAACTGACAGAATTAAATTAATAAAACGTGTCTACACAAATGACACAGCAAACTATTGGAACATACATGATAAGAATAACTCCCAGATAACCTATGAAATGAATTGAAGTCACTGCTAACACTGTACATTACTACTTACTCGCTATGTTGCCGTGCTGTTAGCTCCTAGTCCCAAACGAGCATTGTTTTAAAAACAGATGAATAGGGATGACAATAACACTATAGAGAAACAATGAACCTCATTAGAATTATATGAATAAAAACCAGTCAATGTCAATAATTTTAATAATATTTATATGAAGAATATGAACATTGACTAAGATGCAAATAGAAATCAAAAGAGTTAGGGTAATTACAATCATCACCGAGTAGCAATATTTACGATTCAGATCCACATCACCAAAAAATCGTCCACAAATTAATACATCATAATAATGGCAGAAATTAAAATATATACCATATCTAAATAATTATAAAACTAATAGAGAACTGCAAATCTAATTAAAAAGAGATAAAGGAACTTAAATCACATTGGGTGAGTGTATTACTAAATGTTAACCAATGGGCAAATTAAAAATACAAACCACAGTAATCTAGTTAGCAGATAAAACATAATCTAACCATTACTCTATGTAGTAGACTGTATAACAGATAATAGAGGGATTAGAGGTATATTCAGAGGTTTTAAACATCACATTTAATGTACTACTTCACTTTTGTTGTTATTTTGCTGATTTTAAGACTAACATTTTAAATATAATAAATGGGAATCATTAGTTAAAAAGATATATTCTTATATATCTAAGACTGTTAGTGCACTGCACTAAACAAATTCTATTGTAAGTCTTGTAATCAATCTAATTTGGTAGTAGTATCTCAAGAAATCTTATAGATATTCAATATTTATTGCGTCTACCATATACCTAAAAATTTAGATATATCTGATTTTGATTATATTGATCAAAAACTGGTACAAAAATCTCTTTGTATATTGTGTTTGCTACAGATACTTGCAAGAGATCTTTGCCAACTACAAGATGATCACACATAAAACTTTTTTCCCTCTACTAGCGATGTGTACCAAGACCATTGTGTTCTACCCAGCACCACTCAGCAATCTACCGACAATCTAATAATGATATTTAATATGTCAAACCCGGGAGTAGGGGTGCCAGTGAGACTGTACACTCTTTTTATAAGGCTATAGACATATGGGGGGATTTCAATTCCCCCCCAATTTGCGCAGCGTTAAACTATTACCGTTATTAAGGTAGTTTTAACCCGGCTTTCTGCTCACAGCTCAGGGAGCTGAGAGCAAAATGCCGGCATTGAAACTACCGTAATAACGATAATAAAGTGCATTATTACTGTAAGACTGGTAATAATGCGCAGTTTGCATTATTTTTACCCGTAACGCGGCCAATTGAATTCCCCCATGGCTTTTGTTGATGCATGCTGACTGGCTTTTTTACGTTCTATGTAGTGTGATATACACTTCCTCTTGGCCACACACCACAAGACCATGAATACATTCAAAAGTGTACAGTTCAGTAACTCCTCTTGAGATTGATTGAGTTTCTGGGGGTCCTGGGCCACTTAGGACAGGGGGGCACCTATGGTGTAATATGGCTCTCATTTTATACATATACACAAGCAATACTATGTGCATTACTCTTAGATGCACGCAGTTCTCCCTTCAGAAGCAGAGAAGTGTGAAGCAGGAAGTACCTCCTCCAAACTTTGCAGTTGAACCAAATTCTGACTAAGCAGGACAGTTACCCAAATTTAGGACTGCCCTACCACAATTTGGCCAGGTGGTAGACTGTCTTGCTTTATCCTACCTGTTCTTGCAGGTTTCACTATCTGCTGGTGTCTTAAGCTCAGTTGCTGCATGTCTGGATCCTGGAATTTTGGCGCCCTATTTGGAAAAACACATGTACATAAAATTTAGAAAGCTCCAATCAGCCCCAGCGTTAAATCAATAACACACACATTTAATAATAACGCCTCCCTCCTTGCAACCAGCCAGAACTACTAGAGAAAATAAAATTAATATTATTTCCATTTAATAAATAAACCTAAATCTCTCTCCCCAAATAGCCCCAGCAATAAATTAATAGTATTTACATTTGATAAATATACTGATTTCCCACAGCCACTATTCTCATTAAATAATTAATATTCACATTTAATAAATAGTGCTCATTCTTCCCAATCTCCGGACAATTAATAATCCCCAAATCACCCCAGCATTAAATTAAAGGTATCTTCATCTCACCATACATTAATTTGCCCCACTATTAAATTAAATAGCCCTACCATCACACCACAAATAAATTAATAGCACCTACCATTAAATTATTAGCCCAACCCACATTCCACCATTAAATTAATAGCCCACATCCCACCTACATTAAGAACCCCTTCACCTTTCTCTCACACTTATCTTCTTCCTGCTGCGCTACGTTGGAGAGGCAGACCCTTCTGTCTGCCTCTCTTCCAGCTTTACACACATGGGACTGCATGCTTATCATGTCGTGCATGTCCCATGTGACATTTGTCAAAGGGAGATAGGAGAAGACAGTGTCTAGACACGAAGAAGAAGGGAGGGAGGAACGGATCATTTGATCCATGGCCGCATGAAAGTGGATGGTCCCGGAGGAAGAGCCAGCCACTAGGAGCCATACAGTGTCACAGTATATAATAGATTAGAAGGAGAAGAAGGCACCTTCTAAGTGTACACTTTTTCTTACATCGCGACTAGTCATGGTATAATATAACAGTTAGGATGACCATGTAAGAATTTATTGATAAACTTGTGATGTGTTACACAAAGATGAAGTGTGATTTAATGTGAACAGCACAAGACAAAACTGTATGATTAAAACCACCACTCTCTCCAGACAGAGATAAAGGGGATTTAAACCGAATACACATTGTAATATAGTCCTATAGTGTGATTGGCTGGATTATCCAGTGGACATAGTAACTTTGGTAAAATGCAGGCTCTACATTTTACTGGTTTCCCAACACTTGGAACCACTGCATGAAGTTTAGATTAATTTACCATGCGCTGAGGACTATTAGAAGAAATTAAGGTGCTGAAGAAGACTATAGATAATCTACTATATATCCCGTTTTCTTTACTTAGTAGAAGACAACTGCTTTCTTTTCACCTCCCACTTTATATGGCATGTTGAACCACTTTAAAGCTACTGCTTAATTAACATGTCTTACGACTAGCCATACGGTTTTAGGACTCCATCTACCTTTGGGGGATGAACTGGAAAATAGACACATATTTTGCTATAGCTCTCTTTCTAGCTGGACACACAAGGAGACACACACAGGATCTTTCTCCCCATTTGGACACAGGAACAGAGAAGAATAGCATGGGCCTTTTTATGGGGCTCTGGTAACATTTTGAACATGAAGGAATAGACTTAAATATGACTTTTATGTTCAGTGTTAATTGTCAATGTTTTAATGGTAAAACTATAAACTACAGGAGCTGCATTAGGACAGCATGGAGGGCTGGTATTGTGGCTGTGATTTTGCAACATTGTGTATACACTGAATAAATGATGTCGGTCTAGCTTTTAAGAAGTGTTAGTTACTAAGTGACACATTTTTGGTATCCAATCCAACTTCATAGTTGTGTTAGGATTCCTGCACATGTCACGAGGTCAATTCCTGACCATGGCCTTAGCTGTGTGGAGTTTGTATGTTCTCCTCGTGTTTGCGTGGGCTTCCTCCGGTGCTCCGGTTTCCTCCCACACTCCAAAAGCATACTGGTAGGTTAATTGGCTGCTATCAAAATTGACCCTAGTAACTCTTTCTCTCTGTCTGTCTGTCTGTCTGTCTGTGTGTATGTTAGGGAATTTAGACTGTAAGCTCCAATGGGGCAGGGCCTGATGTGAGTGAGTTCTCTGTACAGCGCTGCGGAATCAGTTGCGCTATATAAATAAATGGTGATGATGATGATGATGATGGGATGGTAGAGTTTAAAGTAGCAGTTAAAATTCTGCTGTTGGATCTGGATTGGTTTATAGGAAATAAGCAATGGGTGTGAAGTAAGGAGGGTTCTTACGATACAGGAGTCTATTTATTGGAGTGAGTCTGTGATCACTTCCTCTTGTTTTTGTGAAATTTTCAGATAGCACAAGGGTCTAGAAGTGGTCTATAAGTGGTTTGCTTACCATACATTTTATTGTTTACTCATGTTATTTCTGTTTATTTGATCTCTGCCTTTCACATTTCTTCCTCTTTTTTTTTACATGTATTTCTGTCTTAAATATAGTTATTTATCTTGACATTTTGACTGTCGACTTTACAACCCTGTCTACATTTTACATGTCGATCTTTTAACTATGTAGACATTATGGGCATGTACACATTCTGACTGTTGACCTTTTAACTGTGTTAACTTTATGACTGTAGACATTTTGATGTAGACATTTACACTGTCCACATTTTCTCTGTCAACAATGCAACTATATCCCGCTTCTGCCCCCCCCCCCTCCCTTTGCTCCCGGCTTTCAATTTCTCCTTTACCTCCTGTGTTTTCTGCCTCAATCACCAGTTTTCACCTTTCTTCCTTCCTGATTTTCTCCCCTTCCATTCTTCATACCTCAACTCCCCCCACATTCTGTTAATTTACAAGTCTAAGCTGCCTCACACTATTACATCATTACATGAGCAGACAAATATTCCAGCATCCCCCTCAGTAGTATGGGATATTTTTAGATCCCTGTATATAATTAATGCCATTTTAAAGCAAATTGTTTAGAATAGTTACCTCGTTTTGTTCATCTATTGCATCTTTGAATTCTCCCTGTATTTCTTCCAGTCATATACATATACAATAGGTAGAGATGAGCAACATTTTTTAGACTGTTCTATGAAATTTTGTTCTCGTTCTACATTTCACCTCAATGTTGTGCTCGTTTCGCTTGCAGGATTTGGCATTAAGTTTCCTGTGTGGAATTCCTCCTATCAATTTTGTTTTGCCTGGAATTCCGTGGGGTTCAGTTTGAGCCAGGGTGATTGGGTTCTTCATGCTCTGCTAGTGCCAGGGGTGTAAGCTCTAGCCAAAATTCATTCTTTTGGCTAAAGCTGATGGTTTGCTCGTGCTTTCTTTGTCACCATTCCAGATAATTAAAGCTGTGACCTCTTTTTGCCAAATTTGTCTCCTGTTCTTCATTTTATTATACGATTTAACATTTGTGGGTTTGGTGTTATGTGTAGAGGGGAGAACATCAACAGCAATAGGCAGCTTATCACTCTCTCTGGAGCTTTTGTTGTTCTAGTTTGACATTGTTTAGTATAGTATAAAAAATAATATATAATAAAGTGTACATTTTGATAAAATAAATCTCTAAAATACCCACTTTGCTGTCACACTTGCACTAAGGTACTTATAATAATTTCTTAATATCTGGCACTACTCCGTCCACATTCTATCCGGGAGAAAGACAGGTATGGAAGACAGACAATTCTGTCACAAGAACTGCGGTAATACGGCAACACTGACCAATCAGCAGAGTTGATTAAGGCAGTCAAGACTTCCCATGTCAAACTTTGTTTCATCCCAGGATTCCACCATGTCACCTTATTTCTATGAGTTATTTCCTCTGTCTCTTGCCATTTGTATCAGTGAAATCCATCCTGCCTGAATGACGTAAGAACAGTGAATATATGTTAACTTTTCATTTATATATGTGATTTCCAGTGTGAATTTGAAGCATGTCATAGAATGTGTGGTGCTCTGCAGTTATTTGTATTAACTATTTCAGTAACATTTAATAAAATAATATATTTACTATAGAGGCACTGGCAAGCACCTCTTCTTCTCTTGCAGGAGCAGTGACAATGATTAGGGAACTAGCTACATGTTCCTTTTTTTAGGATTTTGTTATGTGAAGGGGACTGTTATGTTATTGTTTATCGTATTCTACAAAAGATGTTTTAATTATTATTGTTGTTGTTATTATTTGGTGGACAGAAAATTTTAAAAAAAGTACTTTCTTTAGTAGAATAGATTGGTTCATCTCTACTAACAACAAGTGTAGTATGACTTTATAACAATTACCTCATGAGACTTATCTGTATGTATCTTTATTTATGATAATTTAATATAAAGAGTAACATATTGTTAAATACATAATACTCTTAGGGGCGTATTCAATTGACGGCGGGATCGCCGAAAATCCCGCGCTCCAAAAACATTACCGTTAATACGATAATCCTGCGCGAGAAAACCGTTAATACGGTAATTTAGTCGCTGAATTTCAGCTCGCGGCTCAAGTAATATTTTTGGAGCGCGGGACTTTCGGCGATCCCGCCATCAATTGAATACGCCCCTTAAGGCCGTATTCAATTGTCCCAAAGTTAGAGCACTCAAAAAATATTACCGTTAATATACGTTAATACGTTTTTTGCGCGCAGGATTACCGTAATAACGACAATCCTGTGCGGTCCGCGGGATTTTCGGCAATCCCGCGGACAATTGAATATGCCCCTTAGGGGGGTATTTAATTGTCGACGGGATTGCCGAAAATCCCGCGGTCCGCGCATGATTACCGAAAAATCGTTAATACGGTAATTTACGCGCTGGATTTCAGCTCCCTGCTGCGGGCTGAAAAAAACAGTCAGTATTTAACTTATGTGCAAAACAGAATACTAATTTGCACCACTTGCATTGTAACATGGTTTTGTCCAGGAGACTGAAATAAGAAGTTTCTTAAGTTAAAATCCTTAATGAATCAGGCCCTGTGTCTTTTTTTGCTATTCGTTTAAATATAGTGTCATTAAAAAGAAGTGCATTTATATGCTGGAGGTAGAGGTAAGCTAAATTGCTTTGAAATTTCCTAGTGTAACAGGCCATTTTGCAGTGATACAATGTTTGAGTGCCACTGAATGGCATTCCGCACTCTGGGCCTAATTTAGAATTGGACCTAAGTTCAACTGTGGCGACAAAAATCAGCCAAAGCTGCACATGCGACCTTCTAAGCCTCAAGTGTTGTTGACTTGGGGGGACTAGAGCAGGAAAGTTCTCTATGGACTTAGGAGACTAGAGATGTAGATGTAAAGGAGGGCTTTTGGACATTTTTCATTTTAATTAAATACTTAAACAATCAGTGTCTGTATATTTTTTTTACTGTGACTGTGGAACTACATGCTCCAGCATGCTCAAACAGCCATGGCATGCTGGCTTTTGTAGTTCTACAAGTGCCAGCATGCCAAAGCTTTCTTTGGCATACAGAGTTTGCTGAAACTTGTAGCTCCTAACAGTACTTAATCTTTTATTTATACTATTATCCAAGGTGTTCCAGGAAGAGCCCCAGTCTTATTCATCATGGGGTTGGTTAGACCCGGGGGCTCCTGATACTTCTTATGGGCCTGATTTCTCTAGTGAATTCTGCACCATGCTGACCAGGCTTGTCCTGGTATCACATTATGACATGATATTGAAGTGCGTCCAGTCAAACTTAGCATGGTGATGACTGTCACTTTTGTTGGGACACTGATGTGGTTACATATTTGAGGGAAGAGAAGACACACCTTTTTTAAATTTACTTAAATATTCTTGTATACACTAAAGCTATGACAGTAATCATTAAGTTCATGATGATTACTGCTGTATCTTATTATTATGCAGCATAAAAATATGCTCAGATATGCCTGTGTTCAAGTTGCAAAATTGTGGACTAAATTAAGCCCAGTATCTATAAGCTCCATATTCCACATTTTGTGGAGCTGGGGCAGCGACAACAATGTAGTTTCATTCTGCTCTGTGCTGTGATTGGGGTAGTGCTGAGAATTCCAGGCAGAACAGAAATTATAGGAAATATTTCTGTACTTAAGTCCAAATTCCATAGGAGAAATATACAAAATTCCACAGCCTAATGTGGAATAAAATTAATTTTCCACAGAAGGGTTTTAAAATTTTTTGTCATCTTTAGTTGTAAATAACAATATAAAGTATGATGACATTGGAATCTAAATAATAAACTAGACTACATTGATGCCCCAGATGGAAATACTATCAGGGAAGAATATAAATCAACATCTTTCTCCTGTAGACCATAATGTTTATGTTGGTGCCAGACCAATGGCTGGAATTCTTTGATCACTCTCATCTGAGTCTTCTCCTGCAAAATGGACAGGCAGACGTATGTCCTAATGCTGAGATAGGCTAAATAGCATGATTCCTGTCTATTGTTTTATCTCTGTTATTATCTGAAGTAATTAACTGAAAGAAAAGGCACCCATCTCTTCTGGAAGCGTGTTTACTGTAATGTTGGATATCACAGTAGGCAAAGCTTTTGAGAGGAGATAAGATGAAGAGGAATTTAAATAATCAGTGGTGTATTTTAAAAGTACACAATTCAGTTGTTGAATTTTTGCAGTTAGTCAATAGACTCAGTGGACCTGATTCATTCTGAGCACAACCCATGGTCAGTATTATACTCACGTATTAAGGGCCTGATTCATTAAGGAGAGCAAAGCAAAAACTGAGTAAATTTGATCGTATACAAAATCATGTTACAATGCAAGGGGTGCAAATTCATTTATTACTTTGCACATAAGTTAAATGCTGGCTGTTTTTTCATGTAACATACATGTACTTCATAACTTTATTTTTAGACTGAAATTTAAAGTTGGTCTAGGACTTGCCCTACCACAACTATAAACATGTCCCCACATTTTACATTTACATCCCCCTCCAATGCAACACGGTTTTGCCAAGGTGCAAAGTTACTAATTTTTTTTGCTTTACTTTACTTAATGAATCAGGTCCAATATCTGTGTGGATTATTAATTCGCCAAAGAACATGCGGGACAAAAAAAAATCTGATTTGGTTGCTATGGGCAACATCTAAACTTTTTCAAACCCGCAGTTTAGTAAATATACTCCTTAGACTAGACCCTGACCTGGAGCAAGAGATACGGCAGAAAAGCACATATGCACAGAGCTGGATTCGTCAGTGTCTGGACGTGGCTGCATGCGATGGAGTTTAGCACACCCCTGCCTTATATTTACTATGGCAAAATGTCCCTTCCCCACCTAGTTCACTCACCCCTGAAATCGTGGGCTGTAGTAAGTGTCCTAGGCATGCGCTGGCGCATGGAACAGGGCTGCATTCCTGGCCGTATCTCCCGGTTCTGGGGTTGCGCAGAGTGATTTTGCATGCGATACGCTCCAAATCGGCAGATCTGTGCCTTGAGGAATCAGTTCAAGTGTGAGTATGCATGGTTTTTTTTTGTAGAGAAGTCTTGGTCACTTTTTAAAAGTTCTGTGACAAATATATGGACAGCAATTATGTTGTCTTACTGAAAGAGGTTACTGTTTAATAAAACACTTGAGTTTGTTTCCCTAAAGAAAAAGCATTTATTTATTTATTTATTTATTTGTATTCATGAATTTCTGGGTGAGGTATAATGTGATACGATTTATTCTGAGATTTATATATTGAGACAGAAGTAGCTTAAATATAGCCTTTGGCCAGTGATACATTATTTATAAGTGTCTCTACCTGGTAAATTCATAGTTTTTGGACATAAATGAGATGTAATACGAGAGGTAAAATTGTCTGCTTCTAAGAAAACCTAGTCCATTTACCACTTTTCCTGGCTGATAACATAAATACAAAGTCCTTGTATAGCTGTCATTCTCTCCTTAGCCAGTCAATTGGTCTCTCTCATTGCTATTCAAAATTCAGTACTCTCCTGAATTTACATCTCACCTTTCCTGACAACAGCTTCACATAAGCATTAACTGAGCTCCTTACTGAGCCACCTGTTCAGCTTCTCACTGAATTGCCTGAGCTCTCTACTTAGCTCCCCACTGACAAAATCCAGTTCTCTTGGGACAGACCTTTTGTCCACCTTCTACTGAATCCCTGTCTTGGCCTTCTTGGTTTTGCAAGACACCATAGGTCCTGTGTGAGCATTAGATGGGTGTATCCACACAGCTAATTAATCACACAGTCGCATCAGGATGTTAGGAAGGCCATATACGCAACAGAATTTGTAATAGAGCCATGTCAGATACTTAAGGGATACTGCTAAATCTTACTTAATAATAAGATAAATACACTAGGCCTGTTTCATTAAAGAACATTGCTCTGCGCATGCTCAGAATCAGACTATACGCCAGTGAACACAAGTACATGCAATTCATCTTTGCATGGAAAGGACACTTCCATCAACCTACGATTGCAAGAAATGGTGGAAAGAAGGGGGCCTATGTATGTAAGCAATCTACAGTAAGGGCGTTCTATGAGGAGTAACAAAGGTATTACTCCCTAGGAGATATACCGAGGAGTTCGCTAATCTAGCCTTTTGTGAACCGCAAAACATTGAAGAGGCAAAATCAAGCAATGACTGGGAACAGTGGAAAGCAGCTATTGATACAAAGTTGAAAGCTCTGGATGACAATCATACATGGACTGTAGTTGACAGACCAAGTAACCAAAAAACATTCAGGAACAAGTGGGTCTTTTGTAAGAAAGTGAATGTGGACGGTACCATCGCACGCTATAAAGCCCGCCTTGTTGCCAAGGGCTACACACAAAAGTCTGGGATCGATTATGGAGAGATCTTCTTACATGTTGCCAGATACAGCACCCTGAGGTTAGTGATTGCCATCTCCACTATTAATGATTTATTGTTGTATCAGCTTGACTTTGACTCTGCATTCTTAAATGGAGAATTGTTAGAAGAGATTTACAGGGAGCCACCTGAACACTACAACAAGGGTGTCTACCAAGAAGGTAAAGTCTGCCTCCTAAAGAAGTCACTTTATGGTCTTAAACAAAGTGATCTATCTATTTATATAGCACCACTAATTCTGCAGCGCTGTACAGAGAACTCATTCACATCAGTCCCTGCCCCATTGGAGCTTACAATATAAATGCCCTAATTTACATACACACACACACACACACACACAGAGACTGAGAGAGACTAAGGGAAATTTAATAGCAGCCAATTAAACTACCAGTATGTTTTTGGAGTGTGGGAGGAAACAGGAGTCTAATTGCTTACAGAAATGCTGTTGGAAGCTTAATGTTTGCAAGTATTGAGACTCAACCAGACGTCACATATGATGTGAATCGTGTGAGTCAATCTGCAATCAATCTTGAGAAAAGGCATTGGACTGATATCAAATGAATTCCAAGAATTGATGACTTGCATTGTTTATTAATCCTTGTTCTCTTGTTACAGGAAAAAGAGATTTTATTGAGAAATTAGATTTTTGGTAAGGTGAAATAGTTTTTCTTTGTGACAGGAGACATTGCTAAGCAAGGAGGAAATCCCCTGCTGTGTTGCTATGGCAACCGCAGCACGATCTCCTGTGGTCTAGTGAGGAAACAGGAAGTGGGGGGCACTTCCTGTCTGACCAGTAAAAATAACAGCCGCAGTACTGTTAGCTGCGCTCTGTATATATATATATATATATATATATATATATATATATATAAGTCCCTCAAAGTCTGGTAGAAGGTGACCGGAGGCTCCCCACTACTTATATATTCTTAATGGAGGAGTCTATATGCCCATAATAACCTGCACGGACGTGCAGATAAAGAACCACCAGGTACATTACCAACCTACCTGCTTCTGTATAGTGTATATACAAGTGTATAAGTTCACCTGTATTCCAACTGTTACTACTGTTGAACTACTACTGTACTACAAGTTACCAACTGTGAGTAGCTGCATTTATTCATCTGTTGTTATCATCTTTAATAAACAAAAGCGTTGTGGCTTAACATCCACATTAACACCTGAACACCTTTATTAACATCAAAAGGTATAACCAACATTCATAACATAATCAAATACATTTGACATGGTGTTCATAATGTACTACTTTATGTTTTTTAAAGTGTTTAGCAGTGCTAATTTGGTTATATATATGCCATATTTCCCCTTAATTTCACCCCTTCACCCCACATTCCCTCTTCATCATGCTTCCAGCCTTTATTCATTAACGTCCCACCACTATTATTAATCACCCCTCTTCATAATTGCCATTAAACATCCCCCTCACCCTGTCAATCATCCCAGTCCCCCATCCCTCTTCATCTCGTTACCCCTGTTATTCATTACATCTCCACACACCAGCCCCTTTCATTATCTCCCTCATCCCCATCACTTGGGATATGTGGTTTACCACAGGAATCAGCTATTCAGCTAAAGGCTGCAGACTGAGTTACTTACAGGTATAGCAGTTCACCTAGGTTCAGAGTTATATAGGTCTGAGACATGTTGGCCAAAGTAAAAGTATAAAGTGTGATTTATTTTACATGCTTCGAAATTGTCTTTTTTCACAGCAGCAAAACAACAAAGCTGCCAAATCTTCTATAGTTATTTAGAATAAAAAAAAACGTAACCTATTAGACCACATATTAGACCACATAGCAACAATGTGATAAAGCGACAGAGCAACAAATATTGAAAACATCATTTCTTGGTTGTAAACAATGGTTTGACTGCAGGAAGGAAACCCTGCTACAATACGACAATACGACATAACTACAACGCGGCAAAGCAACATATCTTATTTTCTAAATAGCATTTTTGGTCTATTTCATAAATAATTTGTTAATATATGACAACTGCTACCCATTACAAACCAGACAGGTGCCTATGGTGTAATATTTTTACAAATTATGATTCCCAAACCAAGGTGTGTGCATATGCGTACCAAATAAATTCTTGAAGGACTGCTCATCAGTATATAGAGCCTGGGTACTTCAAACCAGTCATATAGGCCCATACCAGTGCCGTATACTCATATAGAGAGAGAGGAGAAAAAAAATAGTGCAATACCGTAAAACATATCGGGCAATAGTCACTGTAAATTGTGCGTACCAGAAATAAATAATAAAGCGCTTATCTGTAAGGTTGCTATATGCAGCCGAAAGGGTCTCTTAGTCAGTTTACTCCATCACAGGTTCAGGACATGCAAATATGGAAATGATAAAGATCCAATATAGTGTAGTATGTTCAAATAATGTAAACTTTAATCACAACATAAGAATCACACTCACAATATAAATATAAAATCAGGCTTATCTCTATCTCAGGTACAGTCCTTATCTCTAATCTACATGGGTCCAGATGTCATAGGATACAAATAGTAATTGGCTGGAAACAGATGCCAAATAGAGGGTACCAATGTACTCACAATACCTCAATGCATTTCGTCTATAGCAGACTTCATCAGGAGGGTTTACAGCCTGTCTCTCCATGGGGTTTATTCATATCAATCGATGCCGCAATTGATACTAACAGTTTCCTACTGATTTATTTGAATTGATTTCCTCACTTGTTGGACCTGCTATTGTTAAGGGAGTCGTGCTGTATTTAATCCTGTTCTGCAGAATAAATCATCCATCTATTTTTCCTATAATACCATGTCTGAGTGATTTGGGAACCACGTATCTTCACACCACTCATAGCCCCTTTTGTAACAGCATAGTTGTGAGCTCTTTCCACTTGCAGCTGTCCTGTGACTCTCGAGTAGGTTTCCTGGAACACTGCACAAGACCCTTCAGAATTTTTTAATGGCTAAGTAGACCCCAGGTTAGTAACTACTTTGTCCCATACAGGAGCCGGGGAAAAGTGCGCACAGCACAAGAAGTGGTGCTCTCAGCATCAGATAGATGTGCACACGGTACAGGAACTTTTTCACCCAACACTAAGATCTCCACGACGTGCCGGACACCTTTGATCTCATCAGCAGCAGATAAAAGTTTACCATTCCACCAATGAGAAGTGCAGAATACAAGTGAACATCGTTTGGACCAATTATATTAATGCATGCATGTAAACATACTGTGATGCTCTGCTGTCCCTCCCACTATTCCCTGTAATAAATACCAAAATGGAAAAGAAAGGGGGAGGGATAGGCGCCTGATAGTGTAGTATGGTTAAAAACACAATGCCACGCAGTTGGTACCGTATACAATATGGGATATACCGAGTGCGGGCTTATTGCCAAGCAGCTGGTACCATATATAATATGGGATAAACCGAGTGCAGGCTTGGTTTTTTTCTCTGGTTTTGTTTCAAAATATTGCCTTATTGTCATAGCAGCTGTCCATCAAGCCTATTTAAGGCACATTTGGGTGTGGCTCAAAAGCCAGCCCTTGCTAGATGTAAACCCTTATACCTGGAAGGTGAGTGCATCTGATTTTAACTGCATTTTAATGGTGTTTAAAGCATATAGGTCAGTGTAGGACCTGCATATAATGAGGTGCTCTTGATGCTGGGATGCAGGCTTAAATGTTTTGATCATATGAACTAATACCTCATGTTTTCATTTTGCTAGACACACATAGATATGCAGTGTAAATGATAAGCGCTGACAACTGTCTTTTTGTTTTGTATACATATATGGGCATTTATATTGCCACACAGCTGATACCATATACAATATAGGATATACCAAGCACGGACTTATTGCCAAGCAGCTGGTACCATATATAATATGGAATATACAGAGCGTGGGCTTGTTTTTTCTCTGGGAAGGAATAGCGTCTGGGAAGGACAACTGTCTTTTTGTATTGATAAAAATGTACATCATAGATAGGTAACCGTAGCGGTACTGATGGATTGACTACTGTTGGCAGCATTGGCTCCAACGAACCTGCTGGGCTGTTATTTGTTATGTAAAATGGGTGTTATTATTAACTGTACTCCTGATGGTGTGTTTCTTGACATACCAGGAAGCAGGGCTCAGGAAGTGCAAGATTTACTACATTCTCCACAGAGACTAATGATGAGAAAACCTGGAAAACCTTTGAACACATCTAGAGTTGAACACATGCTGTCACAGTTTTTGAGTTCCCTGTGGACAAAGGAAAAACAGGATACTGGGTTGATAACTACCATATTTCCAGTTATGGTCCATCTGAATGCAGGTAGACAGGCCCCAAAGATCCCACAATATCCATTAAAACCAGAAGTGGAATTAGGGATATTCCCTGTTATTGAAAGATTATAAGAACAAGGCATTTTAGTCAGAACATCTAGTGTGGCCAATAGTCCAATATTTTCAGTTAGGAATAGTGGTTGGTGGGACTGCAGACTGGTACAAGATTTAAGGGCAGTAAACAAAGTTGTAGAGAGCCAAATCCCTGTTGTGTCCAATCCAGCAATCATACTTATCCAAACATCCAATAATGCTACACATTTTACTGTGATTGGCTCATGCTCTGCATTCTTTTCTATTCCATTACATGTTGATTGTCAATATCTCTTTGCCTTTACTTTCAGAGCGGTTCAATATAAATGCTCTAGACTTCATTGATAGTCCTAGTACATTTTCCCAAGCATTATATAGCTGTTTACAGTCTTTTCAGCCAGTCAAAGCATTTGTACTTATACAATATGAAGATGATTTGTTATTGTGCTTTTGCTGTATGCCATCTCTCACAAACAGGATACAAAGTATCAAAGGATAAATTCTAACTTTGTTTGACTAAAGTCAAATATTTAGGCCATTGCCTTACGCAAGGTCTAAGACACTTAACCACAGATAGAATACATGCTATATAAAATATAATCTTATCCCAAAACCAACAACAAGTTTGTACATTCCTTGGGAAGTGTGAATACTATAGGTCATGGATACCAGGATACTCCAGCTTGGCCCAACCACTACAAGAACTAGTGTCCTCATCCAAACCAGAAAGGGTCAGTCATACAGACGAGACAGAACAAGCCTTCCTGGCTCTTAAAGAGGCCTTTACACATTCCCCAGCACTAGGCATTCCTGATTACAGGAAATCTTTCGATTTATATTGTACAGAGTCTGATAGATGTGTAGGAGGGGTACTTACACAGAAAAATGGTTATGCAACTAGACCAGTTGCATATTATAGTATGAAATTAGACAGAGTAGCCCAATCGCTTCCTGTATGTTTGAGAGTGGTGGCATCTGCTGCTCTTCTGCTTGAAAAGACTGATGACATTGTATTGGGATATGACTTGACTCTGTATACACCTCATTCTGTAACCACACTTTTGAATTTGAAACAAACAAGACATGTCATCTGCAAGGTTTACTAAATGGGAATTAGCCCTTATGGCACCTCCCACCATCACTATTAAAAGATGTAAAACATTGAATCCAGTCACATACTTACCTTGTGTGTCTCAGTATACACAAAGGGGCGAAGGTGAGGAAGAATTCAATGTATACACAGAAACACATGATAGTTTAAAGTATATAGACCAGACATTTACTGCGAGACCTGTTATATGTGATGTTCCATTAGAAACAGTAGAGTTAACATTTTAAACACATAGGAGTTGTCACAGGCAAACGGAAACAGGAGGACTCTGCACATTATATGCATACATACACATAGTAGAGTCAGGTCCATTAGGCCCACCACATTCAGCACAAGTAGCTAAACAAATAGCATTCACAAGAGCCTGTGAATTGGCTGAGAATAAAAATGTTAATATTTACACAGATTTGAAATATGCATTTGGCGTAGTATATGACTTTGGTACTCTGTGGAAACTTAGAAATTTCTTAACAGTAGTAGAAACACCAGTGGCTCATTCACAATACATAAAAAGACTATTGGAAGCAATACACTTGGTAGAGAAAGTGACAGTGATAAATTGCCAGGCACACACCCATAACTCAGATCCAGTAGCAAGGGGCAAAAGTAGAGCAGATTAAGCTGTTAATGAAGCAGCAAGGCAGCCTATAAATCATTTAAAAGAATCATCAACAACTAATTTAATGCTTTTAAAAACTCTTAATGAACTGAAACTAATTGAGATGCAACAGTTGGGTTCCCTACAGGAACAATGTCTTTGGAAACAAAGGGTTGTGGTTAGGAGTCCAATGGACTATGGGAAGATGGACAAGGTAAATCAGTGGCTACAAAGGCATAACATCAAATCTGGTGGAAGCAGCTTATGCTATGACCCATTTAGGGTTAAATTTTATGTATGTAAATTAGTAAAAGCTTACTGGTGAGCACCAGGATTCTATTATCAGGCAAAGAAAAACACTGCTTCGTGCCTTATTTGTCTGAGAAAGAACCCATAAATAGCCATACCATCAGAGCCATCTCACATCATTTTTACAGAGGGCCAATTCCAAGTGATACAAATTGATTTCACCCAGTTACCAAAATGTAGAAACCTACAATATGCATTGGTATGCATATATGTATTTTCAAGGTGGGTTGATACCTACCCAGTTACAGCTAACATAGCTGTATTTATGGCCAAGAAATTGGTGCAATTGTCTGTAGGTATGGGTTCAGAAGAATCATTGAGAGCGACAGAAGCACACATTTTTTAGGGATTATTTTTCAAACAATGTGTAAATTAATGGGAATAGACAGTAAAATGCACACTCCATTGACCTCAAGCAAACGGTAACATGGAGAGGTTTAATGGTACCAGTAAAAACAAATTAAGCAAAATATTGGTCAAAATAAGTTTGACATGGCCAGAGGCATTGCCTCTGGTCCTCCATAGCATCAGAACCATGCCCAGAACACCTCTTTATCTATAGCCATATGAAATATTGTTTGGAAAGCAACCACATATAATGGTAGACCCACAGAGGGATTTAAAGTATATAAAATAATGAGGTTACGGTTCAGTACCTCATAAAGATGAGCAAACAACTAAAAAGACAGCAAGAAGGTTTAAAACGTTTGTCACCTGAGATGCCTTAAAAGAACTGTCACAATATTGAACCAGGAAAATATTTTATGGTGAGGAATTTCTTACTCTCTGGTTGTTTACTAAATCGTTGGGAATGACCTTATCAGATATTGTTGACTACAACTACATGTTTAAAGGTGGCTAAAAATGATACTTGGATTCATTCAACACACTGCAAGAAAGTCAGCGAAGAAAAAAAAGCCAGCAGACAAGCCTACAGAAAAAAAAGTGTACTAACAACTCCAGAGTTTGTTCCATGAGACCGAATCAAGAAGATTAATGGACTGGCGAGCCTAGCCAAAACTTGGCTGTTTTCTTTCTTCTTGTTATTCAGGTATTCTCAACAACTTTCAAAGAAGATTCTGAAAGTGGTGCTGGAAATGGTGGTATGCATGATAATAAGGTATCAAGCTTAATCAGATCCAGTGAATTACTCACTGGTAAATGATTGGTAAGAAATGTAGATAATGCATGTGAAGGGTTACGATCTAGTGAGTACTAGATGGTAATAAGATAACAGAGTTAATTTCAATGCCATTAAATATGATGGAGATATTTGAATTACCTGATGGGGGACCAACAGATGAGAAATACAATACCACCAGGCCCCCACATCTTAAACTTTTACAACATGATTTAACCACTACAGTGACATGTTTAAATATTACACTTATAGGTTCTGGAGAACTGGGAGGTGTCATGGGTGAAATGGCATGTAGCATACTCTGTTAGGGCAGACAGAAAGGCAGTGGATACTAAGTTGATAGATGAAATGAAAAACAAATCAGATTATGGTAATATGGGATACATAGGCACCCCAGTCAAAATAGAAATTGGGAAGGAACAATAAAAATACTGTAATATAACCATACAATCTGAAACCTGTTTAGAGCAAATGGAAGAAATTGGTAGAGGTAGGTTTAGAAGAATACTGTGCTTGAAAGTCTTACCTTATATCTTGCCAGATGATATTTATTACATTTGTGGATGAAGGGCATTTAAATGGTTGGTTCCAAATTCAGTAGAAAAATCGTAATTGAGGAAACTGGTTCCGGCAGTTGTAGTTATGACCCATGATCAAATGCTAACAGTACATACCAGACCCTCCAAATTACATAATCAGACCCAAGCGGAACTATAAATTACAAATACATCTGGGTACTGGCACAACTGGTTGATAATATAACTGATATATATGATGACTCATTCAGGTATATGGCCAAAGAAATGCAAGTGTTCAAAACGGAACTGGTACAACACAGCTAGTATTGAATTATCTAACCTCAATCACAGGAGGATATTGTGTAACTTTAGATACTAATTTTAGAGTTAAATTCTGTACCTATATCACAAATGAGACAGATAACACTGAAGATATAATAGAATCTAAAATGGAGGAAGTTGCTCAACTAAAGGAAAACTTTGCTATTAATCATAATGCCACATTAACTAAACTAGGTGAATAAATAGGAGAGTGTTTTAGAGTGTTTGCTGGTTGTAGCCAGCAAATTGGTTCAATTGATTAGGGGATGGGTAAAGGATGTGTTTACAACTATAGGTAGATTATTATTATGGATCCTCAGTGTTCTATTAGGAATATGGGTTCTTGTCAAATGTGCACCTAAAATGTTAAATTGTTGCAGATAAGTAACTACTCTGAAGATGTTCGTGACCAGTCCGATGGATGTGATAACAAAGAGAATTGCACCCAACTCTACATCAGTCCCTTAGTCTACTAGCTGGACAATGGCCAGGTCTTCTAACATTGGTCACCTCTAATAACTTAAAGGACAGGGTTATATACACAAGGCTCCTCTCCTTAATCTCATTACCTCATTAGACCATGAGTTTAGCCTAGGAGCAAATATTTGACCTTGTTGGCAACACTCCCCTGCAAACTTTCCGAGACTTCACCTGTCCCTATGCAGGAGAGGTGTGACAAATAGGCCTCTTTGCCACAGATGATTCACTTATTTTTCAATAGACCACTTAAGGGTAATTAATATCAGATAAATAATATGATGTGATATTTCAGTAAAATGTTTTGTTGTGTCCTGACATTAGCCATTCATTGTTCTAAAAATTAAGAAAAGTTGTGTTACTATAATATCCACAGGTTCCACATTGCAGGCCAGTGTGGACTGTACAATTTACCAGGGAAGGAAAAACAACATATATCATTTTTGAAATATACATGTAATCTGCACTAGGTGTGTCAACACTGGAAAGTATGTGTATAAACTGTAAATAATAATAAGACTTTGGTGAAAGAAAATATTAAAAATTATGTCTTTGAAGCTGAAAGAGGACAAACATAAAAATAAATGTAATAAAAACTGTGTTTGCTAATGATACAACTACATTTAAATTCATAAAAGATGTTAAAAATGTATCTTGACAGCAGATTTCTTTTAAAGTCTCTGCTATTGTGTTTTATATGTGATCCATTTTTGTTAATCTATATTTTGCTTACCTTGTTTTGTTATTTTTTTTTATAAATGTAGAATTGCACATTTCAATGTGCATCATGAAAACCCAGAACAAGAATTCTATTTCGCACATATACAAAATGCTTACCATGACTTGGATGAGTTGCAGGCAGCAGCTTCACATTTAAGAAGCTGCTGGCTGCTTCTCCTTCATATCACTGTCTGTCTCTCTGTGTTTGGACACCGCGGGGGATAAGAAACCATTGAATAAGTGACATTATGTCACTCATCCACAGAGTTTGGTGCTTTCTAATCATTGGCTTCCTAGGCAACCACCTAGGTTCTACTAATGGCAGCACCAGCCCTGCATTCATGACAAGGGAACTAATTCATTTTGATGACAATAAAGAGCTCTGAGTCAGCCAACCTTAATGGCATCTCCAAAAGATACTGTGCTGTATTTCATGAGTGAAGGTATCACACGTATGCTTAGAATTTAATTAAATTGTTTGAATTATGATGTCAAGGAGGAGCAGAGTGTTTTGCTAAAGGAGTCTCCATATGAATAACTGCAGACCTTTTTCACCGTCAGAGAGATTACACTGTTCTTAAGTCTCCTGGCTGTTTACACATACCAGCCACACTGATGTGACTGCTTCTTTGTAGTTAACTGTTTACACAAATTTATTTTGGGAAATTCCACTAGACTGGATCAAGATTTCTCATAAATCATTGAATCTACTGCTTGTGAAATGATAAAATCAGTGTAGTCATTCTTCTGTGATGGTCATTATAGAACAAACAATTTGTTGACTTACATTTTTTTTTTTATTTATTTATTTTAGATCTTAGGCTGGGCTAACTAAATGCGAAGTTTATATTTTAGAAACAATAGTGTGATATTTTTTAAATAAAGGAAATAGTTGAAATAATACCTGGCAAATGTGTGACTCAGGGTACATATTTACTGTAGCATGGTTTAAAAATGTCAGAATGCCAGACTGCAAGCTGCTGTCCAGAAATTGAATGTAGACCTAATTGTCTGTTACAACCACCATCATTCATACACTCTTTGATTTATTCATCCTGCAAAGTGGATGTAATGTTAAAGCTGTAACAACTGGCATGATGTATCTCAGAGAGGCAATAAAGTACAAAACGGACCTGTTCCCACAAACACAATCTGTTCTCTTGGCTTCCTGATTTTAATGAACTCGAGATATTTTCGAGACTCAGGGAAAATCTAATATTATAAAAATGACATCATATATCTATCTTTAATAATACACAATGGATTTCAGATCCCACTGTTACAGACTATACATCATTCCTAGATCTGTAAAGACCTCAATGCAAAAGAAATGAAAAGCATTTAGGATATCGTCATCTTTGGATCTCTTTGCAGCAGCATGACTTAACTTTCAATGAGTAAAACATCATTGGAAAAAATATATTTTTTAAAGTTTTAGTCTAGAACTAGTTTAAGACTAGAACTGTGTGACCACATGTAAGCGATATGCACACATATCTCCCATGTACCTGGCATGTAGGGTGTACATCTGTGTAATGTTGCGGCACTCCTCTCAATGGAGGTTGTGCAACTAGTCTCCCATGAGTTTTAAATGTTGTTGTTGCATGTCTGGCACATTAGTGATGAGCCTGTGCACTATTTTAAGTCTACAGACAACAACTCCTGGAGAAGTGCGCCATGGAAATCGAACATAAGCAGTGCTTCATGGCTACAGACAGATAAATATGCCCAAACTTGTTTAAAATCTTCTATGAAGGAGGATATCTGTAAATATATGACAATGTAGAGTACACTTAGCTACATAAACATGGAGGAATAAAAAGGGAAAGTACTGATTGGAGTTTGTTATAGGTCACCTTGAATAAACGATTAAAATATTTTTTTTACTGCAAATGTAAAGTGCAGAAAAGAATAATGTAGGGGATTTTAACTATCTTGATATACATTGGGACAATCAAACTAGTGAAGGAAGACAATTGTTATTTATTTTAAAAGACAACTACATTTCGCAATTGATAGAAGAAACCACCAGAATTGGAGCACTGCTCTACTTGGGCTAATAATCGCAGGATGTACTCTGGTCCAGATTACATTCGCTCACATGAGCTGAAGGAACTAAATTCAATAATGGATAGTCCATTATTTCCCATATTTATGGATTCCCTCAACACTGGGTCGGTGCCATATGAATGGCCGAATGGAAATTAAATTAGAGACTAGAAATTAGAGATTTGTAAGTCTGACTTTGTGGGTAAAGTTCTTGAAGAGATTCTGAGGGATACAATTCAGATATATAATGTAGGAAATAATCTGATAACACAGTACCATCATTCTTTCATGAAGCACTAGACATGCAGCATATGATTACTTATTACACAGCAAATGCGATTACTTTTTGTAAAGAGATAAGTTTAGAACTGATTGTTGGTAGAGCAAATGTTGTGAAATATTTGTATTTTGATAAAGCATTTCATACTGTAAAACATAACAGTCTGGTACTTAAGGTAAGTGGGAAAAGTATCTGCAGAATCTGTAGAGCCGCACAATAAACAAAAGAGAGCATAATACGGAAAAGTAAGGGACAAGAGAAACAATAGAATCCATAAAAATCAATGTAAGAGACAATAGATAAAGCAACTACATAAGAAGACTAGAAGAAAGGAAACATTACAAAAGATTATAAGAAGATAGGAGGTAGAGAGGGCCAAACTTGTAGTGTAGGAGGTAACTTTCAAGAGGATTAGGGAAGTAAACGGATAGGATGTATAGTAGACAAAGAGAAGTTATAAATATAACAAATTCAGTAAATTTAATAATGGTGTTACACAGGTATCACTATTGGGCCCTGTGCTCTTTATTATGAACTTCTAGATGGACTAGACAGTAATGTGTCCAAATTCACTGATGAGACTTGCAAGTCATGAAAACTTAGAATAACAATTTAGTTGCTAGTTAGACTACATCTTGTAGGGTATGGTTATTAATAGAGAACATGATAGTAACTGGATATAGAAGGCTGTAAATAAAATAGCAAACTGCATTGGACTTGCTTGATGATCATCATTCTCTTTGTCTCAGAAACGTAACAAGTTCAGGATCAGCCTCTGTCTCTTTGTCTCATTCAACATCTTTCATGTCATTAACAACATTTTCAACTTCCTCAGAAGCAAACTCTTTGCCTGTGCTTGTTTGTTTGTACCAGTCAATCTCTTGGTGACCCCAAGATCTGTATCCAAGGAAGATGCAAAGTCTTACTTTATGGCATGCTGGCAGAGTGGTGGCTGGTAGAAAGCAGGAATCTCCACTGCTTTCTAGCAGTTCTGGTCTTCTTCCTCTTTCTCTGGTGCAGTGAGCCGGTACCATGCAACAGCATTTCTGTTGGATTTTCCCTTTCTGTACTTGATAGTATAAAGGAAGTATCTTTGCTCAACTGCACCTAGTCAAGGTGTCTGAAGGTATGCCAATGAATTATTGTCTGTGAAGACTACAAATGGAGTAAAGGTACTCCTTGGATACTCCTTGAATTTTTCAGTGACAGACCACACCAACGCCAGTAATTCCAACTTAAAAGCGCTGTCATTTTCATCGTTCTCTTGATCTTTCTGAGGCTTCTACTGGCATAATCAATCACCATTTCATTTCCTTCCTGGACTTGTAGTAATACTGCTCCTAAGCCTCTTGTACTTGCATCAGTATACACATGGAAGGGTTTCTCATAGTCAGGGTTGGCTAACAATGGAGCTTCAATAAGGAGAGTCTTCATTAAGCTGATTGACACTTGATGGTGCTCCATCCATATTATGGGACCATTCTTGTGCTGCCCTTTCCCAGGCTCCCCATGCCATAGTTCATACGAAGGGAGAGCCACCTTTGCTAAAATTTTCCACAAATCTCCTAAAAATTCCTATGAATCTGAGGAAGCCTGGGACATCTTCACTATGTTTCGGTGTTCGCAAAGATAGCAAAATAAGACAGTAGCTGGTGATGAATGTAATAATTTTTTGCAGGACAAACACTAGTAGCAGTATCAAATAGAATCCAAGCATGCAGGAAATAAACCCCACTTAGTCCAGGCATTAAAAAACACAATCTGGGTGTGGCTGGGTGAGAGGAAATAGTCTCTAAACTAATACTGGTTATGCAGGGACCAAGGACACTCACGATGTGGATGATAAGACATCTACAGGTTCTGCAGGGTTAAAATACTGCTTTATAGTTATGACCACTAGACCCAATCCTGGCCTTACACCAGACTACAGTCTCTGATTTTGGTCGTAAAACTACAGGTCTTCTGTCAGCAATTCTGACCTTCCCCACTTCTTCATCAGCATTTACAAACTTCTGTTGCCCCTGTAGGACCCAAATGCTTTGTTGGAGAGCTCTTTTATCTGGAGGGGCAACTGTCTGCAATTTTTCTTTTAATACATTTATCAGTTCTTCTAGACAATTCTGTAGAATATTCATTCAGACTATTATCAAAGGTAAATTTTCATGTTGAACATCAGTAAGGGTACAGCCTTGTTTTGGGAGCACTGCTTGTGCAACTTTTAGGTTATCCTCCCAATAGACTAAATACAGCCAAGCTGAAGGCAGCAGAACCATCTGTCCTTCCTCCCAATGCTGCTTGAACTTTCTAGTTGGATAGTGGTGACTTGTATGCCTGTATCAAGTAGAACTGGAATGACAATCCCATTAATCTGGATTTCTATAATGGTGCATCTCCATTGGTATCAAGGCCACCACTTTCCTGGGGGCAGATCTATTGGTGGTGATACTCCCAAGGGTTGGTCCTTAGCCTTGGGGTCTCGAAGTATAGAGACTCCTGTCACCTACATATATGTTCAACATGGCCACTCCTATTACAGTATTGGCAGATAGGTACCCCTAATCAAACTGGTCAGAGGAACACCTACCAGTATTTTGGGGAGGATCCCGCCAAGCATAATTTGGCTGCCTCCACTCCAAATGCTATTCTGTTCCTTACTTGTCCTGTGGCTGATGCATCTCCTTTAGGCCTTGAGCCAACTCAGCAAATTGTTCCTTTAACGCATTATTAAAATTGGAAACGTTGGTATGCACACCTTGAATGTCAACTTTCTTCGGCACAAGTGCGTTCATCTCCCCTGTCGAACTGGCTCCTGTCAAGCATCTTTTGTCCTGATATCCCAGCAGTTTAAGGAAATAGACTTCTTGAACTTGACTGGGCAATTTGTCAGCATTTTGTTTGTTACAGATATCAGCAAAATCCTGATATTGAACAGACAATTGTTCATCAACAGCAGAGGAGGACACTGAGACCTGACTCTCTTTTTGCATGACAAGATGGACCACACTGACAGTATTTTGAAAATTATGGTTTGAGACTCCCTGTTAAAGAACGGGTTAATGATAATGAACTAAGGGAGACCCAATGTTATGGGAAATGTTGGAGAAGAGATGAGAAAAAAGTAAGTTCCTCCTTATGATTGACAAGTTCTGTCTCATGTGTGATGGGACCAGAATTCAGAGGGGATCCATCAACTGTCTATTAATACAGGAGTCTTTCCTTCTAGAAATGTGATATGGTGTTTTATAACATAATCTATATCCATGAAGTTACCATTGGCTCCAGAATCCAGCATTGCCATGCTTGAAATAAGTCAAGACTTTATCTGAAGTTGTATTAGAATTAAAAAATGTTTTTTTATTCTTTTGTTCTCTCTATCAGTTGTAAATAGTGAAGAGATTTGAGGAATAATGGCATTCAGTTGATTTGAAAAGCATGAAATAATAAATTACTGATCAGTTCTCTGTACAGCGCTGCGGAATTAGTGGCGCTATATAAATAAATGGTGATGAATGGTGACGATTGTCTCAATCAATAAATATTATCCAAAGTGATTACTGTTGTTCCAAAGCACAAAAGAGATTTATTAGCAAAATTAAGCAGAACACAATGATAATACAAAGTACAACTGATATATACGCTGCGCAGCCATGGATCCAGAAACAGCTCGTCAATCCTGATGTCTGTTGGCAAAAAGAGACTGTTCCTAAATCTGAGGCTGCTTTAAGGTACAAAAAACACTGATGATGTCACAGAATATACACAGATAACACTAGGTGGTTTTCATTGATCCCGGGTTAAACATGTTCCAGTAGACAGCTGGTCATAGGTCAGTTCATTAGATCTTCTCCAAAAGGAGGGAGCTGCTCACTCCAGCTGTTGCCTACGTGTCTTCCCAACGAAGAACCAGTTTAAACTGACCCATAAGAAGAGTGCTTTTGTGCATTAATCTCATAACTTGCGATCGCTACTCTGTCAAAACCGGGTTAATGCTGGTGAAATAAGCTTCAATATGAGACTAAACTCTTTACATTTTAGAGGACCAGAACCATAAATACCTTTACTTTAATATTATCTTATAAATAACCTAAATTTATAAATTCATTTATTAAATTATTGAGTGTGAATTGGAACTATTAGAAACTGTGTACTATTTACAAGTGAAAATGTGAAGTATGTGTTATTAATCCATGTGATTGCGTCATTACACGTGGCATACTCATTACAATCGCACAGTAAACCAATATTAGTCCATTTAGCCGACTTCATACAATTATTTGACTTTCACACTCTTTAAGTTTCATAAATGTAGCGGCTGTCTTGCGAGGTTGTTGTAATCAACTAGATACTTAGGGCCTGAGTCATTAAGTCACATATCTGCTGATTTTGAATGCATCACACACAAAATCAATCTGCGCATGTCCATAACCGAAAGCGTAGCCCTGTCAGCTCCTTCTTCATGCACAAAGGACATTTACTACAGCCTACGATTTCGGGAGGGAACGTGGCTGGGAAAGAACGTTTGGCTGTATTCAATTTACAGTTAGAACATACCAAGCTCGAGCGCAGGCAGTCACATCTGAATCAAGGTCTGGGCATCTCTAAGTTACCTGTTTTTCTGCTGTATCTCTTGCACCAGCTATATGGCTAGTCAAAGTCCTGAGGCCTAGTAATGTCAGTATCATATGCATGCTATAACATGTAATTGCAATCAGGAGCAACTGTAAAAATGTCTGTTATGTACAGTAGACATTAAGGACAGCCTAATAATTTTTTTTCCAAAGGATTTTTTTTTTTACATTTCCATGTATAATTATAAATTACTATATTATTGACAGGTAACATTAATTGCTTAATATTTTATTTTGTTGAGATTTTATATTGCACATAGGTATTGAACGTATACTGCAGTGTCTGATCTAGTAGAACAGAGTAAGCCTACACACGTAGTCAACACTACTCATATCTTTAGATAACTTTTTTGTTGACTTTGGGAGTATGCAGAGCTGATTTAAATGTGGTTTTAAACAAACACATAATGCACTCAGTGGACTTTTTGCTTCTATCAAAGTGGAAGCAATACCAGGGCATCATCGTAGATCAACAATAAAACAATAAAAGAATACAACATATTTTTGTATATCTGTCAGAAAATAAGAATGATGTATTGTAAATCAAAATGCATATTTCTTTGATTAACAAAAAACCTCTTTATCTTTTACGACCACCTGAAAATTGAGCTGGTGGTAATGGGAGTGAGTTGATGTACTGTAGCTGAAACTGCTACACCATGAACTTCTTGAAGACAAGTCTGTAGTTCTGTAATAACTCCATTTTGAAAAGTTATCTGATTTTTAAGTTCTTGAACATTTATTTGCAACTCAGTTACCTGCTGGTTTTGTGATTGAAAGTTATTCGTAAACTGGGTCTCAAGTCCTTGAAATTTTGCGGGAAATGCCTGTAGCTGTCTTGAGGCAGAATGCTAGTGAAATCCAGATCTGAAAGTTGCTGTAAAGCAGTTTGTTCTGTATCGGCAGACTCCATCATTTTGGTCTTGTGTATCCTGTCACACTACTGGTAGCACAGATGGAATCTAATAGCCAGTTAGTTCTAAAGTAAACAGGATTTATTTTGATATACAAATCTAAAGTATCCAACAAGTGAAGTCAGTTGTCTCAAGGCAGAAGTATCCATACTTGCCAACTCTCCCATTTTGCGAGAGTCTCCCGGACTCCCGGGCGAGTGTGGAAATCTCCCGCATCTGGATAATTCTGCCCACTTCCTAGTGAAGTGTGCAGAATTAAGTCCCAAACGCCGAGATTCCTGGTGAATCGCAGCGTTTGGCCCCGCCCCCACTGTCAAATGACGTGTTTTGCGTCATCACATCATGGGGGTGTGTCCAAAATAACGCCATTTTGGAGCCCCCCCCCCCCCGTTACGCCCACCTCCTCCGCAGGCTCCCGAATTTGAAGAACTGAAAGTTGGTAAGTATGGAAGTATCTAACAATTGAAATCAAAATCACAAAAGAGAGCAAGGCTCTGTGGAAACATCTAGGTCAGATTCAAACACAATACACAAGCAAAGTGTCATTTATAGGCCCAAACAGGAAATGAGATCCAAGATGGAATCTTTATCAGATAGTCCCGGCCATCTTGGATAAGTGCTGTTCTATGTTTCAAGTTCATAACAGAGATGCGGATCTTCATGATACAATCCTGACCATCTTGGATGAGGACTATTTTAAGGACAGCTTTATAACAGTCCCAACTGTTGCCTAGCAGCTGTGGTCTTTCCTCTGGTCTGGGTTGGGCAGGCGGAGATCCTGAAGAATGTAATCTGGCAGTTTGGCTCTGGGTAATGGAGTTGAGACATCGCAACTCTTGGCCATCTCCCCAGTCCAGATAGACCCTTGCTAAAGGCACTTCCCTTTCCAGTCCTTCTGCCGCAGTAATTTTGGCAGTGCGACCTTGCACTACTATGACACGATCAATAAGATTGGGGTTCACTACAATGATTGAGGTCCACAAGTCTCTGAGTCCTTCTCCATGCTAGGCTCCCACTTGGACTGGCTGCAGATTCCTCCACATGTTTTGGGGGGTCTTTGGTCCAAACTAGTGACTCTATCCGCCAAGTTACCATCAATCATGCCACAAGCCATTGGCTGGCAGGGGTGGAACCAATCTCTACATGCTCACCTTTGCCAGTTAGACAAGTCAGCTGGGCTCCAGGACTCTGATTAATGGAACTAGTCTGGGGTGCTGGAGCTGTCATCGTCGGGTGACCGGTTTTCCAGCAGTCATAGCACTTGACTCCCGTAGTCTCTGACAATTCCCAGGGACAGGGCTGTGCGGCCACTGGCGAGAGGTATCGGGATGATTGGATACTTGCTTTTGGGGTGAGTTGAAGACAGGTGTCTCCCTGATTGTAGAGTCCTTTGGGGTTGGCTGGTAACACGGCACTTCTGCCGGTGTGCCCTAACCGCCACAAACTGATCCGTCAACTGGACAGCTTCTTCCAAGGTGGCTGGCTTCCTGTCCAGCACCTGTTCTTATGCCTTTAATGCACACCGGCGGTTAAACTGCTCATGGCACATTAAGTCTACTATCTCTTTCATGGTCTTGGTGCCAGCTCCACTCACCCACTTCCTGGTGGACTCCCTTAACAGGTTGTCAAACGCCTCATCAGTGGTTTGGAGGTTCTTGACAAGGTGCCAGGACTTAACCTTTTGGCACTGCATGCCTGTTACTAATCAGCACCCATTAGTCCTCTAGCACTAATGTTTAACCCATTTGGCACAGCAGCATTGAGTATTAACCCATTTGATGCTGCAGCAACCATCTTGAACATGTGGGAGGTGAAGAGGACCCGACTACAGAGGTAGAGGGATTATAAAATCTGAGCAGACACAGCTGGGTCTTCACGGTATCTTCGAGGGCTTGTTCAATGAATTGGTTCACCAGTGTCTCATCGTTTCGTCAAACTTCATTGGGGTTGCGGACCTGAATGGCCCTCAGTGCCTTCAGTAAACTGAAGTGAAAGTCGCAGAGTGGCTCTCCTGGCTGCTGCTTCCTGGCATAAAAGAGCATCCACAGTTCTGATACGGTTCAGTATCAAAGGTGATAGTGACTGGACATCGCCTGAGTAGCTTTGGAATCAAGGGGCCCAAAAATAGTATAGCATGGTGATTGAGTTAGCAGCAGTCATAACTGAATTTCCCCCTCACAGGACATATGTTTCTTTCTGCAGGTTGCACTTCATTGCCTGTTGGTGACACATCTTGTGACATCTTATCTGTGCTGAGTGGATGGCTTGCTTTGCTGTTTTATCCTGTTTGTGATGTCAAGACAGATGTGGTACCCCAGTAAAAGTGAGCTGATAGTGTATGATGAATAAACATAGCAGATTGTGCCTTGTTATAGCACAGTTTGTGGAATAGGCTCCTGCTCCGGTACTCTGACTTCAGAAGCACTATCTCTTCTTCACTTCCACAACACCATAGCAGAGAGGCAAGGATTCTCCCCCTAGACAGAATCTACATTAAATTAAATAGATGTACAAAGGTTAGAGTTTGAATTATTCACTGTTTTTTATTAAACTGCACTTGGTTAAAACTCCAGCCACGATGGTAAAGGCAGGGTTAAATTGACCTAAGGACTCAAAAAACAGTAGTACACTATACTTCAGCTATGACTCATTCTTAAGACAATATAAGTATGCAATGGAATCAGCATAAAACAGAATATTAGTTTTGCTCAGAACAATACTTAACTCTGGATAATGCAAGGCTTGTGATTTTAACTCTCTGGATTACTTGCTGTAAACATCTCTTATAGCAGTCAACTTTAAGCAAGGATTTCTGTTATGCTACACACAATCTTATATCAAGGAGTATAAACTGAATTATTCTAAACTTTAATGTGCAGACTGAGACCCTTGTTGTTTTGCAAAGTATGGAAATAAAAGAGTGTGCCTTTCTCTTTCTGTATTAATAGACAAGTGTTGCAGTGCTGTTAATGCAATGTCTCTTAAGTGAACTCCACTTGTCAGTTGAATCAACACTAACTAATGTCCAGAAGTATAATAAGGGTTTAAGTGTGTGCAATAAATACATTTCTCACCAATTTGAGAATTTCTCTGAATCTGCTACTCTTTCAGAGGGTCTTGTCAGAATGTTTCTGTCTGTTTATAGCCATTTCATTGTCTTTCTTAGGCTGGGTACACACTACAGATTTTTCAGCCGATTATCGGGCCAATCACACGACCGTTCAATCTGATATTACATTAATGTGTATGCTCCAATGATGAACGACTATCGTTCCAAACCACATTGTATTGTTTGATTCAATTTTTAAACAATGTTGTTCCGATTTTGCAGGCTGTATGCACTCATGACCAGCAGTGTAGGCAGATCACTCTGGAGTGTGCAGAGTTACAATCTTTTCAGCAGATGGTGATGACAGATGAAGAGCCTAGATCTGAAGGTAAATCTTGTAAAACATGTTTAGTGTGTCCACATGTATCTTAATGAGCAAAAAGGGGAGGGCGCAGAAATAATTATACAACAGTTGATAGTATGTTAATGTTTATAGCTCTTTTTGGATGATATAAATGGTGTCAAAATAGGAGGTTTCAGCATGAGAGAGGTTAAATGGTCTTACCCTATATGACCCTGATCGCTGGTCCCGATATACTGGACTTTTTCAAGGATCCTTGAAAAAGTCCAGTATATCGGATGAAACACGTTGGTTTAACTTTGACACAACTCAGCAACCGTAGTTTGTATTACATCATCCTGCTTGCTAAGTGCGGCGGGACGGCTGGCTATCAAAACGCTAAGAAATAGAAATAGGATTTTATCAAAATAACTTGTCCGGATAATTCCTGGAGTAACCATCAACTTCATAACAAGTTCAGCCACCGCTGACTGTCAGAGCTATAGAAGAAAACTAATTGGATCGAGTCCCGGGACCAGCGATCAGGGTCATATAGGGTAAGACCATTTAACCTCTCTCATGCTGACAGCTTTTTTGAAACCTCCTATTTTGACACCATTTATATCATCCAAAAAGAGCTATATTTCTGCGCCCTCCCCTTTTTGCTCATTAAGATTTTATTTCTAGAGGTGCTGCACTATTTGTATGAGAGCGCTTTTCTTTTTATCTATTTATGTCCACATGTATCGTCATGCTGATCGGGACTTTTTTTTCCAATTGTTGGTAAAATCATTAATGATATCACATTGGGAGAAATTTCCTGTAATGTGTACCCAGCCTTACTCTTTTCTGGCAGTTTCTTCTCTCTGCTTAACTTGCTCCCTCTGCTTCTGATTTCTAACAGGGTCCCTCTTCTTAGTGACACCGTATTCAAACTCACTGTCACCAAAGCCGGGGAGCACTGCAGAGGGGCCAGACTTGGCTGTGCTGGAACGGAGTTCTGGTAAATAGAGCCCCTTTTCTTTGCCTACTAGCCAGTGATGTCCTCTCTTTGTCTCCTCTTCTGAGCCCTCTTCATGGGCACTGCTCCATGGGTGCTCCACGGGCACTCTTCTGTATTTAGCACCTCATTTTAGCATTTTTACACATTTTTTTGGGCCGCATGAAAATGCTGCTCAAATAAGATTTGTAACACTGCACATGTGCACAGCTTATGCCAGAGCCGAATTTACACCTCATGGGGCCCTAGGCAAGATATCGGTTTGGGCCCCCCCTTCACACACACAGTGGCCCCTCGCATACACATAATACATGCACGCAGTGGCCCCTCACACACACGCACATAATACACGCACGCAGTGGCCCCTCACACACACACACAAAATACACGCACGCAGTGGCCCCTCACACACATAATACACGCACGCAGTGGCCCCTCACACACACACACACACACACACATAATATACACACACAGTGGCCCCTCACACACACAATACACACAGACAGTGGCCACACACACACAATACACACAGACAGTGGCCACACACACACAATACACGCAGACAGTGGCCCCACACACACACACACACACGGGGCCTGATTAAGGGTTTTGGCCGCCCTAGGGTAATACGGCCGCAGGCCCCCCCGAATATATAAGTGTATAGGAACACTCCTGAATATGAATGTTCAGGTGTATTCTCCAGCATTCAAATTTAGACAGATTGTGCCATTGTCTCTTACCTGTTCTTGCTCTTCTCTCTTGCAATTTTGTTATCCTCTCGCTGGCTTCTGGAAAGTTGGTGTCCTGTTTTGAAAATGCAAAAATTTATTATAATGCAAAATGTTAACAAACCCTGAATGATTAGGCCCTTTAGTTAAAACAAAACACTCCATTATGGCCAGCTAAAAGTACCCCATTGTACAGGCATATATAAGCAATATCTAAATATTTGTGGTCAATCAAATACAAACCTCTACCAGCCCCATCTCACTAATATTTAGTATTCTAGTGATTGCTAAGACCAAAGAGAGCATCCATGTGTCCACCACATAATCATGAGATTATGCCCTCCAAAGCTGCTCTATTTTTTTAAATAACCACTGCAGCCATTTTCCTTAACCACTCCCCCCCCTCAGCCTTTAGCCCCTGCTGCAGCCATTTTCTTTAATCCCCCCTACAGCCATTTTCCTTACCCCCCCCACCCTGTATCCATCCCCCCTGCAGCTATTTTCCTTACCTCCACTCTGTAGCTATCCCCCGTCACATCAAAACTCCCCCAGTCACATATATCAGCCCCCCTCCTCTGCCCTCCTTCACACATATCAACCTCTCTCCCTCCCTATAGATTTGTATGACAGTCCCCCCTATCCCTCCCTATAGATATGCAGGGCAGTGTCCCCCCTCTCCCTCCCTATAGATATGCAGGGCAGTTCCCCCCCTCCCTATAGATATGCAGGGCAGTTTCCCCCCCTGTAGATATGCAGGGCAGTCCCCCCCCTCCCTATAGATATGCAGGGCAGTTCCCCCCTCCCTATAGATATGCAGGGCAGTTCCCCCCTCCCTATAGATATGCAGGGCAGTTCCCCCCCCCTCCCTATAGATATGCAGGGCAGTTTCTCCCCCCCCCCTCCCTATAGATATGCAGGGCAGTTTCTCCCCCCCTCCCTATAGATATGCAGGGCAGTTTCTCCCCTCCCTATAGATATGCAGGGCAGTTTCCCCCCCCCCTCCTATAGATATGCAGGGCAGTTTCCCCTCCATATAGATATGCAGGGCAGTTTCCCCTCCCTATAGATATGCAGGGCAGTTTCCCCCTCCCCTCCCTATAGATATGCAGGGCAGTTTCCCCCTCCCCTCCCTATAGATATGCAGGGCAGTTTCCCCCCCCCTCCCTATAGATATGCAGGGCAGTTTCCCCCCCCCTGCCTATAGTCATGCAGGGCAGTTCCCCCCCTCCCTATAGATATGCAGGGCAGTTCCCCCCCTCCCTATAGATATGGAGGGCAGTTCCCCCCCCCCTATAGATATGCAGGGCAGTTCCCCCCCTGTAGATATGCAGGGCAGTTTCCTCCCCCCTCCCTATAGATATGCAGGGCAGTTTCCCCCCCTATAGATATGCAGAGCAGTTTTCCCCCCTCTCCCTCCCTATAGATATGCAGGGCAGTTTCCCCCCCTCCCTATAGATATGCAGGGCAGTTCCCCCCCCTCCCTATAGATATGCAGGGCAGTTTCCCACCCCCTCCCTATAGATATGCAGGGCAGTTTCCCACCCCCTCCCTATAGATATGCAGGGCAGTTCCCCCCCCCCTATAGATATGCAGGGCATTTCCCCCCCTATAGATATGCAGGGCAGTTTCGCCCCCCTCCCTATAGATATGCAGGGCAGTTTCACCCCCCTCCCTATAGATATGCAGGGCAGTTTCCCCCCCCCTATAGATATGCAGGGCAGTTCCCCCCCCCCTCTCTATAGATATGCAGGGCAGTTTCCCCCCCCTTCCTATAGATATGCAGGGCAGTTCCCCCCCTCCCTATAGATATGCAGGGCAGTTCCCCCCCTATAGATATGCAGGGCAGTTCACCCCCCCTCCCTATAGATATGCAGGGCAGTTCCCCCCCCCTATAGATATGCAGGGCAGTTTCCCCCCTTCACTTACCTGTTGATGTGCCAGCGTCGCTCCTCAGATCAGCAGACAGGAAGTGAAGACGTCCTGCTTCCTGTCTGCTGCACAGCAACAGGCAGCCTAGCGATTGGCTGCCTGTTGCTAACCACTGACCACCAATGCTTTTGATCGTGGAGCACCAGACCCCCCTCCCCCGACTCACGGCATGCCCTAGTCGCGGGGGATGGGCCAAATTTATTTTTTGGGGGGGGTTTAAATTGCTCCTGTCCCCCCCCAGCTGGGCCCCCCGAGAGCCGCTAGGCCCTAGGCAGGTGCCTAGGTTGCCTAGTGGTAAATCCGGCCCTGGCTTATGCCTATATTTGAGCTAAGCATGTCTTATACTTGAATCCACTTCTGCTTGAAGAAGCATGTCAGGGATGCTCATATGTACGTTCAGCACAGAAAGAGCATGGAGACACAAATCAACCACGACCTTAGAGATGAGTGTAATTTTACTTACACATATGTTTAAGATACGCCTTTCAGAGTGCATATCTTTGCACATCGCATAGGCTTGTGCAAGTATCCAAGTTGATGATGACTGCTGCATCTTCGCATTTTACATATCTGTATGCTAGATTTAAAGTTGCACATATCTTAAGATACGTGCAACTCATACTACAGCTGCAAAAATGTAACTGTATGGATGCAAAAATCAATTTTTTACATGTAATTCTACAACTGGCCAATACTTTGATTATTTTAATTTTATTTTTGGCTAAAGTTTGAATTACAATGTGGGTTAAAGATAAAACACTTTCTCCAATGTCCTTTGGCAAGGAGACATTAAAATAATGTCCTTGTTTAAAATAGATGTTTGTTTATGGCTTACATTGCAATGTGTGTTGTCACAGCCAGAAACCCCAACAGGATCATTGGTGAAAAAGTTTCACCTGCTGATGGAACTAGTTGGATGGAGAAACTGAATTTCTTGCTAAGTAAAAGTAGATGCAGTGCGCTTAGTTTTGTAAAAATTATATCAGGTAAAGGGGTGAAGCGGGCACATTTTAGGGCCATTCTTTGCTGGGCAGAGGGTCGCAAATCCATTTCCACTATGCAAATATACTGGAAAAACTACTGCAAAAATACACTTTGTACCTGCTCAGAATAGGCATAGATAGGGTAATGTCCTCTACTTTTAATAGGATACAATGTACATTTCTAGGAGCACCTTGCCCAATATAATAAAAAAGTTTCAAACACTTAAAAGTGACATATATAATTAAGTGTGAAGTCCCCTCACTCTCATTATTAATGAATAAGGCTGCACCAAGCAATATTTCAGAAGAGAAATGCAAAGATTTAATTCAATGGAAAGTGTATTTAAAGTGGTAGGAGGGTGGACTTTATTGTGGCACTTAAACGTTGCAAGGTATGATTCTTTAGATTTTTCTACTGCCCCGTTAATCTAAGCGCACTTCTAGTCTGCCACAGTGTCTCCTGAGAGTAAGGCATAGACATATACCTTAAGGTGTTCTGGGCAGACCATCTAGACGCACTGCTGAAAAAACATTTGCGGTGGCCATTGAGTGTGCATTATAGGGAAATCCATGTAGAAATCTGTACTTCCAATTCCGCCAAAGAAACATGCTAATTCTGCCCCCAAATGTGAACTGAGGTGTATATTCCACTGAACAGCTTAAAGAAATGTAGCCCATCTCTAGCAGACATAGAGCACTGTTGCTCCACCATTACTAGTTAGCCATAGTACCGTTTTGTACGTCTGTGCCAACTATAATAAGCAACAACTAGTATTCCTCAGGGTACCATTTGTTGCTCCTAGTGGCCACAGCTTGACCTGAGAAGCTTTGTCTCTTTCAGCCTCAGCTCCTGGACATAATGCTATCTTACAGGGAGTTTGGTTTCAGTTCAGTAAAGCTGAGATATTAACTGGAAATAATTCTGTATATTCCTCAGCTCAGCCATCACTTACCACTAAGACAAAGCAAGTTGCTACACACAAGTAATGGATGTATCACATTGAGTATCTGCAGTTCCTGTTGTTGACTCTGTAGGAATCAAAATGAGCAAATTCCAGCTCTCCATAATGTAAGGGTGTGATGGATGGTTACAAATTGCATCCCCATTTCCTCAACTGATGGTTTTGTTACTTTCCTTTTATATCGTCATCTAAGTTACATACTGCTGTTATTTTATTGGGCTATTACAGGATTTATGTGAATAGTACCGAAATATCAACTTTATTCTCTCCTGTAATTTTTATTTTAGGTTAATATTATTTTTTTTAATTTTTAAGGATGTTTCAAAAAAAGAAAATTAAAGAAAAACAGTAAATAATTATAACATTTTAATATTACATTATTTAGGTTGTTAAGTCACAGTTAGATAACATAAAATTAATTTTGATTCCTAAAGGTTTATTTACTAGAAGATGATGGTTTATCATAAACTTTATTGTTTAGATCAACTAAATCTAAATAATATCTAATAGTGGGTGTTCACACACACTAATCATTAACAAACCAATATGCATTTTAATTTCTAATCTGTTTTGGACATTTGTTTTTAAAAATGTTTAATCAATACTTATTAATGAATAAACCAGGAAGAAACACGTACAAACTCCCTTTAAGAATTTAAGTAATCTAAAATCTTGCATTATAGTTACATCTATTCTGATATTGTTTACTAGTAAGGAAAGTATATCACAGGCAATGTTTCTATAAAGTGTAAAGGATGGTATAAGAAACCAGTGGGGATTCAAAGTTCATGTACAATTAGGGAAGCTTGAACTATTTGAGCTAGTGTTAAAAAATGATATCAAAACAGCTTGGTTCAACTACCTCAATGATTTGGAATCTTGAAAATCTGTAAATTATGTGTTAACTTAAATTCAAAATTTGAGCTTGACGTTTCGGAGCTCACAGTTAAAAGGTGTTAAAATAAACTATAAAGTGTTGCCTTTTCTGCCTGTTTAAGATTAAATGGTTTTATTGTACATTACAAGCTTTATTTAATTCAAACAGTGAACATTACTGTGTTCAAGTTTCAAATTGAGGTTTCAATTTTCCATTCAACAAGATAACATTAAACACAGTCTACAATATAGCCAATTAATTTTGAACATGTTGAATTCAGCTCAAACATGGTTGAAACTGGTTACCTGGCTCAAATGTAACTCAAAAATTTGTTATTTTAAAATTGTGGGCTTGATTCATCTTCGAATGTAAACCTCTTTACATACTGTATCTTGCTTGAAGTAGCTCTGTGCATGCTCAGAAACTGACCTTATGGCAATGAACGCAATTGCATAATTGCATGCAATTTATGTCTGAAAGCAAATCACACTTACGACTGCCTGGGGATGAACTTAGGCAATGTACAGTAAGGTAGCACCGAGGGTATGCCAACGTGGATGCGGCTGACTCAAGACCTGTGTTTCTCTTAAGTACATGTTTATTTAGCCATTTGCACCATCTATAGAGTATTTGTAAGTGCTAATACAGCGTAGTCTTTGTTTTAAAAACTACACATATGTATGCCACTAGCTAGCACAGGACATGCTTTACCTATTTGACTGTTGGAGTGAATGATGTCTGAGTTAGGGAGAAATTTTGTTTCTGAAAAATCTGTTCAATGGGGGGGGGGTCAATATAAATATGTGGAATTTTGATTTGTACTTGGCCCAAGCCTTCGAGGTTTGAAGAACCACATACTTGATAATGGAATTGGTGAGTTGCCTAGTGTCATGGGCCTAGTAGGAAAGGTGGGCTTACCGATCCATTCACAAACTGGATTGTTTTTATACCTGTGCAGTCCAAAGGCTGAGAGTATCATATCTTGAGTCTCTCGACTGGTGATTCTCCTATTGGTCCCTTTGTGGAACTAATTCTGACATTCTCTGACACTTTGGTTCATTAATCTATTACTTCTTTGGAACACAAAAATGTGGTCTCATTGTTGTAGTCTCAATCATTCTGTTTTTATAGCCTAGATATTCAAAATATTATATCCCATGTATGTTATCCATGGTTTGTTCTTCTACAGAATAAACAGTAGATTGCTGCATATATTTATAATAATTGCTCATTTTAGTGTGTGTTATTGCTATTATAATTGTTATTGTGCTATTGGTAAATGCACTGGTAATGATGCTTGCAGTAGATTTTAATTACATTTGTTTGCAGTACTGTAATAAATAGAAAAACAAAATAATAACAATACAGACAAAACATGTTCTCTCCTGAAAACCCAAGGATTAACATACTAAATGGATCTACTGTATGTTATCTTTTTTAATATAAAGAGCTGAATGAATTATGTTGGTGCTATACCAATAAATGATAATGTTCATTGTAAGTTGCATATACAATCTATCTCTCATAATAACTCTTGAAAGAGAGTCCTGGAAGTTTGCCATAGACACGCAGAAACTAGCTGGCTACTCTTCACATTTTTCTATCCCCAGGAGCACCTTCTGTAAGGTAAAACCGACATCACTGAGACACAGACAAATAATAAAATCCTCATGATTCAGTGCAAAAGGTAACCACTGATTACTCATGTCCGAGTGATTTGTGAGGCACAGATATGCATATGGTTTGTCTAACTGGGAAGATAGTAGGGTTTGGAGAAAAAAAACAATATTCCTGGAAGACAATTTTGTCCAACCAACTTATTTTGTTGTAAATGTATATTTAGATTTCATTTTAATCAGTATACTTCACTTTTTACTTAACTGCGAGTTATTAATCATACACTTAGTATGGGGTATTTATAGGGGCTAACAAAAATCATCCAATTATATAATCATCTAATTATATTTCAGAACCCACAGCTTTAAAGTAGAGCAAAACAAGAATATCAATATAAACTATATAAACTATATATATATATATATATATATATATATATATATATACATACATATATATATATATATATATATATATATATATATGTGTGTGTGTGTGTGTGTATGTATATATATATATATATATATATATATATAAAAGTGTTTGTATATATATATATAATAAAGCGGATGTCCACTTCTAGAAATGGCTATTCTAAAAATGTTTATCTTTATATTTTAATATATTTTTTATACATCAAAGTTTAATATTATATATATATATATATATATATATATATATATATATATATATATATATATAATTAAACTTTGATGTATAAAAAATATATTAAAATATAAAGATAAACATTATCAGAATAGCCATTTCTAGAAGTGGACATCCGCTTTAAAGAATGCTGTTGTGCTCCATAGGGGTTCAGCTTTAACAGTATATATAAATATCTTCCCACGCTGTTTCTAAAGGTCCCTTCAATTCATGCTATTGATTTTACACTTGTTGGCAGCAAACGGAGAAACACAATGGTAGTGGAGGAACTGATAGAATTGGATACTTTCTGCCTCACACTGTCCATGCCCTGAGGATGGACCAATCCTGCCACAGGAAGTAAACCCTCACTACAGTCTATGATTTCATGGGTGGAATGGGGAGGAAAATGGGCATATGCACATATTCACTGTACAGTAAGGGTGTACAACGCTCATGCAAGCACATGCATCGTCCAATTCAAACTTTGGACATCTCAAAGGTACGTGTTTTTCTGTCGTATCACTTGCACCAGGTACAGGACAGGTGTAAGTGCTGATTACTAGTCACGAGGGTCGCGAATGCATGCTAGAACATGTGTTTGCAATAAAGAGCAACTATAAAAATGTTTTATATGTACAGTAGGCATTCAGAACATCCTAATAAATATATTTTATGGGAGGTCGGGAAAAAAAAATCTTTTTACGAATGTTTTGTCATTAATGACTATATTATTAACATGTGACAATAATAGTTTTTGTTGTTTGTTTTATTCTCTGCATTTGTTTGGGACTTTCTATTCCATATATGTACGGGACACATCCTGTAGTGTATTGTCTGTTAGAGTGGAGTACACATAGACCCGTATTTAACAACAAATATATCTTTAACGTCTTCAGGGATACTGCCACATATGTGTACGTTTACTTTTATTTAAAAATAACGGTTATTTTTTTTTTTTAAAGTGGTACTTCAAAGTATGGGTGAGGGCATCTTAAGATGGATATGTCTCGAAATTTGAAATATACCAATAATCCACAAGCTGTTTCTGAATAATCTTATCTTACCTCTATACTTATCATTATAAATCTGATTGCAAAAGCAATTCTTGTTGATGGTACCATTAGACGAAACAGAATTAAAGATTCGTCAACTCTATAACTGTAGCGAAATGTGGCAGAGGATTAATTTCGGCGGCCGCATCAATAGAGAATGTGACGATTCTAAAGTGGATGTATAATAATATTGTTCATGTGATCTCTACATATGCAGGAATAGAACCGCAAGACGTCTTCTCCAGGTGAGACAGAGAACGAAAGTAGTATGCTCAATGTAACAAGGCCGTTTGCTGTCAACCAATACAACAAGGATTGCCTTACATGTTCTTAATATTCCATACTAAATGCATGGATTCTTTTCAAAAATAGCGGCAACAATATTTCAAATGGACGAAAACACCAAAAAAAGGGGAAGGAATTCTAAATCTAATGTGGAAGCACCACCAAATAAAGCAAAAAGTTGTCAGAAGGTTGTACCTGAAATAAGATTGGATGGAGTTGGAGATTATCCAAAAACAATGAATCTTAAAAATCCTCCACGATGCCACAACAAAAACTGTTTCAGACGCACCAGACGCAAAAACTGTACCAGACGTACTCACTATATTTGCAGAAACTGCAAAGATTCAGTGTGTCCAGAATACAGGGACTCATTTCATACTTAACACCAAAGACCAACATATACATACGTGGGCGATTCATTTTTCAGGCTTTTCGATATATATATATATTTTATATATATATATATATATATATATATATATATATATATATATATGCATGTGTGTGAGTGTGTGTGTGTGTGTGTGTGTGTGTGTATCTACTATATAAATGCCTAGTGGCATGTGTGGAAAAAAAATACAAGCTGCAGAGTTATACACTGACCTATATATTTCTTGAAGGAGAAGTGACAGTTGGGAGTGGTTGGTGGTTGCCGGGGGTGACAGTGGGGAGTTTTTAACACCTTAAGTAGCTTGATGAAGGATGTGGCGATGAAGATGAAGGATGAGGTGATGGAGGAAAATGATGAGGTGGTGACATGTGGACAAAACCACGTTAAAAAAGGGCGCTTGCATCGGGAAGTAACGCTCTTCCCCTGAGGAGGCCTGGGCTAGGGCCAAATGCATGACAAGAACCTTTTTAAGACCTTAAGTAGCTTGATTTGACTAGAATGCATGAGTATCATGCACGGGTTAACTTGTATATGTATATATATATATATATATATATATATATATATATGTATATATATATAAATCTCAACTTGAAAGCTATTATCTTTTTAATAATATATGTATATATATATATATATATATATATATATATATATATATATATATATATATATATATATATTATCTCTCTAAAGCTATTAATTTGTACCTGCAGTGGTTAAATTCACTCCTTGTTGAATATGGACTTGCGTATGCATGATTATACGTTTGTTTTGATATGCAATGCAGGGAGCTTCTCAGCCCCAAAACTAGTTCTTCTACTTTTGTGTACTAAGGATAATTCAGACCTGGCTGAAACTGAGGCAAATATGTATTAGAAATTGAATATCATTATCACTAGCACTAAGAAAGAATGACACACTGACACAAAAGGATTAGGAATGTATAGGAAAATTATTTACTTAACATCAAAAAATAAGATTGTCACAAATAACCAGTTTCCTGGATATAAACATTGTCAGGAAATATTTTGAACTCAAGCAGGATTAGGCCCCAATTGCTGAGAACCTCTAGCTCTGGCACCAGGTAACACAATACAGAGATGACACCAGTTTAATATATCAAAAATTCATACTTTAATTTGAATAGCAAATTATCTCCAATACTCCTTTCATAATATAGAGCAGAAATGCAATTATGTCTGAAGTATAGTTGAATTACAATGCGTAGATACTTCAAAAGAAGTAGAATATTATATATATATATATATATATATATATATATATATCCAAAAACGTAATAAACAATGGCGCTCACAGCAGTATTGTATAAAGTTAGTATAGAGAAAGTCCACACATACACCTCTTCCACATATGGAGGCAGCCTTCCTTATAATAGGTGGGTAAGTCCAGAGTCAAATGGAAAGTCAAACAAGGATACGGCGCACAATGGTGTGTTACTAGGAATTTATCCCAGGTTCAGTGGGGAAATAATATAGTCAATGAATCAAAGTTCCACGTTTGCTGGACGGTCTTATAGGACCAAGGGTATAAGTCCAGTTTGCACATATAAAAGACAGAATGATATAGGCATAGGATTAGTAGAAGCAGTGTGTTAGTGATAGCCCATCACCATAGTATTACACACCCAAAGGAAATTATATCGCTTATCTGTATGATTAATCCAAAGACTGGAACACAGCTTAACAACCACTTCACTTTCAATATTATGTGGTCAGCATACTCAGCAACTGCAAGTCTGGTCTCCAGTCAGAAACATCAGCATACTGTAAACATATCTTTCTTCCACTCAATGGGTAAGAAAAAAGGAAATAATACACTATATGGTGTAGTATTTCAAGGTAACAGTATTTAATCAGGATATTAACATATAAAATGCACACTCACAAAGAGTAATAATAATGCAAGCTTATCTGAAATTCAGGTATCAGATATACCATGTCCTCAGGTACAGCAGGAACCTCCCACAGTCTTCCGCACAGGAGCGACTAATGGTGTGGTGACCCAGATACACAGGAACAGTTGGAAAGAAGCCTCTACGCGTTTCGTCCTCAAACAGGACTTCCTCAGGAGGTAATAAGTGTGGCCTGAAACCAGGGATTATTTATAGTAATGCGCATCGCCATTTTGCGCATGCGCATTGCGCTAGACGAACTGCGCATGCGCATTGCGCTAGACGAACTGCGCATGCGCGACCCATCGGTCTTACTGCGCATGCGCGGCTACGATACTGTCGTGATTTACTAATCACAGACAGTCTCTTATTCTGCTGTTTCAAGGTGTAGTTAAGGGATGTAGTGTAAGGATGAGGGGGAGGATTTAGCAGTGATTGTGACAAAGGTTGCATACAATACATGGCGGTGGCCATCTTGGTAAAGGGGAATTCTAGTGGGATGACCTTTTTGTCGGCCATATTGGTACAGGTGATGGCGGTGGCCATCTTTGTAAAGGAATTATAAATAGATGGCTCCAGAAAACGGCCATCTTAGTGCAGGTGCTAAAGTGCTGGAAATAGTGGTAGATAACGGGATCTAAGGATCTCATGTAGGTGAACACAATATAATATATAAGACATTTAAAAATACACAGTAAATATATATAGGATAATGCATAAATAAGATAGATTACATATAATATATGCAGGTGAGTCCTTATAAATATATCCTAATCGTAATAGGGTAGTGGCTCAGATATGTATTACAATCATAGAGTATGCCATTATAAAATGTTAACTTAAAACAACATGTAACACGAGAATAGTTCAGGTAAAATAACCATAAAACATATAAAAATACATAGAAATACGTATAAAAATACATATGAAAATACATAAGAGTCATAAAAGATCATAAAAAAGGTGCAATCTCATAGCCTTCATTAAAACCAGCAGGGGCCAAAGTACCTAGTTGGAAAATCCAGAACATCTCACGTCTAGACAACTTCGTCTGGATATCTCCCCCTCTTGGACCTAATCGAACATTTTCAATTCCTTTAAACGTGAGGGAACTAGGGTCTGAGTTGTGTATGTTAATAAAATGTTTAGATACTGAATGTGATTCTATTCGGTTTTTTATATTGCGGACATGCTCTTGTATCCGCAATTTCAGTGGTCTTTTAGTTTTGCCCACATACTTCAATCCACATGAGCACTCTAATAAGTAAATCACGGATGATGTTTGACAATTCATGAATTGTTTAATGTCATATTTTATGCTGTTGTCATGATTATAGAATATTTTCTTGTCTGGATGTGCATATTTGCACATATTACAGTGATTACATTTATTAAATCCGCAATATAAAAAACCGAATAGAATCACATTCAGTATCTAAACATTTTATTAACATACACAACTCAGACCCTAGTTCCCTCACGTTTAAAGGAATTGAAAATGTTCGATTAGGTCCAAGAGGGGGAGATATCCAGACGAAGTTGTCTAGACGTGAGATGTTCTGGATTTTCCAACTAGGTACTTTGGCCCCTGCTGGTTTTAATGAAGGCTATGAGATTGCACCTTTTTTATGATCTTTTATGACTCTTATGTATTTTCATATGTATTTTTATACGTATTTCTATGTATTTTTATATGTTTTATGGTTATTTTACCTGAACTATTCTCGTGTTACATGTTGTTTTAAGTTAACATTTTATAATGGCATACTCTATGATTGTAATACATATCTGAGCCACTACCCTATTACGATTAGGATATATTTATAAGGACTCACCTGCATATATTATATGTAATCTATCTTATTTATGCATTATCCTATATATATTTACTGTGTATTTTTAAATGTCTTATATATTATATTGTGTTCACCTACATGAGATCCTTAGATCCCGTTATCTACCACTATTTCCAGCACTTTAGCACCTGCACTAAGATGGCCGTTTTCTGGAGCCATCTATTTATAATTCCTTTACAAAGATGGCCACCGCCATCACCTGTACCAATATGGCCGACAAAAAGGTCATCCCACTAGAATTCCCCTTTACCAAGATGGCCACCGCCATGTATTGTATGCAACCTTTGTCACAATCACTGCTAAATCCTCCCCCTCATCCTTACACTACATCCCTTAACTACACCTTGAAACAGCAGAATAAGAGACTGTCTGTGATTAGTAAATCACGACAGTATCGTAGCCGCGCATGCGCAGTAAGACCGATGGGTCGCGCATGCGCAGTTCGTCTAGCGCAATGCGCATGCGCAGTTCGTCTAGCGCAATGCGCATGCGCAAAATGGCGATGCGCATTACTATAAATAATCCCTGGTTTCAGGCCACACTTATTACCTCCTGAGGAAGTCCTGTTTGAGGACGAAACGCGTAGAGGCTTCTTTCCAACTGTTCCTGTGTATCTGGGTCACCACACCATTAGTCGCTCCTGTGCGGAAGACTGTGGGAGGTTCCTGCTGTACCTGAGGACATGGTATATCTGATACCTGAATTTCAGATAAGCTTGCATTATTATTACTCTTTGTGAGTGTGCATTTTATATGTTAATATCCTGATTAAATACTGTTACCTTGAAATACTACACCATATAGTGTATTATTTCCTTTTTTCTTACCCATTGAGTGGAAGAAAGATATGTTTACAGTATGCTGATGTTTCTGACTGGAGACCAGACTTGCAGTTGCTGAGTATGCTGACCACATAATATTGAAAGTGAAGTGGTTGTTAAGCTGTGTTCCAGTCTTTGGATTAATCATACAGATAAGCGATATAATTTCCTTTGGGTGTGTAATACTATGGTGATGGGCTATCACTAACACACTGCTTCTACTAATCCTATGCCTATATCATTCTGTCTTTTATATGTGCAAACTGGACTTATACCCTTGGTCCTATAAGACCGTCCAGCAAACGTGGAACTTTGATTCATTGACTATATTATTTCCCCACTGAACCTGGGATAAATTCCTAGTAACACACCATTGTGCGCCGTATCCTTGTTTGACTTTCCATTTGACTCTGGACTTACCCACCTATTATAAGGAAGGCTGCCTCCATATGTGGAAGAGGTGTATGTGTGGACTTTCTCTATACTAACTTTATACAATACTGCTGTGAGCGCCATTGTTTATTACGTTTTTGGATACATTATACTTTGGTTTTTGTTTTAACAAGGCTGCACTAACAGATTGTAAATCTTCACGTAAAAATGTGGAGAAACACAGACAGAATCTCACAAAGAACTAATCGTTGCCAAAAAATATTTAACGATAATGCTAACCCACTAGACTTAACATCTGATCTGGATAGTCTATTTTGGGATGTGGAAAAACTTTTGGTGAGAGAAACACGTATTTGGTGGGATGTGAAGGGTCTAGAACATTACATTGCAGTAGACCGCATCCCCAGGGGCTTACGTATCAACAAATCCCCCACCTTTGGGACTGACAATACTGAATTCATGAAAGAATGGGACCAGGCTTTACATGATTGTTCAGTTAAACTCATAAAACTTATTATCCATGAGAAAAAGAAATTGTTTCATCAGGTAGAGGAAGAAATTAACATTAAAGACTCCCTGTTAGAACCACATAAAGATAAAGAAGATTATCGTATTAACGAACAGGTACTCAACAAAAAGCTAGAAAGAGTTGAGACGGAAGTAATTAGAACTAAAGAGAAGAAATTTATGAGGGATAAGCATGATTATGACACCAAAAACATAAAACAGTGGAAAAGACATGTTCCACAACACAACTATAAAAATACCCCCTATCCGAATAGTGCCCCGAAAATGGATACTAACTGGCAAACAGTCCAACATGGACAGAAAAGATTTAGAACTAGTCCCCAGCAGAATCGCCCTGCTGAGCACCTGCCTCTCAGAAATAGATTTACTACATTAGATAGGGTGGATGCTAGCGACAGTGATGATTTTTTGTCTCCAGTTCGTATGTTACACGAAAGGGGGGGAGACAGGAAACACGTAAGAGAGAATATAAGAATAGCCTCGCCACTGAAACGCAGGCACACGGAAGAAGGGGAAAACGAGGGGGCATTCAGAAAGATAAGGAGAAAATACACCACATCGACAATGGAACGTTAAGAACTAATGGGATCTTTAACCTGTCCAAACACCAACTGAGCACATCAGAATTTTCAGTCCTTAGTAAAGGCCTTTCATTTGCCCCTACCACAAAACCTAACAAGTTCCAAATGTTTATAGACATCAATAAATTTACAAGGAAATTAACATTAAAAAGACACTTTGCTAGGAAAGAGACGGCAATAATTTCTAACTATGAGAATGCTTCTAAATCAGGCTTAAAGCCTACTTCAAAATTTTATCCATTAGAATCTAGAAGTAGTCATATAGACCTTTTCCAGGAATTGGTAGTGAAGGATTTATGCTACATGGATTATAAGAATCCAAGGTACCCCAATCTATCTAAACAAGAATTAACAGCTATAGAAACCCTAACTAATAACAAAGACCTAATCATTAAGCAAGCGGACAAAGGGGGGGGCATTGTGTTGCTGGATAGACAAGCATATATTGAGGAAGCCGAGAGACTTCTAAGTGATGAAACATCATACACAAAATTACAAAAGGACCCAACGCCTGACTTTATATCCACTTTAAGGGACACCATCTTGAAGGGTCTACGAAAATATGTTCTAACTAAAGAAGAATATCAATATCTCCTAGTTTTGAACCCTATCATTCCTATATTTTACTATCTCCCGAAGATACATAAATCACTTGATAAACCTCCAGGGAGACCTATAATCGCTGGTATAGATTCTTTAACTTCTCATTCCTCAGAATACGTAAATGTTTTTTTGAGCAAATATGTAACCAAATTAGAGTCCTATTTGAAAGACACAACTAGTGTACTTAACCTATTTGAAAATTTCAAATGGTGTCCAGAATATACATGGCTCACCATAGATGTGCAATCTCTCTACACAGCAATTGAACATGATAGAGGTATCAACGCATGCAGGGAGTTTTTAAATTCTGACCCCGATCTATCCCAAGACCATAAAGATTTTATTTGTGAGTTAATTGATTTTATCCTTACTCATAATTATTTCAAATTTTTAGACAGTTTTTACCTCCAGACCTGTGGAACTGCGATGGGGACAATTTTTGCGCCAAGCTTCGCGAATTTGTTTATGGGAAGTTGGGAGAAAACATATATCTATAATCCTAACCCTTTCTCGAAACACATTAAATTTTATAAGAGATACATAGATGACATTCTAATGGTCTGGGAAGGAGATGATGATTCCATTAATTCATTTTTAACATACATTGATAATAATGACCACAATCTTAGATTCACTGCAAATCGCAATAAACACAATATTGAGTTTCTAGATCTAGTCTTGACGGGCTCAGACAATAAAGTTGAAACACAAAATTTCATCAAGACTGTTGATACTAACAGCTATCTACACTTCAAGAGCAGCCATGTTAATAGATGGAAAACAAATATCCCCTTCTCACAATTCTCTAGAATCAAGCGAAATTGTAGTAACGATTCCCAATGCAAAACCCAACTTTCCATATATGCACAACGCTTTCAAGATAGAGGATATCCTAAACATCTACTACTAGATGCTCTGAAAAAAACAGAGGAGACAAATAGGAATGAATTAATGCAGTATAAGAATAAGGAACCAAAAACTGGATATGTTCCGTTCATCACCAATTATAGCGTAGGGGAACGTAGGATCAGGTCAACACTAATCAAACATTGGGAAGTATTGAGAATGGATCCCATTCTAGCTAGTATCCTACCTACTAAACCTGACATTGTTTTCCGCAAGAGCAGAAACCTCAAAGACACTCTAGCTCCCAGTATGATACCAGAAAGTACCCTGAACACCACTAAAAAAACATTCCTGGAAATCAAGGGATTTAATAAATGTAATCACTGTAATATGTGCAAATATGCACATCCAGACAAGAAAATATTCTATAATCATGACAACAGCATAAAATATGACATTAAACAATTCATGAATTGTCAAACATCATCCGTGATTTACTTATTAGAGTGCTCATGTGGATTGAAGTATGTGGGCAAAACTAAAAGACCACTGAAATTGCGGATACAAGAGCATGTCCGCAATATAAAAAACCGAATAGAATCACATTCAGTATCTAAACATTTTATTAACATACACAACTCAGACCCTAGTTCCCTCACGTTTAAAGGAATTGAAAATGTTCGATTAGGTCCAAGAGGGGGAGATATCCAGACGAAGTTGTCTAGACGTGAGATGTTCTGGATTTTCCAACTAGGTACTTTGGCCCCTGCTGGTTTTAATGAAGGCTATGAGATTGCACCTTTTTTATGATCTTTTATGACTCTTATGTATTTTCATATGTATTTTTATACGTATTTCTATGTATTTTTATATGTTTTATGGTTATTTTACCTGAACTATTCTCGTGTTACATGTTGTTTTAAGTTAACATTTTATAATGGCATACTCTATGATTGTAATACATATCTGAGCCACTACCCTATTACGATTAGGATATATTTATAAGGACTCACCTGCATATATTATATGTAATCTATCTTATTTATGCATTATCCTATATAAATTTACTGTGTATTTTTAAATGTCTTATATATTATATTGTGTTCACCTACATGAGATCCTTAGATCCCGTTATCTACCACTATTTCCAGCACTTTAGCACCTGCACTAAGATGGCCGTTTTCTGGAGCCATCTATTTATAATTCCTTTACAAAGATGGCCACCGCCATCACCTGTACCAATATGGCCGACAAAAAGGTCATCCCACTAGAATTCCCCTTTACCAAGATGGCCACCGCCATGTATTGTATGCAACCTTTGTCACAATCACTGCTAAATCCTCCCCCTCATCCTTACACTACATCCCTTAACTACACCTTGAAACAGCAGAATAAGAGACTGTCTGTGATTAGTAAATCACGACAGTATCGTAGCCGCGCATGCGCAGTAAGACCGATGGGTCGCGCATGCGCAGTTCGTCTAGCGCAATGCGCATGCGCAGTTCGTCTAGCGCAATGCGCATGCGCAAAATGGCGATGCGCATTACTATAAATAATCCCTGGTTTCAGGCCACACTTATTACCTCCTGAGGAAGTCCTGTTTGAGGACGAAACGCGTAGAGGCTTCTTTCCAACTGTTCCTGTGTATCTGGGTCACCACACCATTAGTCGCTCCTGTGCGGAAGACTGTGGGAGGTTCCTGCTGTACCTGAGGACATGGTATATCTGATACCTGAATTTCAGATAAGCTTGCATTATTATTACTCTTTGTGAGTGTGCATTTTATATGTTAATATCCTGATTAAATACTGTTACCTTGAAATACTACACCATATAGTGTATTATTTCCTTTTTTCTTACCCATTGAGTGGAAGAAAGATATGTTTACAGTATGCTGATGTTTCTGACTGGAGACCAGACTTGCAGTTGCTGAGTATGCTGACCACATAATATTGAAAGTGAAGTGGTTGTTAAGCTGTGTTCCAGTCTTTGGATTAATCATACAGATAAGCGATATAATTTCCTTTGGGTGTGTAATACTATGGTGATGGGCTATCACTAACACACTGCTTCTACTAATCCTATGCCTATATCATTCTGTCTTTTATATGTGCAAACTGGACTTATACCCTTGGTCCTATAAGACCGTCCAGCAAACGTGGAACTTTGATTCATTGACTATATTATTTCCCCACTGAACCTGGGATAAATTCCTAGTAACACACCATTGTGCGCCGTATCCTTGTTTGACTTTCCATATATATATATATATATATATATATCCACAGTTGGCATTTTTTATGTATTCAATATTCAGTATTAGATAAATCAAAAAATATCAATATTTGGATTTCATGTAACTCGCAGCACTTAAGTCTAAGAAGTTCACGCTGGACACCACATAAGTTAATGTTAGCACTGGATCCAACAAAATATCCCAATAGACCATGAATGGTAATTATAAGACCCAATACATATGGAAGTTGACAGGCTGCATGAAGGTCCACTACCCATACTTGCAATAGAATAAATCCATCACTGAATAGGAAATCACTGACTGCAAAATGGATAAGCTGCAATGAAACTACAATTGCTTACAGGGAGATGTACTCACAATCAGATCAACAATTAGCGGAAACAAAGCAGCAAGTGGAACTGGACACAGCAAATGCAAGAACAGAGCACAGCAATAGTTAAATGCTAGACAGCAGCAGGTGGAAGTGGACATAGCCAATGTGGGAATGAAGCATAGCAATAATTCAGAGCTAGATAGCAGCAGGTGAAATAGGACACAGCCAGTGTAGGAATGGAGCACAGCAATAATTCAATGTTAAATAGCAGCAGGTGGACCAGGACACAGTCAAGGCAGGATTGTACCACAGCAATAATTCAGAGCAGTAGTTGGAACCAGACACCTCCAATGTCTGCAAAGGGTGAAACACATTGGAGGAGACACACATCTCTTTGAGTAGATATATATATGCTTGCAAGATGAGAAAAAAAATCTCTTTGCCATTGCCATTGGAAGTGGTCTTTATAGACTTCTATGCACTTGTGTTCCAACTGCATTCCAAGAAATGTTGGTTGTGTGGAGGCATGAAGCATGGGCTGGCAGCATTGAATGGGACGGAACAGGGAAATAAAGTTTAAGTAAGGTCACCTAAAGTTTACCTACATTGAAGATCTCAATGCCTCATTTTATCTGTAAAGAGTATAACATTCCTAATTAAAGCACCATTCCCACCCTCTTCCTTTCATAATAAGCATAAAAAAATACACAAGCATAGTGCAGCAATACCAGCATATTAGACATAAATTAGATTTAAGAACACAGAGAGTGACATATTTCATTTACGCTTTAATGCATCCATACATATACATGAAGATCACCTATGTGGCATTGACATGTAGGAATTTGCTAAATATTGTTGGTGCTGCTTACACAGTATACAGTTTATACAACATATACTGCTTATACAGTATATAGTTTATACAATGTATACTGCTTATACAGTCTCGCTCTGGTATGGATTATTGTCATATATACAAACTGTTCAAGTCGATATTGGGACTCTTGTTCTGATCCTATTGGACTAAGCATAACACTTGTTCCTCAGTAGAGACATCTATTGTATGTAAGAATATAGATTAATCTTCCAGATTGCACCCTCTTTCGTAAGCAGAGTCCTCTCTACCCTTTATTTTACATGTAAATATGTATTTTGATTACTTGTATCTCCCTGTTATATGTTCGGCTTTCACCACTGTCCTACCCATGCAGAACACTGAACTACAAATAATAATAATAATCTTCTGTTCTAACTTTTTAATTTTGGCAATTAACGGTGGATAATACGAGGTGTGCATTTTAAAAAAAATCTTTACTCCAGAATTGAATGGTCTCATCCAATTTGCCAGCCACATGTGTGGTCGAATTAATAGTGATCCTGTCACTCGACTCTGGGGTGTAGTGGCAGGACTGGCCCAAATGTGTGCACCTTTTACTGTAAATGATAAGTGGATTAATTCCACTCATTAGTTAGGCCAATAACGTTAACTAGTTATTGTAGGTTGTAATAAAAATAATTAGTAAAAAAGCCATCCAGTCCATTTGAAGAACAGGAATTGAAACTGCCTTAACCACTTTATTGGTAGACAAGTTAAAATATGTGGTACTGTATATATTTATTTAGATATGAGTAGTTAAATTATGTGTAAAAAGAAAAGGAAGGTCTGGGAATTTGGGTGCATAAAATAGTACCACTACAGGAAGCATAAACAAATATATCACATTTCTTCTTGAAGCAGGTCAGCAAACTTCAGTCTGCTTCTAAGTAGTTGTAAAACAAAAAACACAACTTAAAGATTAATGGCACGTGGACTGTTTCGTTTACTGTTTGATGTCCTCTTGTAAAACAGAATCCTTCATCCAGCTCAAAGTAGATCATTTCCAGATGGAAAATCTGCTTTTCTGTTTTTACTTTCTTATAAAATATGTCAAGACTGTGCTACACTCTCCCATTGGGAATTGAGTAGGTTACAAACTTATCTGAGTACATTGTCTCCCAAATGTACAATTGAGATGTGATGATTTGATTATTGATTTAGTATTAGTCTTTGAAAATAGAGGGCTTAGTTAAATATACACAGAATTATTAGTCAGTTCCTTAAAGTTCTTCAAATTTCCCCTTTAATATCTGTTAAGAATATCACCTTCAATATCTGTCTAATAAAGTAAAGATTACTGAATTACACACAGAACTAAAATGTGATAATACAAAATGGTCAGTTTTTATTGTACATATACATGATTCCTATTTTTACTTCTGTCCAAGCCCTATTCATTACCCTTAAAATGATAAACGCAGCTCAGAGCACGCTGGCTTAGTGGTTAGCACTTCTGCCTCACAGCACTGGGGTCATGAGTTCAATTCCCGACCATGGCCTTATCTGTGTGGAGTTTGTATGTTCTCCCCGTGTTTGCGTGGGTTTCCTCTGGGTGCTCCGGTTTCCTCCCACACTCCAAAAATATACTAGTAGGTTAATTGTCTGCTATTAATTTGCCCTTAGTCTCTCTAGGTCTGTGTATGTGTAAGTTAGGGGATTTAGATTGTAAATTCCAATGGAGCAGGGACTGATGTGAATGAGTTCTCTGTACAGTGCTGTGGAAATAGTGGTGCTATATAAATAAATAGATTAAGCTGATGATGATGATGATGATAATGTGTTAGCACCCAAGTATGAATCCAATATATGTACAATACTGTGCAAAAGTTTTAGGCAGGTGTGGAAAAAATGTTGCAAAGTAAGAATGCTTTCAAAAATAGAAGTGTTAATAGTTTATTTTTAGCAATTAACAAAATGCAAAGTGAATGAACAGAAAAGAATGCATCAATGCATCAATTCTTCTAGGTACACTTGAACACAGTTTTTGAAGGAACTCAGCAGTGAGGTTATTCCAAACATCTTGGAGAATTAACCACAGATCTTCAGTGGATGTAGGCTTGCTCAAATCCTTCTGTCACTGTTTAGGAATTTGGATCCTAGGTTTGCTTAGATTAGCACTACTCTAGTGAGGCACGGAGTCTAACGGGGGGATGGTTTTCACCAGGGACCGCTGCAAGGCGGTTTGGTCTTAGCTGCGTCTATCCCACAGGTCGCTGCCCTCACTGAGAGTACCAGGTGAAACCCTATAGGGGAATATACAAGAGAGGTCAGTGATAGCAGATAGCACAGGAGAGGAAAACTCACTAGACGATAAGAGACTGTGGGCAGAAGGTAACATAGGAATGAAGGTCCAGTTTGAGGGAGGATGTCATGGTTCGGTGGACAATAGGTTAGTGCAGGAATGATGAAGTGTCAGCTAAGCGGACAACAGATTACCACTGGGATAGTGGCGGAGTTCACGGATGAGTGTTAGCTCTGCGGACAACAGGGTACTACAGGAATCATGAAGAGTCAGCTCAGCGGACAACAGATTACGCCTGGGATAGTGGCGGAGTTCTCGGATGAGTGTCAGCTCTGAGGACCTCAGAATACTGCAGGAATGATGAAGAGTCAGCTTAGCGGACAACAGATTACCACTGGGATAGTGGAGTTAACAGATGAGTGTCAGCTCTGCGGTCAAGAGGTTACTGCAGGAATCAATCCAAAGAAGAGAAAACACCCAGCAGGAGCAATGGAGCCACGTCTAATACCTATCAGGTATCTTGAAGAACAAGCATCAGATGCCAGGAGGAGGTGCCTTTTGAATTTGGAGTCAAAATGAGTCAGCCAGTAGGAAGCAAGCAGAAGAGCTGAATAGATCGGTCTGCGCATGCACAGACCCGAAACGAAGATGGCGGCGGCCAAGACAGAGTGAGTTGTCAGCGGGGACCAGTTAAGTGCGCTAGGTATCAGGTAAGCAACCCTACTGCCCGGCATATGACAGTACTCACTCTTTAAAAGTGGTAAACTTCTTATTGAAATCTCTTCAATAATAAATGTGCATAAATGTCAGAGGTACGTAACCAGGAGGGCTCTTCAGATCCGAAACCCTTCCAGTCTACCAGATACTTTAGGCCACCCTTATAGTGCATGGGGTCCAAGATTTGCTTGAGTTCAAACTCCTCTTCTTGATCAACTTTTGTAATGGTGGAGGAGGATACCGATGAGAAGCGATTAATAATGAGAGGTTTCAACAGGGAACCATGGAAGGAATTGGAAATATGGAGAGAGGCAGGTAATCATAATTTTAAACAGACAGGATTGATAACTCAGCAAATAGTGTAAGGACCAATGAACCGAGGAGCCAACTTCATACAAGGAACCTTGAGACGTATATATTTTTGGTGGACAACCACACCCTATCTCCGACCTTAAAGGCTGGAAGTACCCTTCGCTTCTTATCTGCCGACAGCTTGTAACGACTGGTGGATTTCTTTAGACAAGACCTTACTTGAACAATACATGGATTCCACGGCGCGGGAGGGGATGAGGAATGAGAATATGAAGAGCCAAACAACATAAGTGATTGGAAGGCAATAAGTGTGTATAGACAAGTAGGCCAGCCGGCCTAGTTATTCAATAAAGGTAAAAACCTAATATGTCGAATGGATCAGAAACACTGAATCAAACAGGAAAAAACATCATGCATATTTGGAATAGAGATATCTGAACACGGTATTGAGAGCCGTTAGTCTGTGGACAGAATAGATGGCTTCTATTGTTTAAGCCAGCCAGCTTATTTTAAATAATAAACACAGTGAAAGCATGAAGTATAAGTCCCGCAGGGTGTAGTGTAGAGGCAGTGGGAACAGTCTGTAGACTGTGTTCACAGGGTATGGAAAGATAAACAGTTATTACACTTTAGGTCCTTATACATAGGTCATTACACTATATGAGCTCTCTGTTTCCGTAGAGCGGTATCAACAGATGGTTAAATGAAAATCCACGAATAATCCTTACAGCTAGGTATATAAAAGTATCTTGTGGATAGGATATAATATGTCCGCTTAAAGTTCATGAAACAGAGGGTCAATATTGGACGGGCAGGAATCAGAGGCGGATAGGACTAAAATTTCTGCCGTGTCAATGAAGTCCGTGAACCGGACTAGCAGCTTCTGTGTAAATGATATACAGAACAATCTTGTGGATAAGATAAATATTGCCCACTAAAAGTCCATGAAAACAGAGGGTGGATATTCAACAAGCAGGTATCGGAGGCTGGTGAGAAAACAGTCCTAATAATATTTGCTGTGTAAATCCATTAACCGGACTGATGGCTTCTATGTAAAGAAGCTGATAGCAGGAGATCCAGAGTCTGGAGTGTATGGTCTTAGAAGGAGGAAAGGGCAGTGCACTTACCCTACTATAAGGAGTCAACTCCGGATATCCCGGTCCTTCGATCCTCAGGGATCGGCAATCAGGAAGCCCCCCCTGGGGTGAAACGCGTAGGTTTAAACATTTCTTCACTTGCTGATATCGATATCATCTACACAGCGTCCGGCTCTACATTTGCGGCGTTCCACACTCGCTACTGCAAACACGCATGCGCTATAGAATTCCATCCACTCGCCGACTGCAATTTACCATTTCGGGTGGACTTATACACTGTGCGGCATCAGAATGAGAGGACCACCGAAGGACCGGGACATCCGGAGTTGACTCCTTCTAGTGGCTGCAACTCAAACTGTATGGAGCATTGGTTCAGGAAACCATGGCAAGATTTAGGATCCCCATAAAACTTAGAAGAAGTGGGAATCCGTAGAGTGGAGGTGGAGGCTGAGGACGCCACCAGCACAGGAGGATCTCCCGCTGGAGCAGCAGGTGGCACCTGCAAAGGGTCAATGTGCTCTGCAAGAGTCTGGATACACTGTAAGAGTTGACGTTGAACTGCATCTTACTTTTCAACTCGGTTGACCAAGTGCTGAAGCATATCTTTAGCTGATGGTTCCGCAGCCGGATTCAACATGGCCTGTTCTTGCTGTCACGGATTAGGAATTTGGATCCTAGGTTTGCCTAGATTATCACTACTCCAGTGAGGCGCGGAGTCAGGGAGTCGGTTGTTACCAGGGCCGCCGCAAGGCGGTTTGGTCTTAGCTGCGTCTATCCCGCAAGTTGCAGCCCTCACTGAGAGTACCAGGCGAAACCTTATAGGGGAATATACAAGAGAGGTCAGCGATAGCAAATAGCACAGGAGAGGAGGACTCACTAGACGATAAGAGACTGCGGGCAGCAGGTAACAAAGGAATGAAGGTCTAGTATGAGGGAGGATATCACGGCTCGGTGGACAACAGGTTAGTGCAGGAATGATGAAGTGTCAGCTCAGCGGACAACAGATTACCACTGGGATAGTGGTGGAGTTCACGGATGAGGGTCAGCTCTGTGGATAACAGGTTACTGCAGGAATGATGAAGAGCCAGCTCAGTAGACAAATGATTACCACTGGGATAGTGGCGGAGTTCGCAGATGAGTGTCAGCTCTGCAGATGACAGGTTATTCTAGGAATGATGAAGATTCTGCTCAGTGGACAATAGATTACCATGGGATAGTGGCGGAGTTCATGTATGAGTGTCAGCTCTGCGGTCAAGAGGGTACTTCAGGATACAATCCAAAGAAGAGAAAACACCCAGCAGGAGCAATGGAGCCACGTCTAATAACTATCAGGTATCTTGAAGAAAAGGCATGAGACGCCAGGAGGAGGTGCCTTTTGCATTTGTGTCACGAGCCGCGGCAGTACGCCGCATCTGGGCCGCTGCGTTACGCCGCAGCCGGGCGCATGCTTTAGTTTCTATGCTCTGTTATTATCCTTGTGGCATAGATGCTGGAGAGTGTAAGGACATCTTCCAACTCCAGGGGGAGCTCTCATATGATTTAAACTGGTTCATTTATATTTTTATACATGCTTCCTGGTTTATGTTATTACCTATGCCAGTTCTAGCCAGTAATTAATTAGCAGCCTCCTGAGGCTGATTGTCAGCCCTGTCCTCCTCTGTCCTGATTGGCTCTTAGTAATATTTAAGGCAGTGAGGTCTCCGCCTCACTGCCAGTTATAGCGTTCTGTTCCAGTACTGCTGCCTGCTCCTGTTCTTGTCTTTGGTGTTGAAACCTGTGATTGATTACCCGTGTATGACCTTTGCCTGTTCCTGGATTCTGAACCTGTGCTTCTGACCCTGATCTATTGCCTGTACCCAGATTCTGAACCTCTGCTAGTGACCCTGACCTATCGCCTGTCCCTGGATCCTGAACCTGTGCCTGTGACCCTGACCCTTCTGCCTGTACCTGACATACTCTCTGGTACCTCCTCTACCTGTGCGCTGCCGTGTTATCATAAACTCATACTACTCTGAGCTTAAGACCCTGGGGGCATCCGAGTACCTGTGAGCATAACCAGTCTCTACGGGAAAGGTGGCTGCTAAAGGTGAAGACCTCTTCTACCTGTTCTATGAGTTTATGCCGCACTGGTGGCCATAACAATTTGGAAGCAAAATAAGTCAGCCAATATCAGTGCCTGATTAAGGGTCACAGCCGTCCTAGGCTACTACACTGGTTGCCGCCCCACCAATGTGTAAATTATATATATATATATATATATGTATATATATAGATAGATAGATATATAGATATAGATATAGATATATGTAAATAAAATTGTAAAACATTAATTAATACATAAAACACACTTCATTATGCACTTCCTCTCTTACCTGATCTTGCAGCATAGACTGCCTGATGTTCCCTTTTGCTTGTTCTTGGAGTGTTGTCCGTTGGCTGGCTTCTGGAAACTCTGGGAGTCATGTATTTAAAATTGCAAAAATTGTATTATAGTGCAAAATTTTAACAAACCCTGAATGATACAAAACAACCCCCTAGTACAGACAGACAATAAAATATATGAAAATTATTTACACTACTATTGTAATATCTACCAGCCCTGTCTATCTAGTATTTATTATTCTAGTGACCACTGAAACCACAGTCAGCATCCACATCACCACCACACAATACAGAGATCCTGCCCCCTACAAGCTATTTCATCACCTCCCCCACCAGCCAATTCATCCCTCCTGTCATTTTTTTCAACCCGCACCAGAGAGTTTATGACCCCCCTCTATCCAATTCATTAACTTCCCCCCCTGTAGCCAGTTCATTACTTCCCCATTGCTTTTTCCTTAATCCCCCCCATTCAATTCATTAACCCCCCCTCTAGCCAGTTCATTACCTCCCCATCTTCACTTCATTAATCCCCCCCTTCTAGCCATTTCATTAACCCCCCCATCCAATTCATATGCCCCCCTATCCATTTCATAAGCCCCCCCTCTAGCAGGTTCATTAATCCCATTTTCACGTCATTAATCCCCCCCTCTAGCCATTTCCTTAAACCCCCCATCCAATTCATATGCCCCCCCTATCCAATTCATAAACCCCCCCCTAACCAGTTCATTAATCCCCATTTTCACTTCTTCAAACATCCTTTTGGCCATTTCATTAATCCCCCCATCCAATTCATAACCCCCCCCCCCTTTAGCCAGTTCATTACCTTCCCATTTTCACTCCATTAATGCCCCCTATCCAATCCATAATAGCCAGATCATTAATCCCCCATATCCAATTTATAAACTCCCTCCCAATTAGCCAGTTCATTAATCCCCCCAGTCATCTCCCCCCCTCCACATCCGATGTGTCACCCCCCCCCTCCTGATATTTAACAAGCTGCACTTGCCTTGCTGTCTTTTGTTCCTCCTCTCTCCAGACGCCGGCGGTTCTGTTATCTTCACACGCAGCTAACAGCATCCGACGCTGTTAGCTGCACTATCACTGCAGGCGCGCTCTGCGTGATTAGTGTAGTCACATGAGATGTAAGATCTCACGTGACCACACTAAGGAATACACTGATAGGGCAGCTAACAGCGTCGGATGCTGTTAGCTGCGTGATTGGGTACAGAAACATGCGGGACCACCCATTGAGGCCAGAGGCGGCCCCATTAGAGGAGAAAGAAGCCGATCGCCGGCACTTGAAGAAAAAAAGCTAAACAAAAAAACCCAGCTTGTTAGTGTGCAACGCTGCACCCCCCAGGACTCAGCGCCCCAGGCTGCAGCCTGATCAGCCTAGTGGTTGATCAGGCCCTGGCCAATATGAAACAAGCAGAGGAGATGAATAGATCGGGTCTGCACATGCAGATGGCGGCAGCCGGGACGGAGTGAGCTGTCAACGGGGACCAGGTAAGTGCGCCGGGCATCGGGTAGGCAGCCTGACTGCCCGGCATGTGACACCTTCTGTCTCTTCATGTAATTCCAGACAGACTCGATGATGTTGAGATCAGGGCTCTGTGGGGGCCATATCATAACTTCCAGGTCTCCTTGTTCTTATTTACAATGAAGATAGTTCTTAAAAACATTGGCTGTATGTTTGGGACTGTTATCCTGCTGCAGAATATAGCTGAATTCCAATCAGACGCCTTCCTGATTGTATTGCATGATGGATAAGTACCTGCCTGTATTTCTCGGCATTGAGAACACCATTAATCCTGACCAAATCCCTAACACCATTTGCTGAAATGCAGCCCCAACTTGCAAGCAACTTCCACCATGCTTCACTGTTGCCTGCAGACACTCATTATTGTACCACTCTTCAGCCCTTCAGGAAACAAACTGTCTTCTGTTGCAGCCAAATATTTAAAAATTTTAATTTCATCACTCCACAGCACCTGCTGCTGATATTTTTCTGCACCCCAGTTCCTATGTTTTCGTGCACAGTTGCTTGAGTCGCTTGGCTTTGTTCCACGACGAAGGTTAGCTTTTTGGCCGCAATTCTTTCATAAAGTCCACTTATGGCCAGACTTCTCTGCACAGTAGATGGATGTATTTGGGTCCCACTGTTTTTTTTCCAGTTCTGAGACGAAGGGCTGGAGAGCAGTACAATAATGAGTGTCTGCAGGCAACAGTGAAACATGGTGGAAACAATATATTTCAATTGACTATAAATTAAGATCATGGGTGTCGATATATTGGACTGAGGAATCATCTATAAATCTGTGCCAACCAACGATATTTCTATGGTATGGGTTATGATTCCATATGTGGGTCATAAACAGGCTTGAGTAAGTTGGTGCGAACTTAGTCCCCATAGCCATCCTGCGAACCTGTTTATTTTATCCATCGTCAAACCAGAAATAATTTTGTTGTAAAATAAACAAAATACTGTCTCTAATGAACACAATTTGGTCTTCATAGATGTCTGATTCTTTTCTGAGAATGTTTTTGATGAATGTGCACCCCTTATTGTAATCAATTATGGTATATAGCGCTGTCACATTGCAAGTCATCATAACATAATCATGTATGCATTTGGTATTGTTTAAAATATTAAGGTCATGTCCTATGTCTTTAACACTATTTTTTTGTTTAGAGACTAAGGGTTGTAAGAATGAATCTATATTACTGGATAAATTTGATGTTTGGGAATTTATCTATGAGATGATGGGTTTCCCTTGTGAGTACTCTAGGGATTTATGGATTTTTGGCAAGCAATATATTACGGGAATTCTTAAATTCTTTGTATCAAGGTATTTGTATTCTGTTTTATTTAAGATGCCTTTTTCCAGGGCCTTCTTTAGAAGAAGATTTAATTCTTGATTATACATTGTTGTAGGGTCACTTGGTAATGGTTCGTATGTGGATCTATCCGCTAGTTGATTTTTAAGTTATTGGAGGTAATCATGTTGGTTAGGATAGTTATCCCACCTCCCTTGTCAGCAGGTTTGATAATTATATCCTGCTTTTTTGCCAGTTCCTTCATAGCCAATGTTTCAAATTTGGTAATGTTGGATTTTCTCAGGGTACTGTTTTTAGGTAGTTTCTCCAAACCACCTTCAATTAGTTTCTGGAAGGTCTCAATGAAGGGTCTTTTTTGCAAGCTTGGATAAAAAGTAAACCTATTTTTAAAGGTCGTATGTATGTCATGGGTTGTTGTTTCGGTTTTGTTAATGTTTTCCGGTCCTGAGAGTTTTTGATTGTTCATAAAGATTTTTTTAAGGGTGAGCTTTCTAATAAATTTATGAAAATCAATAAAGGTCTAAAATTTGTTCAACCTTTTGTCAGGGGTAAATTGGAGGCCCATATTGAGCAGATTAATTTGAGATGTGGTGAGGGTAGTGTGGCTTATATCAAATATCCCCTTATCTGGTTGGTCTGATGCATGGTTTATTTTCTGAATTTTGTTCTTATTCCTAGTCTTAACCCCTCCTCATGTGTCTCTAGGGAGTCTGATTTCTCTTTTCTTTTTAAACTTGGTGGACTCTATGTCACGGGAGCTTGCTTCAGGAGGACCTGTATTTCCCCATGCTGGTTCCAAAAAATAATTTATGTTCCGGTCCGCATTTTGATCAGTCAGAGAAGATTGTGTAAGGGACAGATGGGTGGGTTCAAACCTTTTTAGAATTCTCTGTTGCTTTTGGGACAGCTCTGTTTCTGTCTTTATCCCTTGTCTATATCCCTGTCTTGCTATTTCTGCATAGCTTCTTTTCTTATTGGTGGTATATGACTCTTCTGTTCCTGCCATTTGTCTTTCTTCTCTGTTAGTTGTCTTTTTTTCTAAGAACTGGTGCAGAACGGTGACCTATAAGGATCCATCACTGCTAACAATAAATACCTATAAAGTATTTATAGCTGAGAATAGAGCAAACACGTCAGAAGAGCAAAGCAGGAGGAAAACGGACCCACTGCGCATGCACAGGAAGCAGACCATAACAAATCACATTGCTTGTACAGTGCCCTCTAATCGTGAATGGAGAGGTAATAAGGTCTACTTATAGGATCTGGAAAAAATATATTTCAACTGCCTGTAAGTTATTATTTCTATTATTTCTGGAAACCATCCATTTATCATTACTATTCAGGATTTATCAGAAGGAACGTTCAGAGGGAACGACTAGATGGGACATTACTTGTGAAAAGGACTATAATGTTCTCTAATGGTACCTACCTAGTTATGTATCTGATTTTAGCACTGTAAAGTGGAAAGAAACTGTTGTCATTTTACTTGACACACAATGTTTTTTTAAGAATAAGATCATTGCATGCGTATAACCAATTGTTTAAATGTAAATTGTTCTGGCCTGAATTATATATGTCATGTTGAAACCTATCATACACGTGAACATTTGACAATCTAGTAAAAAACTATTTTCATATTAAGTTGATTAGCCCAATATAAAGTCATTAAGTCATGCCCATCTTATTATTATATCCTGCTTCAGCAAGGAATGAAAAGTAGACAAGTGTCCAGTTATTGCATATTATTCCAAACCTGTCTTAACTATAATTTTGCAACCCTCTGTCCCTTTAATTACTTCTGGAAATGTGTTCCATGCATCCACTGCCATTTTCTAAAAAAAAGTATTGATTAAGGTAAGAGATTATTCAGACTTGTTGACATTATTTATATTAGACATGTATTAAAACCCTACATGTTGAAAGTCGGAGCAGGCTCAGTCATTCAGCTGTTAATAACTGGTAAAGTAATTTGTCTTTAAGTAGGTTGAAGACATTTGAAGGAGTTTATTGGGGTGAGATAACTTGCTCTTTTTCAATACAACTGTTACTTTACAAGGAGAAAGCCAATGCAGACTTAGTGTCTCCAAATGTGTTTGTTGTCTCAGAAGGGAGATAGAAGATTGTATCCAGTTGTCTAAGAAAGGAGGGTATACAATAGACAATGTTCATCTCCAGACCACAGAATAAAAGTAGCCTTTGTATATTATTGAGGAGATTTGCTCAAAGCCTTTATAGTAAAACTTCACATCCACATGATGTAAAAGAAAAGACCTTTCCAGGTTTTACACAACACTTTGCAAATCCGTTACACAGTTATCTACATACATGAGATTGTAATATAATACAACCTTGTATTTAACTGCTCTTAGGTACATAGAATTTCAGAGACAGCTTGCTAATATTCTGTTCAAATGCAAACTAGAGCTATTCACCTGTCAGCAGTCATTCGGGACAGTTCTAAAGTCCAAGGAGGTGGAGTTGTCTCAAAAGAAAGGTCTGAGAACCAGAAAGTGACAGAAAGTCTTTATTTCTCTTTCAATTGGCTTACTTTTTTCTTTTCCTTCTAAGTACCTTCTTTTTTCACTAAGTACCAATGGCTCTCTTTTCTGGCTCCAACTGGGCTGCAGCATATGTCTAGTGCGATAGCAAGATCTATTTGACTACTTTAAGAGGTGCATAGTAATCATACAAGCAGGAAAAATTGTTGCTGAATATTTAGTGTTAGTGTAAAATGTAACTGTGTTTATGCAGAAAAGTTTGTGTATCTATAAAAAATCTGTGGTGTTGTTTTAGCATTGGATTTATCAGTATATTGTATTACCCAAAATGGGCATGTTTTTGCTTCCCAGCAAGTATTGCAGGTATCACAATTGGCTTCAGGTACTACCATTTAGAGGGAATATGGCAGAGGCTGCCATTTACATGTTGACTAGAGACCATGAGCAAATGCTAACACAAAGTAGAAATATAGGTTAGAATGCAATGTAGTGTGGATAAAGCTGCCAGAGGAAATTAGGGAAACCCCTATCCCTAAAGACAAGTGTATAGATAAAGAATTCCTCGGTGCTGTGATAATGTGGTGTACAAATGTTTTATTGATTTTATTCTGTACAATAAGCACAGATGGTTCTGGCCAGAACATAAATACAATTACCAATCAGACATAAATCACAATAGTAGGTATACCATAAATTAAAATCCCCAAATCTGCGGCAGTGGGAAAGGTTCCCAATAATATTCAAGTAAAGTCCTTTGTAAAAACAACGCAAATGGAACAGAGACTATCACAGCCAGACTGGCACAGTAAAATGTTCCAGAAATGTCCAGAGAATCGCAAAGTGGCTGATAGCCTGAGAGGAGTCTATTGGATACTTTAAGTCTTTAAGTTCTCCACTTCTAATGTGGAAGTTTGTGCTCGCGGCAGCGGGCAGATAACGAAGTCCAAACAGCCGACAAGGTATAGTTGAAGGAGGACTTACGTTTGTGAGGATTGGTTCACGGTCCGGGAACTATAAATAATGTTAAAGTGAACTGGCAATGTTGAAAAACAGAATGCCGCGTATAGCTGATAGTAGGATGAATAGGCAAAGTTAGGTAGTATGTCAAAAGAGAGATTATTCAAAGCGTTTCCCCCGCACTTGGCGGACTTCATCAGGGATATGAGAGGGTGTTACAGATGTTCCTTAAATAGATGATCGATGTTATGAGTGAGCAATTACATGTGAAGCTTTTGATTGACAGATTCAACAGGTGCCATGGATGTGCTAGATGCAGCACAAATGTGAATCACTGTACACTTAATAAAATGTACAAAAGTACTTGAAAATGTTACATACATGTAAATAAGCACACCATATAAGAGTGGTAGATAAATTTCTACCATAAGTGGAGTCTGCAATAAAGTGTAAGACAGTTCTCAAAGCTTCAATAATGGATGCTTGCAAAGGATAGATGTACTCACAAGGTACACAAGATGTACTCATGCTATCAGCCACTTTGCGATTCTCTGGACATTTCTGGAACATTTTATTTTGCCAGTCTGGCTGTGATAGTCTCTGTCCCATTTGCATTGTTTTTACAAAGGACTTTGCTTGAATTTTAATGGGAACCATTTACGCTGCCACAGATTTTGAGATTTTTATTTATATATATACTATTGTGATTTATGTCCGATTGGTAATTATATTTATGTTGTGACCAGAACCATCTGTGTTTATTGTACAGAATAAAATCCAAACATTTGTACATCACATTATCACAGTGCCGAGGAGTTCTTTACCGATACAAATGCTAACACTGCAGACAATTACCATTATTTGGAGGAAGGAGTATGTGAAGGGTGCCCCTGGAGGCCATCACTTTAATAACATTTGGTACTTTCGACCCCGGCAAGCTGGTGGGTACAGGCAACCAATACCAGTGGACACTCCTAATGTACACGGTTGTTTAACGCAATCACATGTGGGCAGACTCTAGTGCACTTGTTTGGTGAAATGCAAATTAAATTGGGTGTCAGGCCATTTCAGTTCAAAAATTCATGGTAAACAGGACCTTCATCCCACTCACCAGAGACTCCTCTGCCACACAGTCTCCAAGCTCCATACCAGCCGCACTTCCCAAATAGCCGCGCTGCAGCGACCCCCGCTCATGATATAGCGGTCTTTCCAAGGGGTTTCTCCATGGGATGCCGTGTGGAAGGCGCTTTCAGACTAATTGTCTTTCTCCCTGTGGTGCAAACCTAAGTCTGCAGTGGTGATTTTACATTTTTTAATGAACATCTGGGGAGGGCTTGGTTTTTAGAAAACCTAACATAAACATCCCTAATTTTATGTACAGTAGGCATTAATGACTTCCTGATATATGTACTTCATATAAAAAAACAAAATTTTTTTAATGTATTATATTAATGAGTATAGTATTAACAGATGTTAATGTAATATCTTTCTTTTCTGTATTTTCTGATGGGACTTTATATTGCACATATGCATTGTGTGTATCCTGCAATACGTTTTGTCTGTCTGAATATAGGCAGAGTGTTCTTAGACCTGTATTAAACTTGAAACGTTTCTTGAAATCTGCTTAAACTTGAATACGGGCTTACATGAGTGCAATTTCATTCAATTTGAGGAATCAAGCCCTATGTCTATGGAACCACTAGGAAAAGGGCCGTAGCATGAGCGTCTTATGGTTTCTACTGACAAGAGCGGGACGGTCCCCAATCCTGATGACTAGCGGCATGCAGCCACTGATTACCCAGGGGGGCGCAGCCTCATCCTGTTTACAATGCATGTGCGCACCCCCTGACCTCTTTCCACCTCCTAAACCTGGTGCTTGGATCATGAGCACCTGTGCTCCTCCTGCTGCTTACCTCATTGTTAGATTTCCTACAGTCTTCCCTCTCCAGTCCCCACCCCAGTGTATATGATTCTATCACCCTTGTCTCTTTCTCCCCCTTTGTGCTTGCCTATGTGTCTCCAATTTTGTATGTCTACCTTTTTCCCCCCCAGGGGGGTCTCTGCCCAAAACTTTTGTGGATGCGCATCTGTGTCTTCTCTCTGTGTATGCCTGTGTCTTTACCCCTCTTTGTGTGTCTGTCTCTAATTCTGTGTGTTCACCTCTGTCTCTCCATCTTTCTATTTGTCCCACTTTGTGTTTGTGTGTCTCTGTCTCTGTATTGTGAGGGCCTGTCCTTTCCCCCTTAGTGTGTCTCCATTTACCCCTCATCATATCTATCCCCCCATCCTCTTCTACCATTTGTCCCACCAACCATTTTTTCCCTGTGACCCTGACAACCAACTTTTCCTCCTGCCTTGCACCTTCTCCTGCCACATCCTTCTTCCACCTCTCCCCTCCTCAACCCCATATCTTCTTCCTCCTTTTCTGCTGAAGTACATGGAGTCCTGCTGGCTGCCGACCAGAAGCAATGTGGATGAACCTGAGGATGGCAGGTTAACACAACCTTCTGATTTTTATCATTTTTGTCCTGCGCCAATTAGAGACCTGGCGGAGGTAAGATTCACCTACTTTCACCAGAGAAGGCTTCCGCATGCGAACTAGACTATGGTAGTACTTGCACGTGCAATAAATATCTCCTAATAGATATCTAATTAATTAAAATCATTTAGTCATTTAAAAAATGCTTTTTTCCTTGAATGTTTAAATATTTTTACATCATTTTTATTTTTTAAAAATAAATTATAATCTGTTTTAAAAAAAAACAAATCCCACTTTAGTTAAAATAAAAGCCCAAATCTGTGAAGCCAGCTCAGACTGGCCTGGAAAAGTAATAGGTTAACCCTAAAAACTCTATGTGCCAAAAGGAATTGTGAGAGAAGCAACAGAGAGGCAAATAACGACTTTGAAAGAGACACCGAGTTCAGTAGCTGGGTTTGTGGTAAAGGAGCATCAGTTAATCATATCAAGAGGTCTGATACAAAAGCAGCCATTAGTCAAAATGAGCCATGTAAAAAAGCACCTCTAGAATTTGCCAAAAAGCAGGAGGGTGATGTCATTGGTGACATTATTATGACACCATTTTTTAAATGGTTTTATGAATGATGTTGTTTGCAGCCTTAACAAACCAATTTCCTGTGCATTTGTAAGATTAGTATAGCATCTTAACTTTTTAGCAGATTTGTTTTAGTTTCCTTCTTTTTTTTCCAAATAGAAAATTGTAAAACTGTAAAAGTATTATTTCAAAACCAATTTTCTAATTTAAACTATATTTTATATAAATAATATTTTTTTTCAACCTCTATATAATTTATTCACATAAACAATGCTTACATTAGTATATCCAATGAGTATATAAAAATATTGCTAAATTACATGGTACCAATAGTGAGAATATTATTTTCTCAATACAACTGACACCACAAGGGTTAACAGTAGACACAAGCTAGAGACAAGATTAGAATGACTACCCCTGATATAACAGCCCACATTCTCACCATTAAAAGGTCATGTTAAAATTTACATTTCACAGTCATGTTCCTGAGAAACTGTTCATCAACTAATCACAAACTCTTTTAGATTTACACACATCAGAACTCAAGCTGAGAAACTGTGTAGACAATCTGTACTGAGGCAAATATCTCCTCAGGATAACTTAGGACAAGCTCACTGTGGTTCAAGTGAAACATGAAATATACAAAACATTTACTTACTGATGCAAAGATAAATGGCTGAAGGGAAACTGTGGCTGGACACATAATTATTATTATATGCATTTATTTTTATTAATAGTGCAGTGCGCCTATTGTAAATGCAGTAAGTGTATTCTTGTTACAGATATTTTTGAGAGACTTTTTATCTAACATTTTGAATTCCCATGTTAATTATTTGGTTTGAGACCAGAATGCTATTACCACTAGCACTTTGAATGCACACCAAGGGGTCCCTCTGTGATTTCTTACAATTAATAAGGAAACCAACCCAGTGACCTGAGTCAACGCTCTGCCTATTACCCAGCAGTCCTGATCCAAAGTAAGCAACCAGGAGGAACCATCCCATCACCAGCAGAGAGGTGCTGCAGCAACAGCACACAACACCTAGAAGTAAGTGGCTCCCAGTGCCAGTTTATGAACCTGATGGTGGCAGTGACTACTCTCCTACAACTAGTGCAGAGTTGGCACAGTCAGTGAGTGTTTGGTGGCCAAGTAACATCAGTAGGAGTAGTCACTAACTTCAAGTCAATGATGTTAAAAGGAAATCCCAAGACAGGCGGTAAAACCACAAATAAATTCTGGGTCAATGGAGATTAGTTGTATTATTTATATATTTTCTTTCAGTATAATTACAGATGGGAGGTGCAGTTGCCTTTATACATTAACATTATGTAAATTAATAAAAAAAATAAAAATAATAATAGAAAGAGAAAGAGAGAGAACTAAAACATTTCCCTTTAATTCAGTCACTACAATTAAATTCATTATCTTTTTGGCTGTAAAAAGATATTATTATTATTACTATTATTAATTTTTATTTATAAGGCCCCACTAGGTATCCGTAGCGCCATACAGGGACATACAGAAACACGATACAGGGTGAGACAGCACGGTACAGTTAACAAAAAGCACAGTAACTCAGTAGCTCAAAGTACAGCTAGATGAAAGGTGAGAGCCCCCAGCGGTGAAGCTAGAGGGGCAGAAGGGCAGGAGGACCTCACGGAGGAGACAAGGAGCTGGAGAGCAGAGTTAAGGTGGTGGAGAACAGTAGGAGAGGAGGCCCTGCTCGAAGGAGCGTACAATCTAAGGGGAGGGAAGGACGGACAGAGACACAAGGGTAGGAGGAGGAAAGGGGGAGAACGCAGAGAGGGAGAGGGGGAGAGGGGAATAACGAGGAGGGAGGCAGGAGGAGGGCAGGATAGGGAGGGCAGTAGGTGGGAGGCTGGAAGGAGGTCGGTTAGGTGGGGGACTGGAAGGCTTTGAGGAAGAGGTGGGTTTTTAAGGCCCGTTTGAAGCTGGACAAGTTGGGGGATGTTCTGATGGAGCCGGGGAGCTGGTTCCAGTGGAGGGGGGCAGCACGGGAGAAGTCTTGGATGCGAGCATGGGAAGAGGTAACCAGGGGGGAGGTGAGGCGACGGTCAGTAGCCGAACGCACAGGGCGGGATGGAGCGTGGATGGAAATGAGGTTGGAGATGTAGGGAGCAGTGGAGTTGGAGAGGGCCTTGAAAGTAAGTGTGAGGAGCTTGAACACTATTCTGTAGGGGAAGGGGAGCCAGTGAAGGGATTGGTATAGGGGGAGACAGAAGAGGAGCGGCGAGAAAGGAAAATGAGCCGAGCGGCTGCATTGAGTACAGAGCGAAGGGGAGCGAGATGAGTGCGGGGGAGGCCGGTAAGGAGGAGGTTGCAGTAGTCCAAGCGGGAGATGATAAGAGCGTGGACAAGAGCCTTAGTGGCATCTTGGGAGAGGAAGGGCCGAATGCGTGCGATATTCCGCAGCTGGAAGCGACAGGATTTGGCGAGAGAGAGAATGTGAGGAGCAAAGGAGAGAGAGGAGTCAAGGATGACACCGAGGCAGCGAAGTTGAGGAACAGGGGAAATAGAGGAGTTGAGAACAGAGATAGAAAGGTCGGAAGGGGAGGGGGAATGAGCTGGAGGAAAAACAATAAGTTCGGCTTTAGCGAGATTAAGTTTGAGGAATCTAGAGGACATCCAGGAGGAGATGGCAGAGAGGCAGGCAGACACCCTGGAGAGGAGGGAGGAAGAGAGATCGGGAGAGGAAAGGTAGAGTTGGGTGTCATCGGCATAAAGGTGGTACTGGAGACCAAAAGAGCTGATGAGTTTCCCCAGGGAAGAGGTGTAAAGAGAGAAGAGTAGGGGTCCGAGAACAGAGCCTTGGGGGACCCCTACTGGAAGGGAAGAGGGGGGGGAGAGATATCCAGAGATGGAGACAGAGAAGGAACGGTCAGCAAGGTAGGAGGTGAACCATGACAGGACCGGGCCGGAGAGGCCAAAGGATTGAAGGGTGAGGAGCAGGAGCGGGTGGTCAACGGTGTCGAAGGCCGCTGAGAGATCCAAAAGAATAAGAAGGGAGAAGTGGCCCCTGGCTTTCGCAGAGAGGAGATCGTTAGTGACTGTGGCCAGGGCAGTTTCAGTGGAGTGGAGGGGGCGGAAGCCAGATTGGAGAGGGTCAAGGAGGGAGTGGTCAGAGAGGTGGGTGGAGAGACGGCTGCAGACGAGCCTCTCAAGAAGTTTGGAGGCAAAGGGGAGAAGAGAGATGGGGCGATAGTTAGAGAAAGAGGTGGGGTCAAGGTTGGGTTTCTTAAGAATGGGGGATACAAGGGCGTGTTTGAAGGAGGAGGGGAAGATGCCGGCGGAGAGGGAGAGATTAAAGAGTGGGCGAGGTGGGAGCAGGTGGCGGGGGAAAGGGAGCGAAGGAGGTGGGAGGGGATGGGGTCCAGGGGACAGGAGGACGGAGGGGAGGATGAAATAAGAGAGTGTACTTCTTCGCCTGTAGTGGGGCGGAAGGAGAAGAGGGGGCGGGAGGGGGAGGGAGGAAGCATGGGGGGGGGCGGAAGATGGGAGGAGGTGATTTGCCCAAGATAGTTAATTTCCACATTTCATTCCACAAATGACTGTGCAATATGATGTCTTTGTTTCATCATTTGTAAAATCGTGTACTTTTGCAGTTGAACAGCCGCCATTGCTCTTTTTATGTTGGCATTGTCATTGGTGACATTGTGCATGTCGCCAATCGCACTGTAGATATTGACAAACAATCAGCATAATAGATGTGTCGGCATTTAGCCTACCGACATTTTCATGTTGGCAGGCTAAGTGCCGACAATTACACTGTCGGAATTATGTACCCTACCTGAAATGCTATGCTTACAACACTTTTGCTATGTTTAAGAAAGCTTCTCCTGATCTAGTGTATGGCCCAGTCATGTTGTATACCTAGAACATCCAGCCCAAGAGATTGTGTGCATCAAAGAGGTCTGTTAAAACTAGACCACACAGAGACACAATTATAAAAGCAATATGTGGGCTGGACTTTAGCTTTTCATTCCCTCCTACCCCTACATGAAATAAAGATATTTAATTCAGAGAAGGAGATTTTTTAAAAAATTGTATTTCATTATGGAGTGACAAGGAAACATCCCTTGTTGTGAGATACCACATTTCATACTTGAAACTTCCAGGTGGTACATTTCCAAGTATTCTATAACTGTAGCTTATCCACCTCAAGGTGACTGATAATAAAAATGTCAAGAAAGCCCATAGAACTAGAGAGCATCAGCATACAATGGCTCCATCAGCATTACACCGCTATTTAGTGCACCTTAGTCAATCAGCAGATGGACCACATGGTAATGGCTTCAGAGTACAATTGCTCAACACTCCAAAGCCCCTAGAGTATAAAGTGAAGGAACCACAACAGAGTATGGTACCATTCATTACATAGTTCAATTAAAATTAGAAAAGGATTACAAAGTCCCTCATAAAACATTGGAACATTGTAACAATGATTCTCATTCTAGGTCCCATAATTCCAAGAAAAAAACAGATATCATTTTGTAGAAAGCTAAAAGTATTAAAGACATGGTGGTACTTAGAATGTTGTGAATTAAACAAACTAAGCCAAATGCTAATACTTTTTACAATATTTGGTTTAATAAATGTTCTCACTCTAATATGTGTAAGTTTGGTGACTGAAGTATGATGTAGAATTGTTTGAATATTCAGCCTGGCTTACAAAATAGAGTCTGGATAACAAAATGGAGTCTGGCAACCATGATTGTATGTATTTTCTACAGCTTTAATGAAACTAATATTTGCAAGAAATGAAAATGTTTATAACTTTCATAGTTCATGCAATGTACACTTTGCAAGGCGATATTGTTTCGTCTTTATGCTTATTTAGAAAAACAGTTATAAGAGAATTAGTGTCTACAAATCTCCAAGGCAAGGCCTCATATTCTAACACATTGTAGGTAAGGAGTCTCATTCTTTCAGCAGAGGTGCACGCAATTAATAGTTATCCAAATATTGCAAATGCAAAGCTAAACGCCGATCTGCGTAAGGGTGCCAAGATTATTGCTTAAAACATATGGACAAATGTATTATTGTTACCATTGTGATCTGCTTAGTCAGATGGTCCGTGTTCACTTAGCTTAATAAACTTGACACTATTTAAAAATATCAGACCTTCTGACTACTTCATTTTAACAGCTACATCACTTTTATGGATGCTTCATAAACAAACTCTTTTAAATTGAGTGCACAAATTATCAAACCTATCTATTTCAGGGAGCTGCGAGATGAAATTCAGCGAGTGATTACCGTATTAACGCTAATATTTTTAGAGCGCTCGTTTTCCGGGAATCTCGCTAACAATTGAATACCCCCCTAAATATTCTTTATAAGAATTGTGTTCACTGATATTTAGGCTATTCTTTTATTATGTTTTTCTATGATGTGTATTAACTATGTACTTTAGTTTGAATATGCCACCCCCCTTTTTTATTAGCCGTTTGATGGAAACTCATTTATATATTACTATCATATTCTACGAGTCATTAGTGGCTTCTATTTTGAATTGACGAAATTCCTTACAATGGTGCATAAGATATGATCTTCAAATCTAATATACAGGAAAATGCCAGCACCCATTTTTAAAACTAGGACTCCAAAACATTTGGCGGCTGGATGTGGGATCATAAATTGTGTTAATTGATATCTGGGCAGAAGTGCTCTACAAACTGTATAATGTGGAAGTGTCTTATACCACCTAAGGAAGTCTTATGGATGAAACGCATTTGGGTCTGTGGCTGGATCACTTATAATTAATGTATTGTATAAATTTATTTAAATTAGTAGCATAGTGCGCCAATGTATGTCAGTGCAAATGTACTGATTTTTGTATTGGAAATGTATTGGCATATGTTGTAGGAAATTTGTTTGTGTAAGGTAAGAAGAAAGGAAATCCCATGCTAATTAAGTCTTTCCATAGCCTTTGTTTTCATGTCTCCATTTATTTTTTCTGCCTTGTCTGTTCTTGTTTTACGTATGTCTTGTTTTATGTATGTCCTTGTCTTCCCTACTGTACAGCACTGTAGAGCCTTACAAATTTAGGATAATAATAATAATAATAATAATAATAATAATAATAATAATAATATGCCTCTTAGTGAAGCAGATGACACATAGAATAGCCTGCCTCTGAAAAATGTGAAGTTCTTGGGTACATGCTGCTGCTGTCCCTGCTGGTGAAGTCGAATCACCAACCCAGTGGGCTGTCACAATCATATAATCTTTTGTTTGCTAAGTTCTGCTTGTCCACATATCTGTGGTTAAGTGTACAGTGGGTAGAATGGCATTATCTAGCACAATAATTCCATTAGGTGGTCAATAGCTTTTCTAGTAAGATGGTGTCGTGATAGAATTTGGTAACGGGGACAGAAGACGTCAAGTAACTGTCTAAAACCAGCTGCATTCATAGTGGATATTGGACACAAATCTAATACTAGCATAGTCGCCATGGCGTCTGTGATCCGCTTTGCGACTGGCTGACAGCTTTCATACTTACTTCCTCTTGCAAAGGATTGTTTAACAGTCAATTGTTGCAAACTACTAATAGTCTTCTTCTTGGTCTGCTTCTGGGTTGAAGATCCACCCCCAGCAGCAGGAGCAGCAGCAGTGGGCCTAACACTCAAGGATTCGTCTGAGGAGTTCTGGATAGGGGAGGAGTCATCTCGCCTTAGAAACTTGGATGCCGGACTAACTCTGATCACTTGTGAGGATATTGATGATGAAGGTGTTGAAGGTGTAGATTGCAGGTGCTGGGATCTAGCTGAGACAAGGGAGGTAGCTGATGCTGGACTGCTTGTTGTTATATTTTAGCATAAGTTTTTGATTTTCACAAAAGCTTTCCATGAACTCGCTTCAAATGGCGTAACATGAATGAGGTTCCTAGACGGTTAAGGTCCCTACCTCTATTGACTGTGCCTTACAATGCTACATATAGCTAGACAACTGTAGTCAGAATTTGGGTAAAAATAATTCCACACATAAGAGGTGGATTTTTTGGTCTTATGCCCAGGCATGACAATGGCCTTCTTCTTATCACTGGCAAGAACTGATGCAGTCTTTGTTTGAAAGTGTATGTAAATAATCATCATGATCATTTACTTATATAGCGCCACTGGTTCCGCAGCGCTGTACAGAGAACTCACTCACATCAGTCCCTGCCCCATTACAGTCTAAATTCCCTAAAATACACACAGACAGACAGAAACACAGACTAGGGTCAAAATTGATAGCAGCCAATTAACCTACCAGTATGTTTTTGGAGTGTGGGAGGAAACCGGAGCACCCGGAGGAAACCCACGCAAACACAGATAAGGCCATGGTCGGGAATCGAACTCATGACCCCAGTGCTGTGAGGCAGAGGTGCTAACCACTAAGCCATCGTGCTGTCCAAATAATATTGTGATCTGTGAGGTGGTCAAAATTGACTGCAAATGACTTGAAATTAATGCTATTGAGGTTAATAATAATGTAGGGGGGGAAAAAGCAAAATATGTGATTTTAGCAAAAAAAAATAGGGATTTTAGGAAAAAATTGGGATCCAAATCCAAAACCAAGACACGCAAGGACGATTTTGCCAAAACCAAAGCCAAAACCAAAACACAAAGTTAATCCAGATCCTAAACCAAAACCAGAACACGGGGGTCAGTGAACATCTCTAGTTCATGTACATATCCTCACCTTACGCATGCTCGTGGTATGCGCAGAGAGATTTCACACAGGATACACTACACATTTTTGGTTATACCCTTTGATGTTGATAAAGGTGTTCAGCGGTGTTAATGTGGATGTTAAGCCACAACGCTTCTGTATTTTAAACAGGTTGCTGTTTATTAAATATGATAACAACAGTAGAATGCAGGTACTCACAGTTGCTTTTAGTGCAGCAGGCAATCCGGCAATACAGGTTTATGCACTTATACAGATGTAGGCAGAATGGTAAAATGCACTGTGTCTCTATACCTCTGCACATCCATGCAGAAATCACTTGTGGGCATACAGACTCCTCTTATTAGTAATGAGGGAATCTCTAGTCACCTTTCTAAAGTACTTTTGGGTACTTTTGTATACTGTTGTACGTACGCAGCTACTAATGCTGCGACTGGTCCCGTACATTGTCTGAGTGGAAGTAATGGTGTGAAAGCCGAACATCCGGTTTCAGGGTTTTGAGGTTGCGCAGTAGCACAAAACAGTCATAGGCGTCCTGCCCCACTTCCAGTTTCCTCCTAGACCACCGGAGATTACAGCAGGGTTGCCATGGTAACGCAGGAGACGGAGAAAAGCGCTCTTATATGCTAGCACTCCCCCTCACTTAATAACGTCTCCTGTCACAACGAAAAAACATTTCTACTTACTCAAACATTTTAATAATGTTAACATTACTCAGATATATACCAGTCCACAGTTTTTCAGGAATATAAATAGGAAGTGTGGTGTTAATCCCTTCGTTAACATGTCAGCAGGATTATCCTTACTGGCTATATAACTCACACTTACAGACTTCTTCACTAACTCTCGGATGAAGTGGTGTCTTATGGCAATGTGTTTGGACCATCCATGGTGCTTTGTACTTGAAGACAAATCAATTGCTCTACAGTTATCACACTCAATGTTCATGGTCTCACTCTGGTTAAGAAGACCGATTTTGCATAAAGTCTCCTTTAGTCATAAGGCTTCTATTGCTGTTTCTGTGAGTGCTATGTACTCTGCCTAAGTGGTGGATAGGGCAACAGCTGGTTGTTTTCTGCTTGACCAGCTGACGATTGCGCCTGTTAGGACAAACAGGTACCCTGTGTAGGAACGACCATCATCCTCATCAGATTCCCAATCAGCATCACAGAAAGTCTCTAAAGTTGAATTCTTGGTTTTAGTAAATCCTAACTTTAAAGAACTAGTACACACGACTCCCTGCATGTGTTATGTCGGGGCGAGATCCATTACTTACATTAAGCTTCCAACAGCATTTCTGTAAGGGATTTTACTTATTTCTGCTATCTCTTCACTGCTTGTTTGTGACATTTCCTTTGTCATTTAAAAGCTTTTATCCACAGGTGTGTTTGCTGGTTTTGCGTCAAACATCCCATACTTGGTAAGTATTGTTTTGTTAAGGAGGCAGACTTTATCTTCTTGGTAGACACCCTCTTTGTATTGTTCAGGTGGCTCCATGTAAATCTCCTCTAACAATTCTCCATTCAAGAATGCAGAGTCAAAGTCAAGCTTATACAGCAACAAATCATGGATAATGGAGATGGCAATCACAAACCTCAGGGTACTGTATCTGGCAACAGGCAAGAAGATCTCTCCGTAGTCGATCCAGGACTTTTGTGTGAAGCCCTTGGCATCAAGGCGGGCTTTATAGCGTCCAATGGTACCGTCCGCATTCACTTTATTACAAAAGACTCACTTGTTCCTTGTTTTTTGGTTACTCAACCTGTCAACTACAGTCCATGTATGATTGTCATACAGAGCTGTTAACTCTGTATCAATGGCCGTTTTACACTGTTCCTAGTCGTCTCTTGATTTTGCCTCTTTAATCTTTTTCTGATTGCAATCCAAGAAACAGTTAACTGATGCAGAGGAGTCAAAGGATTTTGGTGGTGTCAATGACAAATATCTTTAGGGTTTACTGGGAAAACATGGGGGTATATTTACTAAACTGCGGGTTTAAAAAAAGTGGCGATGTTGCAAGTGGCAACCAATCAGATTACAGTTTTCATTTATTTAGATCATTCTACAAAATGACAGCTAGAATCTGATTGGTTGCTATAGGCAACATCTCCACTTTTTCAAACCCACAGTTCAGTAAATATACCCTATGGTAATTTGTGCCCAATAAATCATTACATATCTAGGGATCAAATTTGGCTACGCTGATTGTGGCAGAAAAAAGCTGGGTGACTGATAGCTATATGAACAAATGTCTATAGTTTGCTAGTGGAAGTGTAGAAATATGCCCTTAAAAAAAACATGTAGCCTTATTTTGAATTTGTTGCTAATAAAGAACTGGAAGCTGCTCAATCAATTTATAGGCTATAGCAGGTGGAGTGGCGGGTGGCTTTAACATACATTTGCAAATGTGTGCAACTAAGACTTTTGCATTTTTATCTACAGTAGAAATGGCAGATCTGTTGCCGGCTATAGCAGTGTGCTTGGGGATTTCTCTGTGTGTTTGTTCTTTTAAAGATACCCCCACCCATTCACGCACCTGCTATAGCCTATAAATTGATTGAGCAACTTCCAGTTCTTTATTTGTCTGAGAGGCATGTTGATGTCAGTAGCTGAGGGGGAGTGCTGACATTGGATTGCTATTTGGAGGCTTCTGGGGTACCTCTTTGGTAAGTTAGCTCTCAATTTAAAACAACATATGTATGGCCCAAATATATGGGACTCTCATTGTTTAGAGTTAGGACCACCCTATTAGCAAAAGCGCTGTGGAGTGGCGGGTGGCTTTAACATACATTTGCAAATGTGTGCAACTAAGACTTTTGCATTTTTATCTACAGTATAAATGACAGATCTGTTGCCGGCTATAGCAGTGTGCTGGGGGATTTCTATGTGTGTTTGTTCCTTTTAGGATACCCCCACCCATTCATGCACCTGCTATAGCCTATAAATTGATTGAGCAACTTCCAGTTCTTTATTTGTCTGAGAGGCATGTTGATGTCAGTAGCTGAGGGGGAGTGCTGACATTGGATTGCTATTTGGAGGCTTCTGGGGTACCTCTTTGGTAAGTTAGCTCTCAATTTAAAAACACTTATGTATGGCCCAAATATATGGGACTCTCATTGTTTAGAGTTGGGACCACCCTATTGGCAAAAGTGCAGTGGAGTGGCGGGTGGCTATAACATACATTTGCAAATGTGTGCAACTAAGACTTTTGCATTTTTATCTACAGTAGAAATGGCAGATCTGTTGCTGGCTATAGCAGTGTGCTGGGTGATCTCTCTTTGAATTTGTTACTGTCATGTTGCATCTCAACAGTTATGCATGCTCTTTGCCAGTATATCTCCACAGTAGCCAGTTTGTACTTACCTTTGTCAACTCCACAAGAATGCATTTAAAAATGAGAGGTAGTGTTTGGATTGTCAGAGAGGGTATACTCTGCTTAAAGAATCTGAAATAATGAACAAACATTTATCACGATTGCGCTGTAGAGCATTGCAAATGGAAAGTGAAATCTATAGACTACTTTCAGATAAATATTCCTTTAACATACATGTATACAACTAGAGTTGCACTGTAATGGGAACATTAGGGGTTAAAGAGGGCATAGGTTAAGGGCTATATACATGTGTGTTGATCAAGATAAATACAATTACTATAGTGATGTGGCTAAGTAGTGTGTACTGAGTTGATGGTTGGTAGATGGGTTTGAATGCAGTTGGTAAATTGCAGTGTTATCGAGATAGGAATGTGATAGAAAACAAGGATACTCAACAAATATATGATATACAAATTGCATCCAGGGCTTTAGGTATTACTTAGTAATCTGGTTTGAATTATCAGTAATGGGTTTAAGAGGCAGTCAGCTCAGGGATTTCAATATGAGTAACTTTTTCATTTTGTGCAGTTCTTACATGTTACATTTAGCTGGTAGTCGAACAAACTCATCATTTTCCAACTGGTTGTGGTGCACGATATGCTATGTATAATTTGCAAAATATAATATATAATACAATTTGCAGACTAAACAGCTCAATGATAGGCGTCAGGTTCCATGGAGAGATTTAAACTTAAATAGTCTATATTGTTCTTTGCTGGCTTAGTGTTTAATTACAATTGTTAACTTTAAGTTGCAATTTTTTTATATATCAATTGGTAGTTTAAAAAAATTGGAAATCAGATAATTAAATATGTTTCTCTACATCTTTCTGATTGGTTAAAACATTCAGAGGAGAGTTTTGTGCTTGTTGTACCAACACTCCAGATGTGAAGATTGTATTATTATTTTCGCATCTTCTTATTATGCCTATGGCAGATCAAGATCTGGGAATTAATGGATTCAATTAAGATTGTTTTTAAATATGGTTTCTACATCTGGTGTTGATTAAGGCCCAAGAGCTTTGATTAAGGAATTAGATTTTTTTTAAATGAAAAATGAGGATAAAGTCTTTGAATGAGCTTGCTTTGAATAGCAATAAGTATTGAGGCTTATTTTTAATTAAACACTTTTCAAAAATGGGTGTATCTATAAATAAACACCATGGGGTATATTTACTAATCAGCGGGTTTGAAAAAGTGGAGATGTTGCCTATAGCAACCAATCAATTTCTAGCTGTCATTTTGTAGACTGTACTATATAATTGATAACTAGAATATGATTGGTTGCTATAGGTATTTGTATGTACTTTGCAGTCTAATTTCCCTATTCCACTCACACTAGGGTCAATTCAGTTAGACATAAAAAGTATTGTTTTGACCATGGGAGGAATTCAGAGCACCACACAAGCTTGGGGAGAAGATACAAACTGAACTTATGTAACACCTTAACCAAAGCAATTCCAACCACTGTACCACCATGCCACACTATTATTGTATTTACAGATTGGTAGGGAGGATGAGAGGGGCCAAGTTTCATGAATAATTGTTTAGCCAGTCATTAGATACAGTACAAGATGAGAAATGTTCAGAAAAAAAAACGTCCTAACCCAAGGTTGGCTGAATGGATTCACCTGGGATTTCTCCAATATTTCTCAGCATGTCATTGTCATTAGATTGGCTTGACTATTATTATCACCTGAAATTAGGGGTGTAGTACCTATTACTTGTTAACGGTACTGACTACCAAAGAAAACGACATAAGGAGTCCGATTACATACTACAGCGACCTGCAAAAAAAACTACTTACCACGATGCAGATGACTTGATGGGACGACTCGCTCTGTCAGCGACTCTACTTTAAACACTTAGCCCGCAGGGTCCACACATTGCCGCTTTGCATTAACCTTTTTCTAAGTCGGGCTGACGTGAAAGTGAACTGCCAGAGTCCTGTGTGTTCGGAATCACTGCCTGTCGCTTCCATCGGAGATGTGGACCTTCGGTTTTCAGGTAAGTCTCTTTATTTTCTAGTCGTTTTTCTCACATGTCGGATTTTTTTTGTAGGAATAAAGCGTGTCAGATTTTTCAGCACCCGTAATACCTACCCAACCAATTTATTTGATGGAACATAGAATAGTGATTGACCAAAATTTGATTCACTTGGTAAAACAACATTTTTACTTCACGAACAGGAATCATCAATGATTTGCTTTAGCGTATTTCAGTTTATTTTTTAGATTCAAATTTTCATTATCTCATGAATTTTAGGTTTACATTAGGTATATTTTTATATATGCTATAAAATTATTGAGAACAACTCATTTATTGTGAATATTTGTTTCAAAATGTAAAAAGTTAAAGCTAAAAGGATGAAAACATGGACAAAGATGATGGCTTAATTAGGTCTCTGGGGGTGTCTGCAGATAAAAAGAAGAACCTTTTCAATTTTACACCCTTGACTTTGCCCCTTCTTCCCTTAGGCATCACATTTATTCTCTAAACTAGTTTATGAGAGGTCAAATGCCAATATTACTAAGCTGTGTAGAAGCAACACTGGTCTCTTTCTCACTACTGTACACTATACTATCTTAAAGGATATAGGAGTAATATATAAGTCCATGTTATGAATTCATGCATTTCAGATCGTTTTCTTTATTTTGAATTTCACAAAATGTTCCACTTGCAGAGAAACCCAGATTTTTGTAGAAAGTCAAAGTTTTTTTCGATTAAAAAACAAAAAGAGAGCTCATCCTAATGTGGCAATGACTACTATCACAATATACAGTGTACTTTATTCCCACTTGTCTGCCAATAAACACACAAAATGCAGAAAACTAATGTGTTCAGTTTGTGACAGCATTACATGCAAAATAGCTGTCACGGTTAAATACAGGAATACAGCTAGGAGCCACGAATATGGTGAAAACACTCTATGTTTATTTGCAGAAATGTACAAATAGCAGGTAATCATGAGTTTGTAGTAAATACCAGGTGCAAGCTGATGCAGGAAGCAGTAGGTAATATGAATTTGCAGATATCACCAGGTACACAGCTAATGCAGGGAAGCAGGAGGTATGGACAGATCCCAAGCAGTAAGTAACCAGAAGCATATCAGAAGGCAGGAACAACAAGTAACAACAGGATGTGACAACAATAACTAGCAATGAATGCTGGGAGAGACAGGTATACATAGGGGACACCCAGGTGCCAGGGATAATTTGTGCAGCAGGGTTAACTCCTAAGGGACTAGAAGCAGCACAATAGCAGCACCTTTGGTGATCAGAGGTACAAACACACAATAAAGCCTAATAGTCCTGGACACAGGAGCTGCCAATACAAAGCAGCAAACTGCAGGCAGTTTGTGACAATAGCACAATGTTGCATTGTGATCAATAGAAAATAGGTACAATTCATAAGTCTCTCCAATGATAATACAAAATGAAAATGCAGTCTTTCACTTGCAATGATTTTATTGTAGCTGACAAATTAATAGCTTACATGAGCATACGGTAATTCATGCATATATACAATGGAATACAATGGTTAAAGGCTTTTAGCCTTTTAGTTTTTATACATACCAATAAGTCATTAAATAGTCATTAATAGTAAGAACTACCAGATCTTAAAATTTTCTGTGTTAGTAATAGTTGTGTTCTTGCACTATATCCATCTACAGTAAGATTCATGTAGCTGAATTATTTAAATACCATACCTATCATAAAGAAATTAGATGAAATTCCCCTCCTTTCTGTTTGTTTACATGTTGGCAATATTTGGTTTATAAATGCATACGTGATTTCATTACGTGTTACACCAGAGGTTAATTGGTTGCTACTACTATATTTACTATGTAATATAACAAAGCTTGTGACCTAATCCCTAGCATGTGCCTTTAAATGGTCTGACAAAAGGTGGAGCACAATTATCAATAATCTATAGCTGTTTCCATTAGTGGAGCATCACGCTTTCTAAGAAATATTTATATACTGTAGATAAACAGACTCTTCTTGGGTTTTGGTGAGAAATGTCTTCATTCCATGTCCATATCTAAAAGAGAGATGACATAATTTTAATTTTATAAAACCAAAGGGGTCCAAATCTAAAATAGATAAATAGACAGATAGAGAGATAAGCCAACAATGATTCCAAGATCATATTCAAGTGACTACTAATATTATTTTAATTTAAGGGGGTATATTACTATTTATAATTTATAATACACAAGTTTACATTTGAAACAATTTGCGTATATGAAGTAGTATATAAAATATAAACCCTCCTCTTATTATCAAGCTATTTATGGATATCCACACAATTGCACAAAGTGATTGGAAGAAAATTAATAAACTACTAATAAACTAATCGTACCCTCTTACAAATGTGTTTACAACTGTGTGCTTATCTGACAACCAGCACTGACATATAAATGTGCTATGCAATAAGGAAAACAATGTTGCAGTTGAAATAGTTTTTGTTTCATTTACAGTTTACATTTTTTCAAACAAATGTTTATTGACGGTCAGATAGCATACACACTGAGAATCAAGTACATTTTACATCATGTAGAGTACATTAGTTGAAGAGCTCTCCGTATGCCGGAAAGGGTAGATGTCAGATACTATTAAGATATGGAAAAAGAACGACCAGTAGTTTTTATTTAGATTAAGAAAGAAATAGAGCCAGAAAAAGAAAAGAAGAGAGAAAGAGAGAAATAGAGAGGAAGGATATAAATGAAGATAGGTAGAAGGGTGGTGTGGCAGGAACCATCCCAAGGTTAAAGGGGCAGAGAATAAAAATGGGAAGGGGGGTGAATGGGAGGAGGGTGTAACCTAAGTAAAGGGGATCAGTAATGGAAGTAGGACATCCATGGATCCCAGACTTTGTTAAAGGTTTTGGAGGAGTTATATATAATGCTAGTCATGTACTCCATTCGGTGAGTTTGCCATATCATGTTAGTCACAGCGGTGAGGGAGGGGGGAGCGAACTGCCTCCATTCAATGGCGATTTGATATGTGGCAGCAGAAATAATGAGGCGAGCTAATTTATTTTGGTGCCTAGTGGCCGAGGGGTACACAAGGGTTAGAAGAAAAAATTTAGGGTCGAGGGGTAGGGAATTTTGGATCAAAGTTTCTATCAGGAATTTAACCTCAAGCCAAAAGGGGATCAATTTTGGGCAGTCCCGCCATATATGTAGAAATGAGCCTACGCCAGAAAATAAACGTCAACATCTGTCGGAGGAATCAGGTAATATCTTATGGAGGTATGTAGGGACATAATACCATCGATAGAGGAGTCTATATATACATTTTCTTTTATTTGGACACAAATTGAACTAGAGGTGGCATTGTCCTGTGTTTCCGACCATTCCTTGTCATCAAGTGGGTAGCCCAGGTCTCGCTCCAATGCCACCTCGTGAGAGTCTTGAGGAGGTATAGAAGGGGAGGTTAATACGGAATAGATAGAGGAGATGAGACCTGAAGTTGATGCTCGGCGCAGAAACAATGCCTCGATGGTAGTGAGTAAACGAGAGGTAAGACGAGATTTGTTGGTAGAGTGAAGGTTGCAAATTTGTATGTATTGGTAGAAGTTCCGTGTAGGCAGGCCAAATTTCTCTTGAAAGTCTGCAAATTGGGGGAATAATACACTGCAGGTGATGTTGTTTAAAAAACGTATCCCTCGGGTACGCCATGGAGAGAACGAGGAGTGGTGCAGACCTGAAGGGAAATCGGGATAGTTGAAAAGGTGGACTAATGGGTAGGGATGTGGGGAGAGACCATACATTTTGGTGGATGAGTCCTTTGGATGGATTTTGGTGGATGAGTTTTTGGGACAACACGCCCTTGGGAGCCATAGAAGGGAAGCAGGTGTAAGCAGTCCCAGACTCTCAGCCTCAAGAGTTATCCAAACCCTGGCAGATGTTGGACCATTCCATAAGACACACTGATTTAGCTGGGCCAATATGTAATATCTTTTGAAATTAGGTATTGCGATACGACCACCCTGTGAGGACCTCTGCAGAATTTTGAGTCGTATACGTGGATGTCTACCTGCCCAAATAAATTTGTATGATTCGTATTGAAGGAATTTAAATACCTAAGGAGGAATTTGAATGGGAAGAGTTAGGAAGAGGTATAATAGTCTAAGGAGAAAATTCATTTTAACAGCATTAATACGGCCTATCCAGGGACCAGGTGTTAAAATATTTTTTTATTTGGGATAGGTTGTGGGGGAAGTTAGCTTGGAAGAGGTGGAAAAGAATTTTGGTTAGGAAGATGCCCATTTTATTTTGTGACAATGGTGAATGGTATGATCTAGAATTAGTTTGTCTGCTTGAGGAATATAAAAGTCTAGAGTCTCAGTTTTGGTAAGGTTGATCCTTTAGCCCAAGAAGTGTCCATATGTATCTAATTCAGAGCGAAGAGGGGGAAGGGAGGGGATTAAGTAGGATATTCTAATGAGTACATCATCTGCATATAACGCTATCTTATTTTCCATAGACCCAACCTAAATACTTGAAATGGATTAGTTGGAGCACATTCTGGCACCTAGTGGCTCAATTATGAGTGCAAAAATCAATGGGGAGAGGGAGCATCCCTGACGAGTGCCGTTGAAAATTGTAAAGGGCTTGGAGGTTAGGCCATTAGCCGAAACAATAGCAGAGGGAGTTCGGTAGAGAGATGAAATGCCTGTCAGAAACCTGCCAGAGAAACCCATTGATCCATGCACACCACACACAAACGGCCAAGAGATGCGGTCAAATGCCTTTTCCGCATCCAGGGCCATTATATGACAGGGCAACCTGCCGCTATGAATAGAGTGGATCAGATCGATGGTCCTCCTAGTGTTGTCAGGGCCTGTTTCCCTGGAATGAAGCCAACCTGGTCCGTGTGGATCAGGCCTGGAAGTAGAGGGTTGAGTCTAGTGGCTAGAATTTTAATGTAAAGTTTGAAGTCTACATTGAGAAGGGAGATGGGCCTATAGCCTTCGCAATGTAGGAGGTCCTTCCCAGGTTTTGGGATGATCGCAATGTTGGCAAGAGTAGTGGCGGAGTCAAAGGAGGCCCTCTCCAGAATTTGGTTATAAAAGGCCGTTAGCTGTAGCAAACTTTTTATAATATTTTGCCCGAAAAACCATCTGGGCCAGGGGCTGAGGAGGACTTGAGAGATTTTATCACTATTTTAACTTCATCTGCAGTGATGTCCGCATTTAAGCAAGAGAGCTGGGACTGAGAGAGGTGTGGGAGAGGGGTATCAGCTGGGTACGACTCCAGAGTATCCGACAAGAGCCCTCTCATGGCTGAGAGCTAGGAAGATTATATAAGGAGGTATAAAAGTCTCTAAATTCCTTGACAATGTCTAGCGGATCGTATGTTACAGAATTGGTGGATTTCTTGTGGAGTTTGTTGATAGCTCCTCGGGCACACCTCTAAAGAAGTTTCTGAACAAGTAGAGAGAGTGCGCCTTGTCTACCTTATCATAGAAGCGTTGTTGGAGTTTATGAAAAAGGGAGGCCGCTCTTCAGGACTAAAGGGTATTAAGCTGACCCTTCAGACAGTTGTTAGGTCAGAAGAGCATAAATACGTTGCTCTAAGGAGGGGACCTCTAGAGCAGCCTTCCACTTTGCCTGCGAGGCAGGACTAATGAGTCAATAAGGGATGGTGGCTTTATGAGCTTCCCAGATAACACCCGGAGCTAACTCCTGTGAGGTGTTCGCCTGGAAATATTCAGAGATAGCTGTTTTGATGTCAGTAAAGGTGGAACTGTTTAAAAGCAGGAAGTCATCTAGGCACCACCTAAATGCCCATGGATATTGGTGTAGGAGAAAAAGAAGGATGTATAAACCTACATGATCAGACCATGAAAATTGGATGATGCCTGCTTGAGTGGTTAAGGGTATCAAGGACTGGGGTACATGGAGCATATCAATGCGGGAGTATATCTGATGGGTAGCTGAGCAATGGGTGGAGTCTCGCGCGGTGGAATTTTTGAGGCCCAGGTGTCACGCAGAGTGTTGTTGCAACAAGGCAAACAAGGCGGAGGAGTTCTTAGAAAGAGGCATAGAGAGTTCACAAGGGAACAGGGAGGACTTATCGTGTGGGTCTAAGACAACATTAAATTCACCACCTAATATAATGTGATCTTGGGCCAATCGCTCAATGTGTCTACAGTTTACATTTTTAAAGTCAACTTTCATCTAAATTTGAGTTGATTACTAACTACAATGTTCCAATGTGATCTCACTTTTTGTGACATACAAAATCCAGTTGCAAACTGCATCATATGCAGATATCTATAGTCTGGAGCTACGTTTAAAAACCTAGGGCATGAGTCACTAAGGAATGTATTTGCCAATTTTGTACGTATCGTCCGCAAAATCACTCTGCGCATGCTCAAAACTGGAAGATACACAACAGAATGTAGCCAAGTCCAAGTAATCTTTGAGTGTAAACATCACTTACTATAGCTTACGATTTTGGGGAGGGAACGGGTTAGTGAATGGTCAGATGCACATAGACAATGTACAGTAAGGCCATTCCCGTGCAGCCACTTCCCAGTCAAACCGGACAAAGAAGTATGCTGGTCTTCTGCCGTATCTCTTGCACCAGCTTAAGGTGTAGTCTACGTCCTGAGTCCTAGTTATGTCAGTTTCGTATGCATGCTGTAACATGTCTTTGCAATCAAGAGCAACTGTAAAATGTAAGTTACTTACAGAAGACATTAAGTACAACCTAATAAATGTTTTCCAAGAAAAAAAAAACCCTACAAAATATTGGAAAAAAAATTCCATGTATAATCATAAATTACTATAATATTGACATGTAGCATGAATATATATATATATATACATATATATATATATATATATATATATATATATATATATATATATTTCTCTGTGGGCTCTTTTGAGATTTTTTATTTCACATAGGTATTGTCCGTATCCTGCAGTGTCTGGTCTAGTAGAGCAGAGTAAACCTACAAATGCAGCCATCACCAAACGTATCTTGAGATCTGTTCCTTGTTTGGGAGCATGAAGAGTCGAGTTACTGTTATGGCCACCAGTGCGGCATAAACTCATAGAACAGGTAGAAGAGGTCTTCACTTTTAGCAGCTGCCTTTCATATAGAGACTGGTTATGCTCATAGGTACTCGGATGCCCCCAGGTCTTATGCTCAGAGTAGTATGAGTTTATGCTAACACGGCAGCGCACAGGTACAGGAGGTAGCACACAGAGTAGCGGCAGGCCAGAGATCAGCGGACTGGATAGAGCACCAGAGAGTATGTCAGGTACAGGCAGAAGGGTCAAGGTCACAGGCACAGGTTTAGGATCCAGGGACAGGCAATAGGTCAGGGTCACTAGCAGAGGTTCAGAATCTGGGTACAGGCAATAGATCAGGGTCAGAAGCACAGGTTCAGAATCCAGGAACAGTCAAAGGTCATACACGGGTAATCAATCACAGGTTTCAACACCAAAGACAGGAACAGGAGCAGGCAGCAGTACTGGAATAGAACACTATAAAGGGCAGTGACCTCACTGCCTTAAATAGTACTAAGAGCCAATCAGGACAGAGGAGGACAGGGCTGACAATCAGCCTCTGGAGGCAGCTAATTAATTATAGTTAGAACTACCATAGGTAATAACATAACCAGGAAGCATGTATAAAAATATAAATGAACCAGTTTAAATCATATGAGAGGTCCCCCCTGGAGTTGGAGGATGCCCCTACACCCTCCTACATCTATGCCACAAGGATAATCCCAAAGAATAATAACAGAGCGTAGAAACTAGAGCACGCGCCCAGCTGCTAGATCACGGCAGAATGTGGCGTATCGCCGCAGTTCGTGACAGTTACGTGCAGTTTAATACAAACACATGCTGTGCTCAGTATGCATGCCTTAATGACTCAGGCCCTTACACTGAAGCAAAGTAATCCCTATTAAACATTTTCTAACATTTTCTAGTAATTTTGTAATCTACAGTATTAGATGTCCCTTTGGACTTTGCTATGTGGGTAAGACCACCAGATGAGACACCAGACAAATTAAAGAAAATATGGCATTACATAAGACAACCATTAGGTCAGTCCTGGAAGGCAAATCTTCCCACCAACCAGAAGCCAGGTATTTTGCTTAAACAATGTGCAACTTCTCAGCTTTGAAGTATAATATTATAGACCATGTTCTTGCGCCTAGATGAGAAGATTGGGTGAACATGTTAAACAAATTAGAAGCCATATGGTTTTTTCCAGAGGTAAAAACCAGAAGACGGACTCAGGGCCTTTGTCTGTACTGTGGCATCAAGGGTCACCTTTCCTGCTCCTGCCCTAACAAATTGGGTAAAGAGCAAGCCTAGGGAATAAGGGAGGAGTTCACCTAGGTCTGCAGATCATCTGCTCCAAAAATGCGGTCTTAGTTCCTGCACACATCACTCATGATTCACGTTCTGTTGCTGTTTCAGCCTTTATGGATATTGGTGCCGCTTGTAACTTTTTGGACATCAGATTCGCTCATTCCTCTGGAATTCCTTTATAAGACTTCATTCTGCTATCACTGTCTGTGGCCTGGATTGAGGTCCATTGTCTGGCAGCAAAATTTCTTATGCATCATAACATAAGAAATTTAACAGTGGGAGCGCTAACCCTAACCCTAACCCTGTCCTTCTACCTTATCAATTGTTCAACTGTGTCGTTAATATTAGGCCATCCCTGGCTCTATCTCCATAACCCTGTAGTGGATTAGGCTAAATCAGTAAATTACTCAGTGGAGCTCCTACTATTCGCAAACCTTTTTGACCTTGCCCTTCCGGATTCTACAACCTGTTTCCAAAAATTTTCCCCCCAGTACCATGAATTCCGTGACATATTCTCTAAAAAAGACTGACTTTCTGCTTCCACTTCGGGATTTCGATTGTGCCATCGAGTTAATTCCGAGTTCCAAATTGCCTAAAGGAAAGTTGTATTCGCTCTCTGGTCCTGAAACCAAGGCTATGCAGGAATATGTGGAGAAGAATTTGTAAAAAGGCTTTATTAGGCTTTCAATGTCTCCAGTGGGATGGTCGGCTACGTCATTGTATCAATTTCAGAGGCCTTACCAAGATTACAATCAATAAAAAACACCTATCCACTTCCCCTCATCTCAGTCTTGTTTGAACAACTTAAAAGGTGCTACTATCTTCACCAACATTGATCTTCACGTTGTATATAATCTCATCCGCATCAGAGAAGGTGATGAGTGGAAAATGGCTTTCAACACCCATTCTGGCCACTACAAGTATTTGGTCATGCCGTTCGGCCTTTGTAACGCGCCCGCTGTCTTTCAAAACCTTATTAATGAAGTTCTTCAGGAGTTCCTTGATCAATTCGTCGTTGTATACTTGAACATATTAATATACTCCCACTCCTTGCCACAAAACCAATGTCATGTCCAGCAGGTTCTCCACAAGTTGCGAGTCAATCACCTCTTTGCCAAACTTGAAAAATGTTTGAAGTTCATTCCTGGGATATATAATCTTCTCTACCAGATTATCTATAGATCCCAGCAAAGTTCAGATCATCCTGGATTGGGTGCGACCCATTAATCTGAATGCCGTCCAAAGGTTTCTGGGCTTTTCTAATTACTACCGAAGATTTATCCATGCTTTTTCTGATTTGGTGACTCCTATTGTTGCCCATACCCAGAAGGGGAGAGACCCTGGAAATTGGTTTCTAGAGGCTATTAGTTCCTTTGAAGCTCTTAAAAGAGCATGTATCTCTGCTCCTGTCTTGAGGCATCCTAATCCTGATTTACCCTATGTTCTGGAAGTTGAGGCTTCTGATATAGGTGCTGGCACTGTTCTGTCTCAGAAGGACCCTTGTAATCTTCAACTGTATCCCTGTGCTTTATTCTCCTGCAAATTTTCTGCTACGGAGCCTAACTATGATGTAGGCAATCAGGAGCTTTTGGACATCAAATGGGCCTTTGAAGAATGGCGTCACTACGTGTCATCTCAGTCATCAGAGATAGGGCTGGATTGTATCGCCTCTTACCACAGCGACAGAAATCCACCTATCACATGATTTATCAATAAAATCTCTGCAAGGTAGCTGGGCAAGACTTGCCGGCTTAACTTAACGCTTCACAGGCCAGTGATGGGCACATGTATGACCTAGGTAGATGGATTGCTCATGCGGAGCCCAGACAGTAGAAGAGCATTTTTGCATTGAATTTTTTCTCCTGAGATGACAATAGCAGAAGAAGGATTGTGGCAATACCTGTACCTCTGCGATCCTTGTTAAATAGGTTTCCTTTTGCTTTAAATAGGGAAGCTTTCAAACAGCGAAACCCGGCAAATATTTTACCACTGAAGATAGAACTGTTATTGCCAACAGTGATTCTTTGATATCTTTTTTTTATCTCTGACAAATACAGACATAAATAGAGCCCTGAATGTAAATGACCTCTCTCCGGGCAGTAACAGGATTGAATATGAAGACAAAAGCAAAGAAATATCAGCAGAACCCATAGCCAGAGCAAAACTGTAATTCCTAACAGTAAGATTTGGAACTTTTGTATCACTAGTAAGAGATACACACAGTGCTGGGAATATGGCAGCTTCCTCTCAAGGTCTATTTAAATAACAGTAAGCCCAGTTTACATTCAGCTTCGAAAAAGGTTTGTGATCTAGACATAGCAAGTCGGCAGCTATTGAACCACTGACTGATGACTCGTATAGAGTGTAAGCGGAACAAAGCTTATCTGTATAGTGTACCTGACCGGGAGAAGTTTCTCTTGTTCAGTGGTCAAGTGGCATACTAAAAGGAGCAATAAAAGAAGGATGTTGGGACATTCAGACATCGAGAGTAATCAAAAATCCTCATTGAGATTGACAACACTTCTCTCCCTTAAACACCAATGGAAAGGAAAAGTAATTGCATTATTTTTCTTAACAGTAAAAACTGCATGGGACTCGTTATCTGGATTAATATGGGGAACTCTCCCTAATTACCAACTTCAGTGGAGTTTCTAAAGGACATCTCTAATACTTCTAATACATTTTACGCCATTAATCGGTTTATTTAAATTTTTCTCACTTGTAAGGATTAAGTTATTATTATTATCGAAGATTCAATTACAGAGTATATTTCTTTCAACATTAGAGTTTGATGTGCCCCTCTGATGTCCCTTTATATATTCTCCTAAAGTTTGAATTTCTTGAAAGCTCAAACCACCAATTTCTTGCTATCGCTCTGCGGCAATCAAATTTCTTTTATGTTCTCTTTCAGAGCAGTCTTTTTCACTGATTCACATTCCTCAAGGTACTTAGTCATAACTGCCAGTTGCATGCCTGTCTTCTTACAGGTAACATAGTAACATAGTAACATAGTTGATGAGGTTGAAAAAAGACACCAGTCCATCAAGTTCAACCTATTTTGGATCTCCTGCGATCCTGCACTTATATTTGAAATTAATCCAGAGTAAGCAACCGCCAATCTGTTTCAATTGTAAAAAAATCCCCCCAGACTCAATATTGCAGTCCTATTTTTACCCTATATCCACTACTATCCTTCATTTTAAATTAACGGTCGTATCCCTGGATACACCTTTCCGCTAAAAATTTGTCTAACCCTTTCTTAAACATATCTATTGAATCTGCCATCAGGACCTTCCCTGGCAACGAATTCCATATCTTGACTGCCCTTACTGTAAAGAACCCCTTCCTTTGCTGGTTGTGAAATTTCCTCTCCTCTAACCTTAGGGGATGACCACGTGTCCTGTGTATGGTCCTTGGGGTAAAAAGTTCCCATGAAAGCTCGTAGTGACAGCTGCTTCTTGATTGGCTCTATAGAACTCTCTTTAAGAGCCATCATTTCACACTCTTTTTTCTTTCATTGTTACATAGTCCATTTCATTACTTTGACACACCTGTATGCAATCTTTCTGAGAAATGTATTTTTCTGACAGGTGTAAGGCTATACTGCCTTTTCCTGCTGTGCTTGCACTAGCCGAGTAGTCTTTTCCAGAGCAGAAGCTACTTGCACCACTTTTGCTTGCTTTGTAGCAGTAGCCTGCGGCCCTTCACATTTCTTTCATTTTGTCTGTTTGGCCGTGTGGGAAGCGGAACCTGGCTTTCCTAAAAATCTCATGATGACCCTACCTGTGACACTGACTCATTCAAGATGACGCTCACAAGGAGATTTTGATATAACAGTCAGCTGCTTAATTTGTCAGGATGGCAGACAACTTACACAAAAACAGAAAATTTCTCCTTCGCAATCTCTAGCACTAATCTAACATAGTTCCAATCACTATTAGATTGGCCAGTTTGTCCAGCATTGATCGCCTTGCCAGTAGGAATGCTGCAATCAATGAATTAATAATAATAATTGTTATCAACAGAAAGAGAGATTTAACTTCTCTTGACTGGTGGAAACATTGATAGCTTAATTTTTGAAATACTGTGTTTGAGGTGGTGGTAAGACAACCAAGATGTAAGGACAGAATTACCTTCAGTAATGAAAGCCAACACTGATGATGATAGAACCAGAGAGGATAGATTCATTTGGATATCATCCACCTACAGATGATACTGAAACCCAAAGTAGTTTATTAGTTTTCCAAGAGAAGTGGTTTAGGCAGAGAAGATGACTGAAGAATGACCTTTGTGATACTGTAACTGATAGAGTAAGATGAGGGAGGTAGATCCAACTAAATAAACACTGAAGAAGAAGCATGAAAAGTGAGTGGTCAACAGTGTCAAATGCAGCAGAAAATTCCCCTGATTGGCCACAGGAGAGCCACAGGAGCAAAAACTAACGTACTTATGTAAAGCAGAGCTTACAAAACCATGTGACAGACAATGTAAACCTGCTTCCAAGGGGCAGAGACATCCATGTATAAGACAGACAAAGAACACATTTTGTACTACAAGATTCATTTTACACTTTTTCCTGAGTATTTTAAAACCATTTTCACCTCCAAAATTGTTATCTATCCATAAAATATGTTCTTTATCCCCATCACCGTAAAAGAGCTTAGGATGAGAGCAGAATACTAAATGAGCTCCCCTTTTAGCTGGTTCCTCTCTGGCCGACTCTTCTCCAAAGTCCTCTTCTGAAAGGCCCATGGGTGAAAGTGCCGGTTGCACATGCTCAGAAAAGGATCCCTCTCTGCTCTTTTCAGAGCAGGGCAGGGGGCCTGTGAGTTTCCAACTGCATCACCCTAACTTTGCTGTGGGGCCCCAGAAGAGGACCTATAGCGCACTTAAGTGTGTATATTTATATCCAAAGTTTTAAATATCTTGTTTGTCCTGTAAGATTAAATGTCTTTTATTTAATGAAGAACTGTTACACCTCTCAATGTATTTGCTTTTTATAAAAGATGTACAAAAATGAATTGAGAAACTACTAAATGCCTACAATAGCTTACAATACTTTATATACATTAAATATTTAAAGCATAGTATAAATACATGGTACATTACTGATCTAAAATAGACACAATCATAAGTCACAATGGGCATATATATCTAAGAAATGCTTTAGATATAAAATCCACTTAATAATCATAAAATAGTTACTAACATCAATATAATGTCCAAGTTCATGCAGCAGCCATGCGAGAGAGAGAGAGAGAGAGAGAGAGAGAGAGAGAGAGAGAGAGAGAGGGAGACCTATTTATGTATGTATACCTTTATCAGCGCAGATACATTGTAGATCTTAAACAGGATTCACAATATTGCGATTGCAGTGAGGCTGACAGTGAGGATTCCACCAGTGCTCATAGAATTGTTCCTCTGATCTCTGCTCCAGTCTCTGCAGGTACAGCATGTACTCCTATAAAAAATACATAAGGGACAAGTTATGCTTTAATGCTTTTGACTTAATTATAAAACTCCATATTCTTTGAAATAACATATGGTAGATGAACTGAAATCTGACAGGAACTCAGGGCAGTCTCAATGTTTAGTGACTAGGGCAACTGTCTGGCTTCAACCTGGAAAAATATGTGAATTACTTAACAAAATAATATACATTAAATTCATACATAAATGGGCTCATGATGAGCTAAGTGTAAGCCCATTTGTTTAGCATAAAACATGCACAGTTGTACTGCACATGGCCAGAAAAAAGTACATGCATTTGCAGATTTGTACTTGCACCTCTTTACGCTTGGAGATGTGGAATGGTGGAGGGAAGGGGCATGCAAACACAGGTCAGTACAGTAAGGGCATGTTGGAGTAATTGCAAACTGAGGCAGTGGCGGATCCAGGGGGGGGGCGATCGGGGCGATCGCCCCCCCTAGCAGACACTTGCTGCCGACGGCTGCACAGTATGTGCAGGTCCGTCCAGCCGTGACAGGCAGGGACAGTGTGCTGCCTGGCTGCTCTGATTGTGTTTAAAACACAATCAGAGCAGCCAGGCAGCACACTGCCCCTGACTGTCACGGCTGGACGGACCTGCACATATAGTGTGCAGCCGTCGGCAGCCTAAGATTTTAGAAAGGGGCTGGGCTTAAATCGCCCCCCCCCCTAAATCGCCCCGGGTACAGTAGTTTTCTAGATCCACCCCTGATCTGAGGCACTCATATATGCCTTTCAATAAGCCAGAGAGCTTGTGCAAATACACGCTAGTGATGACGGTCATCAATACTAGCTTGCCGCTTCTGATTGGTTGATTGCGGATTCACCATCGAAGCTAATAGATTGCTTCTGCATTGCTCATGGCTATGTTACATGACTGTGTGGGAGTATTTTAGAAGTAACTGATTATTTAATTCATACATGAAAAGAAAGATTTATACCTCCTGTATTATAGAGCAGCTTTTTTTTAATTTATGTCAAACCTAAAAGTGATTGTGATTTTCACTATTAAAACAAATGTTAAAAAAGAATGTATTTTGCTTATGACCTAGTTGGGTGTAAGTGTGCATATGCAGCTGGTCCAGAGCTGGATGCATCTTGAGATGTGCAAGACTCAGCTTATGAGTGCAAGCACCATATATGTTTATCTTATCCAACTCAGCATGAGCCCAAAAGTGTTTTTACTGTGTACATCGTTCCAACTAGATATTTTCCATTATTCGCTCTCTTAATGCTGTTAAAAAGCGTCACAGTGGCAGATCTACTATAACAATACATTAGTAAATGATTATGAAATAGGTGAGGAGAGGAGGCCTGTGCACAGAAGCCCTACATTTACCTGTGACTGACATACAGGATCCTCTGTAACACCTGTACACATAGGTGAATCGCCCAGCAATACATTGAAGCAATACCAAGGAATACTTCCCTGTTGCTATTTCAACTCTTTATCCATATGATTGTAGAATACTGATCTATAAGTTGAAGCTGTTGCAAACGAGGACAGATGGACACACTTGCGGAAAAATAGTGAACTGTACATAGTGTACACTAGATGGCTATAACATCATGACTTGTTAGTAACATACATAAACATACGGGAAGAATAATACAAAAACAGGAAGCAAAAAAAAATACATTGTCTAGAGATGTACCTTTGATAACCAGATTTTTCTAGTTATTGACTTCAGGTTCCATGGTTCCGGTTAGCATAAGGATTATTCCACAACAAAACCCCACCATTACATCCTTAGCGTTAAAAAGATTGTAGCAATTAAATAATTCACAAACAAACTAATTATTGTAATGAAACAGTCTGATAAGAGTGGTGGAATAGTGAATTTATATAGATAAGTTCTAAGTGATTTTACACATAAATGGCCCATAAACATCTATCTGGTGGCCTCATAGAACCTTATAACATTACCCTTAGAGTCATTATTGATAAATAGTTAAAAAAATAAATATTTAGCAAGGCACAATATGATTTTATTTACATTAAATGCTAAAGAATCCCAGTATTTTATCAGCTACTGATAATTCATGAAAGCCTCACTGATCCATTCGCAGGTATTGGGACTATATAGCCAGGGGTCACATGCTACCCATCCTCTTTCCAGGCTACCAGGGGAGGAAAACCCACCCTTCCTGATCATTTATCCTATTTTATGGGCATAGCAATGTTGGTTTTATAGCTATTGTAATTATTATATTTAGATAACAAAAATGTAATTTATAAAATACATGTAAGTTTTGAAATGTATACAGTTGTGTACATATGTAATTATTGTTTGTGCTTTTGTAGCATGTTGGTTTCTCTTTGTATAGCCTGTGGTGTGGTTTAAGCGAGTGGGCTTGGTGGTAATCCCCTGTAGATGTGATGTTAATAGCAAACAATGGGAACTTTGTCCAATGTTTATTGATTGAGATCTCTGCTTAATAGCAGTGCTCTTAGGTTGGTTGTTAATCCCATTTGTAGTGACCACTGGGACTAAACATCAGGTTGCATCTGTGACCCTATATGGCATGTGTATTGGGCAGGTGACACTGTGGTATGTAATTATTATTTTTTTATTATCACTTCTAAAGCACCAATCATATTAAGCAGCGCTGTATAGATTATATGTAATCACTGACATCAATTCTTGCCCCATTGGAGCTTACAGTCTAAATTCCCTAACACACACACACACACACACACACACAGACTAGGATCCATTTAGTCAGAAGCCAAGTAACATATAACTATGTTTTTAGACTGTGAGCCAGAGGAAACCGGAGCACCTAGAGAAACCCACGCAAACATGAGAACATAAAAACTTCTTCTAGTTAGGGCTTTAGTCATAATTATACTCATGATCCCAGCAGTCTAAGGTAGCAATGCTAACCACTGTGCCACTGTGCTAGGCATGGTGTCCATAACCACTGTGGCACTGAGTTGCCTGTTATAACTCTCCATATAATATTGTATATAAGGCTGTGACCATTTTCTTCTCACAACACTGTGTCATGTGGCTTTTGTTTAGTTTAGTTGAGCTGGTCCTCATTGCTTAAGCTGGGTACACACTACAGAATTTTTCATCAACTTTTTATGCCGATCGATTTTACATGCGATCGATGGTCTGATCGCTCGGTCCATGGACTGCATACACACAAGCCTTGTTTAAGACGGTAAAGGGAAGAGCGGACTTCCCTTTAGCGACTTTTTACAGCCATGTTGTCGTGACCAATAATTTTAATTTTGTACACACTGAAGCATCATTTGCAGGGCATGTAACGATATAACAAAGACATTAGCATAAAGGGGCAGAGCTTTCACTATAGTTAACATCCAAAGCCACATAAAAAGAGAAGGCAACACTGTCTCTTCATTCATTCCTATAAAATAGAAGTTTATTACCATACATAAAATTTAGAAAAACATTTAAGTGGTAAAGTGCAATGCAATGAATATTCCCTAATAATAAAATCCCTTCGTATGTAATGGAATGCTCCATTCTCTGCGGGCATCATTGCTGATTGGTCCACAGCAGAAACGAACGCCCATGTCTGAGTGTATAAAATGACAAAGGAAGCTGTCTGGTGCAGAGGAGCGTGAGACGATGGCAAGTGAGGAGAAAGTGTCACTGGGTGTTGCGGTTGAGGAGAAGGTGTCAGTGGGGGTTGCAGAGACAGAGTCAGAGATGATGCTGGAAGGGCCAAAATTTTTTGAAAAAGTTAAGGTGGGGGATGGAGATACTCAAGAATAGCAAAGAGCAAATCCAATAAGCCCAAGAGAGGTGGAGATGATGGTCAAAGTATTGAACCAGGACGACTACGACATTAAAAAAGGTCAGTAGCACATGTAGTGTACCTGCTTGAAGGACTTTATTTCATTCTAGTTTCACATGAAGCAATGTAAACGCCTAATTTGTAACATAGATTTTTTGTTTGTCAGAACGAAGAATTAACGGTGAGAAGGCCAGTTTACCACTAATGTAACACCTGTTATCAAACAAGAAAAAATTGAAAAAGAAAAAGATGTGAAAGAAGTTCTACACAAAGGTATTTCAGTGAACATGTATAGACAACTAAATGCTTTGGGCACATACCTGTACCATTATAATAATCAAAATGGCGCCTGTTTTCCAGAATATATGGAGGTTAAGCCCGCTATTATTGCGATTGCGCCACATGGACCAAAGCATAAAGTGATCTTGAACAGTGTGCAAGGTGAGAAAATGAGAGTATTTCTGGCGTTGGATATATAAAGATATAGAAGTTTAATGGTAAACATTTTTTATTTCCTTGTTTCGTAGGTAAAGAAATCAAAGGGAATAGAAACCCAAGTGACATCAAGACCTGTTCTGCCACAAACCAGTAGCACCTTTAAAGTGTAATACTATTTTTTTCACCTGTCATATTGTAAAAAAAAATTTACTTTTTTCCTGCAATAAAACTGTTGCATGAACACTGTGTGGTTTATTCATGGTATTTTACAAATATTAGTTCATAAAGGTTAATATGACTTTATAACTTTAATAGTTTATAAAGCTTAAATGTGAATAGATTGCCAACATAGATGCAAAGGGTAATAACACACGTGCTTTATACACGTGTAATGGTCTGCAGCCAGACAGGTGCAATATGCATTTATACAAAACACAAGTCTGTGATGTGCGGATACTGCACCACGTGGGACTGGTACAGACATCACAAAGTAACATACACACGCCCCCCAGGTCGAGGAAGTATCGGATGATTGACGTGGATCGGTCGGAAGTTTCTACACACTACACAACGGAAACGAGATTGGAACGAAAATATTTACCGGTACGACCAACCAAATGAGGCGACAATCGTCCATTTGGGCAGACTTTCGACCATTGTGTCACTACACACACTGACCCGACTTTTGAACGAGCGGTTGTATGTCGGCTAGTTGAGCCGATTATTGCACGAAAACCCTGTCGTGTGTACCCAGCTTTAGTGATAGAGGGGACAAGAGGAATCCTGAATTTATAGTCATGCATCTTATACTATAATCAGGAAATGTTTATAGCCAGTAAGATCTGGATGTGAGATTATCTGTGATACTTGTTTATATTATGTACAGATTTATGCAAGTTGCTCTGGAAAAGTTGCCATTTACAGCCTGAGTCATAGATTTCCATCCTTACAGCTTTTCATTAGCATTTTAAAACCTACTCATCTATTAGTGCAGATCTAATTTCTCACGTACGTTGCCATTTAAATCGAATTTCCTCTCACATTACACAGTGACAATCTAGCTGCTAAGCGGCACCAATAAGCATCCCCAGGGACAGCTATGGCTACTCTGGGAAAAAAGTCATAGCATTACGCACATCCAGAAGTCACATTCAATCAAGTTGCATTTTCACATTGCTCATTGCTGCTGTAATTGCTGATCTCACATACATCATCTCATGTATAAAAAGAACATAATCCAATGAAATGCTCCCATGCTGGTACCTTTACATGACATGGTGTTGACAGGACTGTGGCAATGTGCGTCTTTTAGTGATTACACTGAAATGTCAGCCTGTACATTAGGATCTATCATTAACTGCATCACTGTTTCCATTTTTTTAGCCCAGTTAAGTCACACAATATTTGTATTTGGTGCTGTAATATCAAAAGTATCAGGTGCTTTTTTTGATGAAAATCATATGATTTTGAAACCTTGACATTAAATTAATGTTAAAAAGAGAAATAATTTTTACTTTAACACATAAAATAAGATGAATATGTTTAAGACAATGGGGTATATTTACTAAACGGCGGGTTTGAAAAAGTGGAGATGTTGCCAACAGCAACCAATCAGATTCTAGCTGTCATTTTGTAGAATGTACCAAATAAATGATAACTAAAATCTGATTGGTTGCTATAGGCAACATCTCCAATGTTCAAACCGGCCCTTTAGTAAATCTAGCCCTATATGTTTTTCCGGACGGCATTGCATTCCATACTTGATTTTTAGAATAATGATGTTCAAATTTAAACCTCAGTCAGCCCCCTTGTGCGACAACAGTAAACTAGTCCAGGTTTTGTTTGCGGAACACTTTAATCAATGGGTTTAAAAGTCTACCTTTGTGGACATTTTGTTTTGCTCAAATGTAATGGCAAATAAACCCATATTTATTCTCTTTGGTAAAATACACTCTCTAAAAGGATGTCCCTGTCTAGCAAAATAGCAGATAGTCTCAGGTTCCTGTACCTGACTGTTCTTTGTGTGTTGGTGAGCAGGATCTGAGTACATTCAGGTAAAACAAATAACATAATCAATTATTGTCATGTTGGAGAAAATAGTTGTATATGAGATATAAGTAATAATAACTTCAATGAGATAAGTAATTTCTTATACCAATCTTAAACAAAGATTCACATTATTTTCATTTGCCATCAATAATATATAATAGATATTTTAATTATCACATTCTCATTCATAATAATTTTAAAGTTGTAAATAAAAGAGGCTTTTTTTCCTGGTTAAATTCTCGGTTGAATCACTTGTTACCGTATTTTTAGTTTGGTCGTGTATCTTTCTAAACCTTTTTATGAAACTTTACCAAGTACCTATTTTTATTTTTTTTATGTTTAGTTTTTAAATCACATTATTCATTAAAGTTTTTTCCTACATATAAAATTTTACTTTCTTCTAAAACTTCTGCTTAATCCCTCAATATACATTTATTTTTTGCTGATGGGAGAAAAGTCTTTAATGGGAAATAATTTCTTTTCAGGTTCATATCTAATTTTTAAAAACAATTTATTGGGAAATAAATGTCATCAGTGTCAGAAGTTAGAGAAAATATAATTATTTGCTCAATAATAATTTATAATGTTTGGTTACTTGAAGAGTGATCAAAATCCAAATGATTTAGTTCTCTATATTTTTCTATTCATAAGTAAACAAACTACTGTTTTTAACCTCACCATAGTTTAACCCTTCCATTTGTTCTCGATCTATACCACGTCTCTTGGAAAGTTAATAAGCTCCTTTGGGATCTCTATGCCGATGATATACAAATTTATCTAACCTCTCCAGATATCTCACCATCTGTGTTGACTCTCATCCCTACGATCTATTTTGCATGCAGCAGCTAGATTGATTTCCTTGCAAATCGTTCTTCCTCTGCTGAGCCACTCTGTCAATCTCTACATTGGATGCCTGTTTTTTACAGAATCCTATGTAAAATACTTCTACTATCATACAAGACAATCAACAAAATTGCACCAACATACACTATCTGGACAAAAGTATTTAGCCACACCTGTTAATTATTGAATTGAGGTGTTTCAATCAGACCCGTTGCCAGAGGAGTATAAAATCAAACACCTAGTCATGCAATCTCCATTTGCAAATATTTGTGATACAAAATGGGTAGTTCTGAAGAGTTCAGTGACTTCATGCATGGTACTGTGATAGGATGCCACTCTTGCAATAAGACGGTTCGTGAAATTTCATCCCTGCTGGATATTCCACGGTCAACTGTAAGTGATACAATTAGTAAGTGGAAGCGTATAGGAACAACAGCAACTCAGCCACGAAGTAGAAGACCACTTAACATCACAGAGCAGGGTCAACGACTGCTAAGGTGCATGGTGCATAGAGGTCACCAACACTCTGCTGATTCCATAGCTGAAGAGTTCTGAGCTTCTAATAGCATTAATGCAATCACAAAAACTGTGTAGCGGGAGCTTAATGGAATGAGTTTCCATGGCTGAGCAGCTGCATGCAAGCATCACATCACCAAGACCTATGCCAAATGTCGGATGGAGTGGTGTAAAGCAGTGGAAACGTGTTTTGTGAAATGATGACTCACGCTTCTCTGTTTGACAGTCAGATGGGCGAGTCTGGGTTTGACGGATGCCGAGAGAACATTACCTGCCTTACTGCATTATGCCAACTTTGAAGTTTGGTGGATGAGGGATAATGGTATCGAGTTGATAGGGGTTTTAGGGTTTGGGCTAGGCCCCGTATCTTGAGTGAAGGGCAATCTTAAGGCTTCAGCATACCAAGTCATTTTGGACAATGCTATGCTTCCAACTTTGTGGCAACAGTTTGGGGAAGGCCCTTTTCTATTCCAAGATGAATTTTCCACATTGTACAAAGCAAGAATTACAGAGACATGGTTTGATGAGTTCGGTGTGGTAGAACTTGACTGGCCTGCACAGAGACCTCAACTCCATAAAACACCTCTGGGATTAACTGGAATGGGGATTGCGAGCCAGGCCTTCTCATCCAACATCAGTTCCTGGCCTCATAAATGCCCTACAGAATGAATGGGCACAAATTCCCACAGAAACACTCCAACATGTTGTGGAAAGCCTTCCAAGAAGAGTGGAAGCTATTATCTCTGCAAAGGGGGGACCAACTTCATATTAAAGTATATGTATTTCAAAACAATGGGATTACAGTCCCTATTAGTGTAATGGTCAAGCGTCCGAATACTTTTGTCCATATAGTGTACATCTCCTCAATTGTCTCAAAATATCTACCAACTAGACACCTCCATTCTACACAAGATCTGTGTCTCTCATCCATTCTCATTAAAGGCTCCCATTCCCGGTTACAGGACTCTTTTCCACCTGCAACCACTTTGTAAAATTCACTTCCTTGCACAGTAACACTTCCCTTCTGTTGTCAAACCTTCAAGCGTTCTCTGTAACCCACTTCTTCAGGTAAACTTATAATATTCCTCAACCACCCTTTTAACCTCCCTAGGTTACCCTATTACCACCCTTTATACAGTTCACACAGGACTATAACCCTCTGAGCCCCTGACCAACATTGCTGTATAACTGAATCATATGGCCCACTAGGCACTCTTTAACTCTGCATTCTGGCTGGACCAATATGCAGAGTGTGGAACTTGACCTCATGTATCAGACTCCCATTGTCCTATAGATAGTACGTTTGTGAGCAAGCCCTTCTTACCTCTCTGTCTGTCTTTATTACCCAATATTGTTTTATTACTGTGTTCCCAATTGTAAAGCGCTACATAATTTGCTGGCGCTATATAAATATGTGTCGATAATGATGATCATAATTTTCTTTATTAATGAGGTTGCCCACCTCTGAACCCTTTTCAGCTCTCCTAGGTCTTTTTTAGAGTGAGATGCCCCCCAAAACTGTACCCCATATTCAATATAGTCTAATTCAATGGTCAAAGTAGGCTGGTATACAGTAGTACTTCTACTGCTTTCATTGTAAAACTATCAATTTCCATTCACTTAAAATTTCCACTTCAACCACTGGTTGAACTGACTTAAACATTGGTATACTCAGGGCCGGATTTACCGCTAGGCAACCTAGGCACCTGCCTAGGGCCTAGCGGCTCTCGGGGGGCCCAGCTGGGGGGGACAAGAGCAGTTTAAAAAAAAAATTCGGCCCATCACCCGACTCGCGGCAACCCCCCCCCCGCAAGGGGGAGGGGGCCGCGAGTAAGGGGAGGGGGTTCTGGTGCTCCACGATCAAAAGCATTGGTGGTCAGTGGTTAGCAACAGGCAGCCAATCGCAGGACATCTTCACTTCTTGTCTGCTGATCTGAGGAGCGAGGAGCGACGCCGGTACAACTACAGGTAAGTGAAGGGGGGAACCTGACTTGCATATCTATAGGGAGGGGGGGAACTGCCCTGCATACAGGGCCGGATTAAGGGAATGGAGGCCCCTGGGCTAAGGGGGCCTCCATTCCCCCGTGAGGCCCCCCGTGATCCGAGCTGCCCCGGCTTCCCCCCAGTGATCCGAGCTGCCAGCGCCTCCCCCCCAGCACTTACCTCCTTCTCCGGCGCTCTGTACGCTCTTTACTGAGGAGATCTCGTGAGAGTGAGACTCACGAGATCTCCTCAGTAAGGAGACTACAGCGCGCCGGAGAAGGACCGTAGTGAAAGTGCTCAGCAGCACTGATCGCGCCGGGGGCGCCCCCGACCGATCAATACTGCTGCTGAGCACTTTCAAGGGCCCCCTGGATGCCATAGGCCCCTGAGCTGTAGCCCAGTTAGCCCTATGGTTAATCCGGCCCTGCCTGCATATCTATAGGGAGGGGGGGGAACTGCCCTGCATATCTATAGGGAGGAGGGGGGGGAACTGCCCTGCATGTCTATAGGGAGGGGGGGGAACTACCCTGCATATCTATAGGGAGAGGGGGGAAATGCCCTGCATATCTATAGGGAGGGGAGGGAACTGCCCTGTATATCTATAGGGAGGGGGGGAACTGCCCTGCATATCTATAGGGAGAGGGGAAAACTGCCCTGAATATCTATAGGGAGGGGGGGACTGCCCTGCATATCTATAGGGAGGGGGGGGGAACTGCCCTGCATATCTATAGGGAGGGTGGAACTGCCCTGCATATTTATAGGGAGGGGGGGACTGCCCTGCATATCTATAGGGAGGGGGGGGACTGCCCTGCATATCTATAGGGAGGGGGGGAACTGCCCTGCATATCTATAGGGAGGGGGGGAACTGCCCTGCATATCTATAGGGGGGGAACTGCCCTTCATATCTATAGGGAGGGGGGGAACTGCCCTGCATATCTATAGGGAGGGGGGGGGAACTGCCCTGCATATCTATAGGGAGGGGGGGAACTGCCCTGCATGTCTATAGGGAGGGGGGGGAACTGCCCTGCATATCTATAGGGAGGGGGGGAACTGCCCTGCATATCTATAGGGGGGGGAACTGCCCTGCATATCTATAGGGAGGGGGGGAACTGCCCTGCATATCTATAGGGAGGGGGGGGAAACTGCGCTGCATATCTATAGGGAGGGGGGGGAACTGCCCTGCATATCTATAGGGAGGGGGGGAACTGCCCTGCATATCTATAGGGAGGGGGGGGAACTGCCCTGCATATCTATAGGGAGGGGGGGAACTGCCCTGCATATCTATAGGGAGGGGGGGGAACTGCCCTGCATATCTATAGGGAGGGGGGAACTGCCCTGCATATCTATAGGGAGGGGGGGAACTGCCCTGCATATCTATAGGGAGGGGGGGAACTGCCCTGCATATCTATAGGGAGGGTAGGGGAACTGCCCTGCATATCTATAGGGAGGGGGGGAACTGCCCTGCATATCTATAGAGAGTGGGGGGAATGCCCTCCATATCTATAGGGAGGGGGGGAACTGCCCTGCATATCTATAGGGAGGGAGAGGGGGGACTGTCATGCATATCTATAGGGAGGGAGAGGGGGGCTGTCATGCATATCTATAGGGAGGGAGAGGGGGGACTGTCATACAAATCTATAGAGTGGGAGGGGGGGCTGCCATGAAAATCTATAGGGAGGGAGAGAGGTTGATATGTGTGAAGGAGGGCAGAGGAGGGGGGCTGATATATGTGAATGGGGGAGTTTTGATGTGACGGGGGGATAGCTACCGACTGGAGGTAAGGAATATAGCTGCAACGGGGATGGATGCAGGGTGGGACGTAAGGAAAATGGCTGTAGGGTGGTTAAAGAAAACGGCTGCAGCAGGGGTTAAGGAAAATGGTTATTTAAAAAATAGAGCAGCTTTGGGTGGCATAATTTCATGATTGTGTGTTGGTCACATGGATGCTCTCTGTGGTCTCAGCAATCACTAGAATACTAAATATTAGTGAGATGGGGCTGGTAGAGGTTTGTATTTGATTGACCACAAATATTTAGATATTGCTTATATATGCCTGTACAATGAGGTACTTTTAGCTGGCCATAATGGAGTGTTTTGTTTTAACTAAAGGGCCTAATCATTCAGGGTTTGTTAACATTTTGCATTATAATAAATTTTTGCATTTTCAAAACAGGACACCAACTTTTCAGAAGCCAGCGAGAGGATAACAGAATTGCAAGAGACAAGAGCAAGAACAGGTAAGAGACAATGGCACATTCTGTCTAAATTTGAATGCTGGAGAATACACCTGAACATTCATATTCAGGAGTGTTCCTATACACTTATATATTCGGGGGAAGGGGGGGGGGGGGGGGCGCTGCGGCCGTATTAGCCTAGGGCGGCCAGAACCCTTAATCAGGCCCTGTGTGTGTGTGTGTATTGTGTGTGTGTGTGTTTGTGGCCACTGTCTGTGTGTATTATGTGTGTGCGTGAGGGGCCACTGTGTGCGTGTATTGTGTGTATGTGTGAGGGGCCACTGCGTGCGTGTATTGTGTGTGTGAGGGGCCACTGCGTGCGTGTATTATGTGTGTGTGTGTGTGTGTGTGTGTGAGGGGCCACTGTGTGCATGTATTATGTGTGTGTTAGGGGCCACTGCGTGCGTGTATTATGTATGTGTGTATTATGTCTGTGTGTGTGAGGGGCCACTGCGTGCGTGTATTATGTGTGTGCGTGTGTGTGAGGGGCCACTGCGTGCGTGTATTATGTGTGTGTGAGGGGCCACTGCGTGCATGTATTATGTGTGTGTGAGGGGCCACTGCATGCGTGTATTATGTGTGTGCAAGGGGCCACTGTGTATGTGTGAAGGGGGGGGCCCAAACCGAGATCTTGCCTAGGGCCCCATGAGGTGTAAATCCGGCTCTGGGTATACTATGTTTGCATGACATTTTATGCATCCCAGAATTGTATTTGCTTTTGTAGCCATGAAATATTTATATCCAGCAACATGCTTAGTAGTAGCAGTAGTGCCCAAAATTTCCAGCAGTAATACTTTGCCCATTAATAAATTCATAAGTCAAAATGCTTAGCAATATACTTAACAATATGAGTATACAAGTAATTTGCATTGCACAATAATATGCCAGTCTCTAAGTACAGATAACTAAATATTATGTGATTTAGTTTGCTAAACAATTTGATATATTGCACCAACATTTCTATTTGTATAAGTCTACTATCAGTAATGTACCCAGTAAAAAATATAACATTAGTAATATGCTACAAAAATGTCCCATACAATACACAAATGTAGAAAAGATCAGCAATATTTTCATTAATACTGATATGTTCAGCAGTAGTAATGTGCAAAATAATATTCAGTATTAAAGTAGCCTACCCAGGAGCAGGGATACTTACAACATTACAGTTTTTCCAAGTAGATAATCTGCCCAGTAATATATCCTGCAGCATTAATGATAAGTAATATGTCCAACAGTAATAATACCCATTTATATGCCTCACAGTTGTAATAGAAATATGCCAGTAATATGCACAGCCAACATAATGCCCGGTAAGGTACTGAATAGATGTAATGATATGCCCAGCAGAAGTATTGCCTAATAATATTTCCAACATTAACAGAATGTGAAGTTTGGCTCACAAAACTTGAAAATTGTAGCAAAACAGATGAAATTGGTTGTGAAATAGATTAAATCTGACAAATAAGAATGAAGAAAAAGTAACTAATTCCTCCTAAGAGATTCCTTCCCAGAAAAGTTTTTCTTGCTTGAGAGGGACAATTGATCAAACTCAAAATTCAGACCTTCCTAGAAGTTTACTACTTGTTTTTTGTTTCATATTACAAAATACTGGAAGATTGGACCCATCACATGTGTGCACCTATGCAGAAGCTGTGCACTTTGAGCCTGATTCATGTTCGGACTTACGTCCATTTGTTAAAGCTATCTTGCATGAAATAGCTCTGCTCATGTTCAGAGACTGACATTACACCAATGAACATAATTGCATGCAATTCATGTCTAAATGCAAATGCCACTTGGGACTTCCTACAACTTGTGTACAGAAGTCCTGAATTTCTCGTAAGTATCACAGGTGTTAGGGTTAAATTTGTCTTGCATCCTGCTGGATACTTAAATCTGCTTTACATTTCAGCTGTGTCTTCCTTTGTGAACTGATTGGAAGACTCCACTATTCAAACCCTCACTTGTCATGTAGTCATTGCCAGTGATAGCACTGGACACACTAGCTTCTTGGTTCCTGTACCTGTGTTCTATTTGTTCCTGACCTTACATCTGTTGTTCCTGGCTCTGCAATCATTTATATTCTGATACCTGGATTCCATTGTTCAAGTCTGCTGGTTCCTGGCTCTACTTATATATGTCTTCTAATACCTGAATTGCATCATACAAATCTGCTTATATTTGTAACTTGGTTCCTGTGTTCTGGTCTGCGTCTACAAGCTATTCATATATAGTTCTACCCAGTTACCCCAGTCCATGTCTGGAGATTCTATCTATTGTTCTCTTGTGGGGCTTCACATTGATTACTGGACTGTGTAAATCAGCACAAGCATTCCTTCAGATACGTTGTTTATTATGTTGCATTACCTCAGACTGTATTAACCTACACCATCAGTTCTTCAGAGACATTGTTCACATTTTTGCATTGTCTCAGACTGTGTAAACCAGCACCAGTATTTCTTTAGAGATACTTTTATATCTATGTTATATTACTGCATGATTCCTGCATTACACTCTGAATAGTGATGACTGACATGGTATAATCTTTGATTTCAAAACTACACTTATGTGTGCCACTTGCTATCACAGAACATATATGCAGAAAACTAGACTACAAAAAGGCATTGTATTTACCGATCGCATTAAAAGCATCTTTACTTATCTATTTAATGTAAGCAAAATTTAAACCTTTTTTTAATCCATATTTTTTATCAATGATTATACTGTTACGATTTGATCATTTATTTTATAATATAACATTTTATTAATGCATTCTGATGTGACCTTATAGTGCATATACGATTGTACGTATACTGCAGTCTGTTCTGTCAGTCTGTCTACATATAGCAAGTAAAGTTTAGGCAGGGCATACTTATACCCAGATTCAAATGGAAATGTTTCTTGAGATATGCTTGGATTTGAATATTGTCGTAACTATGCACGAGTTCCGTGCTATTTTTTAAAACGCAACTTACATACAAGTTGCTTTCAGACTGGAATTGGACCTTTTATCTCTAAAGGATTTTCCATTGAATGTAGTAGTTATATTCCAATTATCCCCACAGATGTTGCAAAAAAAATCTATCAGATTTTTACTCTGGCTAAATCAATATGCCTCCAAGTATATGCAGACGCTGTCATTTCAATATCTTGATCAGTAAAACAAACTATTGTTTTTTATTTTCTGGTGCAGTGACAGGCATATCATTGTGGTTACCCTACATTCTGCACTAAATACCTTCATCTGCCTATGGCCACCTATTACCTGTGTAAATAATTGCTCATTTGTGACATAATTGCTCATCAATGCCAGACCCTTTATCATTATGCTAATCCATGCAAGTGTCCCTAGAAACAGACAAAACACTATAAAAATAGACACAATGCACATAGTAACAGGTTTTGTACCCACATTTTTGCGTGTCCTAACCACTGATTCATATTGACATTTTTTAATTGATAAAAACAGATTTAATAAATACTAATTGTATTAATAGCTTAAAAAAGGCAAATTATTTAAAAAAAATAATTGTAACAAGCTACATATATTTTAGTCATCATTTTAGCAGACATTAAAGCTACTTTCATTATTAAGCTGCACTGCCATCTAGTGGACATTGATGTGCTTGTTGTCTTTTTTGTGATTTACCCAAAATTGATCGAGTAATGTTACTGGTCAAATAAAGTTGTGATAATTTTCAGGAATGCTATTATGGTGAATCTAGGTATGGGGAGCGTTGACTGTGTTTTGTTCACCATCATTGCATATTACCTTAAATTAAAGTATAAAATCAGATATTGATCATTACATCCAGGATATGCTGTAGAGTAACTAAAGATATGTTGCAGTATGTCACTGTAATAAACAGGTTATCAGAAAACCCTTTCCTAAAATGTACTCTGCTTTTACACCTGGTGGCCTGAGGCAGAGTTGGCCGCAAAATATACCCAGTTTACACTAGACACTTGCCACAGACATTTATTTCCAACTTGCTCCCATATTTTTACCCATTATGTTTATGTGTAATAAACACATTCGTTATTAAGCATCCAAAAACTTCAAAAACCTCTCTATTACAGTAAAATCAACTCCCCATCATGGTAGGGAAAAAACTTGCTTAAACACACCATAAAATCATAATATATGCCAGAGTGACGACGAAAGCACAAATCAGCATAACAAAACATAACATAGCAAACAGCCAATCACTAGTGGTCACTAGTCCCGAAGACAATCATTTGCTATTTACACCTGCCCCAGACCCCTTGCAAATAATACTGCTTTCACAAACGTATATGTCTTTTTTCCAGTATGCAATTCTACATTCACACCCTTAACTTACTACTTGCCTACACTAGACCACCCCCATTCACTCTTCCAGGGCAGGCTGGTATAAGTGGCATATCTACATTAGGGCATATGCATTCAACCACTTTCTGGGAATGCTCAGAGCGATTTCACACAAGATACACTTTGCTCTACTCTGCATCAGTTCTCTAGGCAGCATCTCCATGATCTTAATCTTGCCAATTGCCAATTGCATTTCTATCATTATTTATCATAGTGTGACAGTGTGTTTCCCTGAAGCTAAGTCAGTGAAGAGGGTGAAGAAAATAAGAATCAACTTACCGGACCAGTGACCCATGGGCGCACGGAGGGGGGTTTCTGGTTCTCCAGAAACCCCTCCCCTCCGCAAACGAATGGGCAGTAAAGATTGCCCCTACACAGCAGCACTGTACTGTACAGCAACCGCGGTGCTGTCACAGAAGCGTCTGCGGCGGTGCTGTATTGTACTACAATACAGCACTGCTACGGACGCTTCTTTGACAGCACCGCGGCTGCTGTACAGTACAGCATCGCCAAAATGGAGCTGGTGCCCATTGTTGGGGAGCACATGGAACAGGCCCAACAAGCTCAACAGAGGGTGTATAATCAGAACGCCCAGGTATGAACGTTTGCTCCAAGGGACAGAGTTCTTATTTTGGTACCCACTGTAGAAAACAAGTTTTTTACTAAATTGCAGGATCTCTTTGTCATCAGGGAGAAAGTGAATGAGGTTAACTATACAGTGTACCAGCCAGGGAAAAAAAAGCTCAAACAAATTTACTATGTTAACCTAATAAAATAGTGAAAGAATAGGCTAGCCCTATCAGCTGAACCTGGCCCACCAGTAACCAAACTCCCTTGTGTACCAGAAGCAAAATGTGTCAGAGACACTGTCAGCTGCACAGAAGAATGAGGCTAATATGTTCCACATAAGAAATGGAGATATATTTTCAGAGCTACACTGCTGAACAACCATAATAAAGTAGGATACTGTCACAGAGCCAGGGGGTCAAGGTCAACCTAAAACCATATAGCACACCTGAAGCCCAGCGAGAGGCTTTCCAAGGAGGTTAAAACAAATGTTAGACATCTATGTTCTAATCCCAAAACCAGATGGAAACCTATGCTTCTATAACGATTTCCATAAGCTGAACACAGTATTCAAGTTTTATGCACACTCCATGCCCTGTGTATATGAGCTGAGAGAAAGGCTAGGAGCAGCCCGATATCTCACCACACCGGATCTGACAAAAGGTTATTGGCAAGTACCATTGACTGACAGCACAAAAGAAAACAACAGCCTCCTCTGTTCCAGAAGAGCTCTGTCAGTATGTTGCCGTTTGTGTTACATGGGACACCAGCAACCTTCCAGCGTGCGATGAATAAAATTCTGAAGCCCCACAGACAGTATGCAGCTGCCTATCTGGATGATGCTGTGATTCACAGTCCGGACTGTGAGTCTCAATTAGTTAGAGTTCAAGCAATGTTGGAAAAGGAAGCCAGGACTAACAGCCAACATAAAGAAATTTTGATTAGCATTGGAAGAGGTTAAGGACTTGGGGTTCACCATAAATCAAGTTATGGTTAAGCCCTAATTAAATCAAATTTAGACTATCCAAAACTGGCCCTGTCCTGTGAATAAAAATACAGGTAAGAGCCTTTTTGGAGATCACATGATATTACCGGCGATTCATTTCTAATTTTGCCACCACAGTGGATCCATTATCAGACCTTACCAAAGGAAGGCAGTCTAATATGGTGAAGTGGAACCCTGAGGCAGAAATAGCTTTTGTTGATAACGCTAGATTTTTCAAAACAATTTGACATACAGATGCCTCAGATGTAAGGGTAAGTGCTGTATTGTCTGAAAACAGAGATGAGGAGGAACACCCTATGAGTTATTTTAGTAGAAAACTGAACGAACATGAAAAGTCAAAGAAAAGGAAAAGCATTTGCCATTAAGCGGGCTTTAGACACTCTAAACTGTCGGCCCAAGAAGTAATATCTTAAACTGGTGACAGATCATGCCCCGTTAAAATTTATGTGTGCAAATAAAAGCCAGAATGTCGAGGTACAAGACAGTTTTTAGCATTTCAAAATTTTAAGTTTACAGTTGAACATAGGCCCGAGAGACAACTAGTCAATGCAGATGCATTGTCTCGTATCTTCTGTTTAGAGGCTACAAGTTTTCTGCCCCCTATGTCGAAACAGGGGAGGGGAATGTGTGACAAAAACATTGGAATGGTATTGTTGGGCAGGTATGTTTGTCCCAAGTTTCTGACCTACATGCTTTAAAACTCCAGAAAAATATTTGTTTGCATTTAAACAGCTTGCTAAGGGCTTATGTCCTTTGGTAAAAACCGGTAAAGGGTTCTTGGATGGAGTAATGGCAGGCTCCATCCATTAGGCCCATTTTGGTTTTTTTGGGCCTCCATTGTAAGAATAGGCTAATTAGCACTTGCACCTGTGGAAGGGTGTTAAAAAGCAGTCAGGCTAGACATCATAGCTGCTCTGTCTGGGAGAAGGGACTGCAGAGTCTCTATAAGAGAAAGCCTTATATTTGTTGTGAGAAAACTATACCTGCCAGAACTTCTAATGTTTTTTTTTTTATAGTTTGACAGTCAGAAATGACATGTGTTTAGTTAGTGTCAGACAGGCAAGCTGTTGATTTTGAAGTTTTTCTTCAATTTTTCTGCTTAACAAAACTGGCTAAGGCCAGTTGTACCAAAACCGTAGACTTGTTTGATTTCTTGGCTGCTCTACACCATCTACCCCTGGAGATGACACCTGTTCACCTAACCCGGTTACAATACTTATTGATATTGTGTGTGTTGCTAATTCAGGATAGCATTTTAATTGTATCATTCGTATTTTTGAACTAGGAATGTTGGAAAGTGATCTTATATGTGTATTTAACATTACCAAAGCAGCAAAAGTTGCATTTGGTCCTAAAGGGTATGAGGTCAATGTTACCCCTTTTCCCTATAGTCGTGACCAGTATCATCAACCATGTGCTATTTAATAAATATTAGGATCATTAAGCTTCTCACCTCATCTGCATTTTTCTCATATAAAATCTGTTTGGGTGACCCTTGGTTCTCTGCTGTGGTTTGTCAAGTTGATCTGCCACAGAAGTTAATCCTATATTCTCTACACCCTCACCAAAACAGGGTATTACAAATGCTCCCCATCTCTAACACTTTTATCTCATTATAATAAGTTCACTCCTTACATTGCACCGGTGTGCCAACTATACTGGGAATGCCATCATTACACTCCAAACTCCTCCCCTTTATTTGTGCAGACTAATGCTTCTCCAAAATCTCTGCGCACCTGTGAAAATCTAGGCACATTTACGCAAAGCCAGGTGTGCAAGAGTTCAATTTTAGGTTTTTAACCCCACCTCCCTTCCCCAAAGGAATCTCCCCACAATCTATGTCTGTGAATTTCCACGCACCCCTCATTCCTGCTGTATTCCCCCTTTACATAGAAACGTCCTCTGGTTCCTCAGACTTTCCCCTTTGCTTGGAATGTAGAAATGAAGATATGTAACAGAAATCGGATCCAACAAGCACTCCTGCTATAACAGCACTGAAACAGGTTAGCAGCAGTAGGTTCTGCAGGTGGCAGAACATCACCAGTATCCAGGCTGATGACTGGTAAGAAGCCGGGTGGTGATCTCAGTGTTCATCTCCGCTCAGTCATTCAATAAGTTGAGTAGGCTAATACAATAGGTAGTATAATGCAGGACAACTAAGTCCCAGAGATTCAGACTGCTGAAAGATTGGATTCAGAATTGAGCCAGGAGTAGACATCAGGATGTTGGAGTTTCAAGTCCACTTTTCTTTTTATCTATTCTGAATGCAGAATCAGAGGAAAAGTTTTGGTGACGCCCCAGTGTTAAAGAATTAGGCCAGGTCACAGTGGAGCTGCAGTGGGAAAAGTGGCAGTATGGCATACAGGGGAGGGCTTGCAAATGTTAGCTTGGGAGGCAAAATGCAACTTTTTAGGAACATTTTAAAGGAAAAAAAAAATGCTGGTGACCCAGCCCAAGTTAAAAATATTTTTTAATTTAAAGAAAAAAAAGAAGTTGATTTTCTTTTTCCCTGAGAGGAAGTTTTGGTGACAGTTTGGTGAATTTCATAAATACATTCATTACTACTGACATGAAGTTATTGTGAATACACGGACATATTCTCTCTAACATAAGCACCTGTCTTGCTGACTGAAGAGTTTGCATTTCTTGATTCCCTTTCTGATACAGCAAAAAAAATTGTGTTTTCTCCTCTGGTAGAGTTTTAAAAAATCGCATAAGTTAATATCACAATAAATGTTGTATGAAGAGCCATAAATTGCTTTTGCTGCAATTTTGGCTGCATTTCACTTTGATCCATTACCTGCCAGCTCAATTATGTCCCGTCCACTTCTTATCTGCCAATTACCAGCATTAGGACAAGCAGGCAATGTAACACAAAGCAAGTAAAAGCTAAACAGTGTTTAAAAGTAAACATGTAGTGGTTATAAAGTGGATAAAAGAAATAGCTAGTAGGTTCCTGCCATCTAGGACCTCATGCACTGAGTTCAAGGTGTGGGAAAGTCCCAGCCTATATAAATTAATGCTATGCACTGCAATGGTCGATGCACTAATGGCTTTGGTCAGGCCTGCCCTAGAGCAATACAAGAAGATAGAGTGCCATTGTGGCTATAAGCTACCTGTAATGGTCCAGAGACTGAAAAGGAACCCAGTGGCATGAAGGAAAGCAGGCCACAACAAAGAGATAGATGGTAAGAATGGTCAAACGTAGTCGGGTTCGGTACACAGTGAGGCAAGAGGTCCAAGGATTCAGGAAGAGGCGAAGTCAAGGGCAAGCCGACGTCGGTACACTAGTAGTTGATGATTGGAAGCAGGAGGAGCAACAAGAACATGGGCAGCACGGTGGCGTAGTGGTTAGCGGTTAGCACTTCTGCCTTTCAGAACTTCTGATATCCAGCACTGGAGTCATGAGTTCAATTCCTGACCATGGACTTATCTGTGAGGAGTTTGTATGTTCTCCCCATGTTTGCGTGGGTTTCCTCCGGGTGCTCTGGTTTTCTCCCACACTCCAAAAAACATACTGGTAGGTTAATTGGCTGCTAACAAAATTGACCCTAGTCTGTCTGTGTGTGTGTGTGTTAGGGAATTTAGACTGTAAGCTCCAATGGGGCAGGGACTGATGTGAGTTGAATTAGTGAGCCCAACCAGACTATACTTACTCAGATAAACCTGCTCTGCCGTTCTTTCTGTGGGCAGAAGTGCTAACCACTTAGCCACTGTGCTGCCAACTGTTACAATTCTGTTCCAATAACTAGAGCCTTGTAATGACAACCATGGAGTCAGGAGTATGATGAAAACATAAAATAATTTTATTGTAGCAGGAACTCAATCCAGGTAATGCAGGGTAAACACAGACCAGGCAAAACTGAGTATAATAAACAAACATTTGTGTGTAGCAGGATAACAAGTATGAATACTAAACAGCAGGTGCAGGTAAACTAAGCTGAACAATTGTAAACAGCCAAGACCAAGGATACACAGGAACAGAAAGTAAGTTTACAGTAGAGATGGTCACTTAACCCCCGTGTTTTGGTTTTGGTTTTGGATCTGGATTACCTTCGTGTTTTGGTTTTGGTTTTGGCAAAACCGCCCTTGCGTGTATGGTTTTGGTTTGCAATTTTTGTATAGAATACCATTTTTTTGGTCTAAAGTAACCTAATAAATGAGGTAATTCTAAACCTAATAAATTATGAAAAAAACAGTTTAATCCCTGGTAGGCCGTCCTTAATTCTAACACTTTCCTGCAAATTATACAGAGAAGCCTGGTTATCTTCCTCTCCATCTTTGACTACTGGCAATGTAGCCATCGTCTTTGGGTGTATATTACACCCTCCACTTGTAGTTAAATAGAAAAAAATCAGCCTGCATTGACTGTTCGTTAAATAGAAATGGACAAAGGCAGTTTGGTGTCAGTCTGTATAGGCAACCCCCACCACTTGTAGTTAAATAGAAAAAAATCAGCCTGCATAGACTGTATGTTAAATAGAAATGGACAAAGGCAGTTTGGTTTCGGTCTGTATCAGACCGCCTTCTCCACTAGTAGTAAAATAGAAAACAAATTCAGCCGGTCTAGACTGTAGAATATAAATAGAAATGGACAAAAGCAGTTTGGTTTCTGTCTGCATCAGCCTCCCCCCCTCCACTTGTAGTTAAATAGAAAAAAAGCAGCCTGCATGAACTGAACAATATAAAAAAAAGGACAAAGGTAGTTTGGTATCTGTCTGTATCAGACCTCCCCTCAACTTGTAGTTAAATAGAAAAAGCAGCCTGCATAGACTGAACAATAAAATTTAAATGGATAAAGGTAGTTTGGTATCTGTCTGCATCAGCCCCCAACCCCCCTCCACTTGTACTTAAATAGAAAAAAATCAGCCTGCACAGACTGTACATTAAATAGAAATGGACAAAGGCAGTTTGGTGTCAGTCTGTATCAGATCCCCTCTCCACTAGTAGTAAAATATAAAAAAAATTAGCCGATATAGACTGTACAATATAAATAGAAATGGACAAAGGCAGTTTGGTTTCTGTCTGTAAAAGACCCCCTCTCTACTTGTAGTAAAATATAAAAAAATTCAGCCGGTATAGACTGTACAATATTAATAGAAATGGACAAAGGCAGTTTGGTTTCTGTCTGTAAAAGACCCCCTCTCTACTTGTAGTAAAATATAAAAAAATTCAGCTGGTATAGACTGTAGAATATAAATAGAAATGGACAAAGGCAGTTTGGTTTCTATCTGTGTCCGACACCCTACCCATATCGTGAAATTGACAAAACAGCAGCCTTTCAAGACTGTACTTGATATAGAAATGCCCCAAGTCCCTTTCCCATTTAGGGGTAGATTACACCCTACACTTATATAGAAAGTTTTAAAAAGATGTTGTCGTGATCATCTTCAGCATCATCCTCACTCTCATCAGTGTGCACGTCATCATCACAGACTATCAATTCATCTCCGCTTTAATCCACCATTAGAGACTGTCAGTGCTTGGATGTCTTTGATGGTGAAGGCCTTCCTCGTGGAAGATGTAGTTCATTTTTTTATGAACATCATCTTCTCCACATTTTTTGGAAGTAACCTCCTACGTCGATCACTGACTAGGTTCCCGGCTGTGCTGAATACTCTTTCAGAGTACACACTGGAGGGTGGGCAGCTTAGGTATTGCAAAGCAAGTTTGTACATGGGTTTCCAAATGGACTGCTTTTCTTCCCAGTAAGGAAAGGGACTATCTGACATTTCCATATCAATTACCTCTTGAAAATAATCCTCCACCATCCTTTGCATGTTAATAATCCATTGGATGGAGTTATGGGCAAGGTCACACATTTTTTTTAAAATTCTTTCAAACCAGCCCAGATGTTAAACTGTTCTGGTCTGCCTCCTGCGTCTTCCCTGCTTCGCTTTGTAAAATGTAATTTTTTCCGAGCAGCAGCTGCTTGAGAAACTGAAGGAGGACACGTCGTCAAGCCAATGCTCAGTTCAACGGACAACTTGCTGACCAATAGCTCCTTGCAAAGGTTCACATCTCACTCATTTTGAAGCAAAGAATCAATGTAGGTCTTAAACCTTGGATCAAGCACAGTGGCCAAAACGTAGTGATCCGAGTTCAATATTTTAATTACTCGAGGATCATTGCGAAGCAAATTAAGCACTTGATCTACAAGGCCAACATACTTTGCGGAATTGCTTTCTTTCATCTTCTCCTTCAGTTTCTCAAGCTGCTTTTCCAATAGTCGAATTAAGGGAATTACTTAGCTCAAGCTAGCAGAGTCTGCACTCACTTCACACATCACAACTTCAAAAGGTTTCAGCACCTTGCACAGCACAGAAAGGATTTCCCACTGTGCAAGAGTGAAATACTTCCCCCCTCCTTTCCCAATGTCATGGCTTGTGTAATTCGCTTGGATGGCTTTGCGCTGTTCCTGCATCCTCTGAAGCATGTACAGGGTGGAATTCCACCTATTTAACACTATTGCTTTAGTTGGTGTCAGGGCAAGTTAAACTGTTCTTGGAGCTGCTGCAATATCCTTCATGCTGTGGCAGAATGCCTGAAATGCCCTGAAATTTTACGGGCCACAGAAAGCATCTCCAGCACCGCACAGTTATTTTTTAGGAAGCTCCGCACCACCAAGTTTATAGTGTGAGCAAAACAGTGAATGTGATGGAATTCACCCAGCTGTAATGCTCGCACAATATTGTTGGCGTTATCAGAAATGACATATCCTGGGGAGAGTCCAAGTGGTATAAGCCATGTATCAATCACATCTTTTAGTTTTCGTAACAAAATATCAGCTGTATGCCTGTTAGTGAAGCCGGTGATACAAAGAGTGGCCTGCCTGTGACAAATGTTACGTAGTGGTGTACATGCTACTGCTGTTCCTGCTGGTGAAGGTGAATGACCAACCCAGTGGGCTGCACAGTCATATAGTCTTTGGTTTGCCCACTTCCACTTGTCCACATATCTGTGGTTAAGTGGGCAGTTGGCAGAATGGCATTTTTCAGCGTAATCACTACATTTTTACACACTTTTTGGTATAGTTGTGGAATAGCTTTACGGGAAAAATGGTGTCGCAATAGAATTTTGTAACGCGGGCACAAAACCTCAATTAACTGTGAAAAACCACCTGCGTTTATTATGGATATTGGACGCAGATCTAACACTAACATAGTAGCCATGGGGTCTGTGATTCGCCTGGCGACTGGGTGACTGCTGTCATATTTGCTTTCCCTAGCAAATGATTGTTTCACAGTTAATTGTTGTAATGTAGGACTGCTCTTTTTCTTGGCCTTCCTCTGGGATGAAGATTCACCCCCAGCAGCACCAACAGCAGCAGCAGTGGGACTAATAACGCTTTCTTCAGAGGAATCTATTATAGTGCAGGAGTCATCCAGCCTTTCTAAGTGGGATGCAGGGCTAACTCTGAGCGCTACTGAGGATATTGATGAGGATGGTGTTGTGGGTGTATTTTGTAGCCGTCGGGATGTTGGTGACAGAAGGGTCCTAGCTAATGATGGAGTGCTTGTAATTTTTTGGGAAGAACTTTCAGCTTTTCCCAACACCTTGCCATGAACTCTCGTCAAATGGCATAACATGGATGAGGTTCCAATATGGATAAGGTCCCTCCCTCGACTGACTGTGGCTTGACTTACACTACAAATGGCTTTACAAGTGTTGTCTGGATTTGGGTAGAAATAATTCCACACATAAGAAGTGAATTTTTTTGTTTTATGCCCAGGCATGACAATGGCCTTTTTCTTGTCACGTGCCAGAACTGCTGCCACTGGTGCTGGACTTAAACAAACAACCTCATCCTCATCAACATCCTCATTAGCGCCCTCGTCGCCTACACAAATCTCTTCCTCACCCTCTTCCAATTCAAAAGTGGCATTCTCAATTGGTGTATCACCGGCTACACTCGGGCTGTTCAGGCACACATCAGCAGAAATGCTGAAAGGGCCCTTCTTTATGGGTACACTAACAGAATGCTCACGATTACACATACCACTGGTGGATGGACTCTCCACAGGGATTGGTGTCATTTCTGATTCTGAGCATATATTTTCCTCTAATGCCTTCCTGTTTTCTTGCAGCTCGGCTTTCATGCGTAACAGTAGTTGTGCACCACTTTTGGACTCCAAATTACTTGGCCTTGCTTGGTCACGAGTGACCGTACAAAAAGAAGGCTCAGTTACATTTTTCGATCTGCCACTAATAGAGAAAGGCGAAGGCCTTATTCTTTCTTTGCCACTGCTTGTGTAGAATGGCATGTTGGCAATTTCTTTTTTATCGGCAGTTAACTTTTCCTCATTTACAGTTCTTTTTCGCTTCAACACAGTCAAATAATTTTTGGGTGTGTTTTTTTCCTGATTTAAAAAGACTATGTACTTTTACATAGGCTTTACCAGATGACGTACAGGGAAGACTACCATCAGGACTGGTGCCAGCACCTGCTTGCTTATCCTGCTCATAAGTGGACTGATTTGAATCCATTTTAATGACCCCAAAGCACTTGTAGTGCAAAATATAAAATACTTAGTGCTGCTAGATAATACTTTCAGCACCAGAAAAATTGTTGTTTTACACTGGGGAATATGGGACACCCCAAAGCACTTGTAGTGCAAAATATTAAATAGATAGTGCTGCTAAATAACACTTTCAACACCAGAAAAATTGTTGTTTCACACTGGAGAATATGGGACACCCCAAAGCACTTGTGCAAAATATTCTATAGATAGTGCTGCTAGATAATACTTTCAACACCAGAAAAATTGTTGATTCACACTGGGGAATATGGGACACCCCAAAACACTTGTAGTGCAAAATCTAAACTTTAGACTGCTGGTATATTTTTATTTCTGCAGCCAGAAAATAGTTTCTGGAGGAGGGATTATGACACCCCAAACAGTTGGTAATATTTGCAAAAATGCCTCCTCTAGCCTCCTCTCTTCCTGGTATAACAATTGCTAGAAGAATTGCTAGATTAATTGATAGAATAATTGCTAGATTAATTGCTAGAAGAATTGCAAGAATAATTGCTCTGTCCCTGCTCTAATGCTGCCTGCGACCTAACCCTTCTCTCTCCCTCTGTCAAATGGCGATAGATTGCTATGGAGACAGGTATTAATGGATTTCAAATATTGCGAGAACCGAGCTCCGAGATCCAACGACGTCCCGATTACGTTTTGCTCGGCTCGGTACTCAGATAGGTGAAGTTCGGCCGGGTTCGGTTCTCAGGGAACCGAGCTCGCCCATCTCTAGTTTACAGTATGCACAAAGCATGAGACAGTATCAGGATAACATCTAGGTGTGGCTGGGTACAGGTGAATAAGAAATGAATACTGAACAGCAGGCACATAACTGAACAATAGTAACAGCCAGTACCAAGGATTCATAGGAACAGAATGTAGCAATGCAGGGAGTCTAAGGGAAACCATTCAATGACCAGCAAGGTGCATGGGGAGGAAAAGGCATAAATACTCAGCGAGGCAGGTGCGGTTGATAAGCAAGGGAAGGAGGTTAACATCTGCCACTGAGGTGGAATTTTCAAAGGAACAACAGCAGCCCCCCTGGTGACTAAGAGGTACTGCAAGCCAGATACAAAATAATGGCAGAGACCAGACATACTCCCTTGTAGGCAAGAGCTGCAGAAGGCAAAGCAGCATCAACATAGAAGATGCTGCAGTGCAGCTTCAGGCAGATCGTGACAGGGACACTAAGTAGTGCAACACCTTAGTACTGTGGTAGGGCAGAGACAAATATCCAGGACAGTATACCTGCAAATAACTTCTCAATTAACAGGACAGGACTGGGTACTGTAGTCCTACGTGTAAGTCAGTACAAATCAAGATCACTATAGAGTAGGGGAGCTGCAGTACATAAAACAGCCACAAGGCAGCAGCAGAATCCAAGTCCAGAATAGTCAGAACAGTAATAGCCCTGAAGTAATTCACTGCAGATAATGCTGCAGCAACGTGTGGACAGTGAAAAAGCTGATAATATTCCATTGAGGTAATGATGGCCAATCTCTGAATGGGATACTGTACAGCAGTTTGTGAAGTTAGCTCAATGTTGTGAGGAAGTTTAAGCCCTGTAACGTCAGTACACTGTGGCAAAGGTTAAGGTAGTGGTTGTGGCTGGGTAAATGCCATATATAGCATGAGGCAGAGCCAGGCCCATAAATATAGGAGCCAGGCCCATACAGTGCGGTAACAGGATGCACGTGGGACCAGTGCAAGGTCTCAAGATAGGGCTACAGTTCAGAGGCATAGACTACCTCAGCCATAGGACCCTCGATGTAGCTGCAGAACAGGAACATGAGAGGAGTGGCCCGACCAGACAGGAAACCAGGAGGCACCTGCAATTCTAAAAAAACAGGAGGTCCCCAGATGCCCACAGGGACTGCAGGAGTGGCTGCAAAATGGCACCAGCCACTATACACCCAAAGCGGAACAGCAGCGCTGCAGTCCAATCAATCCGGAACATAGAGCAGAGTGGTTTCCGGCAACACACTGCCCCGTGACGGCTCCAATAATAAATGGAGTCCGTGCTGGTATGTGTAACTCCCGCGGAAATGAGTGGAGGGGCCGTGTGGGAGTAATATCCCAGAGGGACCAGGCCATAGATCGTCTCCTGTGTGATACAGGAGGAGTCACCCCAATAATGCCGGTCGGAGGGTCCGTAGTGTGTCCCTGGTGCGCCGTACACTCAGTTGTCCACAGAAAGGCTGTTTAGAGGGGAGTTTTGCTCAAATTTCAGGAAAAGTAGCCAGATCTCTTCAAAGCCAAGCCACGCCCCCTGCCTTAACAAATTATTAACTGTTTTATATTTGTGAGAAGATGATTATGTTGTAGGACACAAAGCTAATCTAAAGTGGAGCCATTTCTGGAAAAAATATGTTAGTTTCTCTGTCCTCCGTTGCTGTCAGTCCAAGCAAGATGGATAATCTTTCGATTCACTCATAAATACTAATTTATTATCCCTGATAAGAAGTTTCACACTGTAATATTTAAAGCTTAAGTCGGCAGCCTCGCTTGGATGGGTCCACACTGTCCCGCAATAAAGGCACCAGCCCTGTGTTGACCAGCCTGGGGATAGCTTTTACTATGGCACGGGAATCACACGCACATGGTCTCCTTGTTATAGTGTAAAAACAGTTCAGGTTAACTAGTGCAGGGACTGCATGAGGATTTGGGGGGAGGACACACAAAATTGCTTGCTCACCCACATCTCATCAGAAGCTACCTGTACACTGTGCATTGGGTATTTATTAAAAGTGCTAATTTTGTGTGAGCTTCTCTATCGAGTAGGCCTCATTAAAAGCATAGAACAAGACCCAATTTCCATCAGCCTTCAACAGAAAAAGGTGACAAGAAGGCATTAGAAAAAAAGAGAGGAGGAGGTGTGTGATTAAATGTACTGTTTTAACTTATTATTTTAGTTTATAAGGCACCACAAAAATTTGAACCAGCATATGATGCAAGACATAGAGACCCACCAGGCAAAGTTGTTACATACACAGCATAACATTGTGCATAAGACATAATAGGCAGTGCAAAAACCAGGTGTTGTAAAGAGCATGAAGGAGGCAACAAACAAAAATTGGATATGTCACAGAAGGAGTAGAAGTGAGAGAAGACGACATCAAGGGATTGACCATTACAGTGGGTAGGAGAGGAAGTCAACTGGGAGAGGACAAAGGAAGAAGAAAGAAAGAAAGAATAACAGGAGAGACTTTGTCAGTAGCAGCATCTGTGAGTTTATCAGTAAGGATTTTGAGATCTCCCAGGGTGAGGGAGGGAGGGGTGGAAGGTTTAAGGATAAAAAGTGGGGGAACCTGGCAGGAAAGTTATCAGGAGACTTGTATGTAACACCCCCTTTCCTCTTCTTGGGTGTGTATACGAATCTTTGTGTGTCCTGTCTGCAAATGGACTCTATACCATGTATTTAGTGTGATGCAGTGACTCCATCTTGATCTAAGTACTGCAGGTTCTTCGTGGCGTAGTTGTTCTGGAGTTAACAACACCAGAGAGAGATCCAGGGAAAACTCTGGCCCCCCTATACTGGACCACAGGCACACACAAAGGAAATATTACTACACAAGACTGGTCTTTAGAAGTCACATCAGCACATTTATTAGTGAGGTGTGGACTCTAAAATTTTTGTAGATTTTATATAAAAAATATATCTATAAATATATTAACAATGGTTAAGGGTAACTTGAGAACAAAACTTATTAATATCCAATACACAATTTCCAGAGGCCTCACTAATATCTGTTAATATCTGTTCATTGTGTCTTTCTTATTTCCTTCAGTCTACTGAGTCAGAATGTTATTCCCCAGCCTGCAAATGGTCAATGAGGTAGTAAGTTGTAATGTAATGTATAATATTGTTTTACCGTTCAATTGCGATTAGTATGGTGGCATACTGCGATCGCACGGTAAAATACGCACGCACACACTCGCACTACAACATTTAGTTATTGATATATATTTTATATTATATTGATTCCATTCCACATTGATTTATGAGCAGATAGTATTTAGTTTATTATCAGTTTATATATTATGATTATATGTACACTTTAATGTTATTTAATGTTCAGGTTATAGGAAATGTGTCATGTCTGGTATCATTTTAATCCCCTATTCATCAGCAGTTTTCCGGTTCATTCGCCAAGAGATCGCACATTGCATACTCTAGTTAGTGATGTTAGGGAATAAATACTTAAAGTGATACTGACTATAAAATGCTAATAGACTAGTTGAAACTGGAGTCTTGGTGGGAAAAGTCAGAGCACAACCCCTGGAGAGATGACCCACCTTTGGATATTTTGGTTTGAACTGGCCTATGACCTGCAGCACACTGGACCTTCCTGATACCTGGACCAATAGAAGCAAGCCACACCATCTGCATTGTTCTCACTGTAACACTGAGTGTATATAATAACAGCTCTCACTGGCACTGTCCTCAGTCTCTTCTGACCACAGTATTCTGGAGGGAAATACTGTTGGCTGGTGCCAGTGGGAGCGCAGCGAGCGCGGTATGTATTTATCTTTTGGTATTGGCTGTACTGTATTATAATCATGTTTTCAATTGTTAACTTTTGCATTTGCTAAAATAAATTACTTTGTGCCTTGGAAACACATACACAATCGCTTGGGCAATGCTTATTTGAAAACGATAGGATAGAATTACTTTAATAGTAACAAATTTGCAAATAATTTGGTAAGATTAAATCACTAAAATGAGTACAATTTTCCTCAATTGTTTAACTCATATGTCATATAAAATCAATTTTATGTGTAAATTGTAAAATACCAAAGGAAATTACCCTCATTGGTTCATCAGAGTGCCCGGCTTTCCTTTCTCTTTCTGAACGCTTCGTCCTTAGAATTTGTTTGGCTTGTTTTTCTGGTAGAATTGGTGAGCCATCTGCAAACATACAGACCAATTAGTTTAGTTATGTTTCATATACTGTACACTTGTGGAATAGTTTATTTACATAATTACATTAAAGCACATATGCAAATGCAAACCTAGTTACTAATGAGTAAATAAGCATAACATTTGAGCAATCATTCAATACAGAGTAATATAGCTGCTAACTGTAAGGGTGCCCACACACCTCAATATCACAGTAAATACTGGGCAATTGGTCTCATATATCAGCTGTTGGAAGATGAAGCTTAGTTAAAATAGGGACACAATGTTCAGCAGACAGCTACATTTCATTCTCTGAGGATATGTAGAGCAGGCCTGGCAAACCTGTTCTCCAGATGTTGTAAAACTACAAGTCCCAGTATGCCCTACCAGCTACTGGCTATGGCATACTGGGACAGGATAAGCATGCTAGGGGTTCTAGTTTAAGTACCCCTGGACAGTTCAGTACAGTTGGCCAGGGCTGATGTAGAGTAGTGTATAGAGTAGTATCTGGTAGAGATGGTCACTGACCCCCGTGTTTTGGTTTTGGTTTTTGGTTTTGGATCTGGATTACCTTCGTGTTTTGGTTTTGGTTGGTTTTGTTTTGCTATTTTTGAAAAAAATACAATTTTTTTGGTCTAAAATAACCTAATTTAGTGCTCCACCAGCTTCTTAGATAAGTAAGGTAATTTTAAAGCTAATAAATTATGAAAAAAATAGTTTAATCCGTGGTAGGCCACCCTTAATTCGAACACTTGTCTGCAAATTATACAGACAAACCTGGTTGTCTACCTCTTCCATCTTTGATTATTGGCAATGTAGCTATCGTCTTTGGGTGTATATTACACCCTCCACTTGTAGTTGAATATAAAAAAAACAGCCTGCACAGACTGTGGAACTAGAAAGTAAAATTAAATGGACCACGGTAGCTTGGTGGCTATCTATGCCCCCCCCCCCCCCCCGCTCTCCACTTGTAGTTGAATATAAAAAAGCAGCCTGCACAGACTGTGGAACTAGAAAGTAAAATTAAATGGACCACGGTAGTTTGGTGGCTATCTATGCCCCCCCCCCCCAACCCTCCACTTGTAGTTGAATATAAAAAAAAGCAGCCTGCACAGACTGTGGAACTAGAAAGTAAAATTAAATGGACCACAGTAGTTTGGTGGCTATCAATGCCCCCCTCCCCCCGCCTGCCCTCCACTTGTAGTTGAATATAAAAAAAGCAGCCTGCTCAGACTGTGGAACTAGAAAGTAAAATTAAATGGACCACGTTAGTTTGGTGGCTATCTATGCCCCCCCCCCCCCGCCCTACACTTGTAGTTGAATACAAAAAAAGCAGCCTGCACAGACTGTGGAACTAGAAATTCGAACATACAAAGAAATGGACAAAGGCAGTTTGGTATCTGCCTGCATCAGACCCCCCCCCCATCCACTTGTAGTAAAATAGAAATAAAAGCAGCCTGCATAGACTGTAGAACTAGAAATTCGAATATACAAAGAAATGGACAAAGGCAGTTTGGTATCTGTCTGCATCAGATCCCCTCTCCACTAGGAGTAAAATAGAAAACTATTCAGCCGTTATATAATCTAGAATATAAATAGAAATTGAGAAAGGCAATTTTGTATCTGTCTGCATCATAATCATCAACATCCTCATTAGCGCCCTCGTCACCTCCACAAATCTCCCCCTCATCCTCTTCTATTTCCAAAGTGGCATCCTCAATTTGTGTATCACCGGCTACACTCGGGCTGTTCAGGTACACATCAGCAGAACTGCTGAAAGGGCCCTTCTTTATGGGTACACTAACAGAATGCTCACGATTAGACATACCACTGTTGGATGGACTCTCCACAGGGATTGGTGTCATTTGTGAATCAGAGCAAACATTATCCTCTAATGCCTTACTGTTATCTTGCAGCTCGCCTTTGACGCGTAACAGTAGTTGTGCACCAATTGTAGGCTCGGTAACTTTTTGGGATCTGCCACTAATAGCCAAAGGTGAAGGCCTCATTCTCTCTTTGCCACTGCGTGTGTAGAATGGCATGTTGGCAATTTTTTTTTTTTATCGGCACTTAACTTTTGCTCAGTAACACTTCTTTTTCGCTTCAACACAGTAAAAAAAAAATTGTTTTTGTTTTTTGGACTGATTTCGAAACACTGTGTAGTTTGACATCGCCTTGCCCAGATGACATACTGGGAACACTAACATCAGGACTGGTGACAGAACCTGGTTGCTCATTCTGCTCATATGTGGACTGCTTTGAATCCATTCTCAGCCCAAAGAACTTGTAGTGCTAAAAATTATTTGGTAGATACTGCTGACAGATAGTAATTTTGACAGCCATAAATATTTATGCACAATTATGGGGGACACCCCAAAAGCACTGGGGAGTGCTAAAAATTATTTGGTAGATACTGCTGACAGATAGTAATTTTGACAGCCAGAAATATTTATGCACAATTATGGGGGACACCCCAAAAGCACTGGGGAGTGCTAAAAATTATTTGGTAGATACTGCTGACAGATAGTAATTTTGACAGCCAGAAATATTTATGCACAATTATGGGGGACACCCCAAAAGCACTTTGAGTGCCAAATATTGGGGAAAAAAAAGCTCCTCTATCCTCCTCTCCGATTTTTGTTAGCACCATTGGATTCAGAATATTGTATTCTCTGTCCCTGCTCTAATCAGCCTGTGACTACACCCTGCTCTCTCCCTCTGTCAAATGGCGATAGATTGCTGTGGTATTTATAATCTTCAAGTATCGCGAGAACCGAGCCCCGAGATCCGACGACGTTACGATGATGTTCGGCCTCGATTTGGATTCCGAACGGGCGGGAGAGTACCGAGCCGAGTCAGATACCCAAAGTTCGGGTGGGTTCGGTTCTCGGGGAACCGAGCCCGCCCATCTCTAGTATCTGGACTACAGTTCAGAAGCATATGGGGGAAACTTGTTTCGTATCTCCTAGTAATAGAAGACTAGTACATTGTTCATTGGCTCTTTTTTAAATGGGATCCTGTCTGAATTGCCACTCCTCTTAAAACTGCCTTCAAAGCACACCAAAAAATTAAAAATATTGGTATCCCCAGGGGAATTATTTTGACAATATTGATGAAGAGCATTCTTAAGGTCTAATTTGGCTTCCAGAAGTGTCAATAGGTATGGAGACATACGCTATTGCCAAGGAGGTTTATATGCTCTTTCTCTATGCCATGTCCACAATACTGGGGCATGATCAGATCAAGACATTGGTAAGATTTTAATTTGCTTAGTGGCCTGTAGTGTCCACTTATCGGTGAGGTTCAGGTCTATATGGGAGTATGAATTATGGACTGAAGAGAAATAAGTGTAATCCCTGCCACTCGGTTCTGATGTTCTCCAGACATCGTACAGGTCATATTCTGCCAGTTATTTAGAGAAAGCTAATGAGGATCCTGGTATAATAGGAAGGGTGGGGGCAGGGGGAGAGGATGAAGAAGGCGAGGACCTATCTAGCCTAGGGTCTGCAATTATATTAAAGCCCCCATGATGATCAAATTGCCCTCTTTGTGTTTCTCTAATTCCCAGAAAACACTCCTTTCAAGAAGGGGATCTGACGGGAATTTGGGGCATAAAGTGAGACCAAGGTCACTGGCTTATTTTCTAATAGACAGATTAAAATCAAATATCTACCTGCTTTATCTGCTATGATAGTCTTATGCACATAGGTAACTCTACTACTAAATAATATAGCTACTCCATTACGTTTTAATGCACCATTCGCTGTGAACCAAGTCGAATAGTGGTTATCCCGAAGAGTGGGGGTGGTTGCTGCCTTAAAGTGTGTTTCTTGCAGAGCTACTATGTCAGCATTATATCTATGAAAAGAAGTTAGGGCTAGTCTCCATTTATTTGCAGCGTTCAAACCCCTAACATTTTGGGTAAGGAATTTAATCATTTACAATAATAAGTATGTCTGGTGGAATAAGCAATGGAAAGCTGGTGTTATGTGGCCTTTCCCAGAGAAGGGCTTCCAAATGCAATGTATTCTGCGATAGGGAGAATGGTCCATATGCGAGACTGCGGTAACCAGTAGGAAAGGTTTGAGAGTGGCGATTTTAGTATGTAATCGGGTGTTCCATTTCGGGGGGGGAGCTAAGGTGGGAGAGGGAAGTATAAGAAAAAGCAAGGGGATAAAAACTGAAATAACCCAAAGCATTGGGCTACAGTATTTGCTGGTAAGGGAGAGAAACCAGCAAAATAAGTAACTAACTAGGGGCGGGTTGAGCCAGTAGCGGCTCTCCTCATCCACGTCAACCCAATAAATTTTTGGTAAATTGAAATATGAAATTCAACCATGTTAAAGAGAATACAACCAAAATGCAAAGGTATAAAAGACTAAATTTCAGCTATCCTAACACAACATTACAATAAGACTTTGGCACATTACAGAAATAGTACCTTAACCATGAAACGTAACTCATAAATAAGTGGGTAATAGTCTATTTTGCGTCCAGAGATGAAGCATGATGCCCTCCAGCACCCTTCGACACCTACAATAAATAACAGAACCCGAGACGAAGACACACCTGAGTATAGCATCACTTAATGCAAATAGCAGTAACGTTTTCACTGTAATGCTCAAAAAATCCTAGGTAACCTCTAATGGAAACTTGAGAACTTGCTGAAATAACTGTATAGTCAGTGACTCAAAGGTCGTAACATTATAGGTGCTTCCAGAATATTTACTCAGATGGAAAGAGTTCAAGACTATTTAAGCCCACTTAAAGACTCATTTCGACCAATCTTGTCTGATGGGAGACCTGGAGGCAGGCTCCTGAACAGGGACACTCCATTATTTCAATAGCATTATTCCGTCCTCGACCGAGGAAATTATATAAGCGAAGTTATTCCTCAGGATAATTAGTTTGACAGGAAATCCCCACCTGTATATAACGTATTGATCTTTAGTTATTGCCTGAAAAGATCTCCGTTTAGATATCATAGCTGCAGAAAAATCTTGAAATATCTGAAAGGTTCTGAAGGAGAACAGCGTTATCCTCTAATCTAGCTGCTCTCAGTATGCGTTCCTTGGCTTGGAAGAAATGGATTCTCATAAGTGTATCTTTAGGTAGATCATCAGACGCAGCTCTTGGTCTAGGAAGCCTATGAAGGCGCTTTATCATCAAGTCTTGTTCAGTCGCTCCAGGCAATAGTTTGCGGAAAAGGTCCGTTACATAGGGGAGCATTTCAGCTGAGGTGACTGAATCTGGAATACCCCGAATCTTAATGTTATTCCATCTAGACCTATCCTCCATGTCTGCGATTTTGACCTGAAGTGAGTGGACTTCTACTTTCAAGTTTTCATGCTCCATTATGAGGTCATTATGCAAAGCTGTCAGCTCTTCCATTTTATCTTCAATATGGCTGGTTCAACCACCCATTTCTAAAACTTCTCACTGTATCTCCCTAATCGACGATCTCATTTCTGATAATATTTCAGATTTAAACATGGAGAACATGTTCTGCATGGTTTTGACTGTGATGGGGCCATCTGGATCCAAGTTATCAGTGGAAACCACATGTTGAGCTGCTGAATGGGTGGTTGGAGTAGCAGAGGTATTTCTGACCCCTTGGAGGCACCAGTATCTGGAGTAGTAACCTGTGGTTTGAAGAAATGAACTGGTGATGCAGACATAGGGACTGTCACATTATTTTTTTGCAGCCATTCCGAACGCGGTCAAATGGAGCAGCAATGAGAAATAAGGCTATCTCAGACACCTGCTACACAGAAGTGTGTAAGATATTAAGTGATATGTTGATAGGATAGCATTAGTTTTGCACAGTTGATATTGAAGATGTTTGAGTCAGAGGTTAGCAGTTAGGGTGACATGGATAGAGGGACCCAATGCGATCACGCTATGAACATGGGTAGCTTGGGCATGTTTCAAGAGGCAAAAGGCTTGTGGAAGGAGCCGCTTATGAATGTATTTGGGGCTTAACACCTTGCCTTAAGTAACCACTTGGTGCGGCACAGACCAGCTGCGAGAGGGTAAAGTAGAGGGTTCAGGCTAGTAGTTAGTGTTGAATTTCTTCTGAAAACATGAGCTGTTGGGGTTTGTGAGGACTGGAGTTAAGAAATACTGCTTTAGTGGTTTGAATAACAATGTAATATGTCACTCTCATTCATGCAGTGTTTCACAATAATGGTGGTTTCACTTGCAGTTATTGCTTTGATTGTTGCACTTTAAATGTTCTTGGGATTTTCCTAAGCCTGGACCATTACAGTAATTTATAATAATATACTACCACATACCTACCTAGGCTCATAATCTCTACCATATGTTTCATATTATGAGCCTCTATCCTGGTAAAGGACAGTGCTTTCTAATTTTTCTTATCCTTAATCTCTCCAGCTCACTCCCATGGGCGGGAAATCACTAGATTCATAACTGTTGTGCATTGTGATGGGTTAGTTTTACTCTTGCAATCATTTTGGTGCCCCATTTATCACGTGCCACCTTGTCCCTCAAACCCTGGAACAGGTTGAGAAAAATACAAAATAAAAGATTTTTGCATTTGAATTAAGGTACCTAGGGAGAAAGTGACTGTACAAATAAAATGTGTAACTATGCTGAAAAACAGAGAGGAGAAAAGGGAAATTACCCCATTTTAATTATTCTGTGATTATGTATACTTTATGTGTCAATAAATTTGTCCCCTTGAAGCATAGGCATGTGCAGCACATTTCATTAGGGTGTGGGAAAAGGGAATCAAAGAGGGATACTCTGCACCACAGCTCACCTTGCGAAAGGGTGTGTCTAGCACCACCTAAGGGGGAGGTTTCTAGAAGTGCCCCCAGATCATATTACACACTTAGGGGAAGGAAGGTAGGGAGGATCTGATCATACGATCTAGGGCCACATGAAGGTGGCTGGTCCTGTAGGAGGGTCCAGTCATCAAGAACAATACGGTGCCATTAATCCGGATTTGGCCGCAGTGCTGTTGAAATGCGGCTGTGCGTTAGGGTGTGCCTGCCCACACCAGGCACACCTGATGTGCACTACTATGCCTTGAAGGTACCTTTAATCTTGCTAAAGATAAAAAATGTGGTGGGACCTAGCCAAAGATGTCAAATGCTGTGCAGTGGCGCACGCAGGGGGGGTTTCTGAGTCTCCAGAAACCCCCCTTCCTCCGCTAAAAAGTGCCCTACATATCGGCACTGTAGTATACAGCAGCCGCGGCACTGTCTAAGAAGCGTCCGCGGCAGGTCTCTAGGATTTTTTTTTTTTTCGGGGGCGGAGGAAACCCCCCCTAAAAAATCCTCTGTGCGCCCCTGCTGTGGGTGTTATCTTCTGCGATTGACTGGCCGTTACCTTCACTCAGATCATAGATACTGCTGATTCCTTATTATGCCATCCCAGTGGTCTCAGCACAATGGAAAGAGGTTTCTAAAAACCCATGATCATTAAACCAAAAAAGTAAAAATAAAAGACTCCAAAAAATCCTCACTCACCATTTCACTAAATATTAAATGTAAAACAAAATTCCCAAACACGTTAGACTACTTGTCCTCCAAACTTGATACTGTGTCAGCAGCCATGCCTACATGTTTGTGTGCATTGCCTGCTAATATACTAGCTATGAGGGCCACATGCAACATAGTGATACAACACTCATTTTCAGTCCAAGTCCACCATGCTGTGCAAGACTATCATCACCCAAGGTAGGACATCAGCAGTACACTGTTCTCTCTACAAATGGGAAATAGCATTGTTAGACCATTGCATCAATTTAGTCAGATGTCCCTCACTCAGTTACACCACTCTCTCTGTTCCCTCAGATGATCTATCAATGAACATGATTGACTTCTTAACTGTTCCATCATTGTCATGCCCTGAATTTTATAATCCATTCCAAATGCTGAACTTAAGCTGTTTGATCCTCTTACATTCTTTTACATTGTAAATAGCACACACGGTTCTGACTATGTTAACACCTCTGACCAATAGCGGGTTCAGATTCCCTGTCATTACCTTCCGTCACCATGCTATCTCATCCCTCCTCACGGATTGTCAGGCATGATGTCATCATCACGTCATGACGCTGGCAGTGAAGAGTCACACAGAGAGGAGCAGTTGCCAGAAGAAAAGAAGATAGAAGAAAGAAGACAGAAGAAAAAAAACCATAGGAAGCTAAGCGGAGAATTGGATGAGGAAGGGGGCACAGTGTAGCGAAGAAGAGGGCACAGTGTGCTGATGAATAAGAGGGCACAATGTAGTAAAGAAGGGGGAAAAGTGTGGTGAAGAAGAAGGGGGCACAGTGTGTTGATAATGAATGAGGCACAGTGCAGTGATGATGAAGGAGGCACAGTGTGGTGAGGAAGAAGGGGGCACAGTGATGAAGGGGAGCAGTGTGATGAAGGAGGGAGAGTTGGTAATATCTACACGGTAATATCTACTGTAGTCTAATGATATAACTATCAATATACTATATTGGAAATTGGTCCATTGGTAGCAATATATTTGTATTATTTGTATTATTATTTTTTCTGGATCCGCCCCTGCCTTTGGTTGTGATGTTTATTTATACTAACCATTTGAACTTCTCAATTCTGCACAGATGTGCTAACTAGGGCTTTTACACTTGCTCAGAGTGTAATTGCTAATATTTACACAGACTCTAGGGGCTAAATGTATCAAACTTTCTAAAAAGGAATATTGGAGGTGTTGCCCATAGCAACCAATTAGATTCTAGCTATCATTCTCTAGAATGTACTTGATAAAATATAGATAAAATGTAATTGGCTCCTATGGGCAACATCTCCACATATCCGTAGGTGTCCTCCATAATTTTGGGACTTGACTAAGAAGAGGCTGCCTCATGTCTACATGCAGACCCATTAAACATGTAGATCTAATAGTTCAGCTCTTTCATGCTACTTTACTACTTTACTGCCTTGGTATTCTGCTATTGTTAAACAATCACTCCCTACGCAACACAATGTGTTATAGACATGCACACTGCAGCCTTTAATAGAAAAGTAAAATTAAAAGTATAATAAAAGTAAAATTGTAGTGGATTGATGATAGCTGCAAATTATGTGATAATGGTATCTGGTTAAAAGTTAATGGTCACAACATGATTTCAAATGCCTTTAATCACTATTTGAGTTACATGTCCTGTTCAATGTCACATGTATTCAAAGGAGCATGGTATAGATTTCTAAAAAAAACAATTCTGGTAAAAAGGTTTTTCGAAAAATTATAAACATATTGGGTCTGATTCATTAAGGAAAGTAAAGCAAAAAAATTAGTAACTTTGCACTTTGGCAAAACCATGTTGCATTGGAGGGGGAGGCAAATTTAAAATGTGATGGCAGATTTAAAGTTGGGGTAAGGCATGTTCCAGATCAACTTTGAATTTCAGTGTACAAATAAAGCTTTGAATTTCAGTGTACAAACAACAAGTATTTGTGTGATACATGAAAAAACATCCAGTAGTTATCTTATGTGCAAAGTAATAAACTAATTTGCACCCCTTGCATTGTAACATGGTTTTGTCCAGGAGAAAACCTACTAATTTGCCTAACTTTTCTTAATGAATCAGGCCCATTGTACTCAACTGCTCTATATGTCAGCAATATAATGTTAGGACACCAACATCAACCCTCCCCCCTCCCAGCAGAGTTCTACCACTATAGTCAACATTTGTCCAGCTACATCTGTTCTATATTCAAATGCCTTTACCTAATGGATACAAATATGGACTAACTCAGTGACTGTGTTGAGGCCCACCCAATGCAAAAAAATACTCTCACATTGGGGGATACTAGAATAATTTGAAACAGTTCAAAAATTTGAATGCCAATACAAGTTTCCGCCATTCTTGACCTAAGGAGGCCCTACACACTACATAACATTAGTGTTTGCAGCTTACAAATATTCTTAGTTTATTTCAGGAACAAGTGAAAGCTGCCCAGACTCCAGCTATTGATGAACTAGCTCATGGTATGAAATCAGGTACTTAGCTCCATAGTCAAGTTAATCTGCACCTCTCCCCTACAACCACGATCGGAAAGGTCAGTGCATATGCTACTTAACAACAGCTGTAACGGTCAGAGAGGAAAAAGTCCTGGTAATATGCTTCTCACACCAGTAAGGGCTCACTACCAGGTCACCAGAATCCAGTTGATGCCCTGGTTACATCCAAATTTCTGCCCCTGAATATGAGGAAGTCACCCCAGTGGGACAGTTCTATAGCCACTGTAGTATCTTAAAACTTAACATCATTCTATTCATGTTTGTTGTCAATTCTCCCCAACAGCAGCACACCCATACCTGCATTTCCATCTGCTGTGTTGTCAGCAGATTCTTCATACCAGATATGTATGCTTCTGCTTTCACGGAGTGATACACTCGGCCACGACCTGGGTCCTTAATGAGCGAATTTCATATCCTCTTGCAGGGATCCCTGGTGAAGTCCGATGGAGGCCTTAGACTCCATTGTATCCATTTGTTTATTGCATGCTGCATGCTATGTACCTCATTACATGCTTTGCACTTGACAAATACTGCCAACACATCCATGTACACTATTGCATGCTACACATTGTGTACCTTATTGCATGCTACGCGCTCTTTAACCAGTGCCAAGACATCCTTGTACCCCAGTACATGCTGCATGCTGTCAAGCAGGGCCGTCTTTCCTATTGGGCACGCTGGGCAGGTGCCCGGGGGCCCTGCAGCCCAGGGGGGCCCTCCGGAGGCAGGGAAAAAAAAAACCCTGCAAAAAAAGAAGAAAATACTTACCGTGCTATCAGCTGGCGATCCGGCTCCCTCCCTGGTCTCCTCCTCCGTCGCGCTGGCAGTGCATGTCGGGCGTGACGTCATCACGCCCGCCCGACATCCATTGCGGATGTCTGGAGGGCCCCCCTGGGCTGCATGGCCCATATATATAATATTTTTTTTTATTTTTTTTGTATATATAAGGGCCCCGGTGCACTGCTGTGCCCGGGGGCCCAAGAGGTTCTTAAGAGGGCCCTGCTGCCGATACAAACTCTTTTTGCTCCATTCCATATTACCAAACTCCCAAACTTCATGTACTCACCTGTACCCTCAGCATTTTGCCTACAGCGTGAAACACCTCTATTTTGTATTGCATCTATCCACCTCCTGGTGTGGTCCCCCATAGATACAAAAGCCCAAGATCTCCCAGAATACTCAGGCCATGAATACAGCCAGAATTCCATTTGCGATGGATCTCCTGCAAGACATCAGTTGAAAGGAGGGCAATCAAACAAATTAACCAAGTGCTGATAATGCCTTGTCATAATGCCTGAATAAGCTTCTATCCATACCCTCAGGGAATCTCACTGTCATAGCTGCCAGCCCCATGCCTATGGTACCCAGGGCAGGGTCCAACCACCTTTGATATACAGAGGGGACCTCAGTGGCTGTCGTGGATTTCTCAATGAGTTCTTTATTCACTTTGAACTATTGCCTGGTGATTGTTTTTCTGGGAGGGCTAGGGTAGTGCACGTCATCTCGCTGATATCTGGCTAGGCCCCGGCGTAGGATTCTCCTTTCTGGGATGAGGAAGGCCCTCTACTTCAGGACTACAGTGTTCATCAATGCCTTCCAGAGGGTCTTTGATGACTCGGGAAATGTCGTATCAGCGGCATCCTCCTCGCTATACCAAGGATCCTCCTCAGTGGGAGATTTCCTAGCCATCTTCTGTAAAGGATTGGCAAATCACATCAAGGACTTCCTAGCATCCAGCTGACTGAAAGCACACCCAAAAGAGGAGGGTCCCAGGACCCCTCACACAAACGGGCACCCCAGTACCAACCACCTTAATACCAGTATAAGGAACCCATTCAGCTGTGCAAAAACAGCTTACCCCACAAGAGCGAGCACTCTAAGAATAAGTTGTTCTGTGCCACCCCGGATCACTAGCTGGAGAAATTCCCCAAGAAAAAGGGAAAGGCCAAGCCTAGTCATTACCAGGGAAGCTGGACCAGGCAGTTATTCAGTAAAAATGTTCCCTGAACCCAAACTATCTATGGTACCCATCACCCTCAGTGTCCCCAGGGGAAAATCCGGGGTACAGGCATTTATCAATTTTTGTGTGGCCGGCAACTTTATTTCCACTAAATTTGCCAAAAACAGGGGCCTTGAACTGCAAACTACCTCATCCATTCTCTCTGTTCTCAGTGTATAGGGTTAAGATACCACATATCTCCATCACACAGTGTATCACTACTACCTACATGAAAATTGGAATCTATCACTCCAAACTCCTCCCCTTTCTGGTCCTATGACTACTTCTACTCTCTCCCATGCTGGACTGCACCTCTTAAGAGGTCAAGCCATGGGGGATCGAATGTCCACTACATTGTTTCACCAAAGTGGTCAAAGAAAGCCTCGTGGTACCATGCCAATCTGAGGTCACCATAGCCCTTCCCTCCCACTACTCTTAATTCTCTGACATCTTCAACACATGGAGAGCGGAGCAGATGCCACCCCACTGAGCTTTTGACTGCAAGATCAAACTAATCCCAGGGGAGTCCCCACCTCAGCATTGGGTATACCCACTTTCATTGCCAGACCCAAGCGATGTCATAGTACATCCAGGAGAATCTGACGAAGGGATTTACATGAAGGTTCAAATCACCCGCCAGAGCCGGGTTCTTCTTCATAAACAAAAAGGATGGGTTACTCCACCCCTGCAATGACTACAGGGGTCTTAACGCCATAACCATTATGAACTATTTGATAGCCTGAAATGGGCCACTCTATTTACCAAGTTAGAGCTTATGGGGCATTCAACCTTATCCCGATTCGACAAGGAGATGAGTGGAAGACCACCTTTAACACATTAAGGGATGGCCACTTTGAATACTTGGTGATGTGTCCTTCGGGTTCTGCAGTGCCCAACTGTCTTCCAGGGATTTTTGAATATTATATTCAGAGACTTCCTGTGCTCATGTGTTGTAGTCTCCCTGGATATTTTAATATTCCCTTCTTTCCTCACGACCCACTAGCAACAAATGAAGTATGTGTTCAAATGACTACAAGCCAACCTTTCTTTGGGTACATCATTTCAGGCACAGGATGGAAATGTATCCAGTAAAACTCCAGGCCATCAAATAGTAGCCACTGCCCATTGGCCTCTGAGCCACTCAACGATTCCTGGTGGTTTTCGAACTACTACCTGAAGTTCATAAAATTAACTCCATGCTTGTAGTCCCAATAAAGGCCCTCACCAGGAAAGGTAGCAATCATAAACAATGGCCATCAGAAGCTTTTCAGGCTTTCAATACCATGAAAGAGGCCTTCACATGAGCACCATCCTCTAACAGCCTGAAACCCTGCATACTTGAAGTGGATGTCTCTGCCATCAGCACAGGGGCTGTACTATCAAAGCAGGATACCATGGGGAAGCTTCACCCCTGTGGCTACCATTCCCACAAGATGCTGCCCGCAGAGAGGAACTACAACATTGGGGACAAAAAAATCCTAGCCATCTTGCTGGCAATCAGGCAGTGGAGACATCTGTTTGAAGGGGCCTACACCTGGTGACAGTATTCAATGATCACATGAGCCTGGCATATCTGTAGTCGGCCAGCAGACTAAACCCAAGACAAGCACACTGATCACTGTTCTTTTCCAGGTTCCAACTCACTATCACCATTCGGCCTGGTCATTGGAACACCAAAGCAGATGGTTTCTCCCGCTCTTTCAACAACATGGACAAAGAGAAGGAGGTGACCCCCAAACCACTCCTAGACCTAGCTACTATCCTAGCAGCCAAGAATACCATCCTGACAGGCATTTACCCTTGCAGATCGTTCATACCAGCAGGGTTGAGAATCAGATTAATCTGCTGGGAACACGTATTATAATTTTTGGGATACCCCAAAACCTCCAGATCTTACTGGTGGGCAACTAACACGAAAGATGTGCAGGAATGCATGTACACCTATAACAATTGTGCCCAACACAAGATTCTGAGGATGAAGCCCCAAGGGCCCCTGTGTCCACTCTTCATGCCATGTCAACACTGGTCTAATATATCCATGGATTTTATCAGTGACCTACCAACATGTAAAGGATGTAACATCTTCTGGGTTCTAGTGGACCGGTTCACTAAAACAGTCCACTTTGTACCCTTGCAGAATTGTCACGAATCTTCATTCATGACATATTCCGACTCTACGGCTGCCCCAGGGACATTACATCACATAGGGACACCAAATTCACATCCCGGTTCTGGAGGGCCTTCTATAGGCTAGCATAGAACTGAACTTTTCCTCTGCATATCACCCTCATTCTAATGATCAGACAGAGAGGGTGAACCATAATCTCTAAACCTTCAAGCACATGTACATCTCAGGCAACCAGGAAGACTGGGTGTACTTCCTCCTGTGGGCAGAATTTGCCCACAATCTGCACTACCACTCGAGTACAGGCTCCACACCATTCTTTGCACTCCATGGGTACCACCTCCGACTTTCCGAACCCCCAGTTATTGTGTCATTGGAAGTACAAGCAGTGGACAATGTACACAAACAATTCCAGGACATTTGAACGAATTTCAAGACATTGCTGGCCAAATCTTTGGCCGCATACAAAACGGTGGCCGATAAAAGAAAATGGAAGGGCCCGCATTTGGATGGCAGTTGTCAACCAGGAACATTCGACTTCTGGTACCTTACATGAAATTTGCCCCAAGATACATTGGACTTTTTCAAATCACCCAAGTCATCAATCCTGTGGCATTTAGGCTAAAACTACCAGACTCTCTGCGGATTCCCAATGTGTCCCACATCTCACTGCAAAAACTGTTTAACATCAATAGGTACTCCTCTGAGGACAAGTCACCACCATCAGTTGTAGTGTCATCTCAGTACAAAATCAAGCAGGTTTTAGATGTCCACAGATACAGAAGTACCCTTCAATATCTGGTAGACTGGAAGGGATTTAGCCCGGAGGAACAAAACTGGGTGGGGGCATCAGGTATGCAGTCTCCACGGGCAATCAAAAGTTTCCTGAGAAAATTCCTCTATAAAAGTAGTTTTGGGTGTCAGATGGCCACCATTTTGAGTGAAGGTTCTGTCAGTACCAGCAGTCTTAGACATCACTGGCCTGCCTCCAACACTCAACAGGCCCACTGATTGCTAACATTGCCAATTTGAATTAACAGAACTCAGCTAGGCTCACCCTCAGGCTAGAGATGACATAACACCTCTCTCAGGTGTCACCACTAACCTCCAGTACTGATGATACATGTGGGGAATCACCAATCAACCAACTACTATAAGAACCTGCTCAGTGCACTCCTCAACCTGCTCAGAACACTCCTGTGTCCAGTATCCCAGTCAGTATCACACCCTTACCTGCATTTCCACATGTGATGTTTTCGGCAGAGTCCTTATACCAGCTAAGTTCTCTGCTGCTTTCACGGAGTGAACCTACTACACTGAGTAGCGACCTGGGTCCTCACTAAGTGAAGACCACACCTTCTTGCAGGGATCCCTGGTGAAGTCCAGTGGGGGTCTAATACTCCGTGCCTGCCACTGTATTTGGTTGTGCCAATCCCGCCTGATAGCTATTGTCATCTGTGTGTGTGTGTACTCGGCTGCACTTGCTATCTATCTCTGTTCTACAGGGTCACTGTGATATATTCAGTTTTATTAATTTGTTTATTGCACACTAAGCGCTGTTCGAACAGCGCCAACATAACCGTACTGCTTATTGCGCACTACACACTGTTCAAACAGTGTCAACAAATCCATGTATCTTATTGCATACTACGTGCTGTTTAAATAGTGCAAACACCTCAGTGTACTTCATTACATGCTGTGCACTATCCAACCAGTGCCAACACATCGGTGTAACTTATTGCACAGTACGCACAAACAGTGTCAAGTCATCGGTGCACTGCAGTACATGTTACGCTTTGCCCAGGCAGTGCCTACATACTCTGTGTACTACATTGCACGTTACCAAACCCCCACACTTCATGCACTCAACTGTACCCTCAGAATTTTGCCTACAGTGTGAAATATTTCAATGTATTCCAGTCAAACAACCTCTCTATTGTATTGCATCAATACATCTTCAGGTGTGTTCCCCCGTAGATATAAGTTCTCAAAGTTAAAATCTACATCCATAAATCCATACCAACTTTGCCTTTTAGACCTGACACTAATTTACTGAAGTCTTTCACTACCATATGCCCTTTTTACCCTTCTGGACAAGTGCCTTTACCAAATCCTAAGCCCTTCTTCAAAAATACAGTACATATCTCAAAAGTATCCACCCTAGAAATTAGAATCTACCAGTGTAACTTCTCCCAAACCCTTCAAGTCTGGGGATAGGTGGGGAGGTGAGGGCTCTCATTTTCTGTGATAAGGAAACTGGTCTCCTAGTTCCTGGCTTCTGGCACTGCCTTAAGAGTCCTGTCAGCCCTTAACGACTCTAAGAAACTGATAACGCGCTGTTCTCGCCTCTCGCAACCACCTCTTTTGTTTGGCTGTTCTGTAGGCAATTTCCAGGCAGTTTAACACACAGGGAGATTACGATCAAACCAGCTGATAAGAGAGGGGACATAACCAGACTATGAAGACAAAATAGTCAGACAATTAGAAGGCAAGTCCACCTATGCACTTCTACCTCACAATCTTACTATCACCTATAACAGGGATCTAGGTAAATTACTCACGTAGGCCTCCAAGGTAATGTGAAAGAGGGTTAATTTGTTATGTTGGGGGTAAATTAATGATAGGGAGGTTAATGTTGATAAAGAGATTATTATGATAAGAGGTTAAATGATTTTGAGAAGGTTAGTGACAGGATGATGGGACTGACTGATAAGGGGGTTAGGGATTACTATGAGGGGATTAATTATCACAAGGGGCTATTTATGAGGATTTGGAGGTTACTGCTGTGTGCTTGCACCCCAGACTACAATTTGTCAGCCAGTCCCTGCATGTGGGAAGAGGGGTGGGGGTGTTATTATTGTAATGTGTGTGGAGAGGGGTGGTGGTGGTATTGGTGTAATGTGTGGGGAGAGGGTTAGTTAGTGGTGGTATTGATATAGTGAGTAGGTAGAGGGTTGGGATGGTATTGGTGTAATGTGTGGAGAGAGGGGTGGCGGCAGATTTGGTGTAATGTATGGAGAGGAGTGGCTGTTGTATTGGTTTAATGTGTGGGGAGAGCGGTGGCGGTGGTATTGGTGTAAATTGTGAGGAGAGGGTTGGTTATGGTATTGGTGTAATGGGTGGGATTGTTGCTGACTAATTGGTACAAAGGGTTTTTTTGCCTTTGTTTCGAAATCTTTCATTTCGATCCCCCCCTCTAGAAATCTGCATCAGATATCAGTGTATCTGAACTGCATCCTCACCTGCCTGCCAGGAGGAGGTAAGTTATTATTTTAATTTACAAAAGTCAAGTGTGTGAGGTGCCATCCTTGATACTTAGGTGAGAAAATAAAGCATTCTAAATGGGGTAGTGTGGGGTGTATTTATTTCAGTGCATGTTTTAATGTGGTGTGTATGTGTTTTATTTAGATTTTCTTTCACGGTTAACTGAAGGTTCCAGCAAGCCCTGGATGCATATTGTGCTTCCTCAAGTGCCAACATCCCCTGGCAGCCATGAGTATGAGTATGCTGGAGCTTGTAGTACTAAAAGTGCCAACATGCCCAACCACTTAAAGTCAGCCAGGACATGCTGCAATCTTTAGGGCACTATGCAAAAATTAATATTTAATCCTGTAATTATAGTTATTAATCCACACCCATCACCTAGGGTTGTGGGAAAAGTCCTAGTGCTATCAGCATTGGGCTGGTTTGTCCTAGGTGGTAGGCTGCATTATTTTGCGGGCCCAGTCCCCAAAGGGACTAGTTGCTACTAATACAGTGTACACCACACTGCTATAGTGCCAGCAGCCCTGACTGGTATAGCCCAGTACAGGTATCTGCAGTTTTGGAGGGACCCCCCTACTTTTCGTCCCCCCGATTTTGCCAATAGTCTAGGCTGGCAGCACTAGATCTGGCTTTACTTTTGGGGGTGGGGGCCTTCATTTTTTTCTTTTTCTTTTCTTTTTATATGTGCCTGCATCCACCCCTACATACAACATAAGGTGTATAACACACCCTTACTGTACTCAAGCTATGCTAGCCCACACTTTCCCTACCACATTCCGCCTCTCAACACAAGAGGCACAACAGGCAGATACATCCCAGTTTGTATGCAGACCATGTTACTCCATTTTACTGTACATGCGCAATCCAGAAAAGGTCACTGTGCTTCCATTTAGGATGTATGTCAAACTCTACATGGCCCCTGTATGGTAGATTTTTTTCTTATCTATAAGAAAGAAAGGACTGCTACATGTGCACAATTTAATAATGTGAATTTGTATCTGACCTTAAGTTAGAAGACAGCAAGCACTTGCTTCTTGCATGTAATTAAAATAAACATGTGTTATCCCTGATCTAGTGATTCATTCTTCAGGCATGGTCCTCTTAGGGCCACCCTAATAAGCACGTGAGGGCTGAAGAAGACCACAATCCCCAATAATGATCCTCTCAAATTTTATTGGGCAAGAGGGAAAATACTGTCAGCTTGTGTGGGCTGTCATCTTCCAACTACGGTAACAGCCTGCAATAGAGCCAGCTGTAGTCCAGACAATTGTCTAAATTCTACTGCATCATGGATTTACCCACTAACGTCCCATCTAGGGTATAAACTGCATGAATATTTAGGTTACCGAAAACATTATCTTGCATTTATTCATCATGAATCTATCCCATCTCAGACAGAAACACATTTGTCAACAACTGGGAAAAGGCAAGTGTAGTTTTATCTATATCTTTTTCCTTAAAGCTGAAATGCTTGCCTAGGGAAAATATAGGTATGGGAAACTCAAATCAGACAGGCAAAGGCCAAAACACAGGCCAATTCAGTACAAAGTCACATGTATAGACTCTCTACTGCCAAAAGGAGTACTGGTTGAACGTGTGTACTGCATCTTTCTTGTTCCTTCATTTATACCTGCTACATCAGTAGCCTATTGATGCATCTTCTATCCCAGCTGTCATTGAACCCACAGTGTTGCTCGCCAGTCAGTCTATTCTCTTTGTTGGTATCCTATTGTGCCAACCTGTCTGTGTTAAGTTACTACAACTTGAGAATAAGTCCTGGGGAAAACCAAGTACAGGCGAACATATCAAGTTCCATGGGAATCGGGGTTGTCATAGATGAATATCATCAACACTTCTGGTAACTTAACAAGGTGATTTTTGATAGGATGTTAGATGGATTGAGATGGATTTAAAGGACTTGATCAAGGAGCTCCTTTAGACACACTCGTCTGGTGGCCACCTTATATAAGAAACCATATTTTATCAAAACATAGGAGGTTATTTACAATGAGCAAAATGGCTTGGACCCACTATGCTAATTTAACACAGAACTGCTTATTAGACTTCCCTTAAACCCTCCTCCACCCCCCATTCAAAAAGAAGTGTGAACTTGACAAAATTTGTGTATGTATAGATATAGGTTCAATTATTCCAAAGTTAATAATATGTGAAAATAGGAAGCTATACTGTAATGGGCACTTAAACATTATCAAGACTGATAGATACTGATATTCTGTGTACATTTACAATGTAATTGTATGTCTGTTATTGTTTTCTGTTATTCACTTCTTTCACTCTTACACATCCAGATATATATTTGTAGATATTAGTAATTTTTTTATATAAGCCATCTTGTATTTAGGTTTAGTAGTCATTTAAGTGTGATTAACAAATCAAATGTATTTGTATGAACTATTTACATTGTAATAACTTTTGAGTGATGGTTTTACTATTGATGCCATTCAGAGAGGCTTAGAGATTTTTGTGAAAGCCAAAATGTATCATATATCATATAAAGCAACACTTTCAGTGATCTATATGTCAAAAATATGCATGTTTAACTATATCATAAAGACCAGTTTATATTTTACCACCTATTAGAATAAATTAGCATTTTGATGATGTTTCATTTTTCATTAACCCATTACACACCAAAAACACAATCCTTCCTAGCTCTTAACCTCTGAAGGTCTTGTCTTGAGCTTTTAAAAGTATATCTGTACAGTGTATCAACAGAGGGATGTTTGTTTGTACAGGATTTAAAACTGCATAAAAAATGAATGGACAAAAGTCTTCCTTCAGAGAAGCACCATCCTCATGGGAAATCAGATTCCACAAGACTTGAGTGGAATTTTCAGTCTGTTTCGCATCTGGGTGTTGCTTACACACCGGTTTAGTGTGCAAGAGAATGACATTGAAGGCAATTATATATGTCACTATGCATTCTGAGCACATTCATAAACTTTTATAAAGTTGATAAGATGAGATAAATATTGTTGACTAAAAACTGGCTATTAAAATATGAAAAAGAGAATTATGATATTACAAGAAGATTTATAGTGCAAAAGAATAAGATTGGATGTCGAAACAAACAATCAACAAAATTGTTGTGTTTGTGTTTATAAATGGGTTTGTCTTAGCTGCACTACCATTCACCTCCTAAATTTTAGTATCCTCCTCCCTGAACCAGAGCCCCAGGAGCTGCTCCATGCAGCCGTTTTTCCTGGGGCTCCTCTGGTTCTATAATACAGAACCAGCAAATATATTTCACATGCCAATTTAAAATGGCAGAGGGGGGGGGGGTGATATCTTGACTGCAGCCACTGATTGGTCTTTCTGCTCATACCCCCTTCACTGTAACACACAGTCCTGTTTTTTTGTTTTTAAATAGTTAGAATGTTGATGATGAACAGTGAGCTGTCCACATAAACCGTCCGATTCCATATTTAGATAATCACTTCCTTTAAAAGAGATTAGCAAATTAAATATTTAAATTATTCAGTGAAGGTGTCTAAACTGGCTGAGATGGTAGTTTTTTTTAACGCATTTAGAGATTTTACAGTCAAATGCTTCATGCAAATCTGTGGCTGTAGTGAAATATATCTAAATAAATATTTTAAATTATCACGAAGTTCACATGCACTTCAGTACTTATAATTTGTTATAACAATACCTATTTAACGCTTTCATTTCAAAAACATTTATATAAGGAAATCAATCAGGTCTTAACTCTTCAACATGCATAGGAACTATCCTGAGCTTCTAGAATCAGTAAACCTACAGGGTAATATTAAGTCTGTTGAAAAATGAATGGACAAAAGTCTTCTTTCAGTGGAGTGCCATCCTCCTGGGATATCAGACATGAGTGGAATTTTCAAACTATTTAACATGTTGATGCTGCTCACAATGTTTTAGTTTGCAACAGAATAAGATGGGCTATCAAACATCCAATTGCAGTGTTCTTAAGTAAAGTTTCTATGTCATTGTGCATCCTGTGACATGAATAAACTGTTAAGAAACTAGACAATATTTGTATATAAAGAACTCACTAAATTGTCATCTTTTGGTGTAGGTATATGTTTGAATATATTTATTCACAGTATATTAAATTGGAGCATTACTACGTATGTATGTACACAGGAAGAATGCTGATTTGTAAACAAAATCTATCATTATTGAATATATTTGCATGTCACTTATCTGTTTACACATGCACAAAAATACTCATAACATCTTCTTGTTACATAGATATGAAATACATCAAAATAAAAGATTCAGTTTGTTAGTGCACAATTTAAGTTACTAAAATATCCTTAGTGTAGAGAAATGTATGCAGCTGCAATTTTAAATAAAAGCCAATCTTATAGCCGCTTACCAGTGAAAACTGTCAGAAGGACCACAAAAATAATCAGTGCAACAAAGGTCTTCATTTTGTTTCTCCCGTCTGCTTGCTGTTCCAGAAATGAACACCACGTATGAAGAAACAGACCTCTTAAAGGTTCGACGTCAGCTACAACTGACTTTTTTCCCTCTTCCCTGGAGTCTTTTTATGGTCTGCAGCAGGTTGGTTTATACACAAAGATGTGATCATTCCAGGAATTTATATGTGTGACATCCCCCACCCCACAAGCAAAAATTAGAAAATAAAATATATTCTATGGTAATAGCAGGATCACTTCATTCCGCACCGTAGAGTCACCTAGCCTTTCCTTTCTAAAAGCGATAATGTAGGATCTTCAAACACAATGGATAGCAGTGTTATTAATGTGCCACAATTATTTTCCATTAAATATCCCCATTTACTCTGTTTGGATGTCTAAGGGTGATCACTTTAGCCATCACAGGCAAACAGTAAAGGATAATGCTGGACGTGCAGGTTTTGTTCCACTCAAGAGCGGAGTATTATATATATTGGTCAGTAGTCTTGTAGATGGGACTTCAGTTAGGAAGGTACAGATTTCTCATGGCAGCAGCAGAACCTGGGAAGAAAGACAAGGGGGGAATGTTTACTATTCTGCCAAATCCCCACTGCACCACTGTGAATTACAAAGTCACAACTGTACACCAATTGTACACTTACAAAAGGACTGAGAAAGTGTTAGTTGGAAGGACGGGTTGAGAAAGAAAAGAATAGGTGTGGTGGTGAGTAGTGGGAAGGGATGAACCGCCTAAGAACACAACCCCAAACCCATAGGACCCAGGCACTCACATTCGCGTACCAATATAAATTCTATTAAATCTAAAGTAGAGATTACGTTCCTATTTAAGGCTTTTCAATATAAAAGAAACAAGGATCCCAGACGCTATCAAAATCCTGGGTTTTCTTGTGCAAAATGGACATCATTTTCTCCATTCAAGCTGATGCAAGATTTAGATGGTGAGTAGGGCCATTTCTATGCACCTGCCAGTGCACATCTACCCACTTTAAGATATGAGTTTCAAACTTCCCTGAATTTTTCTGCATCCTGGTAACATGAACCTCAACAAATCGTCAGGAGGTTTTGAGAATAATAAGGGAGGATTTTAAAACGTGTTTTTTTTACATATACTGAAAATTATTTTTTTACATTCTGTGGGGCTTATGTTGAGTTGGATGCATGCCTGTTTTTTACCGTACAATAAATGTGATTTTAAATACTTTTGTGTACTTTTTTGACACAAAAGTATTTTACATCACATAGATTTTTCTGGCTAACACGGTACTGCAATAAAAACATTTTAAAAAATAATTTTTTTTGCTACACAATAAATTTGTACTATGCATATCCACAAACAAAAGCATACATATGCAGATTTGTTCATATCTGACAGTTGCACCTCTTTTCAATTGGAAAGGTAGAACAGGGGAGAGAAGGAATGATCAAACATGGGCCAAGTACCAGTAAGTGTGTTCACGTAATTGTGACTGATGTAGATCTGCAAAGAGACACTGTTGCAGGTGGCTGAGGGCTAGTGCAAAACACACGCACTGATGACGATGACTGTCACCAGCACTAGCTGTTTGCTTATGATTGTGAATTCACCTCTCAAACTCATACTGCTTCATTCGTTGCTCATCCTCATTTTATATTTGTTAGCGGGACTTATTAGTTACTTTCATCTACACACAAGAAAGATTGTCCCTGCTGTACTTTACAGGTTGTTTTCAATAAAAAAGAAAATGAAAATTTAATAGCTGATGTGTCTTTTGCATTTATCCTCTTAAATCTGATGTGCATCTCACATTGCTGACACTTTGTCTATGTAAATAATGGTTGCTGTTAGTTGTGCTCATACTTGCCATATTGCGTCACTATGACCCCGACCCCTGCTATGAAATACAGAAATTTACAGCATTGCATAGCAGGAACGGGGCTTAATGACATGAGTCGCGTCACCAAGATCCGGGAGGATGCCTACTCTTCCAGGGGTTTGGGATGACTTCCCGAAATTTGGGAACCTCCTGGAAATTCCAGGAGAGTTTGCAAGTATGGTTATACTATGTGAGCAAAACAAAAAAAGGAGCAAAATTTGGTCCTGAACAAACCACATTGCAATGCAAGAGGTACAAATGCACTTATTTTATTTTTGCAGGGCAAATACTGGCTGATTTTGCATGTAGTTATTATTATTATCGTAGATTTGTAAGGCGTAAATACTAAATATCTTTATTTTTGCACTGCAATTTAAAGTTGAACTAGGACACTCCAAACTCTGCACATTTTAATGGTTTTTCCAAGGTGAATTATTGCTCCCTTTTATTTTTGCTTTACGCCTAACTCTACATGAGCTTATTATTTGTGTTAATTGTGCAGCCTCCCCCCATTTAATTTTAGAGTTTATAATATCAGCAGTTTTACTCAAAGGTGTTATGACTCGTCGGGCTCTCTGTCAGAGTAGATAGATAGATAGTTAGGGATAGATAGGTAAGTTAGATAGCCACTGGGTGTTTAGATAGGTAGTTTAGTTCTTAGATAGATTAGTTTAGGTCAGTGTTGGCTAACCTGTGGCACTCCAGGTGTTACGAAACTACAAGTCCCAGCATACCCTTCCAGCAATAAGCTGCGATATATTGGCAAAGCATCCTGGGACTTGTAGTTTCACAACACCTGGAGTGTCACAGGTTAGCCAACACTGGTTTAGGTAGATCAGATAGACAGATAGATTAGATAGGGTCAGTTAGGTCTGTTCTCTGTCAGACTCTGCCCTCAATTCATGCTTTCATTTCTATATTATGCCTCACCTGGCCAGCCTGTTTCTCCTAGCTCACTCACCTGGCCTCCTCTTTATCACCTGCAGCCTATTGGTTCTGCTCTCCTTAAATAGCCGGCTAATCCTCTGCAGGATTGCTGGTAATATGTTTTATAGTGTCCTGTGCCCTTGTGACCTGTTCCTGTTGGCTTAGTGTATTCCCGTGTACCAGACCGTTTCCGTTCCTGACTACTCTTCATTGGATTTCTCTGTGTACTGACTCGGCTCTGCTTTGACTCTTCTCCTGTGTGGATTTCCTGTGTACCAGACCTGATTTGGTTCCTGACTATTCTACTATCTACTCACCACTTCCAATCTGCTATCTCCTGGACCCCAGTAAAGTCGTGCTCCCAGGCATGGCTCCGGCGTGATCTGCAACTCCTCCGCTCATCCTACCTGTATTCGGAGACGCAGCCCCTGCAGCATCACTGCATCTTCCTCTGCCCCCGGACTCAACCTTGCCACAGGTACTTTTGACTGTTACATATATCACTGTGTGCCTGTAATTAGAGTTACCCCTGGCAACCGTCTAAGAACTGTTTCCCCTAAATCTCCAGACTCTCACCAGTACTGTGGGTTGCAGTTACCCCTGGCAACTGCCCAATAACTGTTTTCCTCAAATCTCTGGACTCTCACTGGTACTGTAGGTTGCAGTTACCCCTGGCAACTGCCTATGTTCAGTTCCATCATCTGTATCACTGCAGGTTCCGTTCCTTTCCGGACAAGCACCGGTACAGAGGTTGCTGCGTATCAGGGGACTTCTCTATCAGCTGTTCCTTTATTCATTCCAGTGGCCACAAGTGATATATCAGTCTTGACACCATCCACTCGGTGTCTCTCCTGGCTCCCTCCTGCACTTCCTACTCTACGGCCATGGTACTCTATTCCTGGGTTCTCCCCAGCCAGTGCACATCTCACGACCCTCTGTTTGTGTACAGCCAAGCCTGTCCCCACCACTAGGGGCAACAGTGAACACCAGACATTCGGAGCAGACTCCGGGTTTTGCTGTACTGGCTGAGGGGTTCCTAACAAAAGGATGAATTTACAGTAGAGTTAAAATTGGATTGAAAGTCGTCTGCGGTCAGACATTCTGCACATTTAATAACAGGTGACAAACAAACCTTAACTTCCTTAGTAAATCCTTACACACTTTAACCAAACCAGAATGCACCCAACTCATCCACCCAATTTACTTATTTCTTCCTCTATGTCATAAACTTCCCCACTATACAGCATTGTTGTTTGTTCGTGGCTCATTATAAATGAATAATAATATCTACAATTATATAGAATACTTTTTATTTTTCAGCATATTTTACCATGATAGAATACTAATAAACACACTTGATACATTCTCTATAAAGTAGAGCTAGGTATAATTGTGTATAATTGTTCTTTTGTGTCTGGGCATATAAATTAAGGATACATAATCACAAAGCCAATTATCCATATAATAAAAACATAATGACAAAACAAAATAGTAAAGCTTTGTTTTAATGAACATACAATGGATGAATTTAATCTAATGAGGATTTAATTTAATCTAATTGTTTTAAACAACGAGATTAATACATATACCTAATAAGGTGGTAATAGTTAAAGTCAAAAAGGTTTCTGGCCTGATTAATTAAGGAATGTACATGTAGATACGCGTCGTATTTTGTGTAAAATTACTCAGCGCATGCCCAGAAATGGATTATATGCCAGTGACCTCAAGAACATCCAATTTATCTTTGAGCGTAAAGGACACTTACTACAGCCTACAATTTCAGGGAAGCAGAGAGAGAAACAATCATATACACACAATTAATTTACAGTAAGGGCATGCAAAGCTCAACCACACGCTGCAACGTCCAATTCACATTCTCTAAGGTATGTGTGTTTTTCTGTCATATCACTTGCACCTTATTAACAGGTGACAAAAATTACTTCTTTTTTTCTGTGCTTTCTGCTTTGAATTTATGTGAAGTAGTCAATCTGTCGACATTTAACCTGTCAACACCATAATGTCGACAGTCAGAAATGACGACAGGTGCAGTGTGTCTACAAGGTTAAAATGTCAACACTATGACTATCTGGTGGCTGTATTGCAGACGTCATCTCCTCTAAAACCAGCAACTGGTACCCCTGTGCCGGCCCAGGGAGCATGTCTTCAGGCCAATGTGTTAGCCTCTGTACAACATCCCTACAGCAGTACTACTGTACATTACAGGGACAGTAGAGGATACACATATAGCCCTGATCCCAATGGGTGGAAATGAAGCTATTAGGAACAGAAAGCATTTTCACTCAATATACGTGATGCATCTCTCCAGATTCAATGCCTGATTGCTAAATGGCATGGAAGCAACCATGATTCTTTTGCCTTCAGGTAATCAGACATGTGGTACAGATCAGAACAGAGGCAAGGAGGTACAAGGCCACATGGAAACGCGTGGCTATTAGATACTCATTTTTTACAATAATTCTTTATTGTAATCCCATTTTTGCCCTACATACATAATAAGAAATTGTATTATTAAAAAGTTTATTGTTAACCCCTACAAATTTTGAATTGTTTTTACAAACTGTGTTTTCCAGGGTTTGATTTTAATAGCGCCGTATAATGAAACATTTTGAATATCAATGATACACAATTGTAATATAGGTTAACAGCAGTCAAATCCAATGCAGTTAACCAGTAACAGAGCTGCTATTTCTACTTGTATATAAAATTCTTAGTTACACACATTTGCAAATGTGTGTAAGTCACCCGCCACGTCATGCGCGCATCTGCTAACAGTCCTAACTCAAATCAACGAGAGTCCCTATTTTCGAGTCATACTTTTCAGCCCACCCTTATGAATTCATTCAAAGTACCGCAGCAATTTTTTTGTGAGTATATCTACAAATAAAATGTCTTTAAAGTTTTAATAAAAGATAATGCACTTTTAGTGCTATTTTTTATTTGCTTATTTCATACAGAGACGAATTATAGTAGAAAGCTTGAGAAGCACATTGTGAAATGAAAAAGAAGCATGGAGAATTCCACTATAATATATATACTGTTCTTGGAAAAATATCTTGTGTGTCCACTTAGGGGTGTGCTGCAGATCTCTCTAACTTGCTGGGTATTGCATGCGGATTACATTAATTGTATACTTATTCATTAAATTGGTTACAAACACCTTAATAAGTTTATTTATGCTGTATTGCACTATGATGTTTTTTGCTTTTTTACATATATTTCTGGGAGGAAATCTGAAAAAACATACTCCTGAATGACTTGTTTTGGGATTTTGGTACAAATATAATCGTATCATTATGAGCTCAATAAGGAAAGAAATAGGAACTTGAGGAACATCATTTGTATCAAGTGCTGTGACTTTTGTGTATTCTCTGTGAGGTCCACTTGTGGGACTTGGAAAAAAGAAAGAAAAAAGTATATACACTCTTTTGGGAGAATTCAATTGGCCGCGTTAATCACGAAAGTATTGCAGCCTGCACTATTACCGGTCATACGGTAATAGTGCGCATTATTACTGTTAGTACGGTAATCTTTAATCCTGAAATCTGAGTCAAAATTACTGTATTAATGGTAGTAATATTAGCACCGCATTACTCCTGGCCGAATTGAATTTCCCCCCTTTGAATTAATTACTATTTTATTTTGGGATGTATTATTGAGAAATGTGATTTTGCTAAGCTGACGCCATCTTGTTGCCTTATAGCCATTTTCTTCTCTTATAGCTTAAAGACAAATTAGATACAGCTAGTTTGTAGGAGTTATTCATTATTTGCAAGAAACTATGCCCATGACCTTGAATATGGCATAACAGCAGATTAAACAACTCCCCCCTGGGGAGTATTCCCATGTGAAAATGTGAGAATGTAGCAAGAGCTGTGTAGAGGAAGCATGAGTGGTTAAAACCTTTTGGGGCGTAGTTTTCTTTAATACGTGATTTTGTGCTATATAGATATGGACTTGTAATAAAGCAGAGCTAATTGTACACGCAGAACTTGCTGTGTATTTAATTCTCTCCAGCTGATGAGCTCATAAACTGATAAACTGACACAGGTGAACAATCTGATTTAGATTCGACAGCATTGGAGGTCCACACCGAGACTGCTGACCTGAGCTAAGGGACAGACAGAACTGGAGGTCGCCCTGGACACAGGATTCTGACTATAACACAGGTGAGTAGAGTTTTCTACTCGTCAGGCTCCTCTGTTTAGAGCTTCCTCATGTCCGTCTAAGGTATCAGGCACGCAGATCTGTCTCAGATTTATACAGTAATTACTAACTCAATTTGTTTACTGCAATTGCATTGGTAATCAGATTTCTGAAAGATGAGTGAATTTTGAGTGCATGTGTGATACACCAACACCATCCCCAAAACTTTGTCAAGAAGTTAGATGAGTTTGGCAGACCTTCGTCCCAGATGCTGTCAGGCTATTCTGCAAAAGGGGCATCCAGTGCAAAGAGCCCAAAGAACTGGACATCCTGTGTAAGGAGTCCAAAAGGGGCATCCAATGTTTGGAGCCCACAGAACCGGACATCCACCCCAAGGTGTCCACAGAATGGAACGTCCACTGTTGGGACAACCCACAGAAACTAGACCAGAGTCTCTATTGGGACTCAAAAGTAATGTCAATATAGGGGAATATAGACAGTAAGCAAATTGATGACAGCAACCGCCCCCCCCCCCCATAGAAATGATGCGCAGATTTCTAGGATGTGGGGGGAGCAGAAGGTCTGCAAGTAATTTTTCAAGAAAGCGGGGATAGCCAAAGAAGGAATTGACATGTAGAAACGGAGGGAGAAACATGGAGAAACGAGGGTGTTGCAAGTGGTAATGTGACAAGAATAAAAGGGTTATTGAGCCCAAACACCAAGAGATAGTTTGAGGTGGCATAGGAAAGTTAAGAGATCTGGAAAGTCGCAATATATGTGGATATGCTAACTGTATGTTTGATGCTTCGCAGCTGAAAGAGTGAACTGTCCCCCTCCCTTATTCTGTGTAAAAGATTTCAGTGTGCTGGGATAAGAAGGACTCTGTATTTTGCTATTTGACAATGTATGCAACATTGATAAAAAGGTCCTTCAAATATGCTTCAATAATTTGGTAATAACATGTTGTGCTAACTTGTATTTAGTCTAATGCTGGGACTTGTAGTTCCACAGCAGTAGGCTTGAAGATATCAGTTAATTTTTTTCTCTCTGTATGCTCCGTCTTACTGCGTGTGAGAGAGATCCATGTCTGTCTGTCTTGACCATTTTACAGACATGTTTCAAGGTCGGAAAAGTTGTATATTTGTAAATGTAATGCCTGCATTGCTTAATTGTAAGCTTTTGAAGAGATGCAAAAGAAGTTTTAAAATCTTTGGTTCGTCACTGCACAATTCAGTGGATGGACAAGACTGTAAATAATGTACAGATAGTGTTAGTGACCTTCAGCTGGCTGAGGTCCAACAAGCTGTTTCTGTATTTGAACAAAATCATTTTGTTTCTGAAGTTGAGAAAAATAGCTTTCTCTTTAATGAAGTTGAGAAATGTGGGAGTGAGCTTTTATATGTAGATATAACAAGCGGTTTTAATCTGTGTAAAAATGGCGCTGATGAATGTTTTCAGAAATCGGGAGGGTTTGTTATGTCCATAAAGAAATGTTACGAGATAAAATGCCGTCTGTGAGCGAGACTTGTTTAAGTGAATATATTTGTAATTTCAACATGGAAATCACAGAATCTGGAAATGTGTGAATATTTAGTGATGGGAGATTTTGTTGAGAAAATGTTAAGTGATTTACAGACACAATGTGAGGTGTCTAACAAGAGTACTCTGATTTATGAGAGAAGCAGTTTTGCTTTCAAATGGCTGAAAGCCTGGAACCAAGATTACAGATTTATTGTTTGTAAACCCGGAAAACATATTAGAGCCATTCAAGGGGGCTGTACTAGGTGATTATGAGAAAGGAGTGGCTTTGAACACTTGCCCAGGACACGTCACTTTCAAATTCCCTGTTTGTGAGATTAGGGACTGCCCCTTTGAGGAAATCATATTTTCATGTCATGAAACGCATAGCGTCACAGTTAAGTTACACAGAGAAACATTTAAACGAGTGTCTTATTAGCAGCTGTTCACTGCACAAAAATGTTTACTGGTTATCTGATAATGGTGTACAAGCGTATTACATGCAATAACACACACTAATTGGGATATGTGAATTAATGATAGTTACTGTAATCCCTAATGAATAAATGTTAATCTTATGCAAAAGTTTTTTTCTTCACAGAAGGTCTCCAGCTACAGAGAAGTCCAGACTGAATTTATCCAACTTCCAATGAATATAAGTTTGCAATATGTTTTGGTCCACAGCCACAACAAACATAAGTAGAAACTAATGAAGGATTTAAATAACGTAGACTCTGCTGAGTAATGATCACTGTGTTTTGGAAAGAGATATTAGCCTTTATGGGCTATTTGCATAGCAAATGCATGAACTAGGTGGTTTTTAAGTATGTCCTAAGGTATGTCTTTGAAAAGAAAAGGAGAAATGGACTAACGTAGTTGAATATGAAATAGTGTTTGGGTTTGTTTTTGTTTTGTTTTATACCAAATTTTATATTAGATGGTTTGAAAGAAAGTAATGTAATGTCAAATTATGGTAGATAACAAGAGGTTTTTATTTTTATCCTCATAATAGTTTTGAGTCAATCATTGTTGTAAAGACATTCACTGCCCTTATTTACTGTGCTATAATCATCATATACTGTAAATACCTCTTTGTATCATGGATATGGTAATGCATTGATGGGAAGTCAATGTTTGTACATAAATGAAAAAGCCTTAAGACTTTATGAGCTATTATCTGTGCTTATACATTAGCACTTCTGGATGATAGCAAGCCATTTATACTCTCCTCTGAGCAGAAGCAAATGTTTAACCAATTTTAAGATGAAGTAACTTCTGCGCCAGAACTGATTTTGCCAGAGTATGACAAGCCTTTCACATTATTTTGTCATGAAGTCAGTGCACACGCACAAGGAGTACTAATACAGATACATGGTCGCAAGCTAAGGTCACTTGCATACTATTCTGCACAATTAGACCCAGTCATACAAGCAGCACAGGCATTAGTGGCAGGATGCCTGATCTATGCATAGAATAACCCAGGTAAGTCTGTCCCAACTCCACGGAAAAGCAGACCCCAGACACAGTATCCCTATGAGAGGATACAGATAGACTTTATTCAACCTCCCAAATGTTCGGGCTTTGAGAATGTGATAGCCTGTTTCAACCTCTTTAATAACTGGCTGGAGGCATGGCTGTACAGGAAAGCAAATACTTAAACAGTAGCCAAGAAAATTATGAGTGAGCTAATCTGCAGATATGGGGTACCAGATGTCATTGAAAGTGAGAGAGGCACACACTTTATGGTGCAAGGATTCCAGGAACTGTTAAAAGACATGGGAATCATATCTGCCCATCACACCCCTTACAGACCCCAAAGTTCGGGATGTGTTAAGAGCCTTAATGGTACTCTGAAATTGAAAATGCAGAAAATAATGGCTGAAACAGGCTTGCCATGGATCTCATGCTTACCTATGGCCCTGCACTCATTAAGAAACACTGCTAGGAAAGACACAGGTTTAGCACCAAATGTTTGGCACATCATACAGAACAGGCTGCCATTTTCCATAGCAACTACAGCATGTACATGATGATTTGTTGAACTATGTTGCTTTATTATAGAAACAACTAACTGAAATACATGGTCAAGTGATCTCTTCCATTGCCCTAATTTTGATGCAGGTACTCATAAACTGCAACCAGGGGCCTGGGTGATCGTGAAAAATCATGTCAGGAAGAGTCTTGAACCCAGATATGAGAGTCATTTCCAGGTCTTATTGACAAGTCCCATGGCAGTGGAAGTACAGGGAAATAACACCTAAATACATGCATCCCACTGCAAGATCTTCAGACAAGGGGAGTCTGAGTAAAATGTATTTTACAAGTTATTTAAAGGTCCAAGGGACACCAGAGAGTGGTGTTCATTGATATTAGCAGGAGGAATATTGATTGCACGTTATTTTCCTTTGCTGTAGGCTGTAGATCTGTACTAGTCTAGAAAGGAAAGCTAGGTCTGGAAGAACCAGACTCATGCCAATAGTAATGTAGAGATCATTATACATAATAAGAAAAATTCTAATATGAAAGTTTAACCCAACCAAATAAAGAAAAGAGCAACCCATGACTGTAGGGGTTTACATCCAACACTGAAATGTATATGCGAGTATTGTGGCCCAACACATTATTACATTTACACAAGACAATAGGTTTATATTGGACTACCTGACAGCTTAGTCTGGAGGGTACTGCCCGACCCTAAATATTCAAGTTGAAGCCCGGGTTTGTACCTTTTTAACTAATGACACAGATAACCCAGAGAAAATAATTGATGAACACTCACAAAAAAATAAGACATGAAATATACATTTTTAAAGGAACACACTGGAGATGCTTATCTAGGATAGTTTTCATGGCTGTACCTGGCCGATTGGGTCAAAGGTATAGGAGGATGGATATCAGGTTTTATACATGTTGTACTTCATGGACTGTTACTAGTCCTTATTATTATATATATTGTGGCAATGGGAGTGGTTTTCCACAGGCCTCTAATAGTGGAATTAGCTATGGAGCTTACAGTCTGCAGGTAAAAGGCTGCAGACCAAGTCATACATGGGTGTAGCACTGTGCTTATGTTAAGTAATGTACAGGTCAGAGACATGTGGTAAAGTAAATGTAAAAAGTGATTTACTTGCATGCTTAAACTTGTTTGTATCCACAGAGCTGATAGGGGTGGCTGTGCTGATTAGGCGTTACAGAACACCTGAGGAGCCATCCTTTAAAGACAAGGTGGGAGTGTCGCCTGTCAGTCATCCAAGCCTGTGGGAGGAGACATGTGTATTTAATCCTGAGTTGTGCTATTGTTAGGGGTGACTGAAGCTGAACCAGTTGGCCAGTCAGTAGGGAGCTGTACTGTGTCTAGTTAGTGTTTAGGGTCACCAGAAGGTGCAAGTAAAAGGTAGTTGCTTGCTGGTGTCATCCTGATGGTAGTTGTGCAATTTATTGTGATGAAAACAATAAATATATTTGATTTATAAAATAAGTTTTCATGTTGCTGATGTCTACTGGGTATTCTTGCAACTGATGATGACAAAAGTACCATGAGAGGTGTGCGATTTTGGTACAATATATATATATTGTGTCAAGAGCCCGCTACTGCTGAAGCACACCCGAATAACTTCTTCTTTTTATGCAGCTTTATTGTCAGGATGGTTAAAATGTATTTGCCATCGTATGAATTTCACAGCAATTCTGCAGACCCTAAACGCTAGCTAGACACAGACCAGCTCTCTCAAGACCATCCAGCTTCCCCAGCGTTGGTCTCAGTGAACAAATGACGCAAACTTTTATACATGATACTCCTCCGCCAGCCTTAGCTTGATGGGCAGGTGACACACCCACCTTCCTTTTAAGAGGAAACGCCTATCACTGGCTCTGTTTGCACTAACAGACACAACCTGTCTGTTTGCTGAGAGGAAGGAGCTTTCAAATCATGTAAGTTAACCAAACTTTAAACTATAGATAAGTCTTTACCTGGTTTAACCTCAATCTAGGTGGATAACTGCGCCAGTGGTTTACTCTGCTTGTATGTTTTCTCTGCATCTTGTCAGATAAATGCCTTCCTTTGTTACATTTCCCTCCCCCTAGCGTCTCCAAATAGGGGGACGCGGACTTCGCGAGGAGCGCATAATTTTGTGACAATGCATATGCATTCTTGTGCAGAATCCCAAGTCTATGTTCTACTGAGAACTTGAAAGGTTGCAGTGCCAAGAACCAGCGGGTTACCTTGGCATTTACCTCCCGGTTGTTCTGCATCCATCTCAATGGTGCATGATCTGTTATTAAGGTGAACTCTCTGCCTAGGAGATAATAGCGCAGAGCTTCTGTAGCCCATTTTATGGCGAGACATTCTTTCTCCACAGTGGCATATTTTTGTTCCCTTGGAAGCAACTTACGACGAATCTTGTTGCCTTATAGCCATTTTGTTCTCTTATAGCTTAAAGACAGATTAGATACAGCTAGCTTGTAGGAGTTATTTATTATATGCAAGAAACTATACCCATGACCCCCTGGGGAGTATTCCCATGTGAAAATGTGAGAATGTAGCAAGATCTGTGTAAAGAAAGCTTGAGTGGTTAAAACCTTTTGGGGCGTAGTTTTCTGTAATACGTGATTTTGTGCTATATAGATATGGACTTATAACTAATAAAGCAGAGCTAATTGTACATGCAGAACTTGCTGTGTATTTAATTCTCTCTCCAACTGATGAGCTCATAAACTGATAAACTGACACAGGTGAACAATCTGATTTAGATTCAACAATTATTAATTTGAGTTTATCAATAGCGCCACTTCTGTTCCTAATTTTGTTTTAAGTATTGGTACTGCAATTGTCTGTGATCCAAGAATATTCACTGCTTCAGCCTTGTGGGGTACCAGTCCAATGACTACCAAATCACACCTATTAAGAAGGGACACAGATTCTCAATAAAGTATTAAAACAGTCTATATTTTTCACTATTACCTTTCAAGTTTAAAACTACCAAAATTTCTGAAGACTAGTGTCCATGACATGAACCTCCTACAAATGCTTTAAAACTTCTTACAAGCAAAACAAGCACAGTTCCACCTTTCCTTCTTTTTCCATTTGAAAGGACATTGCATAATCTTATATAGATATTGGAGGGAAGACACACGGAATAAGGCTAGGTACACATTGGAGAATTTTCCAACCGACATGTTATCTACAACGGATTTACCCAAAACTGGAGGTCCAAACGCTCTGACGATTTTTTAGTACATACTAGTCACGTTTTAGATGATTAACGAAAGACCGACCGTCCAGGGAGTGAATTTTGTACACACTAAAACAACATATGAGGTCCATGTAATGATATCCCCAATAAATTTAAATAAAGGGTAGAGTATGTTCAATAGTAACCACCCAAAACCTCGTAAAATAGAGATGGGAACACATTTTCTTTATTCATTCCTTCGTTAGCGCATAATTGTGTACAGTGTACGTTCATTCGCAACCGCACATCAACAAATTTTTTTACCAATATGGATACTGTTGAAGAACAACAAGCAGCTGCTCTTTTCCTGCTCACTGTGGCAAGAAGGGTCACAGGACTGGTAGTATTACTACCATGCAAGTACAGACCCAAAGAGAAATAAGAAGAAAGAATAGATCTTGTTGGACCAAAGAGTGTTTCAAGAGGAGAGACTCATTCTCTCATATGCCCCGGCTACATGAGATACGGGACAACAACCCCAATGACTTCGGCAATTTCCTGAGAATGAATGAACCCACATTCCAGGAACTGCTCCAACTAGTCACCCCCATCATCCAGAAGAAGGACACCCGATTAAGGAGATCAGATTTCAAGGACATACATGCCTGAGCACAGGCCCTTTGTTTTATACCATCTGAAGATGGCGTTATCCATTGAAGCCTATGGGGAATGCATTACCGCGGAGCTGTCACAGGGGTGCCGCGGGCCAGCCATACAAAAAACAAACAACACAAAAACTTACCAATCCGTGCGGCGCCAGGACTCAGCTTACACCTTTCTTACGCTGAGAGAGGAGAATGCTGGGTCCCGGTGCCACATGGACTGGTAAGTTTTTGTGTTGTTTGTTCTTTCTATGACTGGCGCACGGCAGAGGGGTACAGCGTGACAGAGGAGGACAGCGTGAGAGGGGCAGTGGAAGGGGACACAGCATGAGAGGGGCAGTGGACATCGTGAGAGGGGCAGTGGAGGGGGAGACAGCGTGAGAGGGGCAGTGGAGGGGGACACAGCGTGAGAGGGGCAGTGGAGGACAGCGTGAGAGGGGCAGTGGAGGGGGACACAGCGTGAGAGGGACAGTGAAGGGGGACACAGCGTGAGAGGGGCAGTGGAGGGGGACACAGCGTGAGAGGGGCAGTGGAGGGGGACACAGCGTGAGAGGGGCAGTGGAGGGGGACACAGCGTGAGGGGCAGTGGAGGACAGCGTGAGAGGGGCAGTGGAGGGGGACACAGCATGAGAGGGGCAGTGGAGGGGCAGTGGAGGGGGAGACAGCGTGAGAGGGGCAGTGGAGGGGGAGACAGCGTGAGAGGGGCAGTGGAGGACAGCATGAGAGGGGCAGTGGAGGGGGACACAGCGTGAGAGGGACAGTGGAGGGGGACACAGCGTGAGAGGGGCAGTGGAGGGGGACACAGCGTGAGAGGGGCAGTGGAGGGGGACACAGCGTGAGAGGGGCAGTGGAGGGGGACACAGCGTGAGAGGGGCAGTGGAGGGGGACACAGCGTGAGAGGGGCAGTGGAGGGGGACACAGCGTGAGAGGGGCAGCGGAGGGGGACACAGCGTGAGAGGGGCAGTGGAGGGGGACACAGCGTGAGAGGGGCAGTGGAGGACAGCGTGAGAGGGGCAGTGGAGGGAGATACAGAGTGAGAGGGGCAGTGGAGGACAACGTGAGAGGGGCAGTGGAGGACAGCGTGAGAGGGTCAGAGGAGGGGGACAGCGTGAGAGAGGGGAGAGGGGGCAGCGTGAGAGAGGGCAGAGTGTCTGGATGCAGAGGGGGCAGAGTGTCTGAGGGCAGAGTGTCTGGATGCAGAGGGGGCATTTTTGCATACAACTGAGTATTTCTGTCCTGACCTAAATACTTATTACAATTTTTTGACCCAACTATTTCTAAAATAGGACTGCTCAGTAATTATTTTGGAGGGGTGCCTTGAAAAAATTATGGAGACTTTAAGGGGGTATTCAATTGTCCTGTTTCTGCTGCGTGTTAAAACTATTACCGTTATTACGGTAATAGTTAGCAGGATTGCAGCTCGCAACTCCCTGAGCCGCGAGCTGAAAACCTAGCGAGAAAATTACCGCAGTAACGGTTTTTCCGTGCACTATTACCGTAATAACGGTAATAGTGCGCGGACCGCAATATTTTCGGCGTTTCCGCGACAATTGAATACCCCCCTAAACTGCAAACGTTTGGGAACCACTGCATTACGGTACAAGGATCTTCGGATCCCTCACTGTATCTTACATGCTCTCTCCAGCGGCGCACGCAGAAACCCCTCCCCTCCGCTAACAAAGTGCTCCTACATACGGAACTGTACTATACAGCAGCCGCGGCGCTGTCAAAGAAGCGTCCGCGGCGGTGCTACAGCAACTCTCTCGCTGGTTTTTTTGGGGGTTTTTTTCGGAGGGGGGGAAACCACCCCCCCCCCCCAACAATACTGCGTGCGTCCCTGCTCTCCTCCGGAGACTATCACAAAGGTTGCCACTTTGCAACGGTGACCATAAAAGAGATAGGAGACAGGTGTTCAACGGGACAGACGTTTATTGTGACAGCAGAACACTTTTAATAAATGGAAATGATCTTTCATTCCTTATCGTTGTGGATAAGGAACGACAATAAGATTGTGCTAACAAAAACAGTTATTGTTAAATATGCCCCATGGGCTACTATGACTTTAGGAAGGGAGTACCAACTATCAATAGACTAAACTAGACCCAAACCCTCCACTCCAAGAAAACTACCACAAGCGCAATACCAAAACCCGAAGTTTCCCATATTACCCAGTGACACCGCTACCCTAATACTAATAAACTTTATATTAAATAAAACAACAGGCAGATCAGCCTTTGCAGCAGAAATGTCTGGTAAGATGCGCTCAGGCAGAGTAAGACAAGTCCCGCACATCAGGATGTAACACTGTAGCTCTGATGCAGTAACAGAGGCGTCTCCAGCCTTCCTCGGTAACGCGTCATGTAAGCTCACTGACAGTCGCCGTGACGCACTCACTGACAGTCGGATGTTGTGTTTTCCGGTGTTGACCGGTATGGTAATGTCGGTGTGACAGGCAGGATGGACATGGAGGAGGTTATCGGTGAGCGCGGGCTGAGCCTGGTGGTGTGGACGGTATGCGCAGTGGCGTTACCGGTGCTGATCACACTGTGGTGCAGTATGCGGCGGTCCCGGCGCAGGTACCTGTCTCCGGCCGGGAAACACTGTTGGCAGAACACAGATTTGTTCGGACGGCCCACGTACTGTTCGGTGTGCGGCCTGCACATCCTGCGGGGGTCCTACTGCCTGTGCTGCGGCTTGTACGCAGATGAGAACTGCGTGTGGAAGGCCAACAAGCGCTTCTCCTGCAAGGACGGGATGGGAAGGAGCGAGGGACAAGGAGCTGCCGGCCGGAGTCATCACTGGATCCGGGGGAACGTTCCACTCTGCAGCCAATGTGCGGTGTGTGGCCAGCAGTGCGGGAGCCAGCCCAAGCTGTGTGACTATAGGTGCTTCATATCCCTCCTATATTCCCGGGGAGAATGTGCATTATAGACTAACTAGATACTGCTCTATAGCGCATTCTTTATAGACTGCTGTATATTATATACTTATATAGTGTGTGCTCTATAGACTGCTGTATATTCTATACTTATATAGTGTGTGCTCTATAGACTGCTGTATATTATATACTTATATAGTGTGTGCTCACTATGAGAGGGGCAGTGGAGGACATCGTGAGAGGGGCAGTGGAGGGGGAGACAGCGTGAGAGGGGCAGTATATTCAGGCACAGGGGAGCATTTGGGCCCATTGTGGGCTACCTTGGGCTCGGTCACTGGGCTACCTTCATTTTTTCCCCTTTTTGTTCCTAATAGGCTGCTGAATTGAATCTTGCCCCCCTGGGCTAAAATTTGCAAGCCCTCCTCTGTGTATATTGCATACTTTAGTGTGTGCTTTATAGACTGCAGTGATTTACCTATGTACTGTTATATGGTGCACTTGGTTGCGCTGTATAGTGTGGCCTGGATGAAGTTAGCCCCATTTTAATGTAGCCAGATTATAGACCATCTACAGTAAGTCGCAGTCCATGTGATCTATTGGGGAGAGTGATTGACTGCAGGTTTTGTAATGTATGGTCTGTTAGGTCTTACTGTGGATGCTTATTCCATTATACCATTTAAAATGAAGAGGTTTGTGTATTTGAAAAGGAATAGTTGTGTGATTAAAAAGAGAGATGTCCTTCCTATCTAGAGTTGGACTTCTTAATTAGCTGACATGTTTTCCTTTTTAAAAAGTTGTGCATTTTCTCTATAATTTGTAATTTAGCAAACGTATTCTGTTGAACTGCGTATATCAATATTTTATATGTAGTGTCTATCATTATAGTAATAACAATAGTGTTCAAAATTCATAGTAAATATAAAACATAATCTCCTGAAACAGAGAAAAATACTTTAGATGTTCTGATACGTATATATTTTTGTCAAATGTTATCATTTTACATACATCAGGGATTTTTGTCTCCATTGAAACAAATAATGCACTAAATGGAGAGAATTGGCAAGCTCTTAATATACTTCTCACAAAGCAAGAACATTTGTGTAGTTTGCTTGTTTGACATGGTGCTGGGAGATTAATTTCAGTGCTGTGATCTTACTTTTCGAAAGACAGACTTGTATGTGTCTTTTATAGTGTTTGAAGTGGTACATTCATTTCTGCGCTAAGACTTAAATGTTTTCTGTTATATTAGAAAATGTCACATGATGATGAGTAAATCAGACTTTGAAACAAACATGTTCTCTTTAGATTTTAATCTATCTTTAAATATATATATATATATATATATTGTGTGTTTTTATTTATTATTACTCCAGCACAGACAGTATGTTTTTGCTTTTTCAAATAGATGCATCTGGTGTCAGCGAACTGTCCATGATGACTGCATACAAAGCCATTTGAAGACCGAGGACTGTGACCTTGGTGAATTTAGAAATCTCATTATTCCACCAAATTATCTGTTGGCTGTTAAACAGATGAAAAAGGGCAAAACTACAGATTATATGAAAGAGGTACTGAAATATGTAGTAAATTAAAAACAAATTTGTGATCTTTCCAAATTTTGAATACAATGGAAATGATTTATCCAGTGGATTGAGTTTATTACAAAGTTACATATAGAATACACATCAGTTGTCTGTTGATGTTTATCTAAATAATGTTTATACAATTGACGTGTTCTGATGTCGGATCACACCGATTACATACTACTTGCCCCCCAAGCATGGTAGTAATACTACCAGTCCTGTGACCCTCTGCTGACAGCTGATGGGTGTCCCTCATGGAAGTGTTACTAACACACAGCTGCTTGCAGTCAGCTCAGTGTGAGGAGTGCTCACAGCAGCACAAGATTGAAGTGAACCAGATGAGTAGTTTGTGCACAGCAGGGAAAAGACAACACAAATATTTTTATTAAATGTCTGTGATGTTACTATATTTTTGTTTGGGTTTGGGTTTTTGTTTCTATAAACCACTTATTAAGGAAAATAAACTGTCGAACAAGAGACGCAGTAAAACTGGAGCGGGTAGGTTTTGGGGAAATTTGAGGAAGAATTATTTTACTCTTCATTGACTTCTAAAATCTTTATAATTCACAGTGGTGATGGTACATTATCTCATATAAGGCCCAGTTTTGTAAATGAACAGTTTTTTGCCTCAAGAGTGTAAACATCACTATTTTGTTAAGTAATAAGTTAACAATTGTGTTAGATGAATCTGCTAATTCACATTTTGCTTTCTGTGGGGTATATTCAATTCCTCGTGTTGTTCTTTAGAACAGCGTGGCCTGCGCACTATTACCGTTATTAAGGTAATTTAAACGCAGATTTTTTTTTTGGTGGCTCACAGAGCTCCGAGCAAACATCAGCGGAGAAAAATAACTTTAGTAAGGGTAGTAATGCGCAGGCCACGTTCTAAAGAACAGCGAAGGGGAATTAAATCTACCTCTATATTAGAATTAACCACATCTTGTTTTCTTCTAGTTAATGTCTTCTATGGGAAGCCACTGGACTCCATTGATTGTTTTGGCTAACACACGAAGTGGGAACAATATGGGCGAAGTTCTAGTTAGCGAATTAAAGGGTCTTCTAAATCCTGTACAGGTGGGTGTATATGAATGTTCTAATCTTACCTTATTACTAGTTCTGAGGTGGAGACAAATATGCACATGGGCAGATAACTTAAGGATAGAAAGACTAGGGTAGTAGTAAACAGAACATATTGAGACTGTACTAACTATATTTGTGGGCTACTGCAGGGATCAGTACTGGGACATTTTTATTACCTTTTTAATTACCTTGGTATATGACACTACAATATGTAGTTACTAACAAGGAGTACAAAAGGACTAAACAACTTTACTAGGGAAATGCTGAGACAGAGTGTCGCATGACGTTAAGCTTAAGTTTACAGGCCTAGGCCATGGTAACAAGTCTGTTACTTAAACGTTAAGGACCTGAATCATCAATAAACACAAAACGAAAGCAATGTGCCTTTTTAAAAATGCTCGTACATTGGGCATATGCACCTCCGTATTCAACGAGGAGCAGATGTAACATTACGTCTGTTGATGAATACGGGTCTAAGTGCGCTCTGCAGGATATTTCCAATATATATATGGAATACGAAGTCCCAAAATAACGCACAGAAAAAAAAAGAAACTATTCATCGATTGTCACCGGTTAATATTCTAGTCATTGTCAAAACATAGAAAAAAGATTTTTTTATTTTTTTTTACCTCCACTAAAATACATTTATTAGGATGTTATTAATATTTATTGTACATAAAGTACATTTTTACAGTTGGTCCTGATTGCAAACACATGTTCTAGGTAGCATACAAGACCATCATCTCTAACTTTAGCTGGTGCAAGTGATATCCAAAAACACGTACCTGTGAGATGCCCAAATCTTGAATCGGACGCTGCTGTATGCTCTAGAGCAGGCCTGTCCAACCTGCGGCCCTCCAGATGTTGTGAAACTACAAGTCCCAGCATGCCCTTCCAGCTATCAACAGGTTGTCTACTGGCAAAGCATGCTGGGGCTTGTAGTTTTACAACACCTGGAGGGCCGCAGGTTGGACAGGCCTGCTCTAGAGCAGTGTTTCCTCAACTCCAGTCCTCAGGACCCCTAACAGTGCAAGTTATCCATATCTCCTTGCTTAAGCACAGGTGTATTCATTACTGACTGACACATTCTAACAGATCCACAGGTGGTATAATTATTTCCCTTGTCACCTGGAAAGCATGCGCTGTTGGGGGCCCTGAGGACTGGTCCGTATTCTGCGCATACGCAGTGCAATTTTATGCAAAATACGGCACACATCTACATTTGTGCTCCTTGATGATTGAGGCCGTAAGTGGCATACAATTGTGGAAATAAGAGATGGAAAAGTATTTATAAATACAAGCAGACTGTGAGCTGAGTTACAGCACTCTGTGCCAGGTAGCCTCCGAAAGAGCTATTAAACTTCGCAATGCATGAAAAGAGAAGTAGATGCCAGAAGTGTAAATATAGTTTTACTCCTCCTCAACATTTCATTGGTGAGACCTCAAATTTGAATATGTTTTGGAGCATCTGCCTTTAACAACATAAGAGAACTGGGTTTAGAGCAGGCCTGTCCAACCTGCGGCCCTCCAGATGTTGTGAAACTACAAGTCCCAGCATGCTCTTCCAGCTATCAACTGATTGTGTACTGGCAAAGCATGCTGGGGCTTGTAGTTTCACAACATCTGTAGGGCCGCAAGTTGGACAGGCCTGGTTTAGAGGTTATCTACCTTTATAAACAAAATGAATGCATGGCGTTGTACTACTTAGAGGGTAGACAAATTTGGTTGGTTTTTGTTTTGTTTTGGTTTTTTTTTTTTAGAAAAAGGTGTGTAAGATGTGCCCCTGTACAATTATATTAAAGATCAGTAAGTAGATTAGTGTAGGAGAGTGTTCATACCATATCTGTGCAAATGACAAGGAGACCTTTGCTGAAGACACAACTAACATAGTTCTTCACTGTGGGATAGTCGAGCTCCTGAATTCCCAACCATCTCAATGGCAAATTCACTATTCTAATTTAAAATTGATTGTATGCTGCTCTTACAGGAAATGACTTTTATGGCGCTAATAGAGTAATTGTGATGGTTGATCTTGTCAGTTATTCTTATTGTCATGTATAGCATCAGAAACGATTTATTTTCTCCATGAAAAAGATGCGAAACGTAATTGGGAGCGTGTATCTGCCATTATGACCACTAATGTTTTTGTAGAATATTGTTTTGGCTTGCTGTGTGAAATACTTTAACCGTGCAAGGCTCCAATATGAATCCGTGTATAACTGTGAATGACCTGACGTTGAAAATAATTTTCTGTGCGTGCTGTCCCGTTACTCACAGTTTTGGAAATACTTTTTGTAGGTGTTTGACTTGAGCAAAACCTCTCCAGCAAAAGCATTTCAACTCTGCACACTTCTTCCTGCTAATTCTGCCAAGGTGCTTGTCTGTGGTGGGGATGGCACTGTGGGTTGGGTCCTCGATGCTGTGGATGAGATGAAGATAAAGGTAAAAATAGTCCACCATGCTGTTCGATTTTTGTAATTTGCAGAGGGTAAGAGGGTAGGGATGCATGGGGGAAACATCTAGTGCTTTGGAGATTTCTTTTCGCCAAATATCATGATTTAGGGCAACAAAATCTTCCAGTGTTTGTCACAAAACACTTAGTAAAGAAGAGCAAATTATTACTGTATAGGTTTATGGAGCTCTCTAGAAAAGTAGCAGATGTCACATTTTATTTTCCAATATATAGCTTTAAGCGATCAGTGTAATGGGAACTTTTAAATGTGTTTTCCACCACTTCTCATGTATTGGGTTAGTTCATAGTCAACCAGTCCGCTGCACTTGGACTAGTGTGTAATATATATTAAATTTTAGCACAACTGACAATTTCAATCAAAGCTCAGAGAGATTGTGTGTTACAGAATCTCTTGTAAAAATCTCTCAATGTGTGTTAGGGCAGTGATAAAGAAGGCGGTAATAGGATAGAAAGGGATGAATTAGGAGGATTAGAATAGAAACATATTACGGACAAATTAAATATGTTTTAAAACAAGTGATGTGTGGAGTGTTTTTATTGTATATAATTGTGGAGGCCTTGTCAATACACAGACACATGAGAGGTGGCATAGTTACCAGCTCTTGGAAGTCCTCCTTGCTCCCCTAGCTGAGTGGCTAGGAAGACTGCTGTCAGTCATCTACTGCTGTAGCAAATGGCAATGCAGCAGACATAATGTTAACACAGTCAAATAATAGTTATTCTCTAAGTTATCATTTATTTATTACATTCTACAAATTGACAGCTAGATTCTGATTGTTTGCTGTAGGCAACATCTCCACTTTTTCAAACCCACAGCTTGATATATTTACCCCAAAGTGTCTTAAAGTTTTTAGCTTAAATGGAAAGGTACGGTGGATATACACCAATCGGCCACAACGTTAAAACCACCTGCCTAATATTGTGTAGGTTCTCCCTCGAGCCGCCCGACCAGCTCTGACCTGTCGAGGCATGGACTCCACAAGACCTCTGATGGTGTCCTGTGATATCTGGCACCAAGACGCTAGCAGCAGATCCTTTAAGGCCTGTAAGTTGCGAGGTGGGACCTCCATGTCTCGGACTTGTTTTTCCAGCACATCCCACAGATGCTCGATCGGATTGAGATCTGGGGAATTTTGAGGTCAATGCAAAACCTTGAGCTCTGTACCTTTTAAACCATTCTTGAATAATTTTTGCTGGGTGACAGGGCACATTATCCTGCTGAAGAGGCCACTGCAATCGGGAAATACCGTTGCCATGAAGGCGGTACTTGATCTGCAACAATGTTTAGGTAGGTGGCACGTGTAACATCCACGTGAGCTCCAGGATCCAAGGTTTCCCAGCAGAAAGTTGCCCAGAGTATCACACTGCCTCCGCCGGCTTGCCTCCTTCACATAGTGCATCCTAGTGGCATCCCTTCCCCAGATAAACGACACACCCGGCCGTCCACATGATGTAAGAGAAAATGTGATTCATCAATATGCTGACGACGCATGCAGTGATATCAGCAGAAGTCTTCCTTGGGTTCAGAAGTATTTATATTGCAAACCTTTTCTTATTGAAAAGGCTAAGCAGATAAATGTAGGCTAGGTGCATAAGTGCACCTCCAATTGTGCCCACATTTAGGATAGGGTATGATGAACAGGTAGAGATAAATATGTCACTGCATATTATACACAATAAATTATCTTTATCAATACTGAGAATTCTAAAACATGTGTCACATATACACGTCCTCTTTATACCTTTCAAACACTAAGTTACAAGATCAGTACCTTTAAAACATGCAACCTTTCTCCTCTGTACACATTTCTTTTCTTAGTTTGAATTTTCTGTACTGTGTATCTAACTTTTTAGAAATGTATTTGATGATAAATACAGACACACCTCTATATATTTGAGCGGATGTTTATTAGCTTCTTCTTTGAACCTGTGTATTTGTGTATACAGGGCCAAGAACGCTTTGCTCCACAAGTAGCAGTATTACCCCTGGGAACTGGCAATGACCTGGCAAATACATTAGGATGGGGAGCAGGCTACGCTGGAGAGGTGCCTGTGGAGCAAATACTGCGGAATGTGATGGAAGCAGACAGTGTTAAGCTTGACAGGTGGGCAAGAAAACTGTATACAATCTGTTGTGTAGTTGGATTAACAATACCCCACAGATTTCTAGCAAAATGCAAAGGTGTGGTTCCATCAGCAACTTGCCAATATTCCCATTCTAATAGTGCTGAACCTTTTCCTGTGTGTCCTTCTTTTAAACCAAAATTTTTCACTCGTTAAAAACAATCAGACACCTGCCAAATAAAGTTTAGGTTCTACAGATGCTACTTAAGTCATTTTCAATTTAAGGGTTCGTAAGCACAAAAAAAAAGTCACACCTAGCCATACATTGGCTTAATCTCTGTTTTTCAGATGGAAAGTGCAGGTTACTAACAAGGGCTACAGTCTAAGGAAACCAAAGGTAAAAATATTTCTTATTTTGAGTGTTAGTTTGTGGGTACTATACTGCAGTTAAGCACAAACAATATATTTCCATTGTTTATTGTTACGTCTGTTTTTTCACTAAATCCAGTTTAACTTGTATGTATCCTGCACAAAATGTTGGGATAAAGCATATTGTAAACTTATTGTAATTGTTCTTGTAGGTGCTGTCAATGAATAATTACTTCTCAATAGGACCCGATGCCCTAATGGCTTTAAATTTCCATACACATCGAGAGAAGACACCTTCACTGTTTTCAAGCAGACTTGTTAATAAGGTAGGTTTACACAGTGGCCTGCCAAAGCTTAAATTATATTTCCATCTTTAAATAACATCTGCAAATACAAAATGCAACTGGGCACTTCAATACTAAAATGTTTCTGATTGCTCTTGGGCTTGCTTTTCTAATCAACGATAAGTTAATACTCAGCAGTGTCTTCAAGGTACCAAGGGGTATACTTACTAAACTGCTGGTTTGAAAAAGTAGAGGTGTTGCCTATAGCAACCAATCTGATTCAAACTGTCATTTTGTAGAATTATTAAACGAATGATAACTAGAATCTGATTGTTTGCTATAGACAAAATCTACACTTTTTCAAACCCACGGTTTAGTAAATATACTCCCAGGAATGCGCTGCTGTATTCAAAAGTGTAGACTACGTATAATTATCATTCTCTCTCACAGTGCTCCAGCCACCAGTGATGATCCCTTAGTGCAGGCCTAGCCAACATGTGGCTCGCCATGTGTTGAGACTACAAGCCCCATCATGCTTTGCCAGCAGGTAGCTGACAAGGTATGCTGGGACTTGTAATTTCACAACACCTTGAGAGCCACAAGTTGCCCAGGCCTGCCTTAGTGGCTTTTTTTGAATGGCACTGGTGTTCAAGGAAGCAGAGAAAGGTACATAGTGCAAACGTGTTTATTGTTGTATATTTGCAGTGGGGAGATAAATCATAGCGTTGAAAGTAATTGCAAATATAATATCCCTAGTCTTCACAAGCTGCTCCATATCTGTCATGTTACCTCATTGTACTATCCGTCATGTCATGTATATTTAGTTCCTCTGTGATGATTCAGCTGCATTATGAACATAAAGCAATGGTTTAAAATGTAAATTAACCATTGTATAGATTAATAATTCTATGTGATGGAATATTAGATGAATCAATTACTAGAACAAGAAAACAATATATCATTTCATACAAATAGTACAAAAATAGTATAGAAAGTGTAATAATGACTTGTAATTAAAAGTAATAAATTTAAAAAAATATATAATGGTTCCATTATGCGCAGAGAGATGGATAGCTATAGGGGTGAAAAGCGAAATGGGGTATGTGCATACAATTTATGTGATGAATTATATAAATCATGTAAAAATCTAAATCTATATTCATACTCTGGATGTACTGTTTTTAATGTTAAAATCCAATGTAATTCTCTTCTAAATAAGGCATTCAATTTAGTTTTCCCTCTGTAGTAGGGATATATTTTTTTCAGTGCTCCAAGGAAAGTGTATTTCCTTAAAATGTTTAGAGACTTTGTGTTTTAAATTTGTTATGTATGTGTTCTTCTATTCTGGCACTAGAACGTATCACAATTGACAAATTCTCCAAAGTTGGTACACTGTAGATTCAATGCTGATGGATTTATTTATAGTACAATGATAGCACTTTGCTTATATGTTTGGAAAATAACCAGTTTAGACTAAATATTTTATGGGTATTGAATTTGACTAGGCTTTGTTGAAAATTATTTTTTTTGCAACTTCTTCCAGTGCTGTTGCTAACTTCTCCACTTGTTGCCCTTAAGCTTGAAAGTATTTATAAGTTCAGATTTATATATTCTATTGATAGCAAGCCAATCAGACTTTGAATTGGGAAATACTTTTCAGAGGGAGCTCTCCTTTAAAAACTGCAGTCTTCAACGGTGACTATATATGGGAATGTGTGTGATATTTTAAACGGATTTTATTTAAATTCATTATAATGTATCCATTGTATCGGAGGGGAAGCAAAATGGGAAAATCATATATTCTGGCCCTAAAATGTCTTCATTTTTAAACTTATACTGTAGGCCACCATACCACCTGATTCATTCATCTACTTATACAGTGTCTGTCTCTAAAATGAAGAATGGAAAGATTAGTAAATTGTGCTAACAGTGGCCAGATGGTGGAAGGCCCCAGATCACCCTTCAGCCTCCCTCTGTTATATTGTGTATGTAAAAAGAATTACTGTCTACAAGAACTTGGAGCATTGTGCACGAGAGAGTTTGGACACAATGGAATGTTTTCATTTGATATAAAAGCTACTATGTCATTCCTTTTATGTCTGTATCCTGCCAATTATATTCTCTTTTTTGGTCTGATCCTGTCTGTAATGTATTGCGTGTTTTATTTGTCTTCATTTCCATTTTGAAAATGAATTAAACATGTTTATAAAAAAAAAAATTGTAAATTGTGAAACTCTCATCTTCCATTACGTTTGGTTTGACGGTCTGTTGTTATCAAGCTCCTGTTGTAAAAGTGTTTTGTGGCATGCTTTGCTATGTCATTGATACTTGTTATGGGGTTTAGCAGACTGCACTTTGAGTTCAAAATCTGACTTTATACAGTATTTGTATTTATTTTTAATATGTTTTTTTTTTTCAGGCAGTATATTTGTTTTATGGAACTAAGGATTGCTTAATACAGGAATGTAAAGATCTCGACAAAAAAGTTGAGGTGAGGGTTGAGTATTATACAGTAATATCCAGAACATACAGAACTAAATACAGTAAGTCTCCCAACAAGTAAGAATGGAGTGAATAAATCAATGTCAGATTCAGGCCATGTCTGTCCTGTCATTGTTTGGTATTCCTGAATGAAAATTATGTTTCATTCACTCGCAAAGGATTTCTAATTGAAGTAAGCATACTGAAAATTGTATGCAGTAAACATGTGCACACAGGACATATATGCTTAGGGCCCTTTTATGGATGCAGATTAAGCACTTAAGCTATATAGTAATATACTAGTGCTCACATCTGTAAATGAGCAACAGATATTTTCTTATCCAAAACACTGGTATCCAGCCATACCGTAATATCAATAAATTGACCAAATATTTCCGTGTGTGACCCCTCAATTATGTAAATGCCCATAAATCCACATAGTAATCATCTGCACTAACAGGTCTTCAAGTAGTCCAGCCACTTAGTCGGAGTGTCTGATGGCTGCATTGATCCATTTTGGTCACCCACATCTAAGGTGACATTAGAAAACACATCCTAAAGCTTGCAATGAGCGACCGATTCAGCCCACATATGGTCAACTTATGATACTTTATGGAATGGGCACATCAACTCATGCTCAAGGAAATCCATTAAACATCAGGAATAGGATGCTTCTTCTATGCTTACATCTATTATTTATTATTGTATGGTCACTTATAGCTTGTAATTGTAAGTTGATCAACTAGTGACTTTGACTATTGTTTTTCACCCTTTGTATTGCATTGCAGCATTGTTATCCATCATATTGCTTTAACCCAGGGGTGTTAGCTAGAACTTTTCGGGTCCCATAGCAATATTTTGAAGGGATTGCCAAGGATTCATAGGCCCTTCAACAAGCTGGCTGTACCCGCTCTGCATTTAGTTTCCTACTCGGAAAGGAAGGAGACACACAAATTCTTTCCCCTCTAAGCAGGATAATTCCTTGTGTTGTCAGCGGTAACAAATCAGGGAGCTCTTCAAATGCCTTGCAGTCTGTGGATACTGCAGAAGGGTGTAGGGGCTGCAGTAGTACAGCAGCTACAGGGGGCCCCGCAGCTGAAGGGGCCCTGACCGGCTCTGTAGCTGATCTACCATAATAGTTGCACCCCTGCTTTAACCCATTGCCAACTGCCCTAATGTAAAGTGTTCCTATCATAAGTAATTGAAAATCTGTAATGAGAGGGCTACTCAATACATCAATACATTGAGTTGCTTAATGTAATGGGTAAATCTGAGGAACTGCTCAATAACATAGTATGTACTTGATGTTGTGACTATGTTCAGGTATATGTGCTTTCGATACTCTCTGAATGCTCTAAGTATGAATCCAGATGAATTGATATAATAGCCTGTGCTAATGCATCAGAAATAGACTATGCTATATTCTGAAATCTTCTTCATTGCAGTGTTAAAGGATAGTACCACCGAAAGCTTTCTTACCTGTGGTCTGGTGTTCAGGCTGTCTGAGTGCCCCAATGTCCTATCCAGAACACAGTGGTGTGTGTAGTGCCTGTAATGACACTGGATCCATGATCTAGTACAGTATTTGCAATTACCAACTGCCCAGAGCCATGAACTAGCACAATGCCAGTAATCAACAACTGCCGAGATTCTCGAGCTAGGGCAGTGCCTGTGATTGCCCATGCCTGGAGCCAGGCACAAGCACAGTGCCAGTAATCAGCCGTCTAGATTCTCGAGCTAGGACAGTGCCTGTGATTGCCCATGCCTGGAGCCAGGAACTAGCACAGTGCCAGTAATCGGCCGTCTAGATTCTCGAGCTAGGGCAGTGCCTGTGATTGCCCATGCCTGGAGCCAGGAACTAGCACAGTGCCAGTAATCAGCCGTCTAGATTCTCGAGCTAGGGCAGTGCCTGTGATTGCCCATGCCTGGAGCCAGGAACTAGCACAGTGCCAGTAATCAGCCGTCTAGATTCTCGAGCTAGGGCAGTGCCTGTGATTGCCCATGCCTGGAGCCAGGAACTAGCATAGTGCCAGTAATCAGCCGTCTAGATTCTCGAGCTAGGACAGTGCCTGTGATTGCCCATGCCTGGAGCCAGGAACTAGCACAGTGCCAGTAATCAGCTGTCTAGATTCTCGAGCTAGGGCAGTGCCTGTGATTGCCCATGCCTGGAGCCAGGAACTAGCACAGTGCCAGTAATCAGCCGTCTAGATTCTCGAGCTAGGGCAGTGCCTGTGATTGCCCATGCCTGGAGCCAGGAACTAGCACAGTGCCAGTAATCAGCCGTCTAGATTCTCGAGCTAGCGCAGTGCCTGTGATTGCCCATGCCTGGAGCCAGGAACTAGCACAGTGCCTGTAATCAACAGTTGCCTAGAGTCAGGATCTAGTACGGTACTTACTGATTTGCCAGGTGCTGGCCCAGTGAATTTGGTCTCTATCTGGCTGTATTACCAACTACCCAGAGCCAGTAACTAGCACTGTATCTGTTATCAAGTGACTGATGTTGGGAACTAACTCGGTGCCTGTATCCATGAAAATGTATCACCAACAACAGCTACAATTGTTGTTTCACTACTTTTTGTATCAAGTGTTCCACATGCCTCTTATATTGTAAGCTCTTGGGCAGGACCATCTTTACCCTATGATGTTTGTTTGTATCATGATCCCCTCAATGCACAGCGTTATGTAATATGTTGGCGCTTTATAAATAATTGTTAATGCACTTCCATGGCTTAAATGCCACATTGAAAGAACTTAAATGTGAACAACTACTTAAATTACTTATTGAAACATTTTCAGCATGATAACTGCCATTATCTTTTAAAACCTCTGAAGTAGCAAATAGATTTACAAATGTCCTATGTTCATTCTCATCTAGGTATGCAGCCAACTGTGTGTGCTGACCTATTGTACTTTGTAACTGCAGCTTGAGTTGGATGGAGAGAGAATAACCTTGCCTAACCTAGAAGGAATTGTTGTGCTGAACATTGGCTACTGGGGTGGTGGCTGCCGACTGTGGGAAGGGATGGGCGACGAGCCATATCCTTTATCAAGGTGGGTGACTGCGTAACCTATTATCTCAGAATAAATGTTTATTCTATCCATGAGAAACCATTGTTGTATTAATCTCTAATTTTGAATGTGCATTAGTTTTATAGATACTCATTTTGTGTCTACCCAAGTACGAAGACTCCTGGGGGTAAATTTATCACGCTGCATGTTTGAAAAAGTGGAGATGTTGCCCATAACAACCAATCGGATTCTAGTTATCATTTATTTAGTACATTCTACAAAATGACAGCTAGAATCTGATTGCTTGATATAGGCAACATCTCCACTTTTTCAAACACGCAGCTTGTTAAATTACCCCCTGGAGTTGCTCATGTTTCTTCAGTTTTAATTTATCATTCTACGTCTCTGTAAAAGTAAAGGTATAATTTTCTCTGTGGTGACAATTGTATCAATTTTTCATCTCCAAACATCAGCATAGTGTATTACAAGATAAATAAATACATTACAGCATTTTGGTGATTGCACAATAAATCTCCTAGTGTATTTTCTTGAATTTATGTGATTTCATAGTCCATTCCATTTGGCAGGTATTTTAGATGAACACTTAAAGATCAAGAATTTACTTTTCTTAAACCAGACAAATGACCTTCAACACCCTGAAATCAGTCTGGGTATTCCCCTGTTAATTTCTTTCTGTGTGAGGATGTTTAACCTGCAGACTTAAATACCGTATCATTGTAATTGCTTTACAGTTTACTTAAGCACATAAATATTAAACTATGTTGTTGTGTATGTTGAGACAAACTTTTAATTGATATTAAAATATATTATGGGGTTAAAAACACAAGTATATATGCCAGTATTTTTGAATTTATTTTCTAATGGTGGCTGTGAGGTGCCCAATAAACTGCTGAAACACCAGCTGCCTTGAACTGTTTGAGTATTGCATAGATTAATATAAAAGTGTTTTTTTTGTTTGTTTTTTGCACTGAAGACACGATGATGGGCTGCTGGAAGTTGTAGGAGTGTATGGGTCTTTCCACTGTGCTCAGATTCAGGTTAAGTTGGCGAATCCTGTCCGTCTTGGCCAAGCGCACACTGTAAGGGTAAGTGCCCTATTGGTCCAGTATACAGCTGCTTCTGTAGTACCTGCCATTGTGTAAGAGCAGTATGTTTTTCTTTTTCAAATTCTGCCTGCAGAGTAGGGGGGGCACTTATTTTTACAAATGGGGGACATGAAATGATCAACTGTTGTCCGTGTGATAAACGGTATAATCCAGGAAAGCTCTATTTACTGGCATCATTTTAAAATTGTGAAATATAAGGAGGTTGGACCAGTAAACATTGCAGACTGCAAGACCTGGAGTGCTTCTAACTTCCTTCTTTTTTCTCTCTCTCCTTGTAATTATCACATGTTGAATGAAGCAACCAGTATATAAAGTGAATTGCAATTTAGTGAAGTTGAGAGATACATGGTAACAAATATGACGTGAGCTAATCTGGTGTATGTGCAGCTATGTTCCACCTAGCCCTTCGCCCTCCCCTTTCCTACTTTGCTGTTCTAAAGCTGCCACCAATTTGTGGCTTTTATAGGCTAAAAGAATTATTGTCATGCACTTAATTCTGACAGGCAATTGGAGTTCAGTGCAGTAAAGAAACTGACCTATTTTAGCCTGTAATTACACAAGCTGGTAGACTCTCCTGAATGTATAGTGATAAATTACTGCCTTCTGTCTGCACTGCCTGTGTGTCATGCTCAGGGCGTAGTAAACTCCTGCAAGACTAGGTCAGTTGAGGCGAGTCAGGAGGCTTATGGAGGTTGAGGTGCATTGGAGGCTCCTTTCCTGCTCCTGTGTTCCTGTCCTTGCTTGCTTCTGGCATTTGAAGCATTAAATGATCTGACAACTTCTTATAACAGAATCAGTCAATGTAAGTATGTAGCATCTGGGCACCAATAATAAATTTGAGCACCAGATCCTGGCTCCGCACATATAACGATAGATGGGTAAAGAAACCCATTGCAATGAGAAGTTGGATCGTAATAGAAAAAAGATGCAACACAGCTAAGAGAACACTGTAACTCTCCCTGTAAGACCATGAAATATTGGTATTTTTAAGATCCAATGTTAGACTTTAAATATGGTTCCGATGCTCAAAAAATGTTTAACTTTAAGGGAAAATATAAAGCACATTGAAGCCGGTAATGTTCTGGAATCTACAGGTCAGTTTATTGTACATCTAGTTAGGTATGTCTAAGGTGTATATATAACTTATTGTATATTTTAAGCATGGTATTTGAAAGAGGTGGGAAAAATGCAAAATCTGGACTGCTACACCGGAATCAGAGAAGTTGTCAGACTGTTCTTGTCTGTTCCACCTGTTTTTGGAGCTTTTGCTACCTGATGCTGCTACTCATGTCTTAAGCTCAGTAGCTGCTTGTTTCTGTTTGGAAAAAGGGATAGGTAAATGATCTATGGAAAGCCTAGACATGAGAGAACACCCCCCTCCCATCCAGGCCCAATGTTTAAACCATTGCACTCACATTTAATAATTATGCCATTAATTAGTATTCATATTCAATAAATAGCCCTACTTCTCCCCAAACTCAGGTTCACATTCAATTATAAGTTCCCAAACTGCCCCAGCATTAGTCCCATCACCCCACTTTAAATAAATACACCACTATTAAATATCACAACACCAATAAAATAATATCTCCCACCTGCTAATATTAGTCCCCACCATCACCATTAAATTAATAGCCCACGCCCTCACCAACATTACATTAATATCCCCCTCTCCCCACACTTAACTTTTTTTCCATCTGGTGCTGCAAAGTCTTGTCCTTTTCTCTTGCTGCCTGCACACGTGGGACAGTGTGCATGTCTTGTGGTGCACATCCAATGTGTGATGAGGTTAGCATACAAGAGGAATGGATCTTTACAATACACACCAACAGGTAATAGGATACCTGGTCCTGGGGAAGTGACAAGTGTGTCAGTCAGCCCTAGGGTAGGATGGGTAAGCATCAGGCTGTGGGGGGATTCCATACATTTTAGCTACAACTAAAATGTATTTGTTTTGAAAATACCAAAAGGACCAGCTCAAAAACAGACCGGACTTAAATGGATTTTCTATACCTTTGTGTTATGAGATTGAGGCGTCGTTTTGCTAAAACCTTTTTGTCCCTTTTAGTAAAATGCAATTTTAGGCCAATAAGCACTGACATTGCATTTTATTTCTTACTGGTAAACTTGTTTCCATAAACACCCCCCTCTGTCTTAGTCTCAATGGCCACCAATAGAATCTATCACTGGGACACTGCAGCTGCTACGAACAGGTGTAACTGCTTGTGCTTACATATCTGCTTTCATTTCTCATTATGTCCCCAACAGTCTCCTGTGCTCTCTGTAGAATTCTCTGCTTGTCAACCTCCCCATTCACTTCTTCTGCTCTCTCCCGCCTTAAGCACTTCTTCATCTCTGCATTTTTCCTATGAAATGCTCTCGCTGGGAATACCTGAAGCACCTTCTCTCCTCAACTTTAAGTCCATGCTAAAGTCATACAATGATTGAAGCATTCAAATAGTATCCAAGCACAGCCATCTACTGCACTCCTCCACCTTCAGTATGTATTCTAAACCTCAATTAGAATGTAAGCTCTCTGAAGCAGAATCCTCATCACTTAGTATAGTACAATAAATGCAATACAATATATTTCCCTTTTCTTGTAAGTAAACACTGGACTTACAGTTCCACAGCAACGTTAAATCCACCTATCCCTTAGTGGCACCTCGTGGTACATAATTCTGCCCCACACTTGGAATCGGAGGAAAACAGAAAGGAACCCCAGTACTAGGCTTGGTGCTGCTACAATGCCCTATTAGGGTGGGTCATCTTTATTAACCTGCCCTTCACTGCACTAGAGGGCTGGAAGACACCCATGCCTTTGCATGAAGGGGATATGTGTGCTTAGTATTAACCTGGGCCCACACAGCACCAGATGGACTTAGCAGACTCAGTAGTTGGACTACAGTATCATCATGATTTAGTAAGAGACTTAAGTTTGATGGGTTTTCATAGCAACCATCAGTTTTTCCTGCTGATTGCTGAATCCTGCCAGGGTTAAGCTCACCACAGAGCGCTGCTGTTCCCCTATTATTCTAGGGCTTTTTGTGGTCCGGTAAGATGCTACTGAGTTATCAGGTGCAAAGCAAGAATAAGTGACAGGTAAATGAAGAGGGGGGGGGGGGTGGTAGAGGTTGACACTGGTTTTATCCTTTTGAGATTCAATATGTTGGTGACCGTTATAACAATTGTACCCCAAATGCAATTTTAGTCCTATATGAATAATACATTATTATTTTATTTTTTTTATTATTATTATTTATTATTTTATTATTTTAAGACCTTGTTGTGCACTGGCACTACTAAACCTTTTTCCTTTTAATCTTGTTTTTTTATTGCAGCTGATTTTGAAGAGTTCTAGAATGCCAATGCAGGTGGACGGAGAGCCGTGGGCTCAGGGGCCATGCATAGTCACCATAACTCACAAAACACATGCACTCATGTTGTATAATTCAGGAGAGCAAACTGATGAGGACGACGATCTTTCCAGTGAATCAGACCAAGACCCGCAGGATGCTGGGAATCTTAGTGATGGGGAAATGTAGGCAATCAAAACAACATAAAATTATTTTTTGGATGCTATCATATACAGAAAATCCCTGTGAGGAGCACCATTTATTTATTTATTTATACTTTATTTTATTTTTTTATCTATAATCCTTTGTGATGCGAGAGATTATGCCTCATTTTTATATGACCTGTCTAATTAGTTTACATCCCTCACGACTGAGTGGGACTTCATAACACTGTAATTACACTTTAAATGTTGTATTGCCATAGTCTTAGTAAATCTCTGCTACAAGAAGGTCAATGTGCAGTGATGTCATAGGGGAATTTATACATAGAACAGACATGGCTGCAGTAATGGGATCTCATTAGAAGATCAGATGTTTTATATTTAGTAATTATGTACATTTGGACATTAATGGCTAAATGATCATATGTTCCTGATAGGATGCCATGTATATAAATTAAGATGAATTCAGGTTGAAAACTGTGCTTTTTCCTATTAATACTGATTACATTATAGGTTGTACATTTATACATTCCCATATTTGAGAATATTTTATGTTTAAGGAAGTATTAAGTACTTTTCAAGAAACAAGCCATATTTGAAGACCACTTAGATTAGTTTTGCAAATAAATGACTAGTTTCCCAGGGAGATCAGGCCAAGTAACAAGACTCGCTCACATGTTACTTGGTATTTTAGGTTAGGTGATAACGGGCCAAAGACTTCATACACTGACCTCATCGGACCAGATTTTAAGTCCTTCCCAGTTGAGAGGTCTCATTAATCTGGTTGATGAAGATTGGTGGTCATTTTGGACTTGCATGTAGCAATTTGTTCTGAAACTACTGAAATTGCTCTCTGTAATAGATTTTGCTTTTGTATGTGCACAACTGTAGACCAATCGCTAAACAAAAATATAAAGTAAAATCACGCCAGACATTTATACTCATTGCAAGCTCCACCCTGCCGATCTCGGACCGAAAAATGGTTCTCAGGTTCTCGGCAGTAAGGCTAACTGTTTTGCAAAGATGCTCATGTTGTTGCAACAAAGTATCACGTAGGCTGTGTACACTGTTAATGTTATTTCTCCTCCATTCAGTTTTTAACAGCTCAAGAGAAAAATAGACTAGTTCAAATAGGTCTTTTATATTCAGGCAGTGGTTGAAGTGGAAATTTAGAAGTGGCAGGATGGAAAATGGAAGTGAATAGAATTTGATAGATTTGGAATCAAAGCAGTAGGAGAAGTGGCGGTATGGCATATCACTGTATACTAGCCCACTGCATACAGATGTTTGTTTTTGTGGTTCTTTAGGTGTTTAAAGCACATTGTCAAAGTTCATTATAGGCACTGGCACAAAAAGTAAAAAACAAGCGGCATGGACCGGTATGTGCACACACCTTTCAAAATACAATTGTTTTACGTTCTCTTACTGTACATCAGTGATGACAGTGTATGCATTGCTCAGGCACCTGAAACAAGCATAAAAAGTGCAATAGAGCTTTATAGGAATTCTCCTTTAGCACTTGGCAAGTGCTTGTCAGGAAATGTCTTACCTGCTTCTGACCACACACAGTGCTGCAGGTGTGATAGTGTTTTGAATGAGAGAACAAGTTGAAGGTTTTATCTATAATGTATAACTAATGTCCTTTTAATGGGTGAGTATTTGGGCCATAGATTTTTATGAACTCTGAGATGATGGTGCATTGCACCCAGGGGTTGTAGCAAGGTGAATGTCATCCACTTTATTACAACCCCTGTGTGCACCAATATCTATCTATAACGAAGAAACGGAATTAATGACTATAGAGAAACTACATCTTCCCTGTTTTGCAAGAGAAAAGTGAACTCAGCCAAGTCTCTTCAAATAAAATTGATATTTCACTTGAAATCTTCAGCTCACAAGTAGATATTTATGAAATAACTATTGTATTTAACTTGTTCACTTGCTATCTTTTGGTGAATAATAGTAAGATGTGAATCTTGCAACGTGAAATAGTAACATGAGCTATAAAAGTCTATGCTTCCAAGTTATATTTCATGTTGAGTATCCTAGTGAGAACAGTTTACATTTTCATTTATCAAGCAAATTGTAAAAATCATGTTTCAACTGTGAAATTTTTGTTTTTAACAAAAATATTCAAATGTGCTGCAAGTTTACAACAAAATAAAAATGGCTACTGACAAGATGTGTAATTCCTTTTTCTGTTCATTATTAGTTGTGAGAAATACCACATGGTGAATTAGTGGTTAGCACCTTTGCCTCACAGCGCTGGGATCATGAGTTTGATTATTTGTGTGGAGTTTGTATGTTCTCCCTGTGTTTGCGTGGGTTTCCTCCGGGTGCCCTGGTTTCCTCCCACACACCAAAACACATACTAGTAGGTTAATTATAGCTGCTATGAAATTGACCCTAGTCTGTGTGTATCTATTAGGGAATTTAGACCAGAAGTTCCAATGGGGCAGGGACTGATGTGAGTGACAAATATCCTTTGTGCAGCGCTGTGGAATTAGGGGTGCTCTATAAATAAATGATGGCAATCAGGAAAGTAGCTCCTCATCATCATCTCCAAGCGACCCACTTTAGTAAAAAACAAACATTTGCTATTTGTCACATGTACCTCTTTGCGTGTTCAGATATTTGACCAAACTGAGGCCCAAGATGCACATGAGAACACAACTGTAATTAAAGTCCTTTCAGCCAAACATTAGGACACAGGCAAGGGGGACAACACTTTCCTAGAATGCCAGCAGTATGGGCCTCTCCAAAGGTCTTGGCAGTGGGTATCTGTTTCTTTTTTTAATTTATTTGGCATTTATATAATACAGGAACTTGAGGTGGGTTCAGATGACCCCTGCTTAGCACCTGATTCCAATCTGGAGTTTTTTTGTTCGGCACTGAAGAAACCTTATGGTGTAAATAACTAAAAAAAAAAAAAATGTTACTTGTTTTTGTTGCCATTTAACTTTATATTTGCAGACCCCTTTGTTCTTCCCAGTGACTCTAATAGTCCAACTCCTCTCTGCTCTGTCTTCTTACAACACAACCTATTTCAAGCAGGCTTGGCATTTGTTTATACCCACTGTTGTGAATTTTCTGCAAAAAAAAAAAAAAGCTACATCCAAGAGTCTTCTTCTTTAGTTGTACAAATATAGCATCTGAAGTGATTTGAAAATGTTTGACTGTAATGAAATGTTTATAAAATAAGTGTATTAGTGCAATTATACAAGAAATAGTGCAACTAAATGAGATGAGTGCCAGCTTCTTATGTTGGCTGTCCAAATAATGTTTTTCAATCTTTAGTTGCATATTTAGACTGCACTGATGCACCATATTTAAATGTGAAGGCATATATAAAACAGTTCTATTTTAAAACAATATAAAGCTTAATTCAATAAGCTATAGTAACTGCCATTTAAAACACATCTGATTGGAGAACCTATGTAGATCGGGAGCTAGGGCTAAATGCATTCATGTGCAGCCACATACAAAAATGGTGATGAAAGCAGCAAGAGATAGAAGAAAAAGGACAGTAAGAGGATGGGAAGAAGAAACATGAAGAAAAAAAGATTAAACTAAAGATTATGTTTTAAAATGAGGTTGTGATGAGTATATTATTTTTTGTCATTGTATGTTCAGCTGATTTATGGAAATCTTGTCCAATACAGAAGAACCCTTTAGAGATGGTATAGTTTCCACTTTAAGGTTTCCTAGTTCCCTAGCTATCACCACACAAGGGTTGTTTGTAATTTATACAGGAATCCACTGGCTTTTGTTTGGCCCTCTATAAAGGCAATGGACCCAGAGCTACACCCAAATAACTTCTTGGAAGGCTTTACACAAGTTGTTGGAGTGTTTCTGTGGGAATTTGTGCCTATTCATTCTGTAGAGCATTTATGAGGTCAGGCACTGATGTTGAACGAAAAGGCAATCTCCGTTCCAGTTCATCCCAAAGGTGTTCGATGGGGTTGAGGTCAAGGGCTCTGTGCGGGCCAATCAAGTTCTTTCACACCTAACTGATCAAACCATGTCTTTGGAGTCCTTGCTTTGTGCACTGGAGATAAGGGGCCTATCCCAAAAACAGCCCCATACCATTATCCATCCATCAAACTTCACAGTTGGTATAATGCAGTCAGACAGGTAACGTTCTGGCATTTGCTAATCCCAGACTCGCCCATCTTACTGCCAAACAAAAGCGCGATTCGTCACTCCACAGAACACATTTCCACAGTCCAGTGTAAGTGTGCTTCACACCAGTCCATCTGATGCTTGGCACTGGTCATGGTGATGTGAGGCTTGCATGCAGCTGCTTCGCCATGGAAACCCATTCCATTAAGCTCCTGTCGCAGTTTTTGTGCTTACATTAATACCAGTGGAAGTTTGGAACGCTTCAGCTATGGAATCAGCAGAGTGTTGGCAACTGTTATGCACCATGCACCTTAGCAGTCATTGACCCCGCTCTGTGATTTTACGTGGTCTTCCGTTTCGTGGCTGTTATTCCTAAACGGTTCCACTTTCTAATAATAGCACTTACAGTTGACTGATGAATATCCAGCAGGGATGATAATTCACAAACCATCTTATTGCAAAGGTGGCATCCTATCACAGTACCACGCTTGAAGTCACTGAGCTCTTCAGAACAACCCATTTTGTATCACAAATGTTTGCAAATGGAGACTGCATGGCTAGGTGCTTGATTTTATACACCTCTAGCAAAGGGTCTGATTGAAACCACTCAATTCAATATTTAACAGGTGTGGCTAAATACTTTTGTTCATACAGTGTGTGTGTGTGTGTATATATATATTATATATATATATATATATATATATATATATACACACACACACACACACACACGAGAAACTAAATCGAAAAGAAAAAGAATTGACTGCACTCACTACCTCAAATGTAAAAAACTTTAATTTGTACTAAAAGAAATATATTGCAGAAAACAAGTAAAAAATATTTATTACATATAATAAAATGCAATGTGCACATTATATCTCTGACAGTAACATTGATCGTATGAAATAAAGATGGCTCGTTGGGTATAAGTGAATTGTATCCATCAAAAACTTTCCCAAAATGATGTAGGTATATCAGTAGATTGCCTGGCTAATTTAGGAGTGCAATAAGTACTTTCAACATAAAATTATTTCCTCTGGTCTAATAGCTTTTAGTTGTAGCTGGCGTTCAGTTCTCAGTCTAGCTTTACGAATGTCCTGCTCTACAAATGCTTCAAAATGAAAGGTTGGAATATCCACCAAAGTTGAAAACCACAGACCGGTCCCAAAAGTATGGATAGCTCAAACTTACAACTTTGTATTGTTGGCCTTCGGGAGGTCCTGGAGAGGGGGAGGGGGTGTAGCTAATCACGTCATTTTGGTCCTGCCCCTGTGACAAAATTGTTTTTTTCACGGATGGCGGGGCGAAAATGACGATTATCGGAAAATCGCGTCATTGGGGCTCCCATCAGGCAGAATGTGGGAGAATTGCCTGATCTCCCGAGAGTCCTACCCGGAATTCGAGAGTGGGGAAGTCTGGATAGCTGCCTGGATACAGGTTGCAAGTAACTGATTAGAGCTTAGTTGTCTAATTTCAGTGCAGAATTGACACTTTCTTCAGAAAGGTAAAAAACTGGAAGCCGTTTCTGTATTTAAATGTGTGCCGTCCAATGATCAAGAGGCATTAACTATGCACTTATTTTTTTCTTTATATTGTAGTATGGTATATCATTTTGCCACATATTAGTATAGTGGGGGCTTAGTTGCTGCTTGAAGTTCTATGCTCTATTACAGATGACTTAATTTTTCCTTTTGAATATCATATCAGAATTCAAAATATACAAATATGTTCTATTTATTTATTGTTTGTTGTAACGCATAAAAATGTAGCTTCTTGCATATATTTCTTTATTCGCTGTGGTCCTAGATGTTATAAGTTGATTCGTGTCCATTTGTTCTACTTCCTTTCTGCTTCTGCAGTTCTTTGTGTTTTATATTATTTATTTCTAAATCTCTTGAATATGAAATCTTATTGTTCATGGTATTTATCTAGAGTCATGCAAATTCATCTAATTTGTGTATGGCTCTCTGCTCCCTGACAGTAAATATGTGTTCATGTCAATTGTTTTGAAACATGCTCATTCCAGTTCTACTTGACTAATCATTACCTTTTAGTTGAAGATTAAGAAACAATATTCCCATTTGACTTACCTTATAAAAAAAAATGCAAATTAAACAAAATTGTTATTAAGATTAAAATTCAATTATCTCTAGCCTTAATTAAATATTTCCATAATAGAGCCTTAACTATTCTTCAATTAATATACTTGTAATACCCTTGGAAATGACAAGAGCTTGATAAAAGGTGCCTGATATCCACCCTACTATTTGTTTTTTCTTTGGACCCCATGGTACAGGTTCTACAAAAACAGACATTGCTGAGGGGCATTTGGATAGGGAAAGTCTGTTAACACATTTTGAAGATTATGTTTTACTGTATAATTTTAATCCAAAGTCCCCTCGGGATCCCATGATGAAAGCAAATTAATAATTTAACTTCGTATCACCAGTCAAAATAAATTTTGACAACTAGACTGTATTATCTGTAAAGAGAGGTCATACTAGACAGTCATGGGTCTCCAACCTTCCACTGAATTGGGCTACTAAATCAATTCAATACTTGGGGATTCAACTGCCCAACAACAAGGCCAAACTCTATAAACTTAACATTGTCATAGAGTTTGACGGCAGATAACAACTGCTTGGCCCATCTAGTCTGCCCATTGTTTTATTAACCTATGGTAACCTCAAACCCTATTTGATCCTTTATAAGGATATTCTTATGTCTACCACAAGCATGTTTAAACTGCTCTACTGTATTAGCCTCTACCACCTCTGATGGTTTCTATGATGTTCCAACTAATAACAGTTTATTCCATACTATATTATTTTGGGTGAAAACACATTGATAATAATTTTGTGAAATTGCTACAACCTAAGGCTCTTAAGGGTATCAACTTTCCAAAATATAACTTACTATAGTCATGTGGCACACTTGATATCTTTGCGAGACTGGTTACAGAAAGTATCTATACTTGGTATTGGAAAAACATTTTATCACAAATGTAAGCCTTATGACTTTCCTTCATCTTTACAACCAAGAGATTCCAACACATATACTAGGCAATGAGATTTGGATCTGGACTCATTGCTGACCACTGCAGAACCGTCCAGCATCTTGTCTCAAACTATTTATGGATGGTTTTTGAAGTGTGTTTGGGGTCATTGTCCTGCTGAAAGACCCATGACCTTTGATGGGGACCCAGCTTACTGATACTGGGTTCTACATTACGCTCCAAAATGGCACAAGCCACCCAGTGTGAAATGCAGCACAGCAGTCCAAAACCTCTTCAGTTTGCTTTCTGTAACCATAAGAATGATGTTCTTTATCATAAAGCTCTAATTTGGTCTCATCTGTCCTACAGGGCATTCTCCCAGAAGAAATTGGGCTTGTTCAGGTGTGCTTTGGCAAACTCCAGTCCGCTTTCTTTTGTTTGTCTCTCTCAGCATTGGGGCCTCCTGGGACTGCAACCATATAACCCGCTTTCGCTGAGTTGGCAACAAACAGTGCCAGTTCAAGCTGTCATACCTTGTGTCTGAAGGTCATCTTGAATCTGGCAGTTGATTAAGGTACGTTCGCCAACAATCCTTTGATCAAGTTTTCTCTTGCAGTCACGTTCAGGGAGGTTGGCTACAGTCCCATGATAATTTTCTCTATTCAAGCTCGTTTAATGAGCGAGTTTTATAATGCAGACACCTGGTATTCAACACAGGTGAGTTTAGTGAAGGAGAATCACCTGACTGAAATTGAATTATTTCTTACCACTTCTAAAAGGTGCCAATAATTCCCATTTAAGGATTTGTGTGTGGAGTAAGATACAACTTGGTAAATGTTATGGCTTTTGTGTTTTATTCAACTGCAAACCAAATAAATATATATGTGGATACCAATATATATGTTTAATTTAAATGAATATCATTAGAAAAAACTAAGGTGGACAATATTATTTTCCACAACTGAACATATTGACACCTTTCTTTTATTTTGTGATATTTTTGTGCAACCATAACGGCATATCACAAACAAGAAATGTGAATAAAAGACACCAGCATAATGCAAGTAGAGAAGATGTAACAACACATGGGGTTAACATCGTTCATGAAGTAACAAGTACAGAGCTGTTCAGAATTATTTTGCTAAGCAAGCTTGTCCCTTGCTGATCAAACACGTGGCTTCATCAATGGATTTTAGGACATACCATAGGTCTGCTATGAACTGCCACTGACAAGGTCTTATGTAGGTATTCCAAAGCACTTTAAAGTAGCCATAACATTATCAAAAGCTTACTCCTGGTGTTCCGGCGTTAATGTTTAGTTGATGTAGGGGCAAATTGGTCATTTCAACATATCGGGAATTAATGAGCAGCCCATTTGTTGTATGTATGTTTGTTGTATGTAGAAATATTTGTAATCACCCACGAGACAATTTCATTTTCCAACCTTCCTAAATATCAGCCTCAGCATGCTACCTGTGCTCAATGGTGAGACTACAGTCAAAAAGACAAAGCTTTGTGTGTAACCCAATAATTTAGACCCTCAAAGTTTTTGAAGTCTGAGGCCACATATGCTCGGTGAGTTGAGGTGTTGAGCGGAGACAGAAGGAAAGTGTCAATTCTCAATATAACTTGTGGTTTCACCATACATTACCAGAGTGGCCTTGGAAAAGCAATGATTGCCGCGTGCCGGGTCAATAATGTTAATGGTTCAATAGTAGTACGTACAATGCGCAACATTGATTTGTTACTGTTTTAGGATACTTTAGACTAAGGTGCTAATGACATTCAAAAATGTGTGGGGACCTTGGCTCTTGAGATTATCTGAGTGTTTTCACTGTTTCAGTCATTTCAAACATTTTTTTATTACCATTTCTTATGGCTGGAGTCTGACGTGTTTATTTTTAGTCATTTTTTCAGACAAATGAACAAAAATAAAGTTAGCTTAAAATCATCTCAATAATCAAAGGCATTAATTGTGTTATCTAATTACTATATGCTGTAATATGGTTAACGCTTACTTGTTTATTCAGAACTACAAATACTGGATTATATGTAGATATAAGGGATGAAATTAGTAGTCAAATTGAAGATTATGCTTCTTCCCTCAAAATGCTTAATTTGGGAAAGTCTTTTCTCCACCTACGGCTAATGTATGTGATCACAGTCTCCTTCATGGTTGAAATCTTGCCACTTCACTCCAGTCGCTGTAGTGTCCTGAACTAGTGAAGTCTTTAGCAGCCACCTGAGCTTCTATGATAGACCCTGTCTGAATTCCAGTGATGGTGAAGGAGGTCTTCTCATAAGGTCCAACCTTTGGGGGGGTACAGAGGAATGTTGTAAGAGGAAGGTAGTTAAATTGTTTTATTTCTTTATTACTGAATCCAAATATATCTATTTAGCTAAAAAAATAAAAATAAAGCAGTGTTCTGCTGAACCACTTTAAGGGGTATATTTATTAAACTTTTTAAAAAGGAAAAGTGAAGGTAGTGCCCATAACAACTAGATTCTAGCTATCATTTTCTAGAAGGTACTAGATAAATTATAGCTAGAATCTGATTGGTTACTATTATTAATTCTACTTTGCTTTTTAGAAGGATTGATAAATCTACCACTAAAGGGGTAATTCAATTTTGCACAAGATTTTCTCCAGCACACCCTCTGTGCACCTCAGCACCAGCAATTAAATCTCCCCTCTCTTTTTGATTTTACATAATTTTTTTTCTCACCCTTTGAAACACAAAGTGTAGATATGACTAACGCCTATAAATGGAATCTAATTATATATGAGATATTGCATTCACTGCTGTGAACTATTAGGACATCATGAGTCACAGAGTACGTATGTGGCCATAAAAAAATATGACAATGCACACCAAGGAGTATATTTACTAAACTACGGGTTTGAAAAAGTGGAGATGTTGCCTATAGCAGCCAATCAGATTCTAGCTGTCATTTTGTAGAGTGCACTAAATAAATGACAGCTAGAATCTGATTGGTTGCCATAGACAACATCTCCACTTTTTCAAACCCGCAGTTTAGTAATTCTAGCCCAAAGTGCTTTTTATAAAAGAAAGAATATACAACGATTAGTTACATTAAAACCACTGCCATGAAATGAAAAACATTGATTATCTTGTTACAATGGCACCTGTCAAGGGGGAAGGGGTATACTAGGTAGAAAGTGAACAGTCTTTTCTTGACGTTAATGTGTTGGAAGAAAGAAAAATGGCCAAGCGGAAGGATCTCAGCGACTTTGACAATGGCCAAATTATGATGGCTAGACGACTGGGTCAGAGCAAGTTTTGTGGTGGTTTTCCTGGTTTGTAGTGGTTAGTACCTGCCAAAAGTGGTCCAAGTAAGGAAAACCGGTGAACTGGCGATAGGGTCATTAGCTTCCTAGGCTCATTGATGTCCGTGGGGAGAGAAGGCTAGCCTGTCTAGTCCAATACAACAGATGAGCTACCACAAATTGCTGACAAACTTAATGCTGGCTATGATAGAAAGATACAAACACAGAGAAAAATCCCCCAGCACATTGCTATAAACCAGTAAAGGAGCTATTTCTATTTGTACAAAAAAATTCAAATCTCACATTTGCAAATGTATGGTAAGCCATCCGCCCCGTCAAGGCGCTTCTGCTAATAAGGTGGTCCCAACTCTAAACAATGAGTCCCTTTTTTGTTTGGGCCATAGATATGTGTTTTTAAATTGAGAGCTAACTTACAAAGAGCTACCCCAAACTTCTGTGCTGGGGGATTTTTCTCTGTTTTGTTCCTTTCAGGATAACCCCACCCTTTCACACACCTGCTATGAACCTATAAATTTATTGAGCAACTTCCACTTCTGTTTTATATGATAAAACGGTGTCAGAACACACAGTGCATCACAGCAGCTTGCTGCACATGGGGTGGCGCAACTACCGACCAGTCAGAATGCACTTGCTGACACTGTCCACTGATAAAAGGGCTTACAATGGGCACATGAGCACCAGAACTGGTCAGTGGAGCAATGGAAGAAGGTGGCTTGGTCTGATGAATTTTCTCTTACATCATGTGGATGGCAGGATCAGGGTGCATCATTTACCTAGGGAAGAGAAGGTTCCAGATTGCACTGTGGGAAGAATGCAAGGCAGTGCGATTGCTCTGGGTAACGTTCTGTTAGGAAACCTTAGGTCCTGGCATTTACCTGGATATTTATTTTTACACTTACCATCTATCTCAACATTTTTGCACACCAAGTACACACCTTCATATCAACAATATTCATTGATGGCAGTAGCCTCTTTCAGCAGAATAATGGGCCATGCCTCACTGTAAAATTGTTCAGAAATGGTTTGAGAAACATAACAAAGAGTTCAAGTTGTTGACTTAGCCTCCAAATTCCCCAGATCTCAATCCGATTGAGCATGTGCTGGAAAAACAAGTCTGAGCCATGGAGGACCCACCTCACAACTTACAGGAGTTAAAGGATCCACTACTTATGTTTTGGTGCCAGATAGCACAGGGCACCTTCAGAGGTCTTGCGGAGTCCATTCCTCGACAGATCAGAGCTGTTTTGGCAGAACAAGTGGTACCTACACAATATTAGGCAGGTGGCCCAATGTTGTGGCTGATCAGTGTATGTATAAGTTCATGGTAAATGTTCGAATAATGGAAAGCATTGTAAGAAAGGAAAAAGCAGACAGCAACTCACCATTCTGTAGTGCTTAACACCAGTCTTTTTGTAGCGAATCAAGTATGTAAGTGGGAAAAACTCTGGATATGGCCAAGAAGGAGGCGGGTGCCATTGTAGTCGTAATATTTTGCTTCCACTATGTATGGGAGCCAGGCTGACATTCACAGGAGGGTCTGGTTGTACTGTTAAGATAAATATGCTATTTAATTTTTATTTTAGCTATGTATTATCATGAGTGAACCACAAAACATACAAAAATCTGTGTTAACATTGTTATATAGATCTCACTTTAGACTGCTAAGTTACATTTGTTTCTTATCTGTAGTCAGTATTACTACAATTCCATTTCACTTGCATGCTGAATATGATTGTAAGGCTGGGTAGCCACTGGCATTTGATTTGTGTTTTACATGGAGTTGTGTTACTGATGTTTGAGGTCATTTTAGATGAATCCACTGCATTGTGTCTAACTTCTGTTACATGTATTGTAGGGAGAAGCAGTATTCAGTAAATTGCAACACTCCTAAATGCTAATGACGTTGACAGTGAGAATAGGGGCGTTAGAAACCATGCTATTTTCAGAAGCACAGAAGCATTTCTGTGCATTGTACTACTGTTTAAAAAAAAAAAGTATTAGATTGATGCCAGTGGCTATGTTCTGTATACTGAATGTAATTCCTTAATTTTTTTTTAAGTAAGCTATGTCTTTGTTTATTGGACTACATTCGATTTCTATATAAAATTAATATTCTCAGGTACTAACCCTCTAAAGTGTTGCTTAATTTTGTGTTTGTGGTTTGAAACATGATTGCCAGAATTAGGTGCTTCTTAATGAATCCTGCCCTGTACTTGTACCCAGGGCCATCCATAAAGGACACTTATTGCAGGTCTCACAATCTCAGGGGGGGACCCGTAGCTATTATTGCAAGTTCTTACATTGTATAAAACTTTCATAAACAGGACTATGTTCTAACTCACTGGTTGTTTGTATCATCCTCCCCAAAATATAATAAATTGATTGTTCTAAAACTCTCACTATAAATACCAGTCATCATTGGCTTGAATCGGCCCGTAAAAAATATTTGCATACCCTAGGAAAAACCAGTTCTGTGATAACGCTTGGGCTCAGACTAACACACCTGGGTAGTGGGTCTTTGGGTAATTATTGTAAACTGACAAAAAAAAAAATAGCATTTTAACTTGTGGCTCTACTGGTCCCAGTAAGCCCTAGCAACCATAAACAGGTGTACCTCAAAGCTAAAAATATATAGAAAGAAGAGGGCGCTCTGTAGAAATGATAGGAACCCAAACAACAAATTGTCCATTTGATATATACTTATTGTCTGACTAAACTAGCTGTTTACAAAAGACAGTCTACTGAAATGTCACCCAAATTTTTATATATATATATATATATATATATAAAGTAATGGAGTGCTGGTGTGTCAGACAATCTTTAATAACTGGTATAGTATTGGCATGAAAAAAATATTATTGACGAATATAAAATAGCGTTAAGTATAATCACTGAATAAAAAAAACATAACAAAAATACAATATAGATACAAATTAAAAACAATGTATTAAAAATATGTATATTTTACCGCAATATGTATATATACCGCATAATGTAGCTGCCCAATAGCAATAATTGAATAGAGGTATAGAAGTCCTATAGGGAGACTGTCTAAACACCAGAAAGCTGATCAATACCATTGGAGAAGAAGTGGAATCCACTTAGAGTAATAATAGGTCACGATTGACTTTAATAATTGGATATTGGAAAAATGGACTGATAATAGTCCTATTTAATCCTTGTGCATGTTGTCCTTATGTACCCATCTCTAAAGATAAGTGAATATTTGAGAACTTATCATTCTATGAAACTTATCAGTACAGCATACTTAGCTGTCTAACGGCGGACAGGACATAAGGACCATAGATCATTTTGTGAATTTACCTTATTGGTACAACATTAAATAGACGTTGTATGGCAGATAAGACACAAGGATTAAATAGGACTATTATCAGTCGGTTTTAAAACTGTACTTTTAATATTATGTATGGTGTAAAAAGCACATACATTATTTCGGTTTTATGTTCCTTTATATTGTATTAATTGTAGGGATACCTGTGATAAAATCACACTTTCAATCTGAGCAACAGAGCCATTTAACAGTTTTGTAATGTTTTCATCTTGCTTTTCACACCATGTTTCCAGTTGTAATAGTCTGGGCTTTAAAAAAAAAAAAAAAGCTCAAATTCAGATCAAATTTTACAAATGGAAAATGTGAGAAAACAAGTAGCAAAAAATGCTGTATATTTTAAAAAAACAAAACAAAATATGCCATCTTTTTAATAGTGCAGACAAATATTTAAATCTCCTTTCCCTATGTAAAACTCACTGATGTTCTCCACATTGAAAGGATGCAGGTGTGTAATGGATCCCAATTGGTTGATGGCTGTGACATTAAGAAGATATGGTAATTCCGTAAACATCTGAATGTCTCTAATCAGGCAGCTGTTCGGATTAATGTTAAACTGAACGCACTCATGAGGAGGCTCCCGACCGATCAAACCCAACCTATAGAATAAAATAATTTCCTGTTAGAATTTCATTTTAATCAATCTAACTATCTACAGTAAAATGGTAATCACCCAACATTAGAAAACAAGATGTCAGTTTGCAGGACAAGACGTTTAACTCAACTCCAGGGAGTGGAGAGTGTCTCTCCTTGGAATGTATGTGGGCTACTGGGGGGCCTCAGAGGTTTGTTGTCATTCATTACATGGCCTCAGAGGATGTGTACATGTAATGGAGTGCCATAAATGGGATAATGTACCCCTCTGTAAATTCTCAGGATAAGTCACCAAGCAGTTCCTTGATCGTTTGATGATAATAGAAGTCCAAGATGACTCCTAACATCTGTATAACAAATTATTGCATTAATGTATATTATTACAGTATTTATTTTAAAATATACAAGTTTGTTTTTTTAATAGCAATATGCATACATTTATTGTTGTATTTATTTTTAAATATCTTATTTTTATTAAACACAGACCCAAACAGTGCCACATATGTAGCGCAGCATGGTAGCTTAGTGGTTATCACTTCTGCCTCACAGCATTGGGGGCATGAGTTCGATTCCCGACCATGGCCTTATCTGTGTGGAGTTTGTATGTTCTCCCTGTGTTTGCGTGGGTTTCCTCTGGGTGCTCCGGTTTCCTCCCACACTCCAAAAACATACTGTAGGGTCAATTTGATAGCAGCCAATTAACCTACGTGTGTGTGTATATGTTAGGGAATTTAGACTAATTCCATTGGGGCAGGGACTGATGTGAGTTCTCTGTACAGCGCTGCGGAATTAGTGGCGCTATATAAATGATGATGATTACATCTTAACTGTGTTCCAGTAGGTCCATTATATTGTTCTATACGAGTTGCTAGCATGCTGCCTAGGACACTGAGGTCTCGATGTCACTGCACACAGCTGTTCACGATAGTGGTAGCAACAACTAAAAAAGTACAGTAAATGTACCTACTGAGGCACTCGTTAGGATGTATAACCAGTGTGGTCTAATGGGAAACCGTAACAATTATGCCAACATTCCTCATTCGCCATTTCGCCCTTGAAGACCAAATTCAGGCAGTGAAATGTGCAAAATGTAAGTGTTTTAAATCTTACTGTAACCAGACCTCACAACAGAAAGAATTTACAGGTGTTGCCTCCCAACTCTATTCAAAGTATAATTCTGTATTATTCTGCAAAATACAAATTTACAAATACAGTGCAGAATGGCATTCCCTGAGAAGGTGATGCAAAAGCAGAACTTGAAGACTATCACCAGAATGTTGCAGTTTGGAGTTGGGGTTTTAGGGTCTAGGTTCTTAATACTTTTGTTAAGACTTGGACAAATAATATTAAGTTTGTTCCATGAATCCTTTTACTACATGGGTCCTGCAAAGGATCTACCCCTCTCTTCTATGACATACCCCACGGTATGATATTGCACAGGGTCAGGGTGGAGGGTGGTCAGCCACAGGAGAATCCCTACAGGATTTCCTAGTGTAGCTGGCGACACCTGGCACATACACAGTGGAGATATCCAGTAAGATGTGATACTGTAAGGCGGCCAGGTGTAATGACATTACTGCCACCTGTGTGTGGGCTCTAAAGATGCTGGCCGGGCAGGTGTATAAGCTCAGACTGTCCGCTATAGCTCTTCTTCTAGGATGCAGACAGTGTGAATATTCTTACCTATCCCCACTTACCTATTGGCCCTCTTCCTTCTCACTAAGGGTACATATTGGCAACCGTATGGCTGATGGGGACACTGTAGCATTATAGCAATTTAAATGGTTAAATCTGTAATGAAGGTGCCTATGTGGCATAATATAGGAGTATTCAGTGCAGATATGGATTAATATATAATTATTTGGTATATATATCGAGCAATTTACAGTACCAATGGATAATCATGCATTGTCAAATTACACAATGGAAACTGAAATAAATATAATCAAACTTTTTCCAGCTTTATTTACACATTTCACCATACAATGAATTCATTGAAAGAAAAAAAAAAAAGCAACAGTTCTGAAAATAAAAAACTAGAACAGGGTTAGAAATTGATTCATCCCATGATTTAATACTTTATTGTCACCTTTTAACTGTAATTACAGCCATTAGTCTGTTTAGATCTGTTTCTACCAGCTTTGTGCACCTAGATTGGGGAACATTTGCCCGAATTGTTCCCGTTCAAATTTTTGTGGTGAGCATCCATGGACTGCTTTCTTTAAGTCCATCCACAGATTTTCTATCAAATTTAGGTTAGGGCTCTGCCTTGGCCAGTAAAGGACATTCACCTTCCTGTTCTTAAGCCAGTGTACCGTCTTCTTTGCGGTGTGTTTAGGGCTGTTGTCATGATGTAAGGTAAACCACCTGTCCATCTTCAGCTGTCTAGCAGAGCACTGCAGATTTTCCTTAAGCTTAGCTGAGAAACTCAATGCAATATATAGATATAAACTTTAAATTTCTATGATCCCTAAGACTCCTTTTTGCTTTGAATGGCTGGCAAATGAAGCCTTTTTAAACTTCTCTTTATGGGTAAAACTGGTATGTGGGTGAAAAGGGCTGAATGTCACTAGCAGGTATTTCCATTATAGTAGATTTGTAAGGTTCAGGGCTGGAATGTCACAAATTACTTTTACCCAAACAGACCTGGTTACAGATTCACATTTGAAATGATTATAGCATAATTATTAAAAAAAATAAATAAATGCGCTGTTCCAAAGCTGTTTTCCAGCACCAGTACCTTGCGGTTTTTTCCAGCGGTCACCCACCATGTACCACAGTTTGAAGGCACCGCCGTAGTCAAGGGGAGTTCAAGGAACGGACTCTGAATGACTTCAAGGGGGAAGTATCTAGTGCTCTTTGGGTGTACTTGGCACCATACATCTTCCCTTTAATCCTGACCAATAGCCCAGTCCCTGCTGAAGAGAAACACCCCCACAACATAAGCTTACCACGATCATGGTTTACAGTAGATATGGTGTGTTTTAGGTTTGCGCCAAAACACAGCGCTTGGAGTTCAGTCCAAAAATTCTACCTTGGTCTCATCGGACCATAGAACCTTTTTCCACAAGGCATCAGAATATTCCATGTGTTTCTTTGAAAAAGTACCACACTCAGTCTTGTTTGTGCTTTGCTTCTTTCTCAACACCCTACTGTACAGGGAAACTTTGGTCAGACTCTGCATGTGACAACTATGCCACAAGCTATACACAATTTCAGCCATAAAGACTTGCAAGTCCTTCAAAGCTGTTATTGCCCTCTTGCCTGCTTTCCGGATCAATATCATCCTGGCACAGTCATCCAGTTTGGAGGGACGGCCTGATCTAGGCAAGATGTTGGTGGTGCCATACGCTTTTCACGTCTTAATAATGTTGTGAATGGTTCTCAGAGGGAGAGTAAAAGCTTTTGAAGTCCTTTTGTATCCTTCACCTAACTTGTGCTTTGCCACAATTTTATCCCAGAGCCCTTTTGAAAGCATCTTTCCAACCATGGTGAATTCTTTGCCTTACCATGCACTACTAGTAGTGGAATGCTCAAAGTACAGCCGGTTTTATTCTGAAGACATCAAATCCACTACAACTGATGTCAAGTGGTGGCCAATTAGCCTGTTATGTGATCTTGAAGGTCATTGGTTGTACCTGAGCAAGTTTATAATGGTTAGTCAAAGGGTACAATCACTTATCCAAACCAGGTATTTTAGTCATCAAATGATAATTATTAATAATTTTTGTAAATGTTATTTTCACTTTGATGTTGAGGGTTATAATGTGTAAATTCAGCTGGAAAAAGTTTGATTTCATTTATTTAAATTTCCACGATGTAATGTGACAAAAGGTAATGATTTTGACAAGTATTTCGAACATATATGGAGCAGCACAGGAGTGCTTGGCGCATATATGGAGTAATGCAGGAACCTGCCTGCCGCACATATACAATTAGTACTATTGTTATAAAGGGGTTTATATGGGACAAAACCATTTTAAATGCTTTATTTTGTAAAAAAAAAAAACAAAAACAAAAAACAACTTTATATTGTTCAATTTTTATGAACTTGTTTACTTGCTGTTATGTAACTACTGAACTTCCTGATAAAAAAAAATTATGTCAAAAACTTTTACCACCTTAGGCGATGCGAAACGTACAGAAAAACCCGATTTCTCTGTAAAATAATTTTAAAAAAAAACTGTGATTGTGATAACTGTAAATTTGCACCCCATTGTCCTCCGTAAGTGCAACTTAAATCATTTACTTAGGAAAACGGAGAGGGGGGGGGGGGGGTATTTTCATTGCTTTATAAACAAAGTTTCATTGGGTGATTTATTGTTTTATTTATCTGATGCACAATTTACTACGGTGATGTACAATGTAATACTTCTATTAAATGCTACACAACATTCTGTAAGTTGAGTGAATTTACATGTTTAAAAGAAATTGATTAGCGTAATAGCGCTCCTGGGCATGGATGTAACCCATTAGTCTAATGCGGGGGTGGGGGTGTATTGTCCCTTTGATGCAAGTGTCCTGTGAAACCAGGATTTTGGTTTGTGTGTTACCTCTTTGTTGGTAAGGATGCCCGATGGTATAGAAAACGTACCTTCAGTAGGAATAGTGATGACATTAGACTAGTTGACCATTGGCTTTATATCTGCTCTTTGATGGTCTGCGGCCCCAATATGACATTGGGAGCTTCCATCCTGCTCCCAATATCTATGCTCCCTCAAGAACCGCCCTCTTGGAGTTAGGACGGTCATGATCAAACGGCATTCACTAAATATATGAACACAAACATTCCTTTGCATCATCATAGATCTGTATCCAATCTGACGCGTATGGGGGGGGGGGGAGGGGGGCTAGTAGACTCTCAAGGGGAGGTGTCCAGAATATCCACAGACATAGTCTCTAGTATGTAATTAGTCAGAATGTAAGGTAACCGCACAACCTCAAAATAGCTTGTGTATTCCTATATAATACTACAGTGACCATAACATACCAACTGTCTGGGCCAGAATGTCTCGTAAACTGATATATGTTTAAATATACATGTTAACTTGTGTTTAGTTGCACAGAAAACACCCACTATCGTGGCTATAATCAGAGTCTTACCAATGATTCCAGAGTACAAACAATAAAAACAGTAAAAACACAAACATCATTATTCCAGAAAAGGAAAGTGAAGTCATAGTCTGGTTGTAAACATAAAATAGTAAAAAGTCCCAATTCGGCACAAAATATTTCTCCAAATGGGTGGATAATAACCCCAATACTGGCTGTGAGAAATGTCCCAATAAAGCTTTTAGTGTGGCCACTGCTTCAGATTGGTAGTTGCTGAAGTCTGTTCTAATCAGCAAAATGTAACATGCTATATATAGAGGCTACAATCTATTCCTAGTTTCTATTTAACTTTGCACTAACATCCTATAAATAATTGTAATTACTTATATTATAATTGTAGTAGAGTAGGGAAGATGCCTTTGGGCTTGGGCTGGCTGTGACAGGAGAATAAGCAACCTCTGACTATCCATCTGTTGTGAAACTACAATCCATGCATCATGCCGAAACTTGTAATTCAACAACTAGAGTATGTCAAAGCAGTATTATAAATATCATGTAGGCAGCTTGTGGTTCTCCCATTGCTATGGCATTGCAAGTCACAGCATTCCACAATAACTTGTGTCTTTTTTTTCATGGGATTTAGTTTATAATCAGTTTTTAAAAACACATGTTTGTACAAAGGTGGTGGGGAGAATGCATATTTTGTTCAAGGGGTTCTGTTCTTGAAATTTGTGTTAATTTCTAACTTACATTTTTAGGAAATGTAGACAGGTGTATTATAGTATAAAGACAACAAAAAACAAATTAGGCGCTAGCGGGTAAATCTTTTAAAGGTGCTCCACCAACAGCTGCTACATCACAGAGAATATACTGAATCAGCTTAGATAATCAGAGGGTAACAGACAAGAATACTGAGCGCTAGTTGGAGTAAAAAAAATTGTATGTCTTGATTTGTTAAAAGAAAAAAGAAAAAATCACAGCGACACATTCAAAACACTAGTATAGGCAAATACAATGCATAAAATAAGATCAATAAATAAAACATAAAACCTCCCAATAAATAATGAGCCGGCTCATATAAGTTCATTTATCATGTGAACCCGGGTAAGCTTTATATATTTGTTCCAAACGCTCATATGGCCAATCTTCCTGTAGATCCAAAACCAAATTGTGTTATGCAATCATATTTCATCATCTTCAAGTGATTCCACATAAAACTTTATATATTTATATACGGGGTTCACAGCTCCAGTGTGTTTAGCCTTTTAACTGCAATCCATTGCTGGATCCAAAATAAAATATATGCTCTTTAAGGAAGAGTCTCTGTTTAGGAATAAATGGTTCAAATCCGATACATCACTGTTAAGGAACACTTCCCAACATTATTAGGAAACAGCAGTCAGTTCATTTTAGGAAACTATAAGAAGCCAAAAGATTTTCCTTTTTAACTGTTCACAATTGTATCCAGTGTTGTACCTTACTTTCTAAATTACGTCCAATTTACACGGAATTAGGAAGAATCCATAAGACATGAAGTTCCTACATTAGATCTCTACGTAGAAAAAGGTATTTTGCACAAAAAGTTATTAAAAGAATCTCCCATTGGGCGCGCATTTAGACCTCTCTACTTGTGACTTTTAGAACACCGCAGAAACATTTTGAAACAGCTTAGGACACAATCTGTCCTGTCAAGTTAAGAACTGTAATATAGGTTCTATGAAGAGTATGAAAATTAGAGCCATCGAACAGGTTAAGATGGCAGAGAGGAGGGGTCCGTTTTAACCTCCTATGTAAACGGGAAGCATATTGGATTTTTCGACTGAAGACATTGATCCCTCAAGGTTTAAATGAGACAATAGAGCTCAACAATATATATGTTTACCTTGATGCTACTTCCCATGAATGTTTTGTCTGATAATTGGGTGGTCCAGTATACATATAATTTTTAGAATAAGTATTTTGGTGGATTGGATAGGTATAAAAACCTTATTGAAAGATATGTGGGAATTTTTTTAAGCCATAACACCATCGTGGACTTCATGTTTTATGGATTCTTCCTAATTCCGTGTAAATTGGATGCTCTTTAGAAAGAATTTATTCTCTAACATTGTTAAGGTCCCTGGATGTTGAATATCAAAAATCTCAATGACTTGTGTCTGAATAGAATTCAATGATTTGGATATAAAAGAATTCAGATCTTCTAATGCCTGTCTCATCAGTGTCCAAAAGAATGGGGGAGTATGGGAGATTCTTTTAATAACTTTTTGTGCAAAATCCCTTTTTCTACGTAGAGATCTAATGTAGCGACTTCATGTCTTATGGATTCTTCCTAATGCCGTGCAAATTGGACGGTCTTTAGAAAGTAAGGTACAACACTGAATACAATTGTGGACAGTTAATAAGGAAAATCTTTTGGCTTCTTATTGTTGCCTAAAATGGACTGACTCTGTTGTTTCCTAATATTAATGTTGGGAAGTGTTCCCTAACAGTGATGTATCAGATTTGAACCATTACTAAACAGAGACTGTTCCTTAAAGAGCACATATTTTGTATTGGAACCAGCAATGTATTGCGGTTAAAAGGCTAAACACTGGAGCTGTGAACACTGTATACAAATATATAAAGTTTTATGTGGATTCACTTGAAGATGATGAAATATGATTGTTCCAAACACTCATATGGCCAATATTCCTGTATATCCAAAACCAAATTGTGTTATGCAAAGATAAAGCTTACCCGGGTTCACATGATAAATGAACTTCTATGAGCCGGCTCATTTATTGGGAGGTTTTATGTTTATTATTTATATTTATTGATCTTACTTTATGCATTGTATTATTTGCCTATACTAGCATGTTGAATATGTGTCGCTATGTGATTTTTTTTATTTTATCTTAATTTAATAAATCAAAACATACAATTGTTTACTCCAACTAACGCTCATCAGTATTCAGGTGTATTATAGACCTCTTTTGTTATAAAGGAACAAACAGGGTGGCAAGTTGCCATTCTCAGGCGTTCCATTTATGACTCAGACACCCATAGCTCATAGGGTCTTCAAGTGCACCGCTTTTAAACACAGGTCTGGTAGTCTTAGTGGGCTGGCCAACATGGGAGCTGGTTATCCAGTTGATGCCCCCCACCCCATTATAATGATGTTCCCTGGATGGCTAGCTCTGGGATCATTGTTATAGGATTTATTATGAAGTGGGCTATTTCGTAAAATAAAAAAAAATAAAAAAAATTGGTTGGGACAAGACCAGCATTGTAAATAAAAATAAAATAATAATAATAAAAAAAAAAAAAGAACAGCTTCTATAAAATTCTGCAACTAGCTTCAACACTAGCCAGTGTAGGGCGATTATCACTATACCAGGAAAACTATCATCATTGTTAATATGTAAGGCGCCACAAGATTTTTATACAAAGAAAAGGGCCTTTATCATGAAACATAAGTTCTGTGTTATTCATTTTCATTCTCATTGCAGTTCTAATACAAGCTATAATTTAACCAGAAAAAAAAAAAAGTGTAATATTGTTTTACAGCAGCCCTGATGCAAGAACCCTCTCCAAGGAACAAGAATGGAAATGTGGGCGGAGAGATAAATAGCCATAACATGTGAATAATAATGCAATGAATATATCAATAATATAATTGTATTTCAAATGGGCCTGAACATATAGGAAAACAAAAACTTTTTTAAAAAGTTGCAAGTTTTGTTTTTTTATTTGGCAATAGTAGTTTGAAGCATAAAGTTTAAAGAGATACTAACTAAATAAAATGAACTAGAATAAAACAAGACAATGCGCTCATTATACAACTTTTCAGTTTTACTTTCACAAGAGTCGATTTTTCTTGGGTGCAGTTATATTGGGGCTTTATAAATAATTGTTCCTGGTACACTAAGACTTTCTCTTGCTTTTCAAGGAAAATAAAAATGTACTTACCTGTAGGTAGTAACAAAGGTGGTGTGTAAGTTAGTGTCAGGGAAGAGGTCCCAGCTACAATATATTTTCTCCGGGTAACTTGAGGCCCTGCACTTTACATCGAGCTTCTCTGGAGGCACTAAATACACATTTTGATTACCCTTAATGATGCAATATACACAAAAATAAGCTTCACCACGGACCTGCACCCAACACGCCCCCATTTTATACAAAACACGCCACTATCCACCCAACCATGTTCTTTCCCACCAAAGCCCCACCTACTTCCCCATAAGTTCTTACCTTATCATGGTACACAAATCGGGACAGTTATTTAAAGATTAAATATAAGGTGATATAATGCAATTTGTGGAACCAGACTCTATTCTTAGAAACAGATATGTGTATATATTTAAATTGACTGAAATTTTTTACCTCGCCAGTCCTCACCAAACTCCCTCCCCCCTTCCATATACAGATGGTCTAACAGTTTTTATATATGGTATTCAAAAATTGAGTCCAATATCAAATGAGCAACAAGGCCCTCCCTGGTAATGTAACTATGAAAGAGAACTCTATAAGCATTCATATTATATATGAGAGCAATATGGTATTAGTGCATCAGTATCTCTTGGCTTCCTCTTTTAGTTCACATTAACGGCTTGGTAGTAACTCACGTCCAAGTTGCAGTTCTGTCAGAGTTAAAGTCTCCTTGTTTTGAGGGTTATGACACGTGTAGTTACCACCCTGGTGTTTCTTTACTCCAACCAAAGTGAGTTGTGTTCCATTTGAATGGATCTTATAATCATGTTGGATCCTCTCTCCATTAAACCTCCATTCAACAAAAGGCAAAGTACTATCACAGTGCAGGAATATATCTGCTCCTAGTTGCTCATACTGATGGGTGATTGGAATAGACACTGTAAATAGTAGAGATAAATGCATTAGAGTCATTTTCTTGATCAAAAAGTAATTCTCTTTTCTCATATACATGTACAATTCAGTTTATTTTATTCACTGGAAAATGATTCCTAAATATCCATGTTATTGTACATGTCGGTTTATTTATAAAATTTAGTTGTAGGTTTGGATGTTCTTTCTTGTCAATAGGTGATAACTTCTACATTTGACAAAATATTAGCAAAGCAAATCAAATATAGGTAAAATAAATACTCTTTCTTCACCCCCGATAGATCCTACAGAGCTTATTGCAGTGAACAGTCTACTGTAACTCATGCCTAATCCTGCACACTCCACCCATCTTCTCCCAATCCCCAAATCCACCCTCTGTTAATTATTTCCAGTAACCAGTCTCTGCATTCACATCATTTCTCCCTGCAACCGGCCTACTCAACCCAATTCCTTCCCAACTTCTCCACTCCCATTGCCCTACTGTATGCCCAACTCTAATTTACCTCTTCAACCTGTCTCGCTCAACTGGCACATTTCTTTCCTCCTTTAAACACATGCTCATCTCACCAATCCTTAAATAAAAACAAAAAAAACACCCCCAAAAAAAACTTGTCCCAGTCTTTCACAAACTACCGCCCTAGTTCTCTCCTCTACTTTGCCTCCAAACTACTTGTGTATTTGTGCACAACTGCCTATCTCACTTTCTCTCTTCTCACGTCATTCTTGACTCTCTGAAAATAGACACCCCCATCCCCTGAATGTTCCACTGAGACTGCTGCAAGTAGATCATTGATCACTTTTGTGACTGCAAAGTCTAAGTCACTTCTCCATACTCATCCTTCTTGATTTCTATGCTGCTTTCTACACTGTTGATTATCCTCTTCTTTAGTAAACCCTTGACTAGCCATTGTAACTTTTCTTTCCTAATTAACTTCCTACCTATCGAATCTCTGGCACATCCCCCACTACACTCTATTGTGGTCCCTCAAGATCCTGCTTTTGGCCCTCTGCTTTTCTCACTGTACACCTCTTCTCTTGCAGAACTAATTTGCTTATTTGACATCCAGTACCACCTCTGTGCTGACAACACCCAAATCTATTTCTCCTCCCCCGACCTCTCCCCTTTTGTAATATTTTATGTAGCCAACTGAATTGTAGAAGCTAGAAATTACAATATTACAAATATTCTAGAAGCTATATAATATTTATTAAAGATCAAAAAGCCCTATTTTTCTATTTTAACAACTGCCCATATGAGAATATTTTACAACGCACCGACTGGTGCAACAAAATTCATTAGTTATCCAAGTGTTCATATAAGCAGGCAATATATTTTCATCTCAATTGGTACAGATTTTTTTTTATAGTAGTTTATAAAATTCTTGATATAACAAGGGTAGAAAAACAGAATGGTAAAAGGGATGGGGAAGTAGGGGTGCATCACACTTAGGAATACCTCATCCTTGATTAAAATTTAACGTCTAACATAAGAGGAAATTCCCATCCGTTAAACAATAGAGATATGAAACATAGGAGGAGCTAGAAGGGAGGGAAACAGGGGATTGCTGGTGTCGGGAAGAACCAAGAAGGGGGAAGGAAGAGAGAAGAGTTTGAATTCCTAAGCTACATCTATAGGAATTGACTCATGAAGATCCCTCTTCTCAAACTCTGTGTTAAGTCCATGCACTCCATAAAAATAAAAGTTGGATGAGCCAGTCATGAATTGGGCTTGTAATGATTTTGATTTTATATATGTCAAACATTATTGATAAGAGCAGGCATTGTGGGATGGGGGAGGGGTCAGGTTTATTCCAATTTAAGGCTATCGGATATCTAGCTCCTGTAAGTATGTGCCCTGCGAGCTTAAAAAATCTGCTTTGGAACCTCCGGGTGAGAAGATAGGAGAGGTTTGCAGGGAGCCGATTCTGGGTGATCTGATTTATTAAAGCTCCACCATATGTAAGAGTGCCCTGAGCGTCACGTTTCTGCCACAAAACATCCATGGAAGCTGGGTACATGACCAAGTCTGGTGGGCACCAAGTACTATCTGATCAGGAGTTTATGAGTATACTTTTATTTGCATGCAGATTGACGATTTGGCAACATCTTCTCTGTGAGGCCACTCCTCTGGATCAAGAATCTTATCCATGTCCTTTTCCCGATGAACCTTGCGAGACTCCTATGTTAGCAATTTATGTTGGAGAAGTGGGGAATAAAAGGTGGAGATAAGGCCTCTGGAAGAGAATCTACGCAAGCAAAATGTATTTAGGGGAGAGGGTTGGTATAGGAAATGAGGTTTATCTTGCTGTCATACAAATGGCAGGTATACAAATATTGGTGGAAAGAGTCAGTAGGGAGAATTAGGAGATCACGAAGCCCAGAAAACTGGGAAGACACTCCAAGGCATTATATTTAGGAGAAACTTAACATTATGTTTGGTCCAATTCTTGAACATTCTGGGATCGAGACCTGGAGGGAACAGGTTATACCACAAAGTGCCCATTGTCTCTGCATTATAAAGTTTATATGTGCGGATGTAATACCTCCACATTGAAAGATTTATTTTTTGCAAGGCATTCATACCAAAAAAAAAAAATTCTCTCCATGGGTCACGATCAATAGTCTGTTTCCAGCGTGCAAGCAAAATACCTTTTCTCTTGTCATTAATGGCATGTTATTTAAGTGTGAATAAAAACGGAGTTTTAAACTGGACTTTGGCCCACTCTCCTATTTCACGAGTCTGCAAGAACACAGCTACTACATTTCCTGTGCCTTATTTCTCTCTATTCAACACTTTCACCTACTCCCTCACATGGCTACTGATACCATTACTCTATACTATATGCCCAAACCTGTCCCCTCTATCCTCTGTCGCTCCCCCTCCACCACATATCATTGTCCCCCCAGAACATCTAATCCCGCCAATCTTATTCCCATCCTTCCTCTCACACCTTTCTTTGTACTATGCACTCTGGAATGCAAGATCTGTTTGCAATAAGCTCTCTCCCATTCAGCACCTCTTCCTCTCCCATTCTTTTGATCTCCTGGCCCCAACAGAAACATGGATCTTTCCCTCAGATACCGCTTCATCTGCTGCACTCTCCCACAGGGGTCTCTCCTCCCACATTCCCCATCCTGGGGAATGCTAAAGAGGTGGTGTAGGTGTCCTACAGTCACCTGGCTACACCTTCAGTGTTATCCCCCCTGAACCCTTCCTCTGCTCCTTTGAAGTTTGCTCCATCAGTGTCTTCTATCCTCTCCACCTTTGTGTTGCTGTCATCTATCATACCCTGGTCCTTACTCACAATTTCTTGATAAGTTCGCCGCCTGTTTTCCTCTTTTTTGATCTAATTACAATCAGTGATTTTGACATCCCTATCGACTCTTACTACAGCTGCCTCTAAACTGCTAACTCTCACTTCTTCCTTTGGCCTCTCCCAATGGACAACTTCTGTCACTCACCATGATGGTCACTCCATGGACCTAGTGTTCTCCCATCTCTGCGACATCCCCACCGTCTCCAATTTTGTCTTCCACTCAGTCCACAATCTCCTTTTCTTTACCCTTCCCCCCCTCCAAAGTCGCTCACATGTCCCACCAACAGCCCTGCCACCATCTTAGCATCCTCACTCTTATTTCTTCCCTATCTTGCCCCAATGCTGCTGTCACTCTTTACAACTCCTCACTCTGTTGCCCTTGACAGTGCAGCCCAAGCCACCCCACTCTCTGCTAATCTAAACCCCAACCTTGGCACTCCCCTCTTACTCGTCTCCTCCAAAAGTGTTCCTGCTCCTCTGAACGCCAATGGAGGAAATCCTGCTCCATTGCGAACTTCATCCACTCCTACTATTCTGCCCTCTTTCTTGCCAAAAAAACCTATTTGACAACTCATCTCCTCCCTGTCCAATAAATCCCATTGCCACTTTTCTACCAATAATTCGTTACTTTGTCTTCCCCTTGTCCATCACTGCTCTCGACTGCCACCTACTTCAAAAACTAGATTGACTATCCACAATCTTATCTGTTCTCACCAGACTCGCCTTCCCCCACCTGTCCTCTCTAATCGCTCACTCTGCCACCCTTGGCTCCTACACTCATGTAACTGTGTCCGGGATACTCACTTTTCTCGTTCTTCCTCTCCCAATGCCTGTTTGCACTGTGCTCACCTCTCTCTCCACGGATATCTTCCCCTCGGCCTTCAAGCATGTTTTCTTCCCCCCTATTCTCAAGAAACCCTCCCTTGACCCATCCTCTCTCTCCAACTATTGTCCAGTATCTCCGCTTCCCTTTTCTGCTAAAATTCTCTAACTACTTGTCTTCAACCGTCTGATCCACTTTCTCTCTTCTTCACCCTCTTTAGTCTGGCTTCCATCCCCTTCACTCAACTGAAACAAATAATTTACTCAGCTAATTTCAAAGGTCATTTTTCCCTTCTTGTACTCCTCGACCTTCCTGCTGCTTTTGACAGTTGCTCATTCTCTTCTTCTCACCCCCATTCACTGCCTAGGTGTTTGTTAAACAGCTGTCTCCTATTTGCCTCCTACCCCTCTGGCTGCTCTTTCAGCGTCTCTGCTTCCGACTCTTCCTTTTGAAATCCCCCAAGGCTCTGTCCTTGGCCCTCTGCTCTTCTCTCTCTACACCATCTCTCACTGAACTTATTAAATCAGCCTGCCTCCAATACCACCTCTATGCTGTCGACACGCAAATCTCCCTTTCCTCCCATGACCTCTCTCCCGCCTTCCTAACCCAAGTATCTAGCTATCTCAGCTATAACTACCTGGATGTCACTTCCTCAAACTCAACATTTCAAAATCTGTCCTCCTGCCAATGTTTGCTGTCCCTCCCAATATCTCCCTCTTGGTTAACAACAGAACTTTTTCCTGTCACGCAAGCCTACCTTGGAGTCACCCTTGACTGTCCCCTCAGATCCAGTCTTTCACCAAATTCTGCCACTTCCTCCTCCGTAACATTATGAAACTCCTCTGGAAGCAACCAAAATCCTGGTCCATTCTCACTTATTTCAGATCTCAACTTTTGCAACCTCCTTCTCGCTGGCCTTCCTGACTCAATTTTCAGACCTTCATTCCATACAGAATGCTGCGGCTAAACTCATCTTTATCTCCAGTCACATCTCTTCCGCTACTTCTCTGTGTAGTTCCCTTCATTGGCCTCCTATCATTTTCATAATTCAGTTCAAACTCCTTACCTTTACCCTTACATATCTGACGTCGTCTTGAGGTACATATATGGCTGACCACTACACCTCGGACCTCTGCCTCAATTCACCTCCTCCCATGCTCACCTCCAAGACTTCTGCCATGCTGCCCCCATTCTTCTGGAACCCGCTACCTCGCCCCACTTGACTCTCCCCAAACTTTCAGTCCTTTATCCGCTCACTCAAAACTCACCTTTTCAAGCTCGCCTATCCTACCACCTCTTGACCATCTTATGCTTTACCTCCTCTTCCTTCCCCTCCCATCTCCATTTTCTCCCATTTCGTTCTGCTGTCTCAACACCCGTCCCTCTAGAATGTAAGCTCTCGGACAGGGTTCTCTTTACCCATTGTCCCAGGTTTGTCCACTGTGACTACCTCGTATGTCCTGTCATGCATTTTGCTGCACTCTGTGCAAGTTGCCATAGCATTACTCACACTCATCTGTGCTATTTATATGCATTATCTCATCTATTTGTTACTTGCTTCTGTATCCAGCACTACAGAAGCTGTGGTGCCATACAAATAAATGTGTAAATACCCAGGTCAATGTATAGTTATTTCAACTGATATATGTTTCTACAATCCTATTTCTTTCTGTGCTTGCTACCATCTCTAGTGTGTACACCTCTAATACAATTAGGAAGCTCAAATCTGAAGAATATTACATTGACTGTCACTCTATAGATAATGATGGCTTATGTGAAAAAAAATGTTCCCCAAAAAATGGACTGACCATGTTGGCAGTTTAGAGAATATCCCTAAATACACCTTTCCAGACTTTAATGATATGTCAGTTTCTAGCAGTGGTGAAAAACTATGTATCTGAAATGCTGATTTTTCTTGTCAGCGATTACTTGCAGCAGTTTAATTGATCACTAGGGTGAGACAGTACTACTTGTAAAGTGATAGTAGTCTTAAGAAAATTTACCCTTAGTCCATTATGAAGATTTATATAGTGCCAGCATACTCCACATCGCTTAATAATTGGAAATACAGTAATAACACAGGTTATTACTAGACAGACAAAGAGGGTCCTGCTTGTGAGTTTATAATCTAAAAAAAAGAGAAATTTGATATGTTAAATACCACAGACTGCATATTGGTCCAACCAGACTGCAATGCAGATAGCGATGTTGGTGTAGAGGTGAATAGGTTGTGAGTTACATTATTCTCTTTCTGTACTCTGAGTGAGCAGTTAATAGGTAGATATATCAGATAGTGGGTAGTTCAGAAATTTGATCAGCCCACTTGAAGAGCTGTGTTTTCATGGAAAGTTTTCAGGTTTGGAGGCTAGGTTAAAGTTTCTATATATAAAGGAGGGAATTCCACAGATTGTGTCAAACTGGGAAAAAATTGGGACCAAGAGCAATGAGGGAGAATGAGAAGCGTATAGCAGAGAGATCGAGTTTTGGGAAATTTTGAGACAAGGAAAGATATTTATGTTGGTGACATTTTGTTAATGGCTTTCTTGTTAGTAGAAGTTTATTGGAGTCTGTAAAATATGAGTAAAAGTGGAGCAGCATTAAATTGTTGCCAAGGTAAAAGTAGTCTAGTTTCTGCATTCAAAGTGGATTGTAGGGTCTGGTTAGGATAAGATAGCAAAGTGAATATTGCAGTATTTTGTATGAGATCTGTACAGATTCTGAAGAGGTTTCTAAGATGCACATAGAAAGTATGAAGATTCAACACTAGCTCCAGATGACAGCTGTCCGAAAACAATTCTCAATGACCGCTACAAACATATCTAAATTCCTGCCATCAGCACTCCGCTAACAGCAATCTAGCTAGTCTCCTCATTTGGCCTATTGCACAGCTTCCCCTACTCTGCAATCAGCCTTTCAGTGAAAAGGTCACATAACATTTATTTCACCTGTTTGTAGCCTTTGTAAAGTCTCAGTTCAACCAAATGTTTGCAGAAGCAAAGTTTTGTTTTGCATTTTATGGTTTTTGTACTTTAAAGATTACTTTGTTTGACTGTACATCACCATTACCTTCTCCTGTCCATCGACCTCATCCCTCACTATTCTACCATCTCCAGTCCCTGGACTTTGGATTCATCCATTGATATTCTACAATCCTGACTTCAGCTTGTACCCCACTACCAATCTTCTCTAAGCGACTTGACCAGGCATGTTGTGTCGGATTTCTACCCCAGCCAAATGGTTCTCTCTTAGGAGCTACCAGAACTGTGACAGAAAGATTGAATTGGATCAAGAATGGTGATGAACAGCAGAAATCAACAGTAGGTAAAAATGAATCTAATTATTAGAAGGTATACACAATGGGAACCAGAAGGATAGAAGGGTAAGTAGGCTATCAGACCTCCAGAAATTGAATTGGAAGCATGCCCTGAACAGGCCATGCTTCTGAAATGCACATCCCTGAATGTATGTACCAAGGAATATGATGGTTAGAGAAATAAATCCACCTTCAGAATAATGTTCCACTTGTTCCAACTCCATTCCCTGTCACAATCTCTGCATGCCACACTTTACAAATCAATACAGTGACTATGTATTGTTTGGATCACTGCATAATACTTAGTCCCACTGTCTGTCAGAAAAGGTGGTATGCTCTACTCCTGGATTACCATTCATCTTCAACTGCATCTAGAGGAAGAAGCACCACTCCTCCTTACAAACTATTTGTGTGGGTCTACTGGGGGGGCTCAGAAAATACTTTTCCAGCAACCTCATGGGTCATTACAGGAGGAATTGCTATATGGTAGAGAGAGTAGTCCCATCTTTCTCCACTATTGCACATTGTAAATAACTACCCTATTTTGAAACTGGTTCTAACAATTGTTTGAACCTCAGATGAAAGATCAGATAGGGAAAGCATTTTCATACATGAACACTGGGTCCACTATAGAAATACACATAAGACTAATGTACGAATATGTCCACTTCTAGGCAGCACCTAGTTATATTGGAGAATTTCTCAGCAGCAAACTGATCCCCAAACCTGCGCCTCATGTTTTTAAACCGCTCGATTTCTGGCTCATTCTCCCCTCCTTTGTGACCTCCCTGAAAGTGTAATGCTAATCTGTTTTAGAACAGATTTATCACTCTCTTGTCAAAGAAAAATTTTAGCAATGGCTCCCAATATATACCATAACTTATATCCCTGCTATTTTCTGGATGGGACATTATTACTATCATCATCATTTATATAGCATCGGCATATTCTATAACACTTTATAATGGTTTATAATTGGGAACAAACGCAAAGCAAAAAAAAAAGTTTTTTTTTTTTTTTAACATGCAAAGAAGCTAGAGGGCCCTGCTTGAAAGCTTACAATCTATAGGACAATAAGAGCTTGATATATGATGTTAAGTGGCAAATATTGCATACTGGTCCATTCAAAGCACTTTGTGGGCTATGTGATCCAATCACGATGCAAAGCTGTTTAGGGGGTGTCAGGGGGTTGTTTGAGTATAGGAACAGAATACATGTAAGGTTTGTGTACTGTGTAGAAGATGATATTTAATTCCACTAGACATGATATAATATCCAACATATACACAATATGAAACATTTGCTTATATTTATCCCTACATCACTCCTAGTTTCCTTTAAAGGAATACATATACAATTGACACTATGCTACCTTCAGAGGTTACCAATTTAAAAAGGAGTCTGTTTATTATGGGATGTAATCATTTGATCAGTTATGTTTCCCATAAGGAATATATGGTGAACTTGGGAGTCTTGAAACAAAAATTTGGGGTTTTTTTCTACAAAACTTCAGCCGTCAAACAATGCTTACAGTTCTCCATCTGATAACAGGAGACTTAATAGAACAGCAGCATGAAAAGAGACAATAAACAAATCATTTTGGATTTAAATATGCATTGTATAACATGTAACCCTTGGTGGACTGTTCAGCAACAGGACAAGTGAAAAAAAATATTTGGGGAAACGTTGATACTATTTTCATAATTGTCCTGATCTAATTATGAGGCGCTCCACAAACCCTTAATGGAATTCTAGAAATGGAAAAATGGTAAAGAGGATGATGGCTGGGTAGCACTACTAATATCACCATCCCACTAGGTACCAGCAGGAAGCACATGAGAATTACCCTTCCAAGTCTACACTCTTGGTCTGTCCCTTAATCTCTTAGCCCTCATCTTGTACTGGAAGACAAAATAAATGTTAAAAAAAAAGTCAAACCTAATTTTCTAGTGATATTTTATCATACTACACATATGTATATAATATATACTGTATTAGACAAAATGACAGCAAAATGAAAGACAACTGGCTAGTGTTACCAATAAATATCACTAGATCTGGTCTATCCCTTTCCTTTTTGCTTATTGATCCTATGTGGTCTAAGTGATCAGTAACAGTAATACTCATGCCAAAAGCAGCTGCATAAAGTGTGTCACAGTTGTACACAAAAATGGAAAATTGCATTTATTAAAATGCGAGACCATGGTATGAATTCCTACAATAGGTTGTTTTTCTTATTTTGTAGATAATTTAATAAACCTGTAGCATTTGTAAAAATTATCTTGAGCCTCCAGATAAATGAAATGTAATCACTTTCACTGGTCCTTTAATATAAAAAAAAAAAAAAATGGAGTGCACAGCTTTCAGTAGAATAGTACAATCTGGTGACAGATGGCACTATACCAGTGTTGGCTAACCTGTGACACTCCAGGTGTTGTGAAACTACAAGTCCCAGCATACCCTTCTGCCAATAAGCTGCTGTATATTATCAAACCATGCTGGGACTTGTAGTTTCACAACACCTGGAGTGTCACAGGCTAGCCAACACTGCACTATACCAACCCAATCACCCTCTAGTTACACTTGAAGTTCAGGGAGTCTAGAGGCGTACCAAGCGATTGAGATGTATTGTGACTTACGTGTACTCTATATGCACAGTACAATTAAGCACAAGTGACCTTTTCATTTCCATCTTTATTTTGAAAATAATTTCCATGAATCTCACTGTTCTGAACATTTATTTCCTGGTGCTATTATGTATTCAACATTATTGTATTATATAATACTATCATGTATCATGCTTCTGCGAACAAGGAAAAATAGGAATGATTAAAATCTAACATCGCAAAGCTTTGCTGACCTCTTTTGATGTAAAAAAACAAACATGTCAACAGTAAAACAGCCAACATGACTGTTTAAAGCTTCCTTGTGATAAAACGAAAAAAAAAAAAAAAAAAAAGGGATCATTGCTGTCAAATTCTGTATATCTTACAATTTCTCATACATAATGTTAGTGTTTGCCATATCCCAATTTTCTGAATCTTGCATGTGGAAACATAATTTTAACAGTCTGTACGTCACCTTTAGTCTCCATCAACTCTGAAGGAGGAGGCAGAACCAGCAGGGTTGCAAGGGTGATGGTCCAGATCATTCTCCAACTTACAGAAAACAGCAAAGATATCTAGGACAACATTAGTTTAAACAAATATCTTAGTTCATATAGAACATACAATCTGTCTAAAAACATTGTGCCAATATCCTAAACATGAACATTTTTAGTGAAACAGTCTACCTTTCTGAAACAGACCATACAGAAAATCGCATGTGGTTTTACCTTTCAATGTGCTCCTTTCGGGAGGCTATAAAGTGTGGATTGAGACTTTCATAAAGCTGAAAAAGTATATAAGTTTGTAATTACATATAATGTTATTTCCTGTGTGGGAATTAGGTTCAATATTTCACTTCCTGTTATTAGTCAGGAAATAGGCTGAAAGAGACAACTAAAAAGACGACTAAAATAGGGAACAAACTATGTTGATGCTGAGAACTGCATTACAAAAACAAAATTAAAGTGCTATATGAAAACTTAAGTTTGAATGCATTGGAAAACCCATGGTACTTTCCATACATTGAGGGAACATTACAGCGTTTACAGTACTTCTGGATGAACTATGTGAAAAGGTGCCATCAGTGAATAATTGTAGCCTCTACTGTAAGTGGCCAAGTACTGTAATTAAAAAAAAAAAAAATATGACAAAAATGACACATTAAGCATACTGAAGCATATTTTGAACATGCAGAAGCAATTGAAAGTTATATTAATTTGTATTCTAGTTGTTTTTAGCTATTGTAAGATTAAGACCCCAAGGGGCTGTAGAAACAATACTGGTCTACAGCCCACCTTCTAATCCTTCGATGGCATTCCTCGACACGTTTTCATTGCACCACTCTATTTAAAGTATTTAGCATTCTTCATAGACCATCATGGTAAACTAAAAATGCCTGAATGAGGTGATGAATAAGGAACAATCCTGAGCCTAGTTGGTCAAGTATACTTGCCAGTACCCTTTACGCAAGTTTAAGGTAAACACATTACTCCCCACCAGCTGGTCTAGTCATCCAAGCAGGGCATGGGATAAGCATTTATAACTATGACCTCATTCAGCCCCCATAAGTCTACTCAAAACCTAGTGATGTGGCCTTTTTTGGGAACAAGAGAAATATAGACATGGTCGGTTTTCACACCATCTGATGTAGGTTTTCCAGACGCGGTGGTAAATACATGCCGAAACTGGTTTCATAGCCCAAAGGAGGGTGTTCACTACTCGGAGAGAACCGTCTGCACCCCTCACAGGCTGGCCTCAACAGCTATGCCGTTAAATTGAGCAGAAGCAACTCCCCTCCCCTCCACGCAGCTGCATGAGTGGACATCTGCTACTGTTCAGAGATCATTGGGCATCGTCCTCAGAAGACCGTTGCATTCAGGGGATCATGACGACAGGATACATGATAGATCTATTAAGTGTGGTCTTCCAAAAACTTCCCAATTACGATATGTTGCTTCTTATCTAAAAATATTTAAATAGTATAGAATAAGGAGAAAAGCTCAGTTACTGATGGGGAAACCTTGTTCATGCAGAAATCTCATAACATACAATAAAGTAGCAGTGATTGATCTAGAATCACATCCATTGCATTCTATTTTACTTTTTTATTTTGCTCTACTGATTCACATTCAGACACTGTATATTGCATATAAATAGATATGAAAAAAGTTACATAAAACCGTACTGAGCATAGTGACATTTCATTAACCAATCACAAGTGCTCCTACTGTATTGTGCATGCCAAAGAGTCGTATACAAAATATTTAAAAGAATTATAATCGCTGCACCCACTGTGTGCCAAATGCAGTTTTAGGTCATTTCTTTCATATCTTTATTCTTATGCAATATACACAGTGACTGATCTAGAATCCCCTCCAATGCATTCTATTTTACTTTAATTTTATTTAAAGTATTTCACACTATTTAATCCCTGTACAATTACTGCTACTTTATTGCATGTTAGGAGCTTGCTTCTTCTATATTGGTACATAATATGACCATGTACATAATGCTTCCCTACTCAAGGGTAAAATTAAGTGCATGGTAGAGAATTTGAAAGATAGAAGACAAAGGGAAGGTCTAAATGGAGGATAGCCAGACTGGAACTCATTAGTGGTGCTTCAAAGTAATCCCGTATTGGGCCCAGTCTCTTAATTCTTTTTACTGATGACCATGTAGATGGACTAGAAAGTAAGGAGTATTTTCAGATGCTACCAAGTTACTTAGCAGGATAATAACTTGGGCCCAAAATATATAAACAAAATGTCCAATCGCATTTAACAGATAAATATAGGGTTATTCACCTAGACTGTGGTAACAATGTTACGACATACTTTAAATTGAATATAATGGGGGGAAATGGAGATAGCAAAGGGACTTCAAAAACATGTTGCTGAGCAGTTCAGTCATTTGGCCACCCCAGACTACCAAAGCTTCTTCCACCCATGGTTCCTTCTTATATAATGCATTTATAAGTACATCATACACAGTCACGATGACCAAAGTAATGTATATCAGATTTAAAATAAAATAATTAACCCTGGAATTAGAACATGAAATTAAAATATTTGGTATTTGACTTATTCTAAAGGAAGATGAAAGTGTCATTATATAATGTATATGTATGATATTGTATGTAATATTTGCAAGCTGCAGTATGCTCCTGGTACCTAAAAGCTTTTTTTCTCAAAATGCTTGCAAAAACTTTATCCAAACTTCTAGTAGATACCCTCTTTATTAGCATTAAAGATACTCCAAGGAATATTTACACTGAAAACCATGACTGTTAAAAGATTACAAAAATATTTTATTGATATGCAACAATACAAAAATGGAATCTGTGTACAAAATTGTTTACATACAACTGTTCTAGTGTTTTCAGCAAATAAATTAAAGAGCTAAAAGCTTAACACACAAAAGGAAAAAACATTAACAAAAAGTAACAGAAGCAGACAGAAGTAAAATGAACACCATAGATAGAACTATCTTTAAAAGGTCAGAAACAGAAAAGATTTTTTAGAAGAGTACACAAAAAAAATATATATATTTTCTATTCAGCAGATACAATTCTCTAACATTTATGATTCTGAGAAGTCAAGGTACTTCTCTTCATAAGTATTACATGTATATGGGTGTATAAGAAGGCAACATTGAGCAAGTGGGAAGAAGACAACCTATGTAAATTTTGCACATATGAATGCTGGATTTGTGCATTGATCAACTGCATACATGCGAGTGCAATACCTGCCAACAGTCCCAATTTTAGACAAAAAAATTTTGTTTATTGGGAAAAATGGTGTTTAACCTTACTAGAAAGGGATATGCCCAGAGTTTACAGTCAGAAGGTTTAGAGGTATGGTTGGTGAAAGCAGGGTGCACAAAGTAAATAAAAGTCATGCAGTTTAATATGCCGTTTGTGTATTGTATCTAAAGGGCATTCAATTGTTGATCAATTAACACCTAGCTTGTCGAAATCAGATTTAAAATTTGACAGTTCTGATTTAAATCCAGCTTTCCCAATTGTTTTCCTGAACACTATGTATATAAACTAGTCAAATATATCAGATTTATTTAAACTAGTAAGATGGGACATGCTGCAGAAATTAGCAGGCAGTTTCAATTTGCTTAGCTATGAAAGCAACTACCACCACCACATAGCAGTATAGGCTTAAAGTATAACTTGGGCACTTTTTTTTTTTTTTTTTTGAACATTTTGGTTAATGCCTTCTCCACTGAATGGAAGTTTATTTTTGGAAATTACCCTTAAAACTATAAAAAAAAGGTCACTTATTGATCACTGTGCAGCAAGAAAAACAACTCACTCACAAATGGGAATCCAGGACCTAACAGCCCCAAACATTTGAGAAGCTCACATGAATTTTATCTGAAAGTTCAAAACTGGGCTCCAAATTATGGCATACAATCCACAGATGCACACTAATTGTTGACAGAACACAATGCACACTTTTTTGCACTAGGGCAAAATCTCATGCACAAGTTGGTTCACAATTTGCTTAATTATGCTTGATCTATGGGCAATGGCCACAGTCCTATGTGATGTGTTTGCATCTCATTAGCATTTAATGAAACTCTGAATAAGACAAACTTTCAGAATAATGAAACTACATTTTTAGAAGCCACATGCATTTAGCAGAGCACCCCTTTACAAAGCAACAACTTATGAGCTAAGGCAACTATGTTAACACTGATTTGGTCACCTGTAGCCACTGTTCAATTGAAGTAATGGATGAAAGGTTTTACTTTGGCTGAGAATACAATAGGACTACATTTGGTAACAAACCTGCATCAAACTTACATCTGTGAGAACTTCTTAAGATCACCTGTTTTACTAGTGAACTCTACAAAAATAAATGCATGCAACATTTTAACATTAGGGAACACACAGGAAGGGTTTTTTGCTGAAATCAATGTTCAGGTTATAGAAAATCAGTTTTTTTTACTGTAGATGGCTGCATTCAATTCAACCACCAAAAGTCACATCACAGAAAAGTGGCCAAGTGTCCCAGTTTGCACAAATATCACATCTGTACGTAAACCAACGTATACAATATATTTATTGTTTAGCCGCAACTCATTCTAGTAATAGTAAATGGATGTTCAAGAACATGTTTCTCAAAAGGCAGCATAACTGGAATTGGAAAACAAGCACTGGGACAATCCACTTCACTGTGCAAATGCAGATACCACCATCTTACTTGAACAGCTATGTGCTGTGCGGAAATCCACTTGCAGCAAATGTGCCAAATGTGTGGTAAATTACCCTGCCCGCAACTATGAGCAAGCACAATAACTCATGTTTAAGCCTAACATATCCTCACAAACAACAACGCTCTTGGGTTCAAGCTGCTACAGAAAGTTTAAAAGGCACATTTAAGATTGGGAAAATGGTGATGTTCTATAAAATTATTTTATAATGGAATCCTTCAATATGATTTTCTAGTTTAATAGTGCACCTAGTACTACTAATACTCCATTCACACTGCACGCTTCCAAAATGCTGTGCTGGCAGCTCCTAACACCAATTTATGCAAAGCGAAAGGAGACAAATTCTGAAATAACAAACTTATCTAGTTATGACCAGTTATAAACAGTCCCCTACACATTTCTAAAGAAGCTAAATTCTGCAAGAGGGCGACTGGTCTACATCAAATACCACTTTTAAAATTCAACCCAAAACTTAGGTCAGTGAAGTGAATGGAATTTAAGTTTCACAATGAAGGTAGTAGAAGTAGTGGTACAGCATACCACCAAGTGAATTATACATATACACACGCAGCCATCCTGTGAAAATGGAAAAAGAATCGCATCAGACTGCATTACTAGAGAAAATCACTCAAAATGTGTTTTAAAAACCTATGAATTAATGAATTATCAAGTCTCTGAAGTGCTTAGCTGCAACCTTAATACTAAAGGTTAATAACGTTACAATGACATCTATTCTACTTGAACCATGACCTTCATTTATTTTAAATTGCAAGTGTTATTTACATAGGTAATATTATATATATAGGCAGTGTCCAAAATTTAAGACCCTGCTAACAGTACTACCACAAAAGGTAAAACCCTACATTTTTGGTGAATCTTATTTGCTTTAAGATTCTTAAATATAAAACTGACAGCGCCACTTATGTCAGAGACAATGGAACCTATACAAATACCCACTCTGTCTATTGCTCTGGTTTGTCTCTGTGCCACAAAAGTGCTATAGGAGTAAGGCAGGGCTGGACAAACTCCAGGAGTCAAGTAGCTAGAGCACCTAAGGAAAGTTCCTCCGATTATCAACTTTTGGGGGGGTTCATTTCTATAGAATTTAAAATGGTGTTTTTGCAGTCTAAAGAGAAATGCCTCAGATTTGACTAATGGGATCCTGGATTTGTGTCCACCCCTAAAGATAGATAATTGTGGTAAGTTAACACAGGATAATATCAAAATAAACAATACAAAAGTTCCAGCCTCCTTTAGTTCAATGAACTTTATATCATCCAATTAGTCACCAGTTAAAAGATGTTGTGCACTTTTGAACAATCCCAGCAAATATAACATGCTTCACCTCAATAGCAAATAGGAAGCTATGGGGTCTGTCACCCCAATTACCTGAAGCTGTGTTAACTTGCACCAAGAAAGCAATGAGGCTGTCTAAAAGTGGAAAACCCAAGATCTTTTAAATAGAGGTTAAGAGGCAAGCCTTCAAATCAATAAAATGTTTTAAAAATTAGATGCAAGTCACTGAGGAACAGCTGTCATGTTTTAAGTATAGCCTAGCAGGCCACTTAAATGAGGCTTAATAGGTCGAGCTAAAATATTCTGGCCATGCACATCCTTTCTACTCTCAGAATGGCCGCATGTTGAAGAAGCCAACACTGGTAGGAGACTCCTTCACAGTGACGGTGATTAGATTGGCAGTGACATCGGTCACAAAAACATGCTCAAGCAGACTGCGGGCCGGTTTCCAGTCTTGACCAGCCTGGATAGACATGTCCTGGCTGGAGAGTGAAGAATCGTGGTCAGAGTCCAAACTGCTGTCTTCCCCGGTGCTTAGCTCTGCCATCTCCCTGTGAGCCTCTGCCTGCTGTCCTCTCTCCACAGTAGTTACATCTCTCGTGGGTCCTGGGAGTCCAGTCCTTGCTGGAACTATGCCGCCAGTTTTTGCACCCATTTTATCTGTCTTTGAGCTGGTAGTCACCCCATGGGAGGGAAGATTGTTATTTTTCTGGGGAGAGTGCACAGTGGCTTTACCCCCAAATGTCCCCATAACCTGTGCACTTTGAGTCTTGTTCTGGACAGATACTGTCTGGGAGGTGTTCACTCTGTTGAGCATTCCACCACTTGGCACAGACTGGTTGATCTGAGGACCAGTCTGTTCTTCTGAATCGTGAACTTTGCTATTTTTCTGAGCAGCTGGTGAATTCTCCACCTGTGCTTTGGAGATGCTCTTGGCATCGGGAGTCTGACAACTTCGTTTTGAAGTGAAAGCAGAACCAACTGGTCTCCTACCTGGCTGAGCGTTGTTTTGTGTTATTCGGTTCATATAATGCACAATTGAGCTTTGCCAGCTCAGGCTGCGGGGGGAGCTCCCATTAGGATGACATGGGGAACTTTTGGCTAAGTTGGAGAGTAACTCTGCAGACAGATTGCCTTGCCTGTTATTGCTGGTGACTGGTAGGTCTTTGGAGTGGGATTTGAGGGCAGAGAACCCTTGCGTGCTGTGGCCTAGCTGCAGTTTTTCTGCTGCACTTTTAGGCCCAGGCTTTGCTCCCTTTGTCCTTCTAAGGACCTTCTGTTCAGGGGGCAAAGGCTTCCTCCCCCTCTTCTTGCGCAACTGTTCCTTTAATTCTGGCCTTACCACCACAGCCTGTGCTTTCTTTTGTGGAACTGGATGTGAATCCCGAGGCCTGGAGCAGCGCTGTGTCTCTGCATCGCTGTCATCAGAAGAAGACGATGATGAAGATGAGGAGGATGACGATGAAGAAGAGGAAGAGGAGGAGCTGCTTGATTTTGTTTTTGGAGGAACTTCTGATTCCTATGAATAAAGGGAAAAGTAAAAATCAGACATTACAAATGCAATTCATTTTTTAAAGCATGAAAACATTCTTTTTTTATGGAAACCAGTAATCAATTAGGATTTAAACATGGCATAACGTGCCCTAAGCAGGAAGTTAATACTGCAAATACAGCAATTTGAAATCAATCAACTTACATTACACAATAACTTGCATCACCACATCTTTGCAAATGGAAGCCTAGCAAAAGTGATCCAGCCACTGCCTGGTGTGAGGCAGGATTGTAGGTATAAAAAGGTTTAATATATGTATTTATAATTCACTTACGTTTTTGTTTTTTTAATGAAAGCTGTTGCAGGATAAATGTAACCGTTCCCGGCTCATACATGGAATAAAGAAAAATAAAAAAAAAACCTAACAAGTGGGGCTTGCAGAAGGGGATGACAGGTTCCAACTGCAGAGACCACCCTTTACACAAGTCTTGTGTACATTTACTCTGTTGAACACCAAAGCAATGTACATGGGCCCGAATTAACTCTAAAATCCAAACGAAAAAAATAAAATAAAAAAACACTTTTATAGGTGTTTAGGAAAGAAGCTTACAGCACTCACATAATTCTACCCATCTGCCAATTTCCACAAGACATCCTAACCAGATTTGGCCTTCTAATGAACTGATGAAACTCAAAGGATACATAGTCATGCTTTCCCAGAAGTAGTAACAGTCAAAAAAACCCTGCTCATGGGGTTGGGGATAACCAAAGACCCTATAATGACCAGGTAAACATGCTAACCAATCAACTGCTGATCATGCAGATGGCTACCTGCAAATCATAGAAAGAGGGGGGGGGGGGGGTATGCCACCCTGCTCACTTTTTGTGCGGTGAGGTGTTGCAGATAATGAGACATTGGGCACAGCATATATTTACACATTTCACTGTTTCATCCACCAGGGAATCCAATATAGGACATGTGTACTGTAGTATGTGGTAATAATTTAGTGCTTATTTTTTTTATATTAACTAAAATTATAATGACAGTGTTTAATCAAGCAGCATGGCAGGCACACCATAATGTAAATCAGATCCTCACCAGGTGCTCAGCAACCGTCAGATCACTCTTGAAGCCTAAAGTATAGTCAATACAAAACAAACAATGCAGCACACTGGATGTTAATCTCTGTGGGGCATGTTATGATTCTAATTGGACTTGAATTTTAAAATGTTATACAATACAGGAAGTTACACGATTATGGTATTTCCATCTTTTGAATTTACAAGCTCTTAGAGGTAATAGAAATCTTGCAATTTTAATTAACATTTAGGGTGTTCACGTCAGATTTATATTTAATGTTATTGGTATAATTTCTGTTTTAGTCATTTATCTAAATTTATTCAATGCTGCGGATAGTAACTGATCGTTAACTAGCACTTTTGTGTTTTTTTTTCATCTTTAATAGGTTATACAGTGCACAAAACCAAACAGCATTTTTGCACAAAACTTTCACCATCATTTGATTCTGCCTCCAGTTATTAGGTGTGTGATAACATCCAACAGTAATATTTAAAAACTTTAATTGTATTCAATTCAGGTTGTCTCGTAATGCATCTTTAAATTGTAAAGCAGCCATAGGTCCCTATGCAGAGGGCAGAATATGCTTAACACACATATATACACGATCAGTCACAACATTAAAACCACCTGCCTAATACTGTGTAGGCCCCCCTCGTTGCCAAAACAGCTTCGACCCATCAAGGCACAGAGTCCAAAAGTGGTATTTGGCACCAAACGTTAGCAGCAGATCCCTTTAGACCAGGGATGTCCAACCTTTTAGCTTCCATGGGCCACATTGGAAGACAACGAGTTGGTTTGGGCCGCACATAAAATACACTAACACTAACGATAGCTGATCGAAAAAACCATAGAAAACATAGTTAACATAATAAACTTACTTGGATATGAAGTTACTAAGAGTTAGGAAACCTGTTGCAGAATCATGATTAAAGCAGTAGTCCCATTACCAGCTACAATTTAACTTACCTGCATCTGCCCCTTAGTGGGGTTTGGGGAATTAAATGGCCAAAAATTTTTTTCCTCTCTTTCTGCACCCATGAATCATTTTTTTTATTGACCAGTTTGAAATGGTCACCGATATAGGTAGCATCAAGAGGATTAATAGAAATCTACAGAGATTTAAAGATAGGGTGGCGGGAAAAATGGCTCATGGAGCAGCCTCCGATGAGGGTAACAGTGGGTGATATTTTCACCCTACTCAGCACTGCACAATTAAAAAATTTTTAAAAAATATTAAAATTACAATTATCTCTTAATATTTATATTAGATACATACAAAGAACACAGCTAGTTCATAATTGCATGATGCAGAAAGTCCAAATTCAGAGTAACAATAAGATACTGGATAATCTTTCACTGCTGCTGATAGTTCGCACGAGTGACTCCTCTGCTGCGCTACGCAATGGATGTTGGGTGTGATGACATCACCCCCGACATTCACTGCGAGTGCCACATGGAGGAGGAGACCAGGGAGGGAGCCGGAGCGCCAGCTGACGTGACCGCAAGGTAAGTACTTTTTTTTTCAGCGCTGCCCCCTTGCCACAACCAAAACTCCCGCTGGGCCACATTTACAGGCATGCTGGGCCGCATGCGGCCCGCGGGTTGGACAACCATGCTTTAGACTAAGCCGTGAGGTGGGGGCCTCCATGGCTCGGACTTCCTGTACATCCCACAGATGCACAATCGGACAGACATCTGGAGAATTTGGAGGCCAAGTCAACACCTTGAACTCATGTTCCTCAAACCATTTCTGAACAATTTTTGCAGGGTGGCAGAGCGCATTATCCAGCTGAAAAAGGCCACTGCCATCAGAATACCGCAGCCATAAAAGGCTGTACTTGGTGTGCAATAATGTTTAGGTAGGTGGTATGTGTCAAAGTAACAACCACATCAATGCCAGGACCCAAGGTTTCCCAGCAGAACATTGCCCAGAGCATCACACTGCCTCAGTCAGCTTGCCTTCTTCACATAGTGCTTCCTGGTGCCATCTCTCCGCCAAATAAATGCACACGCACCTAGCCATCCACAAAATGTAAAAGAAAACCTGTCACCGTAATCAGTAGTCCTTCCTTAGACTGCTTGTGGTCAATACTAACCGCTGCATAAAAGGAACACACTGCAAAACCATTTTTCCTGCTTACAACACATTAACTTCAAGAACTGACTGTTCACTTGTTGCCCAATATATCCTTCCCCCCCCATTAACAGGTGCCATTGTAACGAGATAATTAATGTTATTCACTTCAATTGTTAGTGTTTTAATGTTGGGGCCGATTGGTGTACATTATTGCTTTTTTATATAGCACCAAACGTATCCTCTGTACAGCACTGCAAAATATATGTAGTCATTCCCATCAGCCCCTAAACCCAAAATAAATAAGTAATCCATGATAGTCGGAAGTAGCCAAGGGGAACACTGAGCATACTGGTGCATCTTGCTAGACAGGAGACGGCTAAGGAGGTAATCAGATGTGCAAAGGCACAAGCTGAAGAGAATATGGCCTACTCAGTAAGGGGGCAAAACTTTTTGGGATATATAAGTGAAAGAATAAAAACAAAAGGAGGCATAATAAGACTAAAGAGAGTGAGTCTTAGAGGTAGATACAAGTACATTTACAGAGGAGAAGGTCCTAACAGAGCTCTCAAAACTGAAAGCGGATAAATCAATGGGGCCATATGGGATACATCCAAGGATACTAAAAGAGCTTAAAGCGGTGTTGGTAACATCATTAACAGAATTATTCAGTCACTAGCTACAGGAGTAATTCCAGAGGACTGGAAAAGAGCGAATATAGTCCCACTACACAAAAGTGAAAGCAAGGAAGAGATGAGCAACTACAGACCAGTGTGCCTTACATCAGTAGTAGGAAAATTAATGGAAAGTCTTAAGAAAGTTGTAGAATCTCAACTCCACTAATTTACAGGATCCCAAACAGCATGGATTTACTGAGGGGAGATAATGTCAAACAAATCTTATTGACTTTTTTTTGACTGGGTGACTAAAGTAATAGATCAAGGAGGGGCTGCAGATATAGCTTATCTTAATTTTAGTAAGGCTTTTGACACTGTCCCACATCACAGACCGATAAATAAACTTGAAAGCTTTGGATTAGATTCAAAGATGGTGGAATAGATAAGATCTTGGTTACAGGATAGAAACCAGTTATAGTAAATGGAGTACATTCACAGGAGGGAAATGTTACAAGTGGAGTACCCCAAGGATCTGTACTTGGACCAGTGCTTTTTAATATCTTTATTGGAGACATTGCAAATGGTATTTAAGGGAAAGTATGCCTTTTTGCAGATGACACAAATATATGCAACAGGGTAGACACCAGGAGGGGTAAAACAAATGATTGATGATCTAGGTAGACTAGAGGAATGGTCGAGTGGCGCAACTACAGTTTAATGCCAAAAATGCAAAATCATGAGCTCAAAAACACAAAGGCTAAATGTAGTATTAATGGCACTGTAATGGAAACTACTGAAGAGGAAAGGGATCTAGGAGTCACTATTTCAGGAAGGCAAGCAATGCAACAAAGCAATGAGGAAGGCAAGTCAGATGCTTTGTTGCATAGGGAGAGGGATCAGTAGCAGAAAGAAAGCAGTAATAATGCCACTGTATAGGTCATTGGTACGGCCTCATCTAAGAACTGTAGATGTGGTATTTGTGATTCAGAGTAATCCTTATAGACTGCTGAAAGAGTGCTATAGTTTGGGCACAGAACCTTTCTTTTTAATAGTCCAGTAGGCTACAAGTCCCTTCACTGCTTTGTTTTGAGGCAAAATCTCAGTGTAATGCCAAGATCTCATTAAAATGTAAATTCACGACACTTCTAGCAGAATATTCTCTTCTCAGTGAGCTTCCAGATATGTCCCCCACGACCCTCTGAGAAGTCCATAATCTGGTGGGTCACCTTAATAGCATGGCCTCATGCCGCACAAAGCCATCTCTAAATACACATCGTTGGCTATTCAACTTCAGACTCTAAAACGACAACACAATCTCTCCCCATACTATACTACCCTGGCAAGCCACATCAAGATATGGTCTGACCTGAATCTCCTCTCGGAATCCACTGCTGCAGCCCTGAAACGGCTGAGGCAAACGTTTTACGGGAAGGGAGACAAAGCAGATGGAATCTTAGCTGCGCGTTTGAGGGCTCAGATCTCAAAATAACGTTATTACTTACCCATCTATGGCGTGGACCAGATCGGTCGCAAGTTTCAGAAATTCTACAACTTAGTCTGAGCCCTGGGAGTGCCCCCCCCTATGGATACCATAGCAGCTTTCCTGAGACAAGCAAACCTCCCCACACTCACTTGTAGCTCAGCCCAACAATTAAACAAGGAAATTACGTTGGAGGAAATCTTGGCGGTTATGAAGGTACAAAAGACCCCTAAGGTCCCGGGCCCAGGTGGCTTCACTGCGGCCTACTATAAACGATTCTCCAAGACCTTGGTCCCCCATCTCTACACCCTGTTCAATGCTGTCTTACATGGCATCCCTTTCCCTACATTGATGTTACACATCGTAGTCATACATAAAGGAGGGGAAGGACCCTAGTGCTTGTGCGAGCTACCATAACATCTACATTAAGGAGGCAGATGGGAAGATATATGCAAAGATCCTGCCCCCCACGTTTGAACAGCATCCTTCCAGACCTGATACACTATGACCAAGTGGGATTTATCCCAGGCCATCAAGCTAGGGATAATACCTGGCGTGCGATAGACCTAGTCTAAATAATCAAACAGACATCTTTCACCCATGTTTCTTTCCTTGGACGCAGAGAAGATATTCGACCCGATTTCATGGGACTTTATGTTTCATGTCTTGAAGGCATAGGGCTTCTCAGCTGAATGCCTAACAGGAGTATCTGCCCTTTACAATTCTCCCACAGCTTTTTGAAAACAGAAGGTACTGAACAGAAAGGCTGTCAAAATAGGATTAAAGTTCCCCAAAGAATTGGGCTTCCTGGCCAATAATGCCATTGTTAGAGGGGTTGAAGGCCCAAGGTCAAGTCAAAGGACTTTAACCCAGTCAGGAAATTATTGGGCAGAAACTCCCTGTTCTGAAGTGATTAATACAATTAACGATTACCATTGATCTTGCCTTTTAAAGAAAGCCTGCACCTAAACCATGCCAGGAAAATGAACTCAATGTTATGGAAGTATCATAACCCTTCAATGTTGGAAACAAATGCTCAGGGCTGTAGAGTTCTTGAGGAGGGCACCACAAGTGCACGTCAGTCTGCCAAGAACCTGGAAAGATGTTCATATCACATTCCTCTACTGTTGAGCAGTCCATTTGTCTGTGATCTTTACACTATTGAACTCTCAAATGTGCATTGCCAAAGGTGGGGAATGTTTTACGCACAGTAACCAGACTACAACATCCTGCTCTATGCAGTTCTCAAATGGACTAACAGTTCACACCATAGGTGAAAATGTTGCCTTCCGCTTTGAAATAAAGCAGATATCCCCATCCTTGAGTATGCCCATGCACTCACATTTGTCCTTTATTGTTTTCCCCTCAGAGTTCCATGTTGAGAGCTTTAGTCACCATTGTGCGAAGAATTAGTTGAGCTGTCTCCTCATGCAGCCGTATTAGTATTACTAAGGCAGTCTAGCATTTTAATATCTGCTGCTGTGCGACTTTCTTAATTAACACAAGCCAAGCCTGTGTTATTTCGACCTAAGCCCATTGTTTCAATATGCTTTGTATACTTTTACTAAGACGTCCCCATTTTTGTCTACTTGAACATGTTGTGATTTACCTTTTTTTTTTTTTTTAACTCTTCAACAAAACTTTAAACTTTGTTTAGTACAACATGTTTTATATGCAATACCATGGATTTCGATGTCAACATGTAAACACATGCTCTAATGCTAAAGGTGCTGTGGCAGACAGACAATCTGGGTAGTTCAATATCCAGATCATTTAAGCAGGATGAAGTAGTAACCACATGACGACCAGTGGTACCTGGCAATTACGTGTTGCCATTATGTAGCATGGAGAGTAATCTGATATTGCCTTCTCCTTGTGCCCAAGTAATGGAGGATTCATTATCTGGCATTATACGAACAATGCCAGTATACAAAAAGATGAGTATAGCTACTAATTGATACTAGTATATTTCTAAGGCTGTTATTGAGCTGCATAGACGTAGCCATATATGTCCACAATATTTTCACAGATCAGAACTAGTATTAGTAACAGAACACCAGATATACACAATGGATTTTTGGATTAATACAGATTTTTCACCTCAATCAGATCCAATCAAGACACTGTCCTGAAACTGTGGAAATAACAAAAGCGTCTATTGAAGTGGCAGGTAACATTTTTACAGCTGCAGTGGAAACGTAGATTTATTTTTACCTTCATTGTTCATACAAACATTCTGGAGGCAGAAAGGGAAAAAACCCTCCATCATGTCTGTCCGATTGTGTTTTAACTGAAGCTTGTTTGTTAGTTCTAAGACTCAAAGGGCTAGATTTACTAAATGGCGGGTTTGAAAAAGTGGAGATGTTGCCTATAACAACCAATCAGATTCTAGCTATCATTTTGTAGAATGCAATAAATAAATGCTACAATCTGATTGGTTGCTATAGGCAACTTCTCCACTTTTTCAAACCCGCCGTTTAGTAAATCGAGCCCAAAGTTTCATATCTGAACATTTAGATTTTTGGGCTGCCTCAAGTTCACTGCCAAAAATCCTTGAGACACAATCAGACATGACCGTTAATCAAATTGTTCACCGACTGGACAAGCAAAACCATGTTTGCGACCTTAACATTTTTTTCTAGGTTGACAGAAAGTTGATCTTATAACTGAAAAATATAAATATAGTCCCCATTTCTTTAACATTCTGTTAAGATCTTAGGGCTACAATCTAGCATATTAGAAGTGTATAGTTTCATTTTATGTAACAGACACTTTCTTATCTATTATAATCAATACTAGACAGAAAATTAAAAAGAAATTTCTCAACTGATCTAAAAGTCTCCTATACCAAAATGACTAGGACAAGTAACAAATGAAAAACCTTCATAGACAATCTAGAGCAAACAGCATTCTGCAGAAAAGTTTACTCTGGCATTACTTCTATTATTCTGAAGCCAGTGCCATGTTCTCACAGACTTCTCATTCATGCCCTTGGGAGAGAAACTCACCACATTTTTGCGTGGCCTTCCTCTTGGTCTTTTCCCTCTTTTTCTGTTTCGGAGCTCTTTCTCTTGTTCCCTGTTAGATGGAAATAAGGTGTGGGGGGGTCATTCTCAATCCATGATATGAACATGCATTAGAAAGCAGCTAAGGCTGCCACTTCCCCTCCTAAGAATGCAGTGTATCAATTCACTACAGACATCACATCAGACACTTTGACCAATATTGAGGTGGCACTTGTTCCAAGAGAACCACTGTGCAGGTGGCACCACCTCTGTTTATACTCCTTGGGTTGCCAAATTTCTCTGCCCTTTTAACGGACAAAGATTGTATGCCTATAACATACATTACAGCTTTACAATGTTATTTAAAAAAAAAAAAAAAAACACTTACATTTAACATAAAATCAGAATAGCATATTTATAATTACTTAAGAGCCGTGATGCAGCTTACCTCCACTGAGGATCAAATGTAATCACAAAACCACAACCCTGAAATGGCATGTTTGGGCATTAGAACTATTGAAGAGTATATATCAGTGTGCTCTCTAGCACCTATTACCTAGGTGCTCCACCAGGCTGTATTTACTTGCCACCAGGCTCTTGGAGCCCAACAGACTCCTATTATAATAGAATAAGCTATTGTTTTTCCTAGTATAACAGGCACTACGTGAGCACTAGAGCCAGCAGTGTGTGGTAAACAACTGCCCTCAATTATTCAGTTCAGATACAGTTGGTAATATGAAATCCCCCAATTGAATAGGAATTTCATTTTAAAGCTGAAACATTTTAAATTAATTTAAAAGTAACATATCATTGTAGGATAGTGTAAAAGGTGTACTTTTTTAACACTTGAAGTGAAACTTACAGCATTTATGCAGCTTGACTTAAAATGTTTCTGACTAATATTCCCCAAAAAAAAAAATCATAAAGGGTTTAAAGATTTTACAAACACTTTCACAATTTTCAGCCAACATGACCAGAGTGGCCTACCTCTTCTGGAATGCCAAAAGTAGTCGTGGGTCCAAAATATTCTCCTCTGGCTCCCAGCTATTGTGCCTGTAGGAAAAAAAAAAAAAGTGTATATATTTACACTTACAGCATCACCATATATAAAAAGTAGTAACAGAAAGCAAGTAAAACAATAAGCACATAGTAAAATGAGTGAGAACTTGTGGAAAACAGGATGCTATGTCCACAAAAAAAAAAAAAAAAATACATTTTGTGATATATACACACGCACTTCACAGCAACATTAAGGTACTAACCAAGGAAACACAATGTCAGTTGAGTCTAGCATAGGTAAACTAGTACTTCAAATTTTACACTGCATGCAGAACACTTATTCAAAAAATATATAAGGCCACCAGAAAGTTGAAATTAAAACAGACAATCATGTGAACTTCTCAGGCCATAAAATCCAACCAAGTGCCAGAGAAGTCAAAGAGCAATTCCATTTTCTTTTTAATTTGGGTACTGTGAAATATATATATTGTTTTATTACTATTTTTTTAAACAAATAGGATTGTCATAGGAACACAGGAGAAATGTAAATCAACAACCAGCCTTGAGGCTGGAATTCCAAGTAGGTCCTGAAATGGAGATCTAAGTAACTGCTACTGTGCAATACTACACAATGCAATAACATTTGTAGCATAAAGCACCCACATAACCCACAGCACTTCACAAATGGCATTATCAAATATATACACTATACATCTAATTGTGCAGACAGGTATAAAGTAACATACAACAAGTATGTCACACAGCTAACAGTGGGGAGATAAACTGGATGAACCCAGGGGCACATGGATGGGGTAGGATTTAAATACCCTAAAAATAAGTGAGTAGGAGTGGCCACATTCTGACACTAGGGAAGAAACACTTTTAAATCACACACTGACAGGTATAAAAAAAGTTGTATGGAGCAACAGTGATGGTGACAGAAGAGCATACAGATGATCATGGACTTTAGTAACGTGGGGCGGGGAGACATCTGATAAGCAACATGTGATTTAGACAAAAGATGCGCGGCCAGGTGACCCCGTTTACTCACTTGGAGGACCAGCCTCTCCACTTCACCAGGTATTCTGCGGTGCCCTGCGGGAGAGAGAGATGGGGGAGGTCACTGCCTGGTACGGGAGGGGGGCGGTGTCGGCGCAGCAGCAGCCTGCGGCTGGGGTGATAGGACGACATTACCTTTCGAAGCCTCTTGCTCAGAATACACTCCGCGGCGAAGACCTGCTCCCCTACGGCGCTCAGCTCCTCCATGACTCCCGGAGGCGGGCGCGTCTCCCACTAGCTCCTGACTCTTTACTGCACGAGTGTCCAACAACACACAAAGCCAACGCGAGAGCGAGCAGAAACGCGCGCCTCTTCTTTCCCAGCGTCCAATAAAACAGCGCGACAGAACAGCGCATCCGGGACAGCAGAGGGCGGGACACTGAGCGCTGTATTTACATAACCACGCCCACATTCCAGAATCCGGGCGTGGTTTTGCCCCTACAAATACTGAAATAATCCGTGTTGATCTTGCAACTCGCTGAGCATCATGGGAAGGTTCCCGTTATTGTGGCAAGAGGTCATCGAACGTCCCAGCGTCAATCCTCTGCAAAATGCTTTGTACCCAAACTTCCCACTTCTTTTACTGTATTATAAGTACCTGTGCTGAATATATAACTGTGTTTGTATCATGGTCCCCTCAATATACATTACTGCATTATATGTTAGCTGTTTATAAATCAAGGATAATAATGTTGGTATTTAGATGAAATGGAGTAATACAGCCTCTAGTGAATGCAAGTGATGCTGAAGGATACTATAACAACCTTTTACTAATGTACACATATAAAGAATGATAAATACTCATATAATATCCGTAATAAATAACTTTATGGAATGCAGGGTGCATGACGTATTTTCATGCACCTCTTGTTTCTCTGGTTTTAAAAGGCTGTTAAAAAAAAGTGGCACCAATGATTAAGCATATTAACACAGAATTGGTACACTGTACATGGGGGTAGTGAATAACCATGTAACAAATAAATAAAACAAGATTTGCTATAACTCCTGGGGTTCATCCATTGTAAATTAGCAGGCTTTTTACCATAATTGCTTTAATTTAGCGGAGACTAAGAAAAAGAAACATATCGTATAGTATTTTATGCAAAATATTTTAATGAAGAAAAAATATACCTACATATTTAGTTAAACAAGAGTTTGTCTGGATGACATCAATGGGAATAATCCACAAATTCTGGGTTCCTAAACAGGAAAGCCTTAGGTCTCTTCTGCCTCTCAGGGATAGTACGAAATATTGGTAGCATTCAAGGAGCGTATTCAGGTATGCAGTGATAGAAAATGTCCAAATGGATGACCAGAGTTAAAAACTTGCCTACTCTCCCAGAATGTTCAGGAGACTCACAAATTTCAGGGAGTTCTCCCGGGATCCCGGAAGAATAGGCAATCCTCCTGGATTTTGCCTAATCTTTGTCACGGGCACTAGGAGTTTTACCCAGAATTCACCAGATGTAGCCTTACTCACCAGAGGCGCGGAGTCTAACACAGTGGCTGGTCTTCTCCAGGAACTCCCGCAAGGAAATATGGGTTTTAGCGGCTTCCACTGTGCAGGTCGCGGCACCCTGGGGAGTATGGTGAATATACTCTCCCTCTCTGCCCTTCCTCCTACTCACTCTGTTCGACCCTATCCCCATTTCGCCTTCCCTATATCTTCAGTTTGTCCGCCTATCCCCTTAGATTGTAAGCTCCTCTGAGCAGGGTCCTCTCTCCTTCTGTTTCCACCACTTTTTACTCTGCTCTACAGCTACTCTTCCCACCTCCTTTTTTAGCCTCCTGCCCACCGACTTCACTCTTGCTTTTCACTGCTTCTTTTCTAAAGCTCTTAACCTGCTGCTGCGCCCACACTCCTGAGCACACCATGTTTAGTGCTGTGTTGACTTTCCCACTGTCCTGACTTTCCCTCACCCTCACCCTTCCCTTAGTTGTGCTCTGAGCTTCCTGAGTTATTGTGATGCTTGTTTATTGTACTGTAATGCCATACATTGTACTGACCGATTGTTTGTTCCTGTACGGCGCTGCGGACACTTTGTGGCACCTTACAAATGAAAAATAATAATAATAATAATATATCTACTGCCCTTTCCCCCAGAAAATAATATTGGTTAACACAGGAACTTAACATATTGATATGCCTGACACTAGAACTAGTATTATTTTTTCTACTGGGAGACCATGACAGTAGCCCAATTTATCCTAAGGATCTGCACTGAAAAAAAAATATCAAGATATATTTTTATCAGTGCTTCCTATTACTTATTGCCTTCCTAAGATAACATTACCAGAGCAGGCATTGCAGCAGTACAAGGACCTCCACGATTCTTAATGCAAAAGCAAGGGGGAGATTACTTAGTGTCAGCGGGATTATCACCAGAGAGATCAGGTTATAGGGCAAACCTTTTTATAAATAGGGCCCAATATTCACAGTTCATGTTTATAGTTTAAAATTATTTAACATACTTGTTATCATGGTACTCATCTTCAGTGACACCATAGACACTATTTAGCATTCCATATAACACTCTCCATACTACAATATGTTTATTTTCACGGCTGGTATAGTTATTACAATTGTTTTCTTAGGATTACTTAGAAAACATAACAAACACAATGCATATCCCCCACCAAAAATATATAACTCAGAATAATTATTGTACCAGAATTTAAACTCTTGATTACCTGAAATGAACTAGACAAAAGACAATAGGCTGCTATAATGATTTTACCTTATTTGAAATCTAAAATAAATGTATGGGATGGGATGGGGTTTAAGGCCTCAGCAATCTTCAGGTAACATGGATGTTTAAGTTTGTAACTATGGAAGATCTGGTCAGGTTTGCACCGCTGGTTTAGAGATGATCTTATGAAGTGACTATAACAAAGTAATCACCCTCTTTGGCATTATTCATATTTTATTTTCTTACATTATGAAACCATACTTGCCTACTCTCTTGGAATGTCTGGGAGACTCACGAATTTCAAGGAGTCCTCTCGGACTCCCGGGTAGAGCAGGCTATCCTCCTGGGCAAAGCAGGGGCCTCCATGACGTGCTTTGCAGGGAATCTCAATATTTTGGCCAAAGTAAGACACTGTTCTTTTCTAGGCTGTGGTGGACAGTTAAAGTATATATGATAATATTCATAATTTTAAAAAGTGCTGGTCCGAGGGTGCTACGTAGGAGGAATCAGAGGTGTTCAGGCACTCCCCAAGATCTTGCTAATAGGGTTGGAACTCCTGTCTAGTCCAAAAGGCTGCAATTGAATACAACCACAAGAAACTGAAGAAAAGCACAGATGGTCAATACCTATCCTGGTGTATGACCTACGTTCCTTTTGATTCGCAGCAGTTTTCTGTCAGGAGCTGCCATTACTTCTACTGCAACATCGCTTCAGCATGCTGCTTTGTTTTGGCAGCTCCTGTCTATTGGACTACTCTGGACTTGATATTATTTAAATGTACCCTGCATTACCTCTGAACCACCAGATGTGCTGCTATCATGCCTTGCTTTTCCTCTCACTAGCATGGGTTAACATGCTGCACCTGCTAATTAGATGCATCTCTTAGATAATCATAAAACCAGCAGAATGTCAGGCATCATCCAAGATCTCTCCCCTCACAGCAGGTACGGACACCTTCTAAACCGGTAATGCGCGGTCAGTTACTAGGCAATCGGATGCAACTTTCAAAAAACCTATCGACGGTCAGCGTGATGTCACTGATCGCTGGAAATTACTTTGTTCTGCCTATATATGGCAGATTCTGGCACTGAACCAGTACCAGAGTATTGGATCACTCCTAGGTCTGCTCCTGGTCCCTGGTTCCTGTCAGAGTCTGTTTCTTGATCCCTTTATTTTTGGACCTCTTGTTGCAGAGCATGTCAGCTAACCACTAAACCTCTTCAGTTATGAATCTCAGTTGTTTGCGGTTAGCACATTAAATGCTAATGTTAACAGCCAGTAATTGTTTGGCAGTTCTCAGAATTATCAGGACACAACTGCACTAATTAATCCTGATTTTGCCCAATAATCCTAGGTTCACTTTCATCATACCTGTCAGTTAGGGTCCCTCCTCCTGCTTCAAGCCGCCACACAACGATTACACTCATCAGTGCAAAACTCCCCTGCCCATAGTGTTGTCTTTAGGTTTGATTTTCACTGCCTTCACCGTTATCATCTGCCATTCAATATTCTTTCCCCCTTCTGTATTTACACATAATATGCCTCCATCACAAGGACCTTGCGACAATACGCAAATATTTCGCGTGTGGAGTCCGAATCCATTTACAGCATCGGTCCCCATTTTTGGTAACCTCAATACATATCCAAGCATTACGTCTATGAAATACTGGCAACAGCAAACAGGAGAGCAGCCTGGGTCATTCCAGGTTCAAGGTTTTCCAGTATCCACTGTGGGTAGTTTACCCCTTCCTGTCCCGTACACTGTTTCCACAACATCACAGGTTGCAGTTGGCCCAATTTCGCTCAACTCGCATGTGGATTAATTAAGCATAAGTGCCCTCATCATGCCAGGGGAAGTGTGAGGGCGAGCACTAGTGGCAATTAGCAAGGGATGCAGCATGAAGGGAGTTTTTCTAACATAATGTTCCAGAATCGCAGGCTACAGGAGCAGGGATGGTCGATGTAGAGCTATTGGACAAAGAACTGAGGTTGTTCAAGGGATGCCGGAACAAGATGAAACAGGAATAGGTCCAGGAGTTTCTGGTGAAAGAGCTGTCAGTAAGTATGCAGGACAAGTCATGGTAGATGATGTTTTAAGCAATTTATGATGTTAGTAGTTCAGAGAAGGATTCCTCAGATTCAGGATGGAGGCACCACAAATTCATGCGTTTGCTTAAATCCTATATCAGATCGAGTAGCCGGCATGAGGCTAGGAGGTGATCAAGTGTTTCAGCACAGCCAGAGCAGCGTAGTGAGAGCATGGTGCATGTATCCAATACAGCCATTCTGAGAGACATTAGAGTTACTGTTAGGCGAAAGATTGACCAAGGAGTTTTTGTTGATATATTCACGGTGACTGAGACTGAGAAGATAAACTTAGCACATGCTAAGGCGAAGGACGGGAATTGCGAGAAAATGTTTAGATCATATAAAAACTGGTTAACTGGATTTATAGTTTTTGCTTCAGCATACTTGGAAAATAGGCCAGGAGAACAATCAGTGCTAAAATACACACACATGACAAAGAATTTCGTAGAAAGGTTTCCGGTGAATTTAGTTTTCCTTTTGCTTTCAAAGATGTAGAAATTTGGGTAGCTATGCAGCAAGCTCATATGGCTTGTCAAGCAACAGGACAAGTAAAAAGGCAGCCCTTTACAGGCAGGTCAAGCCAGGCATTTCCTGGTGGAGACAAATGTTTTGCGTACAACAACGCCCAGTGCACAAAAGGACCACAAATTTGAAGCATAAATGCCTTCGGTATGGTGGGTAACACCTTGTCAATGAATGCAGCCGAGGAGCTGGACCTCAGCATCCTAAGTGGGGCCCACAACAGGCTCCTGCGAAGTAGAGCTCTCACTCCTGTTTTGTTGGACGCCATGTTGCAGTGGCTCCTCCTTTGCCCAGATAGGGAAGCGGCTACATTTTTAATGCTTGATTTTAGAGAAGGGTTTAAGCTGCCAATTTCGTGAGGCATTCACATAGTAGCTGAAATGAATTTGAAATACGCTAATTAGTAGTTGGACATATTGAGCGAAAAAATTCAATAAGAAATTCAACTAGGACGTAATTGTCCATTCCCTTCACCTTCTTGGGCTGATATGATCATTTCACCAGTGGGAGTGGTGCCCTAAAAAGCCACAGGAATTCTTTTTTTCCCCAACATTTATCATTACCAGAAGGCTCCATTTCATGTGCCTATTTTGAGCGATTTAGTTCGTTCTTACATTGGTGCGTGAGAGTGGGTACGGGTCACCTAGGCCCCTCCTAATTCTCCTCTTTGTGCTAGGGCTTTGTTTGATATTAAGGCACTTTTTCAAGTATTTGGCATTCCTATTGCACATGGAAAGACTGAAGGTCCTTCAATGTTTTTAGTTTTTCTTGGTATCGAGATTGATACAATAGAAGGTAGCTGCAGCCTGCCTGCAGATAAAATCAAAAAGTTGAGAGATGGCATTGAGCCGTTTCAGAAGGTGCCTAAAGTTTCAATCAAACAAGTTCAATCATTACTGGAGACCCTGAACTTTGCCTGTTGAGTTATTCCAATGGGGAAAGTTTTTGTCGTAAGTTGCAAAGGGCTATCGCCGGGATAACCAGGGTTCACTCGAGAGTAAGGCTTTCTCGCAAAATTAGAGATGACATGATTAATTGGGAAAGTTTTTATTTAATTTTTATGCTTGCGCATTTGGATAAAGCCGATGGTATCCAACAGAATGCTACTACTCTTTACAGACCCAGCAGGTTCGGTCACTTTTGGAGCTTACCTAGAAGGTTCCTGGTGTGCTTCTCCTTGGCCTGCGAAATGGGTCTCATCTGTTTTGACTGCTAATTTGCTTGTTCTTGAGCTTTTTCCCTATTATTGTGGCAATAGAGCTCTGGTGCATCGCCTTCAGGATGGGAAAATAATTTTTGGGTGTGATAATTTGGGGGCAGTTAAGGCTATTTACAGACAAAATGGAACTTCTTCTTCAGCAATTAGGCTCAAATACAACTGTTTTTCTGTTGTTTGGAACATAATATTGTGTTTAGAGCCAGACACGTTTCAGGCATTGATAACACATTAGCCAATTCACTTTCCTGCTTTAACTGGGCAAGTTTAGAGAGCTGGCACCGGATGCTGATGCTAATGGTACTCCCTGCCCATCTCATGTATGGCAGATTGTCGAGCCGGCATGGAGGGGCTTGTGGAGGAATCATTGGCTCCCTCCACCCAGAAGGCATACAAAGCAGCATGGCTTGAGTGGGTCCTGTTTTTCAGTAAGAAGGGAGATCAACATTCGCAGGGCCTGATTATCCAATAGGCTGACTAGGCTGCAGCCTGGGGCGCAAGGCTTTTGAGGGGCGCAAAATGTTTGGGGGTGCAAAATTGTGACAGGGAGACGTATAAATTGAAAATAATTTTAAAATATAAAATAATAGATGTTCTCCAAAGTAAAAAGAAAACACAAAAGAAAAAATTAGTAAGATTTTAATCTTCCCATTGTAAAGGCTGAAGACAATGAGTCATCCTCAAGCGGATGGTTGAGGATAAGCGAGTATGAAAGACAAGGATGGCAACAGGTAAAAGGATGCCGGCCCCCTCCACCTTTACATCTTCACCCTCAGTAGCACTCATTGATGCCTTCATTCTGCAATATAGTTCTGGTTTTAATAAAAATGAAATGGTCAACAAAAATTGCTGTGACCCTTTATAAAGCCAAGTGGAGCTGAGTTTCAAATACATAATCTTTGCTGGTGGTTGGAGTGGAGTGGTTGTGAAGGAAGCTGGATTTTAAAATTAAGGACAAGTTTATCTTACCTACCTCATTTTAGCCCGGTGTGTAAGGTAAAGGTGTGCTACAACCGTATTAGCCTAGGACAGCCGGAACCCCTAATCTGGCTCTGAACATTCTGATCAGAAAAGATGCATGTTTGGCACAAATACAAATTTAGCATTTTCAAAGCGTTAATGTCGTCCACGTTGTCTGGGATATCCTTTATAGCGCAGTTGCGTGGGGAAAAGGATCACACCAAATGTTTTTTTGAACAGGAAGGCTCTGAGGGGATGGGCTAAGAAGAGACCAGTTGCTGAGGATACTAGGTGTCCCATAGATGTTAGAATGTTGAGTGAATTAATAGGGAGAGTCCGGACAGTTACACTTTAGTATGAAGGTTTGTATTTCAGTTTGGCTTTTTCCATGGCTTACTTTGGCGCTTTCAGAGTAGGCGAGCTTGTTGCACAAGCTCACCAAGTCATCAAGTGAATTGAGTTTGTTAGCAAAAAATATTTGTATTTCAGATGCATCTCTGCTTCACAAATCTAAAGAACTGTATCTCTCAAGCACCTGCTGGCGGTCAAAATACCCTCCGTCCCATGCCAAACAGGAGTGCCAGTACACTGGGTGCTTTCGGATGCCTCCTTTAAGAACTTTGGAGAGAGCTCCCCCAGATTACTGGAGTGTGACCTGCTGCCTTTCTGGTCCACAGAACGTGGTGCAAAGGTTCTCTCAAGCGACGGAACGTACTGTGAGTAACGGCGCAGGAACTGCGGGACCAGTGCCTCCTATCTGTGCGGTCCTAAAAGCGACTCCTGATACCTAATCGCACCACTCACCCACCATCCGTTATCATCCGCTTACATGGGAGCTGCTTCCCCTAACTGTAGTTACTGCTTGATGAGAACCTACCTTACCTAATTACTGCAGCAGTCCAGGCACCAGACACGGTGACACTGTTCACTGGGGATAATTGTGGTTATCTGGGACTACCACTATCACCACATTCAGCACGTCCCTGTCCCCGTAGACACACTGGAAACGCTGGGGCAGCCAAAGTCCCTTCATTTCCGGCTGATTTGGCGCTATAATCTCTAGACATATACTCGGGCATTGTCTGTGTATATCTAATAAAAAGCCCCCATCTAATAAAAAGCCCCCATTGTCTGTGTATATCTAATAAAAAGCCTACTGCCCAGGAGGATTACTGCTCTGCTGCTGGAGGGTCGCCAGCAAACAAATTACTTCTAATACTTGTCACGCAGTCCTACCAGAATCAAGACGGATTAAAGCTTTATTCTATTCCTACATGAATTAGGTTTAGCTAAACACAAGTCGAAGTCCTGAGCCAACAGCACCACCTATTGGTGACAGAAAGAACCATTAATCTAAGGCAAGATCCTGTCTCTCTGAGCCATCAGCACCACCAGGTGGTGAAAAGGGAATTTCTACAGCCCTATCTATTATAAATATATCCATCTTATAGTTGCACTGCACACTGTTATCACTCGGCTGTCCGCTTACTATGTGATTGACAAAATGGGTCTCCACTCTGGTCTCATGGCGTCCTAGACCTTTATGCGGGTGATGTGACTTAAGGTGGCTCCATATTTCACTTCATCTATGTAATTTAAGGCTGTCTTTTCTATTTTGACTACGGTACAGGGCCATCTTTTCCATTGGGCACCATGGGCAGCTGCCCGGGGGCCCCACGGGTAAAGGGGCCCCATAGGCACGGCTCTTAATGAGAATAAATAATCCTGCAAAAGAAAAAAACCTGAAAAAAAACCTACAAGGGTCACTGAGCAAGTACATCTATCTATCTTTATCTCTATATATCTATATCTGTATCTGTATACATCAATATATCTATATCTAGGGGCCCCGGTGCACTGCTTTGCCCGGGGGCCCATAATGTTGTTAAGATGGCCCTGCTATGGTACCACGCTTACCACACATGGGAAAGTACAGGAGAGGTCCTGCAAAACAAAGCCCTGGGAAAACGGCAGAGACACCACAACCCTTTGATCTTAGACAATTTCTAAACACCTCAACACCTTCAACTGCCTTGGCTGCTTCTCCAGCGGGCTCCTCGACTCGCTCCCCAGCACCAGATATATCTACAACAACTGACATGGCGACTGTTGACACGGCCTCTCAGAATGGTCAGGACCTAGCCGCCATCCTGCAACTAATAAAAACACTTCCTACAAAGGAGGAACTTTTGACTCTATGAGACAATCCTCAAGGAGGTGGGCCACCTGTAATGCGACTTTTGACCTCCAGACTATCTATACTGGAAAGCCACAGAGAGGAATTGGAGGAATGCCAGGACAGATTTCAGTAAGCCTTAGATCGACAGACTCAGAAATTTCAACTCCTCAACACTAGAGTAGACAACCTAGACAATAGGGGTCGCAGAAACAACCCAAGGATCCATCCCAGAGAACATCTCGCTTCAGGACCTGGTCCCATTCCTCAGAAAAATCTTCAATGATATTCTAGCCCTAGACCCACAGGAACACATCCACTTCCACAGAGCTCATAGGGCCCTCAAACCACGGGGAGCCCAGTCGGACCGCCGGAGAGACGTTATCTGTCGTCTCCACTACTATATGCAAAAGGAGGTGATTATCCAAAAAGTAAGGAGCCTGGATGGGATTGATTATGATGGATAGAAAATACAAATCTTCCAGGACCTCTCCTGGCACATTCTCCATCACATGCTCAAGCCACTGACCAATACACTTCACAACCAGAGCATTAAATATAGGTGGAGCTTTCCATTTGGCCTCCAGGTCACACTCAACTGGCGAACATAGTCTTTGTGCTCTCTGTCAGACCTGGCTCCCTTCTGCTCTGCTCTGGACATTCAAAATGTCCAGCTTCCGGAGTGACTGGACTAATTTGTGGAATCCATCACGCGCTAACAGAGTCATGGCGGGTGTCTGAAAATCCGAGGAAATCAACAAAGTGATGATTGACTCCGCAGGGTGACCCATAGACATGAAATAATTGACTGTAACTCCCAGAAATCTTATCTCATGATCATCCAGTTATTCATTTGAACCTTGTTTCTCTGATATTTTCTGATGTTGTTTAACTTTGTAACTTTAGCAGATTTTGTTCTTCTTAATTGCTGGTTTATTGAACAGGAACATTTATCACTACTGAGAACGTCGATGCCTTGAGATTTCTGAACTTTATTAGTTGTTTTCAATTTCGTATGTTTACTACAGTGCAACCCCCTCACTTAAAGATATAGCAGATAACATCACCTTCTCGCACCTACTGGTTAACCATCCTTAATTGACTTTCAGTCACACCCTAACCACCAGTTATTATTACTTTAACTGGACTCTGTTACCCGGGAGCCCATCAGACATTCCTAGTACTGTAATCCATCTATCTATCTATGAATTTTTTTTATTTCTATGGTATCATATTCTGTAAAGCTTGATACAGCCTCTGAAAGAATGGAAGCCAGTCTTCCCTAGATATCTTACCTAAACTTTGGTTTTAGCAGCTACCTTGGTCACTATCCCCTGTTGACCCCCACCGCAGTACAGTTTTTCAAGATGAGGAGAGTGGTCCCCCCCTCTCTCTTACTGGAACGGTATTTTTGATGTTCTTTGGATATTATTTGTAAGTTATACACTCTATGGGCTAGATTTACTAAGCTGCGGTTTGAAAAAGTGGGGATGTTGCCTATAGCAACCCATCAGATTCTAGCTGTGATTTTGTAGAAGGTACTAAATAAATGAAAGCTAGAATCTGATTGGTTGCTATAGGCAACATCCCCACTTTTTCAAACCCGCAGCTTAGTAAATCTAGCCCTATGTCTTCTTTTTTTCCAACTTCTCTTTCTCTATTCTTCCTCTCTCCAACCCTCACCCTTTGCTTCCTGGAACGGTTTCTCATATGGTTCATATCGGTAGTCTGCAATAATGCTTACCCTGAGTTTAGACTTCTCTCATGACCGATGTCCTTAGAATAGTTTCGGTCAACGTCAAAGGCTTAATTTTACTGGATAAACGTTCATGTGCCTGACATGAGATCCATAAAGTAGGCGCTGTTGTTGTTTTTCTGCAAGAGACATATTTTAAACAAGGGGCTTCCCCGGTTTTCCGAGATCATTATTATGCCAACACTTACTTCAGCAACACACGTGGCCATTCTGTCATCTACAATACATCCTTTTACTATCCTGCAGAAAACTAGACTTGTAGAAGGGAGAGCCATCATGATAAAATGTAAACTCCAAGACACTACTTATACCTTTGTTAATTTATATGTCCCAAACCAGGGTCAACTTCCATTCCTAGAAATGATTCTGGAAAAGGTGGCAAAGCTGGCGGAAGGTGTCTTGGTGGTGTGAGTTGATCTCAATTGATCCCTGCATCCTGATCTCGACACATCTAATAGAGATCCCAGGTATCGTGGATCCCTTCATGGGCAGGTAAGGTGCACCTTACATGGTTCTCAGCTGGCCGACATGTTGAGGATACAAAACCCAACGGCCAGGGACTACACCTTCTTCTCCCACCTACACAGAGTCTACTCCCATATTGACTACTTGCTCCTCTCACATAGACATCTCTCACTGGTACACTCAACATCCATAGGCCAGACGGCTTGGTCAAATCACGCCCCTATTTCCCTGTCCCTAGGGTTAGGGGTTGCTCATGGAGGCTCAACAAACTCCCCTTGCAAGATTCTTATTGTAAGGCACAAATCGAACAGACTTTTGATGACTACATCAAATTCAACAATACCTCTGAGGTCTCAGTGGTGTAAGTCTGGGAGGTACATAAGTGAGTCCTCCATGGCAAATTGATCCAACTAGGCTAATCTATGAAGAAACAAAAAGAAACCCTGAAGAATCAGCTTCTCCAAAAATGTATTAAACTAGAGTCCTGTCACTCACCGGACTGTGAGTGCCATTTCCCGTGTGTTCAGGAACCGTGGCCGTCCGCCATCCTGAGGGTCTGCGCATGTGCAGCCCTTATCAAGCCTCAATACCTGTTGCTTTTAATTGATTGGATGATCAGGCAACCCTCCCTATTTAAACCACCTGTGATCATTACCTGGTTGCCTGATCTTGGAGTCTCATTCCCCATGAGCCTCTGAAGGTGTTCCTGTGTTCCTCGTGTATTCAGCTTCTGCTAATTCCTGTTTACTGCTATTGTGGTTTCCAGACCACTTCAACTCTCCTGTGTTCATCGTGTCTGCACTCAGCTGATTCCTATCTGCTGCCTCCGTTACTACTACAGAGTTCCTGTTCACTTCAACTCTCCTGTGTTCATCGTGCCTGCATTCAGCTGATTCCTATCTGCTGCCTCCGTTACTATTACAGAGTTCCTGTTCGTTTCAACTCTCCTGTGTTCATCGTGCCTGCATTCAGCTGATTCCTATACGCTGCCTCCACCACTACTACTGGATACCAGACAGCCTCAACTCTCCCGTGTTCATCATGTTTCCAGTTTCACTTACTACTGCTTCCTGAGTATTGCTTCGTTGATTCTGGATTACCTGCCGTGCGCTGCACCAACCTGATTACCGCTTCCACCCTCCAGTGGTCTCTCCTCCTGCCGGCCTTCAGCCGTTCAGGTATCCCTGCACGTTGCTCTGACAGCCTGCTCTCCTGAACTGCGGTATGCATACTTTCCATTGACTTTGCTTTTGTATTGCATATCCATCTGGACTGAGTTGTGTTCTTCTCCGGAGCCTCCTATCCACTGAAGCTATTGTTACCATTGACTTTGTTTCCTATTGCCTGGATTGCTATTGTGACTTTGTATACTTCAAGCAGCGCTTGTCAGTTATTGTTGTATTGTGGATATCATCGTGGGATCAAGTTCTGTGTGCCCCGTGTATACTCTGCTTTACATTCATCTCCTCGTGCCCCTCCTCACATATATATAGCAGTGGTACAACTTGCTGACGCAGACCACTGACTCCTGTTCCCTGTGACACCAGTTTCAAGTATCCTCTCACATAGCAGTGGTACAACTTGCTACACGCAGACCACTGACTTTCCCGTTACCTACCTTCACCTGGATTCCATTCCTTCACTATAGACAGCGGTACAACTTGCTATACGCAGACCGCTGACTCTCACTACCTCCTCGCTACTCCTGGACATTCCTCCTCACTACAGCAGTGGTACAACTTGCTATACGCAGACCACTGACTCTCCTCACGTTTCCTTGTCCATCTGGTTCCTCGTGTACATTCATCTACTCATTACCAGTTGCTGCTAATCATAGACTTTCCTTGAGCATTCTCTCACCATCTGCTGTTTCTCCTGTTCCGTTGTCACCCTGCTACCAGAGAACCATAGTACCAGCTATATTACTCTGGTAAGTCCATCATCTGGTGATATCCTGGGCAAAGACTCCTAGTGCCCGTGACAGTAAGATCAGTCCATGACAGACCCAGGTGCGGAACCTACAGCTAAAGAGATGCTGCAGTATCTGGTTACCCGTATTGAACAACAGGATGTTCGCCAACAACATTTGCTGCAATGTTGCCAGGCGTTAGCCTCCCAAAGAACATCTGTGCAAAATATCACAGCTACTGTTGATGCTCCTGTGCTTTTCTCCGTTTCCCCAGTGCCATCCCAGGTGTCTACTGCTTCCACGCTACACCTGCCTACTCCCTCAAAATATGATGGAGACCCCAAAACATGCAGGGGTTTTCTAAATCAATGCTCAGTTCATTTTGAGCTTCAACCTCACAATTTCTCTACTCATCGTTCCAGAGTGGCCTATCTCATTTACTTGTTTTCCGGACAAGCTCTCGCATGGGCTTCCCCTCTGTGGGAAAGAAATGATCCATTATTACAGGATAGTGCCAAATTTATTTCCACGTTTCGAAGTGTATTTGATGAACCTGGTCGTGTTATTTCCGCTGCATCCAGCATCCTCCGTCTACGTCAGGGTTCTCGTACTGTAGGCCAGTACGTCATTCAATTTCGGATATTAGCCTCTGAACTTCAGTGGAACACTGAAGCGTTAATTGCCGCCTTCTGGCAGGGGCTTTCTGATAAAATTAAAGATGCACTGACTACTCAAGAATTACCTACTTCTCTAGAAGATTTGATTTCTCTTTGCCACCGTGTAGACATGAGATTTTGTGAAAGAGAGTCTGAAAAAACAACTTCATTTAAAGCACCTCTTCGTTCAAGCCCTCAAGTTCGCCCAGTTTCATCTCCGGCGATACCCATGGAGATAGGTCGCTCCAAATTAACTTCAGAGGAGAGGGACCGAAGAGTAAAAAATAGACTTTGTATCTATTGTTCTGATTCTACTCATATGCTCAATTCATGCCCTAAAAAATCAGGAAATGCCAGGCCCTAACCAGTTCTGGAGAGGTGAAGTTAGGGTCCCTGGAGTCCTCTCCATGTTCTACGAAATTAAAAGTTTGTGCTTTTGATGTTACAGTTTCCTTTGCTACCAAATCCTTTAAGTCCCAAGCACTTATTGACTCTGGAGCTGCAGGAAATTTTATTTCTAAATCCCTCGTGAATCAATGGTCCCTACCAGTGATTACCTTGAAAATACCTATTACTGTGACTGCTATCGATGGATCACGCATTATTAATGGTCTCATCACCCAGAGTACGTCTCCAGTAACCCTTCAAATTGGTGTATTACACCAGGAAGAAATTTCATTTTTAATTCTTCCTGTTACTACCAGTCCGATTGTATTAGGCCTTCCATGGCTTCAACGTCACTCTCCTCAGATTGACTGGCACACTCCTCAAGTTACGTCTTGGGGGCCTGAATGTCATCATCGTTGCCTCTCTCAAGTCGTTCCTCTCAAAATACAGCAATCCTCCATTTCACCTTGTTCACCGGGACTTCCTCCTCAGTATGCTTCTTTTGCCGATGTATTTGATAAAACTCAGTCTGAACGTCTTCCTCCTCATCGTTCATGGGACTGTCCGATTGATCTTCAACCTGGCAAGACTCCTCCCAGGGGACGTGTGTATCCACTTTCGTTACCTGAAACTCAAGCTACATCTGAATACATCCAAGAGAATCTACAGCGAGGATTTATTCGACCTTCTACCTCTCCCGCTGGAGCAGGGTTTTTCTTCGGAAAAAAGAAGGATGGGTCATTACGCCCCTGCATAGATTTTCGTGGACTTAACGCCATAACTATCAAAAATCGGTATCCCATTCCATTAATTACTGAGTTATTTGATCGTATCAAGGGAGCCCGGATCTTTACCAAGTTGGATCTTCCTGGTGCCTACAATTTAATTTGAATCAGGTCCGGTGACGAATGGAAGACAGCTTTCAACACCAGAGACGGGCATTATGAATATTTAGTAATGCCCTTCGGGTTATGTAATGCCCCCGCTGTTTTCCAGGGTTTCATTAATGAGATCTTCCGGGACTTGTTATATGTTTGTGTCGTCGTCTATCTGGACGACATATTGATCTTTTCGCAGGACCTGCCTTCTCATCATCAACATGTGGCAGAGGTCCTTTCCAGACTCCGGAAAAATTCATTATTCTGCAAGTTAGAAAAATGTTCATTCGAGTTGCCCCAGATTCCATTTCTGGGATATATTGTCTCCGGAGTTGGTCTTCAGATGGATCCAGAAAAGGTGAATGCTGTGTTACATTGGCCTCAGCCAACTACTCTTCGTGCAATTCAGCATTTTTCAGGTTTTGCCAATTACTATAGACGCTTCATTCAAGATTTTTCCTCGATTGCATCTCCTATTGTGGCCCTAACTCATAAAGGGGCCAATACTAAACAATGGTCCTCTGAGGCTCTTCAAGCCTTCCAGTTTCTCAAAGAGTCCTTCTCCTCTGCTCCTGTTCTTCGACAGCCTGATGTGACGCTTCCCTTCTTCCTAGAGGTAGATGCCTCTAATGTTGGTTTAGGAGCCATTCTCTCCCAAAGATCGGAGCAACAAAAATTCCATCCTTGTGCCTTTTACTCTCGGGGTCTTCTGCCTGCGGAGAAGAATTATACCATCGGGGACAAGTTGCTGGCTATTAAAGTAGCATTAGAGGAATGGAGATATTTGTTGGAGGGAGCTCGTCATCCTGTGACAATTTTTACTGATCATAAAAATTTGTCATATTTACAGTCTGCTCAATGTTTGAATCCTCGTCAAGCAAGATGGTCTCTTTTCTTTTCTCGTTTTGAACTAATCATAACCTTCAAACCAGCTGCAAAAAATAAAAAAGCAGACGCCCTATCTCGAGCTTTTGTAACGTCCTCAGACGTTGAAGATGGTCCCAACCACTCTATATTAGACCCCAAATGTGTTTCTCTGGCTGCTTCTTCCACTAAGGTGCTACCATTTGGGAGAACCCTCGTGCCTCCTGCTCTTAGGAAGAAAATCCTTTCGTGGTTTCACTCTTCTCGTTTTTCTGGACACTCTGGTGAACGCAAGACCTTTGAAATTCTTTCTCGAAGTTACTGGTGGCCTTCTATGAGGAAAGATGTCAAAGATTTTATGGCTGCGTGTGATTTGTGTTCCCAGTTTAAGACTCCCCGCAGAACTCCAGCGGGTTTGCTTCAACCACTACCCATTCCTTCCAAGCCGTGGACCCATATTAGTATGGACTTTGTTACTGATTTTCCTCCTAGTAAAAACTGCAATACTATTTGGGTAGTGGTGGACAGATTTTCGAAGAGGGCACATTTCGTTCCTTTGACCGGTTTACCTTCTTCATCTACTCTGGCTGATTATTTCATCAAAGAAATCTTCCGTATTCATGGATGTCCTTCCGAGATTGTTTCAGATAGAAGAGTACAATTCGTTTCCAGATTCTGGCGGGCCCTCTGTAAGACCTTGGGTATCCGATTATCACTCTCATCCTCCTACCATCCTCAATCAAACGGACAAACCAAAAGGGTCAATCAAGATCTTGAGACTTTTATAAGGATGTTCTCTTCAGCCAACCAAGACAACTGGGTAGATTTGCTTCCATGGGCTGAATTCGCTCATAACAACATGTATCATGAGTCATCTTCTAAAACTCCATTCTTTGTGGTTTACGGTCACCATCCGTCTTTTCCGGAATTTCCTGCCCTCCCTCCCACCCAAGTTCCTGCTGTAGAGACTGTTTGTCAGACCTTCAAAAATATTTGGTCTCAGGTCAAAACCTGTTTAAAGAAAACATCTGCCAGATATAAGTCTTTTGCAGATAAAAAGAGACGGGCTATTCCACCACTGAGAATCGGAGATCGTGTGTGGTTATCAACCAAAAATATTCGTTTGAAGGTTCCATCTATGAAGTTCGCTCCTCGTTTTATTGGTCCGTATAAGATCATTCAAGTGATAAATCCAGTTTGTTTCAAACTTCTACTACCTAAGAACCTTCGTATTTCCAATGCCTTCCATGTGTCTTTGCTCAAACCTCTTATCATCAACCGTTTCTCGGTCCCTCCTTCAGCACCTCGGCCAGTTCAAATTCATCAAGAGGAGGACTTTGAGATTACTCACATATTGGATGCAAAAATTTTGCGAGGAGTTCTTCGTTTCCTCGTTCATTGGAAGGGCTTTGGTCCTGAAGAGCGGTCATGGATCAAAGCAGAAGATCTCAACGCTCCAGCTCTTCTTAAGAAGTTTTATTCCAAGTTTCCGGACAAACCCGGTTCCAGGTGTTCTGTGCCCACCTTTAAAAGGGGGGGTACTGTCACTCACCGGACTGTGAGTGCCATTTCCCGTGTGTTCAGGAACCGTGGCCGTCCGCCATCCTGAGGGTCTGCGCATGTGCAGCCCTTATCAAGCCTCAATACCTGTTGCTTTTAATTGATTGGATGATCAGGCAACCCTCCCTATTTAAACCACCTGTGATCATTACCTGGTTGCCTGATCTTGGAGTCTCATTCCCCATGAGCCTCTGAAGGTGTTCCTGTGTTCCTCGTGTATTCAGCTTCTGCTGATTCCTGTTTACTGCTATTGTGGTTTCCAGACCACTTCAACTCTCCTGTGTTCATCGTGTCTGCACTCAGCTGATTCCTATCTGCTGCCTCCGTTACTACTACAGAGTTCCTGTTCACTTCAACTCTCCTGTGTTCATCGTGCCTGCATTCAGCTGATTCCTATCTGCTGCCTCCGTTACTATTACAGAGTTCCTGTTCGTTTCAACTCTCCTGTGTTCATCGTGCCTGCATTCAGCTGATTCCTATCCGCTGCCTCCACCACTACTACTGGATACCAGACAGCCTCAACTCTCCCGTGTTCATCATGTTTCCAGTTTTACTTACTACTGCTTCCTGAGTATTGCTTCGTTGATTCTGGATTACCTGCCGTGCGCTGCTCCAACCTGATTACCGCTTCCACCCTCCAGTTGTCTCTCCTCCTGCCGGCCTTCAGCCGTTCAGGTATCCCTGCACATTGCTCTGACAGCCTGCTCTCCTGAACCGCGGTATGCATACTTTCCATTGACTTTGCTTTTGTATTGCATATCCATCTGGACTGAGTTGTGTTCTTCTCCGGGACCTCCTATCCACTGAAGCTATTGTTACCATTGACTTTGTTTCCTATTTCCTGGATTGCTATTGTGACTTTGTATACTTCAAGCAGCGCTTGTCAGTTATTGTTGTATTGTGGATATCATCGTGGGATCAAGTTCTGTGTGCCCCGTGTATACTCTGCTTTACATTCATCTCCTCGTGCCCCTCCTCACATATATATAGCAGTGGTACAACTTGCTGACGCAGACCACTGACTCCTGTTCCCTGTGACACCAGTTTCAAGTATCCTCTCACATAGCAGTGGTACAACTTGCTACACGCAGACCACTGACTTTCCCGTTACCTACCTTCACCTGGATTCCATTCCTTCACTATAGACAGCGGTACAACTTGCTATACGCAGATCGCTGACTCTCACTACCTCCTCGCTACTCCTGGACATTCCTCCTCACTATAGCAGTGGTACAACTTGCTATACGCAGACCACTGACTCTCCTCACGTTTCCTTGTCCATCTGGTTCCTCGTGTACATTCATCTACTCATTACCAGTTGCTGCTAGTCATAGACTTTCCTTGAGCATTCTCTCACCATCTGCTGTTTCTCCTGTTCCGTTGTCACCCTGCTACCAGAGAACCATAGTACCAGCTATATTACTCTGGTAAGTCCATCATCTGGTGATATCCTGGGCAAAGACTCCTAGTGCCCGTGACAAGTCCAGAGACAAAACCAATTTGTCCCCCGAGGTATTTGCGGAATTGACTGAATCTAAGGCAGCCTTAAATAAACTCCTATACATAGAATAAAACTTGAATTTCGGAAATGTCACAATCGGTACTTCCAGTGGGGTAACAAACCTGGCTCCATGTTAGCAAAGGCTTTATGGGCTCAGAGAGCCAAATCATTCATAGCTATGGTCAAGAATGACAAAGGCAAGGATTGCTATCTCACATCAGACATAGCAGCTGCCTTCCACTTCTACTATTCCTGTCTCTACAAAATCTCAGGCAAGTCCCTGAGAAGTGAATTGCAAGAGTTGTTTGAGGCAAAAGAGAGAGTAGTAGAAGCTCTTCAAAACATAGTAGTGGAGAAATACAAAGCGATTGCTGTGCTGAAAGAATAGCTTGTCAAGGCTCAACCCGAGGTCACTCCCAGCACTGTTCATCACGCGTCACTCCCAGCACTGTTCTGCCCCAGGTCATTCCCAGTACTTTTCAGTCCATGGTACCACTTGGCGCTGTCTGGTTTGTGGAACCTCATAGCGCTGTCCGGTCAGGGATGCTTTGTTTTGTCGCTATTGCTCAAGATCCAGCTGTGAAGTTGTGGAACAGAAGGTGTTTCAGGGGTGGACAACTGGGACAACTTAAAGCCGAGTGCAACAAACTCCATAAACAGGATCGGAAAAAGGATCTGCTCTGAGCAGGTCTGACTGGACATGCCGGCAACTGAAACACTGGTCGGAAGCTCAGTCTTAACGGATCTGCCAGGGAACTCACAGCATGTGGATCTCGGTCGTGGGATTTGCTATACCCGAATGCTGCCCGGGGGGACATGGTAAAACGGACACAAAAGTGTCACCGTTTTAAGCAAGTCTGGGCAGACTAAATTGGCAGTGGCTGGTGACATCTTGGATGTGCCCATCTCACCTGCTGGTGAGAGGATAGACTGGTCTAAGTATCCAGAGTTGTTGAGTGTGCCAAACTTGGTACGAGACCAGAGAAATGATGGGATTTTACAACATGCGTTTAAATTGGTTAATAATGTTGATGCTGTTGGGGGATCTGTGAACTCAACAGGCTGTATGCCAAAATATGTTGTAAAAGAAAATGTTTTATTTTGTTTTGCTACTGTGAAGGGGAGGAGAGTAGAACTGTTAGTGGTTCCAAGTGTTCATGTCCCCCTAGTGTTGGAGGCTGCACACACAGGTGGGTGGTAGACACTTAGGGGAAGGGAGAACAAGGGAACATGTTCTGCACAGGTTTTATTGGCCCGGGGTCTACTTAGCCATTAAAACGTTCTGTAAGGCTTGTGTTTGTTCTCAGTGTAAAAGAAGATAAGGTCCCCGTTAGGGCGCTTGGTTGAGATGACTCTTAAAGTAATAAAAGAATCTCTCTTTTCACAGAGATGTGGTGTCCGTGTCACCAAAGTTGGCGAATGATATGTGACAAAGAGGCTCATTTGCCACACCTTTCTCCATAGTGAGAGGTGAGGGAATCTTCAGAGAAAGTCTGCATACAGGGTTTAATCCTTGCAGAGTCAGCCTCCTAGCCTGCACACACACAGGCGGTATAATGAAGTAATTACCAAAGGGTGGAGACTTGTATATTTAATCCTGAATTGTGCACTTGTTAAAGGTGACCATTGCTGAACTAGAGAAAGCTAAACTATGTTTAGTTAGCAATAGGGACACCAGGAGGTGTAACCAAAGGGTATTGCTTGCTGGTGGCATTCTGACACGAAGTGTTGCCATTTATTGTGATGCAAATAATAAATGTATCTTGTCAGAAGGTGTCAAAAGTACTACAAGAAGGGCGCTTTTGTTACAATATATATTGGTCAAAGTGGAAATTTAGAATAGTTTTACAATGAGGAGCGTAGACGTGGGGGTATGGCATACGACCGTCTACCACCCCACTTCCACCACTGTGTATATATATATACATATATATATATATATATATATATATATATATATATATATATGTGTGTGTGTATATATATATATTTATATAATTTAAATAAATAAACACAAATCCTTCACATATATATGCATACAATTGATTAATTAACACATAAAGCACACTTCATTCTGCAAACATATTAAAATGTCATTACAGTAGAATGCTACATTCAAAGTTAGACAAATTGTGCCCTTCTCTATTACCTGATCGTGCAGAGTAGACTACCTGATATTTTATCATGCTTGTTCTTGGAGCGTTGTTGTCAGTTGGCTGGCTTCTGGAAACTTTGAGTACTGTATTGAAAGTGCAAAAATTGTAGTATAATGCACAATGTTAGCAAACCCTGAATAATTCAAACACAACACTCCATTACGACCAAATAAAACAACCCCCTAATACAGGCATATATAGACAATAAAATATATATAAAATATAATAAGTTATTTATAATCATGACTAATACCTACCAACCATTGACGGTCAGTTAATTAACCCCCCTTAGCAAATTAATCTTTACCCCCCTGCAGTCAATCCAACCTTCTCCGCAGTCATGCTTTTCCCCCTGCCCAATTCATCTTCCTCTGCAGCCAGTTAATTAACCCCCTCTAGCCACTTAGCAGTCTTGATTCCCCTTTTGCCAATTCATCCCCCACAGTCATGCCCTCCACAGCACCAATTATCACCTCCTCCTCTTGATTTTCCCCCTGAAATTTAGCTTACCTTGTTGTCTTCTGGACTGGTCCGCTTTTCTCCTCTCCCATGCCACGCAGCGCATCCACACTGCCTGGCAGCTAACAGCTTCAGATTTGCTGTTAGTTGTCACCTGTCTGAATGAATAGGGTGAGTGACAGTCTGACTTGGGGCCGTCCCCTTGAGATCAGGAGCAGCCCCCTGGTAAGTGAGAAATATAGCATTTTGAGAAAAAAAATGTATAGAAAAACAAAAAACAATTTTTTTTAAGTGTGCCAACGACATGCATGTGCTGTTTCCCCTCACTGGCTCCCAGCCTTCTGAGCAGCACTGCAAGGATATACTTTCATATACAGTCACTATATATTAACTGATCTCCTCCATCTGTGCACGTCTGAAGTGCTCCACTGAATGACTGTGCAAGCAGTATCATGGAGTGCTACTCAGTTCTGTGTGCTGGCTTTTTTCCCTCACCTGTATTGATTTGCATTACTGAGGCTCTCTGCTGTCACCCAGTGGCTGAAACAATCTCTACACTTGTTCTATTTCTCAAGTCTTCAGACTTCCCTGGTGTATTCCCTCTGTACAATCATAACTCTGGACTGCCCAAGTTTGTTTTGTTTTCTTACTAACTTCTTTACCCACCCTCGACACGATGACACGATGCCATGAGTTCGCACTCATGTTTTAATGCCACATCCGATTCATCCAGGAGGGTCGGGGCCTTCAGCTATTATGTTTCTGTGATGTAACTGTCACCTCATTTCCAATGGGCAATTTCTGATCGAATTTTCTACTCTGAAGACTTCCACTGTGTTTCACCTACAACCCCCACCCCCCCCCCTCCCCCACATATCTCTGTCATGTTACCTAACTATGGAGTAAAGCAAAAAAACCTCAATCTAAGGTTATACCCCACTATTACCCTAATAAGACCTCTTCAGTCTCTGGAACAGAACAAGTGGCTTCTCCCTGCTCCCTTGAAGACTCCAAATCTGCCCCAGTTACTAAAAAGGACTTTCTCTCTTTGATTAAGGAAACCTCGCTAGGTCCATACTGAAATTCAACATGCGCTTCATAATTTGCGATCAGAGGTGTCCACTCTGCGTTCCTCCACATTGAAAGGAAGATGAAGAGCATTATCTCATTTCAGGATCTCTCTCAATTTCGCCAGGAGCTCAATGCTATCCATGACTGCCAGGAGGATATGGACATGGACAATAAAGCCAGGAGGAACAACCAGAGTCTGTCGAATCTGTGCACCCTGATCCCTACCTTCGGAAATTGTTCTCACAGCTTGCACTAGAAGTTCCAGAAGATCAGCTCCTTATTGACAGAGCCCACAGGGCCCTTAAACATCACCCATCTGATCAATATGTGCCCAGAGACGTCTCCATCTTAATTTTTTCATGACCAAAGATGCTGTCTTACAAGCTGCCAGAAAACTCCCTTCCCTGACTTACAAGGCTCATACCCCCCAAAAAGAACTTTCTCCCGCCACTCTTGCTCGGAGACGAGAACTTCAGCCTGTCACTTCAGTCCTCAGGGAGAACAATATTAAAATCTTGCTTTGGGTTTCCCTTTCACTTTATCTTTGTCAACAGAACCAATAACTGTTAGCCAAAACCCTGAGTGAAGCACACGATTGCCTACGCAGGATTGGCCGGAACCAGCATTTTCCGGAAACCTCTCAGGCTTTCACCAATGCTCCACACCGCAAGCCCAACGACCCCCGCGTAGAGAATGGTCGACTGTTCTTTTCCACTCCAAGCCGCAACCTCCAGATCCCTGACCACCTTGTTCCTGCTCCTCCTTCAAGTGCAATTTGCCTTTGTTTGTTCTCCTCTGCACATGACTCACCATGGTCTTTGCAGCTGGTGCCTGGACTTTAGGATAACTCTGCTGCATTTGGATGCAGAATTCAAGGATGTCACATCCTCTGTTGTCTTCACCCTCCATCTCCCCGGACCTTTTCACAGCACTGATGCTGCCGATAGTGCAACGCCTCCTACTGACTGTTACCTTGTCCCCTGCTGTTTCAAGGATTGGCACCCTGCTGGCTCTCGCTCTTTCCCCACACTGCATACCCTGAACTTATCACCTCACTCCCCCCTCATGGACCCTTTAGCTCTCCATTATGCTGCGGGGTTGTGGCCAGATAGGCTCTTTTCTGCAAATATAGTGGACCTGCCCTAAAATATCCTTCTTTTAGGACTGAGTTAGGGCCCTCCCCTCCTTCTTTCCTCCCACCTTCCGTGTCCCGTCCGGAAAGAACCGTGGTACTTTCTCCTCTGCTATCCCCTGACTGATGATGACAGACAGTTGGAAAAATTAACTTCCCACATCCTTGCTACTTGGTGGCCAAGTCATGGAAACATGCTGAGCTCCCCACTACGTCAGCCCTTACGCTCCTATATCTGGTTAATTGCCCGGATGGAACAGATCACACACCATTTACACAATAAGGAAGATAAATTTCACCAGATTTGGGCTCCCTGGCTTTACTTGTATCCCCTTAACTCCTTCACCAGCTTCCTCCCTTTAGGTGAGCCCCCTTTGGTCTCTATTGGTGAGCGGCTCTTATGTTGTCTGATCCTCAGAGTTGTGCCCCTCGATGAGACTATTTGAAGTACTTCCCTCTGCACTCTATTCTCCTCCTCTGGCGATGACCAGTGCCCCCCCCCCCCACCTACCTCATATTCTTGGAAAATGTTCTACAGCGTGAGCAATTAGTGCAACACTTGTTCTTCTTTGTTTCTCCTGTGATAATGTTTTTTTTTTGCTTGAATGTTTGTCTTTGTATTGTTATTTACCTATGCCTGTTTTTGCAATGTACGAATTGTTGATTCCTGTTTGTATATCAGTGCTATTTTTGAAAATAAATAGTTTAAAAAAAAAAAAAATGTATCTGTCAGTATATTTAGCTATAAAACTAAGGCCATGATTATTAACATTTATAAGTACTACATATATGAAGGGTTTTTACGTTAAAAAAATTATAAATAAGTTTATAGATAGAAATAGTACCTAATAGCCACACGTCACCATGTGTCCTTGCACCACCTTGCCTCTGTTGCAATGTTTGCCACGTCTCTGATTGCCAGAAGGTAAAGGAGCAATGTGTACTTCCTGGCCACACAGCTACAAGGTCACAAATCTGGAAACACAGGTCACATATAGCCTGGACATTTATCGAGTGGAAATGCTTCCGATTCAAATAAATCGAAGCATTCCCGCTCAACGGGACCAGGGCTACATGTGTCCCATCCGCATGTCATTCGCAAACTGCTGCTCTGTAGCAGAAAGGTCACATACTGCGCTTTATGGGCACAAGGGATTCCTTATAAATTACCTGAGCCACGGCAGGAACTCCTGCAGAACAGCCATCAGCACACGACTGAAGGACTTCTGAAACATCCCTGCTGTAACTCCCACAGTGGTCTAGAATGACCCTGTGGCGCAAAAGTTTAATACCGCTAACAGCTTGGTCAATGGCGGTATTGCTGTTGGGATGTTGCGCATTGGCTCCAGGTTACTCTGCACAATGCGTAGAGTGTCCAGGATGACATGATGTGGGAGCCAACAGCACCTGTACAACTCAGCATCAGACATCTCAAAGAGGCTGACACACGGTCTGAAGACCCTTGGCTGGCGACGATGGACTAGTTGCTGGTGTTGGAGGGGTTGTTGGCTGTAGCCCATCAGCGCTGCCACCTATGCCTCGGCCAGTTCAAAGAAACACTATAGTTGAGAAACAAGGATGAAGGGGTTCAAAAAATGGGTTTAAAAAATAGTTCACCTCATGGCTTTGAAACTTTCATGCCTGTTTGGACATTAAAGATTTATAATAAACTTACACCTGCAAATGGGTTACAAAGACACATAATGGGACTGTAAAATAAAGAACTTTAGAATTTTACACAGCAGAATGCAAGTAGTAGCAGATGCATATGAAGTGGCAGCTTACAGCGCATGCTCCAATCAGTCTTCATTTAGTGAAGTTTAATGAGCGGAGTGTATGCAGGTGTAGGGAGCAAAGGTCAAGATTGCATAACGAGGTGGTGTGCTGTTGTGTATGTTGGCGGTTGGCTACGGGGAGTTAAACTAGACCCCAGGCCGGTGCATACTTTACGCCGGAAAACACACTGCTACCTACATTTGCCCGACCCTGACTTGTACAGTACTGCACGGAAACGCCCTAATTGACTATGGAACCATGCACCTTCACCTCCCTGTTCACAACCCGGAATCGTACACCATAGTAAGTGCCCATTGTGTGTGCATACGCAGCGGACATTCATTTGTTGATGGTCGAGTGTCCCAGTTGTGAGCATATGCAGACAAGATTTGTGTTTAATAAGCACAAAAAACAGAGTTGCGTGCCTTAATGACTCCATGGTCCATAGAGTATAATTATTGATTTACTCTTTATAATAGTAAGTTATCTACTAAATATTAGTTTACATAATAATGTTATAGTCTAGCCACACAAGGACTGCTTCTTTGACACAGAAGAAGGTGTAACACCTATATTTAAGTTGTGTAACATGTTTTTGGTTTGTTTTTTTGGTTTGACTGTTGCTATCAGTATAGTTAATGTTTATCTCAGCCTTCCATAATAATCTCTATTTTCAGATGCTAACACATTTTAAATAGTAATACTGATCTGCATGAAAATTGTCATTCATAGCTATACAGATACAGTGTATTTTTTATTTTGTTTTTAATTTCAGTGGAATCCATTAAAACAGTTTTGACAAGTGGAGTGGCCTGGCAGCCAGCAACATCAGCCACGTTTCTTGTGAGCTCTGTGATATTCCCTGCAAAACCCAGTTATAACATGATACTCACCAGTCCGATATCACTGTGACACATGTGATCACCCTTTGGATCCTCCAGGATCGAGCTTGGACAATTCATCACTGGAATTGGACTTTCTGATGCTATACCAGCCACTGCGGCCTGCTCCCCTAAAGCCGATTTGCGCCATTCCTGCCCTCAGGACCCCTCGCTCTCCCCACTCCATGCCTGCACTGCCGGTGGCTCCACAACACCTCCAACACAATACAATCAGCACAAAGGCAGTGTCACCACTCCTGGCATGAGACATTTTCAGCAGGCATCCTTCGGAACATTAGCCGTGCCTCCAGCCTGGATCGGGACAATTAGGTACCACTGGTCCTTCACTGTTGCCACACATTCTGGACATCAGCCCCCCCGCTGGGGATAGGGAAGGTGATAGGGGTCCCCTTTTTCCAAACGCTGCCTGCATAATAACATTGTGCTGACTAGTTTGTCAACTGCATTTATCAACAGTGGCTCTGCCATTTAGTGGCCGTTTGCTATTACAACAATTTGTGAAACCAGCCACAAATAAAAAGACTGAACACTCAGAAATAGTAATAAAAACCACGCCATGGGTGGTCAGCAGCAGGCTATGAAATGTGCTGGCTCATGGAGGAGATAATACCCCTGCTGGATCACCACTACATTTATCAGGAGGTGGTTGTCACTATACCGTCAGGCACCCCACACTACAGTGATCTGTTTTCCTGATTTCTATGGCATCCCACTCTCACATAGCACTGTCCGCTATGTTAGCCACCCACACATCCGCAGGCATGATACTCAGAATCCTCAGCAGAGAGGCAGGTATGGGCATTAGCCTTATACTTTACCTGGCTATTTGCTGTCTGCAGGATCACTCTTCTGTGCAGGGACTTCATATATCCCACTAGTGACACTCAGGTCCGGATTAAGACAATGTAGGCCCCTGGGCTAAGGGGACTGTTAGCCCCCAACCAACCAATTCACCCCCCCAGAGCCAATGTATTAACTACGCTCCTCCTCTTCCCGCCGATATATAGAAAAAACACACCTACTTGCTGTCTTCTTATGGTCCTCTCCTCTTCAATGCAGGTACCAGCCAGCACTTCTTTCTTCTTCTCCTGTCAGTGCAGGCGTGGTCTCTGTGCATTGCTTAGTGTGGTCAACTTACTTGAGATCATAGTCTCACGAGACCTCCTCACAGCAGCGCACTGCGCACCATGCCAGCACTGACAGAGGAGCAGCTAACAGCCTCAGATTTGCTGTTAGCTCCGCCTGCATAACGGGAATGAATGGGAGGCAATGGCATACAGTGACAGTCACCCCCAACCTGATTGCTGGCATTTTGAAGAAAAAATAAATAAATTATATAGAGCTGCCGCATTAAAATCTTTGTTAGGGCCCCCCAGCTGCCCAAATCCCCTGGGCTATAGCCCAGAAAGCACATTGCATTAATCTGGCTCTTCTGACACTACTCATTACAGGGTTAGGGACATCTACACCATCTTGCAAAGCCTGACGGTGCTTCTGACACTTCTTTTGGCGCCAAACACCATTACTGGCCAGCATTTTGGGTTTCATAGATGCCTTTCATGACTCTTTTAGCCACAGATTCCTGCAGCCAACCCTCAGGGTGAGAGCTCCCCCTACCTCTTACAAAGCCTACACACTGATCGGCAAGCTGCCATGGATGCATGGACCTAACTGCTACCCTGACCAAGCTGCACCTGGCACTCCAGGAGAGTACGCTCTTTGCAAACGTAGCCACACTTTTCTTACCTGTGCACAGCCTGTCACTCGCTAAATTGGTGCTTTTGTCTGGCTATCCTGCATTCCATTGCTGTTGCCATGTTGCAATGTCTGGATCTTCTACTGCCATCTTGTGGCTAAACAATGGCATACACCTGCCTAACTCAGCTTTACGGATAAAGGATCCCAGCGGGCTTCTCCCACAAACCCTTCACCATCTACTCAGATTTGTCACTTACAAGTAGCCACACTGAACCTTGCCATTGATGCCTGAGAAAGTACCCCTCCCCCCCATGTTCCCGGGTGTGATACATCGCTGATCTCTACAGGTTTACCAGAAGGCTGATTGCCCTCTGCCTTTTACCTCATATCACTGCCTTTCATCACAGATTTCCTGATACAGTGCTCTTCTAAACAACCAAAAAAGGGGGCTCACTCAGAAATTACTCACCACTTAACTAGACAGGAAAAATCGTCCACACAAATGGGCCCTTCATTCCCGTCCAGTCCTAATGTGGACCTCTACACTGCTCTCGCCTCAACCCCTTCTACTAAAGAGGACATTGTTGTTCTGACTACTCTCATTACAGACCTTAAACAATCACTGGAGTCTCAACTTGAAAATATGGTCTCATCTATTAGGACTGACATCTCCTCACTTCCTCCCATACTGCCATACTTAAAACCCGATAAGAACAATTTCATAGATTCCAACTGGATACGTAGAAGGATATGGACTATTTCAATAGCGAATAGCAAAGAAATAGCAAAGGCCTAGAAAACCGTGAGAGGCGCAACAATGTATGCATCTGCAACATCCTTGAGACTTACCTCCAGGGACTATTCTCTGCTCTCCTCCTGACTCTGCTTTGAGAGTAGTACCTATTGAAAGGACCCACAGAGCCCTTCACCTGAAACCGCGAGACAGCAACTCACCCTGAAATGTGATTATTCGCTCCTAAGTTTCAAAGATAGAGACCATCGCCAAACGGAGGCACATGAGGTATTTCATGCAGACTCTCCATGATAAGGGGATTCAATATTGGAGGGGATCCCCTTTAAGCTGATTGTGGACCTTGAGGGCAAAACTGTTGTCATCAGAGAACCAAGGGAGGGAAAGGACTTATTAGCATACCTGCAGACACCTGGCCGCTCACCCCGAGACAACGACTTTTCCCGTAAAACACCTGAGGGAGACGTACCTGCTGGTAGATTTATGTGTCTCATTTTGCACTGCCCAGTCGTTAGTTTACTGCTATGTTTATGTTGACAGTCATATTCAAATGATTGCAGTTCGTCTTTAGATTATTGATACTGGTAATAATTGATACTGGTAATTTCTCACGGACAGACCCCACACTGCAACCTTCTTGGGCCTCTGTCCTGCTGCCATATCTACTCTGTTACCACTAAGCTGGTTCTCTCCTACCCTTTTTTCTTCTTTCCCTCACACTCCCACCATTCCACTGATAAAGACTGTGCTGTTGTTTGTTATAAGGGTTGATAGTGTATTAGTGTATTAAGATATGTTTACTTGTTTTCATTGCTGCTAGAGGAGCATCTTACTACTCATCCCCCCGTCTGGCTACGCCCCCCACTTAGTGGCCACTACTGACTACCCTTTCCCCCAGGACTCTATATATAGATACTGCACTCATAGCTAGGATGGGACTGCTGGTTACACCCCACCCTCTTTTTTACTCTACCCTCTGTCCTCCCCTTTCACTTCCTTCTTCTTTTCTCCCTTTTACCCCTTCAAGGGCCACCCCCCTCACCCTTCCACTACTTTTCTGCTCGCCACATGACATTACTACCCTGCTCTGTGACAGATTTTGTCTCCAACCTCCTTACCACCCCACCTGGGAACATGGGCCATTTTACCTTACATTTTCCTACATTCCTAGCAACCCCTAGCAACCCCACAGTGAAGTTACCTATGCCAGCAACTAATCTGTAACCCAAGGAGCTTGACTTGTTTTACATATCCCCACCATAGACCTTTTTTCCCCTGTTTTCTAAGTGCCCAAGATTTAGCATGTCTTGAGCACTTGTTGCCCTAGCTAACCTTCCACCACCCTTCCTAACTCCTTACCACTACCCCATCCCTGTACCGGGGCTCCTCATCCCCTGCCAACCTCACTTGAGCTACTCCATGTACACCTTCACTACCTAACAATACCATTGAAACTGGCTTTCTGACAACTCCCTTTTCAATCCTTTCTAATGTGTCTTCCATCTCCTCCACTCCACAGAAAGTGCCCTGACCAAAGTCACAAATGATTTGCTGTCTAGCAAATCCAAAGGCCACTTCTCCCTGCTTATCCTTCTGGACCTCTCTGGTGCTTTTGACACAGTAGACCACCCTCTCCTGCTGCTCACACTTTGCAACTTTGACTTTTCTGACACTGTCCTCTCTTAGCCAACTTACTTCCCCTCTGTTAACCATGTCTCATTCCCATATCTGAGATTTCTCCCGTGCTACCTTCCTCCTCTGGAAAGATCTTTCTCAATTTACCAGGCTACCATTTAGCCTACAAAGCTTCAAACAATCCCATAAGAACCACCTGTTCAGTAAAGCCTACCTTTATATTGACTAATGTCTCCCCTGTCCTTCTTATTCCACCCCTTCATGTGCCTTCTTCACAAACTTGAAGTATTCTTCACCCTCATTCATCCTCCACTCCTCATACCACTCTTTTTTATATGCCTCCCATCAGATTTCTAGTTTCCTTACACTGACTCACCACTATGTGTCTCCTGCTTGTCTGTCCCCTCCCTTTAGATTGTAAGCTCTTGTGAGCCCTCTTACCTCATGTCCTCCTCTTGTTACCTTTACCTTCTGCATGCCAGCTTTATTTTGCACCTCCTCACTGGGCTTAGGTCTGCCCAGCTTTCTAGTTTGGGGACTGATTCATATATATTAAGTGTAGTTCAAATGTGAAAAGTTGCATTCATTCTTTTAAATTTGGGGAAAAAAGAGAATATCAACTTAAAAAACTGAGATTGAATAATATGTTATGTCACCTTTGGCATTGTAGTCCATACCTTCTGCTGACTGAATGTGTGGCCCCGGCATTGAGACATAGAGGAGACACACAATGAAGAGTTGCTTAGCAACATAAGACTGGTATGAGCTGAGGAGAACTGTGTGGGAAGACCGTGACAGCCAGGGACCTTGGACAGAAGGAAGAAGATCCTAGGACCCCTCAGCAATCTAGGGAGAGGGTATGTGTTCTGTTGCCACAAGGGGTCAATGTACATCATGACTGAGAGAACATGGGTCCCCAGGTTCAAAGAGTCACAAGTAGTTGGAGTCCCTGTAATAATAAAGAAGAGCCCCTAAGGGAGAAACAGAGGGGAGCCCAATAAAGAAGGGGCGTCACTGCCAGAGCAGTGTGCAGCCAATTAATAGTGGCAGCATTGAGGAGCAGTGGCGCACGCAGGGGGGGTTTCTGAGTCTCTAGAAACCCCCCCGTGCGCTAACTAAGTGGCCACTGTCCTATACAGCAGCCGCGGCGCTGTCAAAGAAGCGTCCGCGGTGGTGCTGTATTGTATACAGCACTGCCGCAGACGCTTCTTAGACAGCGCCGCGGCTGCTGTATAGGACAGCGCTGGCCAAACAGCAGCTCTCTCTCGGGTTTTTTTTTTTTGGGTCGGCGGGGAGAAACCCCCCCCCCCCCCGACAATCCTCCCTGCACCCCTGAGGAGCTGCCATGTCTAGATAGGGGAGAACATGTAAAGAGACCCAATGAAGAGAGTTACTGCAAGACATAGTATAGCAGTAATTAATGTGATCCAGCAAGGTCTGATAGGACACCAGAGATGGCGTTTTACCAAGCAAGCCTGAGAGTGCACAGGGCGGAGAGGGTGTCAGAGCCTACACAAATTCAAGTGAGTGTGAGAATCCCAGGAAGGTCAGAGAGAGCACAGTGAGCATGTGTTATAGCCAAAGGAATGTCATCCCTGCAGATAAGGGATGAGTAACTGTGATCACTAGAGTAATAGTGAGCTGGTCTGTGTTTAAAGAAAAGGAATACAGCGTGTGAGAAGGCTGCACTTAGAAAAAAGAATGTTTATAAGTGCATTGAGCAGAAGATGTTTCAGATGTGGGAAATGTATGTCTGGGGTAAAAGCATGCCTGCAGAAATTCAAGTCAAGTAGGATGTGCCTAGGTTTGAAATATGGGGTTACTGTCACTCACCGGACCGTGAGTGCCTCTTCCCGGACATTTAGGAACCGTGGTCGTCCACCATCCTGAGGGTCTGCGCATGCGCAGCCCTTTTCTATACTTCAGTGTATACCCCTTTAACTCAATTGGCAGATCAGGCAACCTCCCTATATTAAGCACCTGTGGTCAACACCACGTTGCCTGATCTTGGAGTCTCATTCCTCATGAGTCTCTGAAGGTGTTCCTGTATTCCTCGTGTATTCAGCGCTGCTGATTCCTGTGGTTTCCAAGCCACTTCTATTCCTGTGGTTCCCATACCACTTCTACCATCAACTGTATCATCAGGACTGTTTGCTGATTCCTATCCGCTGCCTCCGTGCACTACAGTCTTCTAAACCACTTCTACCATCAACTGTATCATCAGGACTGTTTGCTGATTCCTATCCGCTGCCTCCGTGCACTACAGTCTTCTAAACCACTTCAACGTTATTGTATATCAATGTGACTGTTTGCTCATTGCTATCCGCTGCCTCCGTGCACTCCAGCTTTTACTTCACTCACCTGCTTCTCATCAAGTCTGTTTGCTGATTCCTATCCGCTGCCTCTGTGCACTACAGTCTCCTGCTTGCAACTCGCCTGTGTTCATCATCGTGACTGCCAGCTGACTACTATCCGCTGCCTCCGTGCACTACGGTCTCCTGCTTGCAACTCGCCTGTGTTCATCATCGTGACTGCCAGCTGGCTACTATCCGCTGCCTCCGTGCACTACAGTCTCCTGCTTGCAACTCGCCTGTGTTCAACATCGTGACTGCCAGCTGATTACTATCCGCTGCCTCCGTGCACTACAGTCTCATCTCATCTTTGCTGTGGCTTCCTCGAGATTGCCGCTTTCATGACCATCTTCTACACTTCATGATCAACAGCTCCTGCCTTGCGCTGCACTCCTGTTTCCCATCGCTGTTGGTTCCTGTGGTTGCTACTGGTTACCTCCGTGTGCCGCTGAGCCCTGCTGCTGTGGTCAGCGCTATCGTCCATCTCCTGCTGATCCACTCTCCACGCCTTCACGTGTTCCACTGGTCTCTCCCCTCCTGTCAGCATTGGATTTGTATCTCATCTACTACCCTCTGCTGGATCATTTCTATTCTCCTGGGTCTCCTATGAGTCCAGTTCCACGTGTTGCTGACTCCTGTGGATTCGTGTCCCTGTTGGTCTACTCACCTGTGCGCTGCACCTGCTAGACCTCTGCCTCACCTGTCCAGGGACTTTCTATCCAGTCGGCCTCTAGCCGCTCAGGTACCGCTGCAATCCCATCTGACTGCTACTGCTGAACCACGGTATGCATACTTCTCATTGACTGTGCTGTGTATTGCATATCTTGCTGGACTGTGTTTGGTTCTCTCTGGAGTCTGCTATCCTCTGAGTCTATTGCCATCATTGACTGTGTTATCATTGTGCTGGACTACTTCAAGAGACTTTCTAGATTGCAGACCTGCTCAGTCATTTATATATATATATATCTATATTGTGCATATTACTGTGGATCGTGTATAAGGTGCCTGTGTATATCCTGTGTTGCAGTCTTCCCCCGTGCACCTCCTCACATATATATTCAGTGGTACAACTTGCTGATGTCAGACCACTGATCCCTGTTTCCGGTATCACCTGTTCCATCCTCCTCTCACATAGCAGTGGTACAACTTGCTACCGCAGACCACTGACTACCTGGATACCTCCACTTGGATTCCATTCCTTCACTCAGACAGCGGTACAACTTGCTACCCGCAGACCGCTGACTCTCATCACCTCCTTGTTTCTGTTGGACATTCCTCCTCACTATAGCAGTGGTACAACTTGCTATCGCAGACCACTGACTATCCTCACGTGTCCTTGTCCATACAGTTCCTTGTGTATTATTATCTCATTATTACCAGTGTTGCTAGTCATAGACTTTCCTGAGCATCTCATCGGCCATCATTTCATGTTCCGTGATCACCCAGCTACCAGAGTACCCTATTACCATCTACATTGCTCTGGTAAGCCTAACCATCTGGTGATCCCTGGGTAAAGACTCCTAGTGCCCGTGACAGTAAGATCAGGCCATGACAGACCCAGATGCGGAACCTACCGCCAAAGAGATGCTGCAACATCTGGTTAGCCGTGTGGAACAACAGGATGCCCGCCAACAGCTGTTACTTCAGTGTTATCAGTCATTAACCTCCCAAGGAACATCTGGACAGACTGGGACAGCTACTACTGAAGCTCCTGTGCTTTCCTCCGTTTCCCCATTGCCATCCCAGGTGTCTACAGCTTCCACGCTTCACCTGCCTACTCCGTCAAAGTACGATGGAGACCCCAAAACTTGTAGGGGTTTCCTTAACCAATGTTCAGTCCATTTTGAGCTCCAACCTCAAAATTTTTCTACCCATCGTTCCAGAGTGGCCTATCTTATCTCTTTGTTTTCAGGACAAGCCCTGGCTTGGGCCTCCCCTCTGTGGGAGAGGAACGATCCAATATTACAAGATAGTGCCAAATTCATTTCTACATTCCGAAGTGTGTTCGATGAACCAGGTCGTGTGACCTCCGCTGCTTCCAGCATCCTCCGTCTGCGGCAAGGATCTCATACTGTAGGCCAGTACGTCATTCAATTTAGGATCTTAGCCTCTGAACTTCAGTGGAACACTGAAGCCCTAGTTGCCGCCTTCTGGCAGGGGCTTTCCGATAAAATTAAAGATGCACTGACTACTCAAGAGCTTCCTTCGTCCCTTGAAGATTTGATCTCTCTATGCCATCGTGTTGATATGAGATTTCGTGAAAGAGAGGCTGAGAAAACGACTTCTGCTAAAGCACCTCTTCGCTCTAACCCTCAATTTCGTCCAGTGTCATCCGCTGTGATTCCCATGGAGATAGGACGTTCCAAGTTATCTTCTGAGGAGAGGAAACGAAGAGTCAAGAATAGACTCTGTATCTATTGTGCTGATTCCACTCATGTCCTCAGCTCCTGCCCTAAGAGATCGGGAAATGCCAGGCCCTAACTAGTTCTGGAGAGGTGAAGTTAGGGTCCCTGGAGTCCTCTCCATCGTCTATGAAATCTAAAGTCTGCGCTTTTGATGTGACTATTTCCTTTGCTACCAAAACCTTTGAGTCACAGGCATTGATTGATTCCGGAGCAGCAGGAAATTTTATTTCCAAATCGTTAGTAAATCAATGGTCTCTACCAATGATTACCTTAAAAACTCCCATTACTGTGACGGCTATCGATGGATCACGTCTCATCAACGGTCTCATCACCCAGAGTACGTCTCCAGTAACCCTTCAGATTGGTGCTCTGCATCATGAAGAGATATCGTTTTTAATTCTTCCTGTTACGACAAGTCCGATTGTCCTAGGCCTTCCATGGCTTCAGTGTCACTCTCCCCAGATTGACTGGCGCACCCCTCAAGTCACGTCTTGGGGGCCTGAATGTCACCATCATTGCCTTTCCCAAGTCATTCCTCTCAAGGTACAGCAAGCTTCCATCTCAGCTATTTCACCGGGACTCCCTCCTCAATATGCTTCATTTACCGATGTTTTTGATAAAGCTCAGTCTGAACGTCTTCCTCCTCATCGTTCTTGGGATTGTCCGATTGATCTTCTTCCTGGCAAGACTCCTCCCAGGGGCCGGGTCTATCCACTCTCGTTACCTGAAACTCAAGCTACATCTGAATATATACGGGAGAACCTCCAGCGTGGGTTCATTCGACCTTCCACCTCGCCCGCTGGAGCTGGATTCTTCTTTGTCAAAAAGAAGGATGGATCATTACGCCCTTGTATAGATTTTCGTGGACTCAATGCCATTACTATCAAGAATCGGTATCCCATTCCGTTGATCACTGAGCTATTTGACCGCATCAAGGGAGCCCGTATTTTTACTAAGTTGGATCTTCGGTGTGCCTACAATTTAATCAGAATCCGTTCCGGTGACGAATGGAAGACAGCGTTTAACACCAGAGACGGGCATTACGAATATCTGGTAATGCCTTTCGGGCTATGTAATGCCCCCGCTGTTTTTCAGGGCTTCATCAATGAGATTTTTCGGGACTTATTATATGTATGTGTCGTCGTCTACCTGGACGACATATTGATTTTTTCACAGGACCTGCCTTCTCACCACCAACATGTGGCAGAAGTCCTCTCCAGGCTACGGAAAAATTCATTGTTCTGTAAATTAGAAAAATGTTCATTCGAATTACCCCAGATTCCATTCTTGGGGTATATTGTTTCCGGAGTTGGTCTGAAGATGGATCCTGACAAAGTAAATGCTGTACTACATTGGCCCCAGCCAACTACTCTTCGTGCCATCCAGCGTTTTTTAGGTTTTGCCAATTACTATAGACGCTTCATTCAAGACTTTTCTTCCATTGCATCTCCTATTGTGGCCCTGACTCGAAAAGGGGCTAATCCTAAGCAATGGTCTACTGAGGCTATTCAAGCCTTTCAAACATTAAAAGAGTCCTTCTCTTCGGCTCCAATCCTTCGTCAGCCTGATGTGACACTCCCCTTTTTCCTAGAAGTAGATGCCTCTAATGTGGGCTTAGGAGCTATTCTCTCCCAACGCTCGGAACAGCAAAAATTCCACCCTTGTGCCTTCTATTCTCGGGGTCTCCTACCCGCAGAGAAGAATTATACCATCGGGGACAAGGAATTACTGGCTATCAAAGCCGCATTAGAGGAATGGAGATACTTGTTGGAGGGAGCTCGCCATCCGGTGACGATCTTCACGGATCATAAGAACTTGTCATATCTCCAGTCTGCCCAATGCTTGAACCCTCGTCAAGCAAGATGGTCTCTTTTCTTTTCCCGTTTTGAATTAATAATTACCTTCAAACCAGCTGCCAAGAACAAAAAAGCTGATGCCTTATCTAGAGCCTTTGTTACGTCCTCTGATATAGAAGAGGTTTCCAACCATACCATTCTAGACCCCAAATGTATCTCACTGGCTGCTTCATCCACCAAAACGCTACCATTTGGGAAGACCCTCGTGCCTCCTACTCTAAGGAGGAAAATCCTTTCGTGGTTTCATGCCTCTCGGTTTTCTGGACACGCCGGTGAACACAAGACTTTTGAGATCCTCTCTCGAAGTTACTGGTGGCCTTCAATGAGGAGAGACGTCAAAGAGTTCATTGCTTCTTGTGAATTATGTTCGCAATTCAAATCCTCCCGCAGAACCCCAGCAGGGTTGCTGCGACCACTACCCATTCCGTCCAAACCATGGACCCATATTAGTATGGATTTCGTTACTGACTTACCACCTAGTAAGAACCATAACACTATTTGGGTGGTAGTGGACAGATTTTCGAAGATGGCTCATTTCATCCCTCTGTCTGGTTTGCCTTCCTCGTCTATCCTGGCTGAACATTTCATTAAAGAGATCTTCCGTATCCATGGATGTCCATCTGAGATTGTGTCTGATAGAGGAGTACAATTCGTGTCCAGATTCTGGCGAGCCCTTTGTAAAACCTTGGGCATACGATTAGCACTCTCATCTTCTTACCATCCACAATCCAATGGACAAACCGAACGTGTCAATCAAGATCTTGAGACTTTTATAAGGATATTTTCATCAGCCAATCAAGACAACTGGGTAGAGTTACTCCCTTGGGCTGAGTTCGCCCATAACAACATGTACCATGAGTCATCATCCAAAACTCCATTCTTTGTGGTCTACGGTCACCATCCGTCTTTTCCGGAATTTCCTGCCCTCCCGCCCACCCAAGTTCCTGCGGTGGAAACTGTTTGTCAGACCTTTAAAAATATCTGGTCTCAGGTCAGAACCTGTTTAAAGAAGACATCTGTCAAATATAAATCTTTCGCTGATAAGAAGAGGCGGGCTATTCCACCACTAAAAATTGGAGATCGTGTCTGGTTATCCACAAAAAATATTCGTTTGAAGGTTCCATCCATGAAATTCGCCCCTCGTTTTATTGGTCCATATAGGATCATTCAAGTTATCAATCCAGTATGTGTGAAACTCCTTCTTCCTAAGAGTCTTCGGATTTCTAATGCCTTCCATGTATCTTTGCTCAAACCTCTTATTATCAACCGTTTTTCAACTCCTCCCTCAGCTCCGCAGCCAGTTCAAGTTCATCAGGAGGAGGATTTTGAGATTACCGAGGTACTAGATGCAAAAATTTCGCGAGGAGTCCTCCACTTCCTCGTTCATTGGAAGGGCTTTGGTCCTGAGGAGCGCTCTTGGATCAAAGCTGAAGATCTTAATGCTCCTGCCCTTTTGAAGAAGTTTTACTCCAAAAATCCGGACAAGCCCGGTTCCAGGCGTTCTGTGCCCACCTTTAAAAGGGGGGGTACTGTCACTCACCGGACCGTGAGTGCCTCTTCCCGGACATTTAGGAACCGTGGTCGTCCACCATCCTGAGGGTCTGCGCATGCGCAGCCCTTTTCTATACTTCAGTGTATACCCCTTTAACTCAATTGGCAGATCAGGCAACCTCCCTATATTAAGCACCTGTGGTCAACACCACGTTGCCTGATCTTGGAGTCTCATTCCTCATGAGTCTCTGAAGGTGTTCCTGTATTCCTCGTGTATTCAGCGCTGCTGATTCCTGTGGTTTCCAAGCCACTTCTATTCCTGTGGTTCCCATACCACTTCTACCATCAACTGTATCATCAGGACTGTTTGCTGATTCCTATCCGCTGCCTCCGTGCACTACAGTCTTCTAAACCACTTCTACCATCAACTGTATCATCAGGACTGTTTGCTGATTCCTATCCGCTGCCTCCGTGCACTACAGTCTTCTAAACCACTTCAACGTTATTGTATATCAATGTGACTGTTTGCTCATTGCTATCCGCTGCCTCCGTGCACTCCAGCTTTTACTTCACTCACCTGCTTCTCATCAAGTCTGTTTGCTGATTCCTATCCGCTGCCTCTGTGCACTACAGTCTCCTGCTTGCAACTCGCTTGTGTTCATCATCGTGACTGCCAGCTGACTACTATCCGCTGCCTCCGTGCACTACGGTCTCCTGCTTGCAACTCGCCTGTGTTCATCATCGTGACTGCCAGCTGGCTACTATCCGCTGCCTCCGTGCACTACAGTCTCCTGCTTGCAACTCGCCTGTGTTCAACATCGTGACTGCCAGCTGATTACTATCCGCTGCCTCCGTGCACTACAGTCTCATCTCATCTTTGCTGTGGCTTCCTCGAGATTGCCGCTTTCATGACCATCTTCTACACTTCATGATCAACAGCTCCTGCCTTGCGCTGCACTCCTGTTTCCCATCGCTGTTGGTTCCTGTGGTTGCTACTGGTTACCTCCGTGTGCCGCTGAGCCCTGCTGCTGTGGTCAGCGCTATCGTCCATCTCCTGCTGATCCACTCTCCACGCCTTCACGTGTTCCACTGGTCTCTCCCCTCCTGTCAGCATTGGATTTGTATCTCATCTACTACCCTCTGCTGGATCATTTCTATTCTCCTGGGTCTCCTATGAGTCCAGTTCCACGTATTGCTGACTGCTAGACCTCTGCCTCACCTGTCCAGGGACTTTCTATCCAGTCGGCCTCTAGCCGCTCAGGTACCGCTGCAATCCCATCTGACTGCTACTGCTGAACCACGGTATGCATACTTCTCATTGACTGTGCTGTGTATTGCATATCTTGCTGGACTGTATTTGGTTCTCTCTGGAGTCTGCTATCCTCTGAGTCTATTGCCATCATTGACTGTGTTATCATTGTGCTGGACTACTTCAAGAGACTTTCTAGATTGCAGACCTGCTCAGTCATTTATATATATATATATCTATATTGTGCATATTACTGTGGATCGTGTATAAGGTGCCTGTGTATATCCTGTGTTGCAGTCTTCCCCCGTGCACCTCCTCACATATATATTCAGTGGTACAACTTGCTGATGTCAGACCACTGATCCCTGTTTCCGGTATCACCTGTTCCATCCTCCTCTCACATAGCAGTGGTACAACTTGCTACCGCAGACCACTGACTACCTGGATACCTCCACTTGGATTCCATTCCTTCACTCAGACAGCGGTACAACTTGCTACCCGCAGACCGCTGACTCTCATCACCTCCTTGTTTCTGTTGGACATTCCTCCTCACTATAGCAGTGGTACAACTTGCTATCGCAGACCACTGACTATCCTCACGTGTCCTTGTCCATACAGTTCCTTGTGTATTATTATCTCATTATTACCAGTGTTGCTAGTCATAGACTTTCCTGAGCATCTCATCGGCCATCATTTCATGTTCCGTGATCACCCAGCTACCAGAGTACCCTATTACCATCTACATTGCTCTGGTAAGCCTAACCATCTGGTGATCCCTGGGTAAAGACTCCTAGTGCCCGTGACAGTTACCTGCATCTGAAACTTTTCTTAAGAGTAGTAGAAGTATAATAGCTATGCGGAAGATGTCAGGAAGGGAATTCATTATATTTGAAACAATGTGCATGGCCTCCCTCTACCCCACGTACACCCTCTTATGTATGTATAAGCTCTTAACTGTCAATATCTTCACCTCATTACCAAAATACACAAAAGACTGGGAACGAGTCTTAGGTAATTTAGAGAACAAAACTGGCCTAACATATTCTGAACAACACGGGCTAGCTCCGTTTACATCCCCGTGGATGATGCTAATGGATACTCGCTAAAAAAATTCTATCTAGATGGTACTGGTGTCCCAGCCTTCAGGCGAAAATGTACCCTGGAATACCCAACACCTGTTTAAGGTGTATTATTTTGATTGGGACACCACTTCACATTTGGTGTAAGGTACGCCCATTCCAGGAGGAAGTGATTACCTCCTCAAGAGAAATTACAAGAACTGAGGTACCAGACTCCCCAAGTTTTTTGTTACTCACCTTGATCGACAAGCCCATTGCTGAATATAAAAAAAATACTTATTGAAGCACTTTAACAGTGTCGCGAAAACTGTGATACCGGTCCACTGGAGATCCTCCTATTGATCATCTATAAAAGAGGTTTGTGAGGCTGGATTATTATGAGTATGGATGACTTCATTCTATTCCCCGCAGATAAATGTCAGAAGTACTGTGCAATATAGTGATCAGCTACTGTGTAAAGATACTAAAAAATATGCTTTACTCTAAAATAGAAACTAAAGGGAGTGATAAACATATTCCACCACGAACACACACACACACACCTATCTATCTATCTATCTATCTATATATATATATATATATATATATATATATATATATATATATATATCTTAATAATGCTAGAAAACACCAAAGAATGCATTTACTTATTTCCTTTGAAATTATACTGATTCTGATTGCAGGAAGAATAAAAGAACAGTAATGACTGTACATAATGATTGGGATAGTACACGGAGCATCCTATTGACTATGATACCTGTCAATCTAGTAATGTGGGTGGAATGAATCATGATAGGGGGATTAATTCTGTAAGATCTATGTAATTGCAGGACTGGACAAGCAACTAGTCCATCAAAAGATGTGCGCTAGGATAGGACATTTAAATACATAAATGACAGCCAGAGAAGATAGACGTGCTGAATCCTCGACAAAGCACAGCAAAACATACATTGGCGGATGCATCATTACAGACGCAGTGTAGGCGCTGTTTGCTTCTCTTAACAAGTTTAATAAACAATACACTATGGGGGTTGGATGTGCCAATAGATTAAAAGGGCACATCGGTGCCTGTATAAGTGCAAGAATGATATATTACTAACAGACAATGGTATTAGCAGTGTACCTGATTCAAACAGTAGCCTGGTTTAAAGATTGCAGGATGATGAGACTAATGAAGATTTAGAGAACAAAATCATTGCATGGGAAACCTGATACCTGTTACTGCCAGCCACTAGCGCTTTCAGTGAGATTGAGCCAATTTGTGACTTGGAAATGATTAGTGTCAACGGAAAGAACAATTATACTTTCAATGTAACTTCTTGACATTTACAAATATGACAGAGGAGAGATACATTTGACACATTCATTAAAAGTTGGAAGTGCCACATTAAATACCAGTTAATAAATATATAGGTTGCTAAATAAAGTGAACAGCTATAATTACAAATACTACTGGTTAATTGCATTGCTACAATCGCTAATACAGGTATACTGCTGACTATATCAGGAATATTTAAAATGAGAGGGGATGTTTAATCATAATGGTAACATCTCCTAATCCTAGCTCTAAGAAAGCAAAAGTTCTCTACATTTGATGGAACTTTATTAACTAAGTGAAACCCGAGAGCCAAACACTGCTATAAGCAGGATATAATAGCCACAAAAGATAGTGTAGCCCCTTATATTGATCTCCAAAAGGAATAATCACCTGAAAAAATAGATTAATGTGAGAAAATTAAAAAGTGACAGTGCTAAGGGCGGTTTCTTGTGGTGCATATGTGGATACTCAGGACAGAGAATATGAAATCAGATTGTGATAAAGTACTATAGTAAAGTAACTAAAACAATTTTTTAAAATCAAAGCTTACACCTAGAAATCATGGAATTACATAACTTTAAAAGGAAAAAAACTATACCAAAAAATATTTTAGCAATATTAAGAATACATATATATAGGGCCTTTAACCTAACTCACACAGATTTTTCACAATTTTTGATCACTTATTATGTTTATTTCTATATTTCGCATGGGAGAGTTGATTACTATATTAATTGACCAGCTAAATGAACAATATATTTTAACATGTACAAACAAATAAATATTTTAAAGTAATAAAATAAAATTATAAATTTTGTCCTTGTACTGGTAATAAAATGGACAGTCGTTCGGTATAAGAACTTTCTTTTTCCCGAGCAATATAGAGATGGTCTGGCGCCCAACTTACTGCAACAACTATGGCACTGTACCACCATACATGTCCATGCTTAACAGACATGACCTGCATATGTAGGAACCCTCTGGTCGCTTATACCCACACCCAAGAGCTAGCCATGGCAGAGGCGAGCGCAAGCATGGAGGTGCACTACCTACCCATGCACTCTAGGAGCACACACACACAGTGACAAGGGGTTACAATACAATGTCCCTTAGGCAAGATGTACAGTACGTGCCTTGTTGGGTTTCTGGAAGTGATCAATGATGTCATAATAGTTGAAATGTTCTTTGTGCGTGATAAGAATATTCAATTTTATAAAATATTGGCTTTAAAACCAGTCAGAATTGCTTTGTTATACATAGGTAGTGAAACCTGTTCTAGACTGAAAAGCAGCCTACATTTTCATATCAAATGCTATGCGCAAATTTCCTGTGGCTCCACCCACAGTCAAGTTTTTTTTATCTCATTACACACAAGGCTGAGAGTTCTCTTACTCACTTACTGGAATTGAAGTATAAGAATGGAATGGAGTTTTATGTGTCAGGCAGTTTGTGATGTGAATCTGTTTGTTTTGTAATGGAGTTTGGTAGTTTTCTAATGAAGTTTGGTAGTTTACAGTGCTGTGTTTGAATGGAAGGCAGTTTGTGTTGTGAAACTGTTTGTAATGGAGTTTAGTATATATGATAGAGTATGACTGAGAGAACAGAGTTTATACTGTGTGCTAGTGTTAAAGAAATGGAGTTGATAGTGAGAGATACTGTGCTGAATATTGATAACCTGTGGGTTTGTTTTGGAGCATGAGTTTGTATGCAGACAATAGACAAAATGGAGTTCATAGTGAGAGATACTATGCTAATAATGCATTATACTGTGATCAGAGAAGTAGATGATGTGCCTGCTTATATGAATTGGTTTCTAGAGATATTGCATTTATAGAGGTAAATGGTTGTATAACTAGCATGTAATGCTGTTGTTCTGTTATGAGATAAGAACAGTGTGTTTGATTTAATCCATCCATGCCTTCAAAATGGCCGACACTCTGTCATGTGTTTGTCAGTTCCTGCAATGCTGTATAATTGTGGAATTACGCATATGATTTATGGAATACAGTGTGGATATTGTAAACAGAAATATGGTGTTTGAATGGAATATGTATAGTTTGTGATTGTATGTGATATGAATGAAATTATATACATTGATATAGGACTGTGTTTACTAAATAACAACAAAGGATTTAATAGTGTTATATGGAAGGTTTTATGTGTAATATATCTGATAAGATGGTGGATGCCATGCTTTCACTGGCAGTATTAGTATGAGGCATCTTCCCCTATACACATGCATATAAAATGTTATATAAATGGTATGTGAAGTTTGTTTGAGATAGCTGGAAAGAGAGAATATGAGAATATATATGTATAATTAATGTGAGTGATATGGGATATAAATGGTATTGGAAGTTTACAGTGTTATAACGTTTCTGCGGAATATATTGAAGTTTTGGATTTCAAAATGGAGGAGTTTGTACACAACTTTAGTCCATACCCCTCCCCCCCTTCCCCACACACACACACACACGCACACACACACACACACACACATACACACATGCACACACCACAAAATACAAGCTTGCACACTCAACCCTTAACACTGATTCAGACACAACTTCACAACAGACAATAGAAGCTCGCATAAACACAAACATTAATACAATAAGCACCGATTCCAACACACCCACCTACAGCATACTTGCTTATTCTCCCAGAATGTCCAGGAGACTCCTGAAATCCAGGTAGGTCTTCCAGACTACTGGTATCAGTTGCTCAAAGACTTTTAACGCTTTACATTTTTTTTTTATCTCAAGTAAAAGAAAATTGTATATTTTATCCACTTTGTCAGTATGTATGCCCAGCACCATTTTAGCTGAGACTGGAATCGGCTAAGTAGGGCATTAATAACTTTGTATATCTCCATAACCTTTCAAAAACAACTGTTACGGATTGAGACACAATTGCCCATTATGCTCACTTTGATATCAGTCTTTATATCCAAAACACCTAGGGCTAAGCTGGGTTCAATAAACTGAAATCAATGGCTAAGGTTATTTAACCCCTGATAAACATTAATTTCTTACTCACAAGAAAGCAGTAGTACTCCCAAAAGTCTACATGACATAGTCTGTTTTGCTACAGATCTTAATGACAACTGGCAGTAAGCAAACACTGTAATTAAAATATATATTACTGTATTACACATTTAACACATGAATGCACGTTTTTTTAATATTTACCCTAAATTGGAGTTTTCATACAATTATTTATATTCTCTATATTTAGTTCCATTGTTCATCAACAAATCCAAGATCAGGAATACTGTAAGTTAAATATATTGATTACATATATCTACATATACAGTCTAATAATACTGCCACATCTTACTGGTCAGTAATTATACCACAATTTGTGGCTAGAGATCAAACTGTTTCAGTTTCGTACATCGCTTTTGGAAGATGCTGGAGGCAAGTTAGGAAAGGAGGAGATAGGAGGGGCTTTATGTTGCAATTGGTGCCAACAAATGGGCAGGGGAATCACACCATCAAGTCCCATCCACATCAGTAAACCCTGACACTAATTACTTAGGTGGATGGGGTCTTGATGACATGATTCACATCATGTACCCAACCCAACTTGCAACCAGTAATCAAATTAAAGCTCATATCATCCTCTAAAGTAATTTAGGAACATTGTTTGGCTGTATTAATCCTCTTGTAATTTTACAAATGGTCACTTCAATTCATTAGTCTTTTCTTCAGATGAAGCGGTATTGATGAAGTCCATAGGAATCCACTGGTAGATTTCAATATTTCTCATCCAGCTTCATGGTACTAAGAGATTTCAATTCTCTACAAAATGAACAAACAGTGAAAAAAGATTAAAAACGCTAAAGACCACCTCAAATGAAAATATTAATGCAGATTGGAGAAATAAATAAGGATTTGTAATTTAAACTTTTGTCAGTGCCAGTTTTAATGGACTCTATTAGTTATAATTTCAGTAAAATTAAGATACGTATGATGTGTAATAGAACAGTGGGAAAACTTAGCAAAAACTTGGTTGAATTGTAAGTGGAATTAGTAGTAGGAATATGAAGCCTATATTACCACTTTCTGATTCAGAGGTATAATCTCAACTGCACTATTGTATACAGTTCCAGAGACTCAACCTAATTACTTTTACTAAAAGGTAAAATTTGGCACATGTCTCAGACCTTCTCACAATTTGAGAAATAATTATTATTTTTTTTTTTTTTAAATACTTTATTTGTAAAAATTTTGTCACACATGTTGTAAAGATCTTATATACTTCATTAAAGACTTAATTAAATAACATCTTATGTAAATAGGAATAAAAAGAACAATACTAAATGGGGTGATAACAAAATACGTATATATATATATACAAGATATAATAATTGAAAGTTATTAATAACTTATGTTAAGAGATATGAAGGAGTATGACTATAAATAAGGTAATAAATGGGGGAGGTAAGGGGGAATAAGGGGGGGACTGAGACCTACCGATGGACTGATATTTTGGAATATGATTCTGTGTTTATCTATGTTCAATATTATTTATAGGAAAAGGGAGGATATATTTTGAGTTTGGTTAGGCAATGGTTTGGAATCAGAGGAATTAGTATAAATGAACCAATCACTCCAGATTTGGGAGAATTTATGAGGTTTTTTTTATTTTTTATGCCAAATACCAAGTTTTATTTAGGAGTTGTCGTCTAGAAGGGGGACCTGGGTTTTTGCAATATTTTGAAATAAGGCATCTGGCTGCATTAAGAATCTGAACAGATAATTTGTCCAAGGATTTATTTTGGATATTGATAGGAGATCCAAGGAGAGGACCATGGGCATTTAGATATATGGACATTAGTAATGTCGCTAATCAAGGCAGCAACTTATCCCAGAAAGATGCTATTTTTGGGCAAGACCACCAGATATGAAGGAAGGATCCCTGTTCTCCACAGCCTCTCCAACATAGATCAGAAGTAGATCCATATATTTTTTCAGTCTGGTAGGAAATAAATATTATCAGTAATATATTTTATAGGCATTGTCTTTAACCAGGGATGAGATAGAAGTCTTAGAGTTACTTTTACAGATTGTTGCCCATGTATCTCTATGTGGCGGTCTGCTCAAGTCAGCTTCCCACTTGAGTTCATGGATAGGGAATGGGATATTGGGATAGGATGTGCTACTAGTAGATTATGTAGGCTATATCTAAGGCACAGTCTAATAGGAACCCCAGTTTTCATAAGGGAAAATGAATGGAGTCAAGAACTAGCCGGCTTAAACCATTAAGAAGGGCACATAGGGACACCGCATCTGAGGCAGAGGGAATGTAAACATAGGTTCATTATAGTAAAATCCCTTCTTGATGGTAGCATTCTGGACACTGTGAGGTTTGTGAGGGTGTGTTAAGTCACATTTTATTTATCAAAAGAAGGATATGAATATTGGATGCTTTAACCCACATTAACTTGTCCTGGGAGATTTTAGAATCTAGGAAGTGACTGATATCATATGCTTGTTAATTGTCCACTGGTAGGGCTTTGCGAGATTTGTTGCAAAGAAAAATAATGATTGAAAGTAAGAAGTTTAAGTAAAGATATAGGAAAGACATTGAATATTTGTAACGATGAAGGTCATTTCATTGCCCATGACACAGCATTGTTATGCCAATCTTTAACTTCTGTGGATAAATCTACAGTATTTATCAACTGTATATTTTGGTGGGAAGTAGAGATGTTTGGGCTCGGTTTTCTGAAAACCGAGCCCACCCGAACTTAGGGGATCCAAGAAGGCTCGCGAGCCGGCTCGGTACTTTTGCGCGTTCTCGGATCTGAATCGAGGCAAAATGTCATTGTTGCATTGTCGGATCTCGTGGGTTTTGGATTCCATAAGTAGCTCCCTCCCCAGGAGATCCAGCGCCATTGCTCACACAGAAACAGGGGTAGCAGTGTTCTTATGACTCTTCATTCTCCAGTGACATTGTTCAGTGCCATTGCTCACACAGAAACATGGGTAGCAGTGTTCTTGTCACTCTCCAGTCTCCAGTGCCATTGCTCATACAGAAACAGGAGGGGTAGCAGTGCTCTTGTCACTTGACAAAAATTGTCTGAAAATGACTGGAAATTAATGTTATTGAGGTTAATAATGTAGGAACAAAAAAAGAGCCAAGTTATGTGATTTTAGTAAAATAAAATAGGAATTTTAGGGAAAAAAATAGGGATCCAAAACCAAAACACACAAGGGTGGTTTTGCCGAAACCAAAACACGAAGTTAATCCAGATCCAAAGCCAAACCAAAACACGGGGGTCAGTGAACATCTCTAGTGGAAAGTAGCTTTATTAGTGGGTTTGTGAACTCTGGACAAGAAAGTGATAAGATAGTGTGGTGTTATCAGCTGAGAAGGAATGGAATGCAGAGGGAGTTTTGGATGAGTTCCAAAAACTGTAAAAAAGGTGGTTTGCTGGGAAAGTTATATGAGTGATTATTGTGAGCAAACTCAGCTCATCGAAGTAAGTCAGATCAGTATATCAAAATATATCAAAATATAGGAGCTCAAATATTGCTCTAGAATTAACTAACCAACTCTTGGTTTGGTCCCTGGAATGCGGATAATAGTGCAAAGAAATTTTCATTGTAACTCTTAGTTTCTTACAAGAGACTTTCCAGATCTTGGCCACAGGTTTTACTTTGTAGTTTTTTAATTCTTTAGAGTACACTCAAATAAAAAATGTTCTTGGAGATTTCTGTGTGGATTGAGATGTGTATCTAGGGTTTAGTCAGAATGGGAAAAGGCATTAGAAGTCCTGCAAGAAACTGATGAGAGACATTGTTTTGTGCACTGGTGAAACAAACTGTAAAATAATCTGCTACATCTTTCAGAAGAACTGAGTACCAATAACTAATATTCCTAAAGTTTCCTTTATCCCTGTATGTCCAGCTAACCTGGAGTTGCGGGCCCAAGAGTGTAATGTAATCTGAAGTTTCTGAGCTTTAAGAGATTTTCCTGGAGCTAAACTGGAGTAAGGTGAGGAGGCAAGGATCTGGGATTTGTTTACAATGTGGACTTGTTCTGTGATTCAGATTCATGACTTTTAAATAAATGAGAAAGGAGATCCAGTCAGGAATTAAGTGACACCAGATAATGGGTGCATGCTATGTCTTAAGATGTTGCAGTCACTTAAGGATCACCCATACTGTCCAATGCTACAAGACCTTGTTCAAGATGCGGCTGAAAGTGGGAGTAAGACCTGCTACAGTTATAACACTAAACTGTCAGTTAAAATTAACTACAAATTACAGAACACCTAGAAGCTTCAACAGACCAGGTATAACCAAGCTACGTGATAAAGATGAGTCAAAGTTAGGTGCCATCATGGCATAGAGCTCAAAAATAGAGGCTCAAGACAAAACATGTCACTCAATAAGATGGTCTCTCTTCTGGTGAGTCGAACCAGCCTCAATAGCTATAGTAGCGATGAAGCCAGGCAATCTTTACATTCTTTCCCATTCTTTTACACATTCATGTAGGAGCTGGGACACGGCCCCTGCATAAGCTATCAATGGGAAGTCTTTTGCACTTTACAGGAACTTTTTGTATGGGAACACATATTTATTGGTGAAATTTGACTAATGTTAAAACAAGAAAATATGCAATATTCACATTAAATAAAGACAGTACCAATATCTCCTCATGAATAAAAGTAGTTTAGAAGAGAAAATAAAAAGTTTAAATGATGAAGGTGATGGTCCTAAAGTGGTTGGATAGGAATCTGAAGTGACATTTATACACTTTCTACTGTACATATCTCCAATTAGACCCGTAATTCTGCAAAAGTAGGCACAGATTTTTTTACAGTTCCCAAATGGGGTGGACAAATAGGAGAGTTTTTTACATAATTAAATGTGTGGAAATGCTGCATTTTTTACAGTTCATGAATGACCTAAAGAAAATACTGCTTGATGAAGAGCAGCAACTCTGGAAGTAAGGAAGGAGAAAAGAAGAACGCTGCTGTTAATACAAGTTATTGTTTGGTTTTGTAAGACTAAGTACACCATACATATTGACTTACTAGGGTTGGCTGAGGTGCCCCGGGAGCCCTAGGCACCACCACACGGAAGGCACTACTCTGCTTCTTACTTTCTGTGGAGCAGGGTGCGGTATCTTCTGCTCCTCTCTCAAACTGGGAGTGTGGGACTGGGCTGTGTCTTCCTAGCCCTGTACCACAATCCCATCATATCATTATTATGAAGGAGCAGCAGCCAGCGGCTTCACAAGTAAGAAGTTGCTGACTGCTGCTCCTCCAGATCAGCAGCCTGTGCTCAGTGTGGGAGTGCCCCACTTGATATCACTCATGCAGTGTTTTAGATGCCCCTTTAACATTGACAAACTAGGCAACCAACTAGGTTCCAACAAATGGTAACGCTGGCCCTGTAACTATCTGCTTCTGAAATAGAACAACTCAATAGAATGTACAACGGTCAATAAGACATATAGGAAAGAAAAGTACCAACTTGTACCAACTGATGGCTTGTGACAATAATACACGGTGAAGTAAGATTTATTCCAGTAAAACAGTTTATAATGTTACTTAAACTATTACTTGAGTGCACTTATAGGGCGGGACCTCATGTAAACTTGGATGTATACCCATTAGTGGGAAGTATATATACAGTATATACGTATTTGCATACTGTACATGCACACCAACATCCATCAGTAACTAGAATTGTGCATATCTTAGACTTGGAGCCCTCATGTCTGGAGAAGCAAAAAAGGGTCGGGCACGTGTAAGTTCACTACAGTAAGGGATTATACACATATATACTCAAGGAGACTCAACTTTCTGAGACTTTGTCGCATCTCCAGATACGCTCTTAGGAGACATATCTTTTGCAGGTGCTGGAGGACTGGTGTAAACATATGTGATGATGTGATGATACCAGCAGCACTATAAAGCCACTTCTGACTGGCTGTTTGTGTATTGACACTCCAGCAGATAGTAGTACATTAATTACATTTGTGGATATATTGTGTTAAGTTGCAGCCATATATTTGCATTTCTTATTGACCTGGTGGATTAGCCAATTAACCAGGTTAATTGGCTGCTATCAAAATTGACCCTAGTCTCTCTCTGTCTGTCTGTCTGTGTCTGTGTGTATGTTAGTGAATTTAGACTGTGAGTTCCAATGGGGAAGGGGCTGCGGAATCAGTGGCGCTATATAAATAAATGGTGATGATGATGATGTGGCAATGTTTGTATTTAATTCCATTTTGGATGCGACATGAATGTTTAGCATGTTTTAATAACACAGTCAAAACACTATTCTCTCTGGGGTGTGTGATACATTAAACATTCAAGTTCTTATAATCTCTGATCTCAGTTTCTCACCTCTTTCTTTTTTTGTGCCTCTTGACGGACACACTTATTGCAGCAATTATGAAAATAAGTGCAAGAAGTCCCATTACGGCGCATAGCCCAACTGTGGCTTGGTAAATGATATCTGGGATTCCATCCTTGTTACTCTCTAAAAGTAAAAATAATGTTCAAATAATTATTTCTGAGAAACTCAGCATATATAATGGGGCTTATGCAGAATTGGTCGTAATAGAGTTTATATAAACAGCACATGTTAATAATTCACAGTGGGAAAAATCCTTGCAGACTGGATTATACATGTATATATACAGGTAGTGGACAAAGTATGGTAAAACCAATATAAAGTCACCGTAGGGTTTAAACAAAACGACATGACAAATTTGGATAATAAACTTCAAATGTGATTACTAAAGGAATAACAAGAGGGGGATTGTTGGAAAAAGGGAGAGAGTATCTATATTGTTATGTTTTCTGTGACACTTGTGATGTAGATATGATTCCGTTGTGGAATTGATAAATTTTCTTCTGTGAAATTACCATTTTTATATTATTGTGTGGATTGTTTTATATGGCTATAAGAAGAGTATATTTTAAAAAAATAGTTAGAATTTATAGACCGGGTAATTTTGATCATAATTAATAGGACTATATATTATTTGTGTACAAGAATTAAATATTTTTCTTTATCATACTATTAATAAACATGATACAATAAATGTATCAATAGCGTACACTTTAACCCCTAAACCATCCTTTCTACCATCACAGAACCAGAGTTACAGCACATAGTTACCAAGTCCCAGTGGGACGAAAAACTTGTAAACTGGATTATATATATATATATATATATATATATATATATATATACATAGGTAGTGGACTAAAATATGGAAAACACAATATAAAGTCATTTAATAGGATGTAGGGCCACCACGTGCATCCAATATAGCATTTATACACTATAGTATCTACTCTACCAGTGTCTAGAAATGTGCAGAAGGAATGCAACATCATGCTTTCACAAGAAAGTCACTTAACTGATGTCTGGCTATTGGTGGTAGAAACCACTGTCTCGGGTATTGTTCCAGTATATACCAAAAATGTTCAGCTGGGTCCAGATCTGGTTGCTATGAAATATGGATAATATCAGTGTCATGCTCATCAAACCATTGGGTGACCACATGTTCTATGTGAATGGGGATGTTTTCATTCTAGAAGACACCTCTCACATCAGGAATAAAATGCTGCAGTATGTGGTGAAGATGATCTCTCATTGCCATTATATAGCAATTATCATTAATCTTGTCTTTTAAGGAAATGTTTGTACCCAAATGATGTCAGGAAACCCACCCCACAACACTGTTGGAAACAAGCACTCAAGAGTCATTTGGTTGACTTGTCACCATCCATTTGTTGGATTGCTTTTAATTAACCTGGCTACTCATGTTCCAGATTGAGATCTTCTTGTTTGTTTCCACCTCATACACATCTGTGACTTGCTTTGTGTTTGTTCTGTACCTTGCCTATAACATTTTACATATTATGCTTAATTTTGTTGTATTAATATATTTATGCTTTTTGAATCCTCTGCATTTTGATTTTGCTTATTAGACCTCTATGTTTTATATACTATTCTCTATTTCCTTGTTGTATGGTGCCTAATAAATAAAAGATAATAATATTTCCAGGGTATATTTCAAATTGTTATACAATTGAAATAAATTAATTTGTATTGTTTTTAATAAGTGATATTAAACAATATATTTAAAAAGAATTATTTAGCAGTTCAGATGTTATTTTAATTAAGCTTAAATGTTATGTACCATAGCTTGTTTTTTGGTCCTGGCTCCAGTCTCTATAACATTATACTTTTGATCACACTCATAATTATCAGACACAGCTAGGGACTTCATGTTATGTTTCATGCTGGGATACTATAAAATTACCATATATAGAATCAAACCTGTATCATCCTGGCTGTTTGCCAGCAACATGTTCTGTGTAACTTCCAATGATCCGTCGTGAGTCTCTGGTGTTATCCCCAACAGTTTGCACATTAGAGCATACACATGGACGCTCTCAAAGGACTCCACTACCAACCCCTTTTTAAATGAAGGACCTACAGCTCGGAATATAGTTTTCATGTCCATGGCCGCATTATCAAATCCATGTTCACCATTATTAAACTGGAATGTGTAATACTGTAAAGTAATAAAGGAGATTTGGTTAGCAGACTTTTTTTTATCCATTCATTAAAATAGTGTTTATGCATAAAACTATGATAAAAATGACATACTAAAATAAATATAGTTTCAAAATAAATCAAGCAAACCTATACACCACAATTGTATACAGTAGTCTGGTTTCATGGTCTTGGAGAAGATAATGAATTGTAATTTAATTTGAGCAGGAACAATATATGGGTCTAAAGTCCTAGACATTTTAGGCTCTTCTTGGAGTTAGATTTCTAAAGGCTCCCCTTCTCATTAAGTATATGAGATGTCAACCTAGCTGGACAGATCACAAGATCTATTGCAGCAGTGAATGTAGCCTGTGCTAGATTTATATTACATACACACAAAATGTTCATATGTTATGGGCAGCATGGTGGCTTAGTGGTTAGCACTTCTGCCTCTCAGCACTGGGGTGAGTTCGATTCCCAACCATGGCCTTATCTGTGTGGAGTTTGTATGTTATCCCTGTGTTTGCGTGGGTTTCCTCCAGGTGCTCCGGTTTCCTCCCACACTCCAAAAACATACTAGTAGGTTAATTGACTGCTATCAAATTGTCCTTAGTCTGTGTGTGTGTGTCTGTGTGTGTGTGTGTGTGTGTGTGTGTGTGTGTGTGTTAGGGGATTTAGACTGTAAGCTCCAATGAATCAGGGACTGATGTGAGTTAATTCTCTGTACAGCACTGCAGAATTAGTGGCGCTATATAAATAAATGATGATGATATTCTGCGTTATGACCTTATACAGGACCATCATTAGAAGTTTCTCTAAAGGCATAGCAATAGCAGTGTGATATGAATTATACACTGAATACAAATATTACCTTGGACCTATTATTGAATTATTGCTCCAGGCCCAGCTTCCCTCTACCATCTCTTCTGAGCACTGCAGTCAGAGGAGAATAGTGTAGTATAAACTGTTAGTAGAGAGCTTAACCAGCTCCATGTGTGAGTACTGACACTGTAAGGCATTTGGAGACCATGAACCACAAAGACTCTAATATTAAATTCTGCTCAGAGGGGAAAGAAACTCTAAATTCCTCCTCCTCTTTGCGCAGGAAATGTAGATCTCCACTGACCTGGTAAAATAAGTGAGAGTAGCGAACGTTCTTCCTACATTGGAGGCCCTATCACAATCTTTCTTTGGGCCCAACAAGTTCTAGTTACACCCCTGGCCTCTGCCTTGTTGTTTTATAGTACTGTACATCCCTGTTTGTATCCCCATATCTCATAATAATAGGCCTGGCCAAATCACATTGGGGGCATGGCCACACCATATGACCATGACCTCCCCAACCCTCCTCTCTTTCCCTGAAAACACCCTTGAACGGCACTGGTGTATGAGATACCCACTTACTATGGTGAGCAGGAACATAACACCCAGGGCATGTTTGTATCACAACAGTACTTCCTCTGTGTATTGCAGAAATGCCTTCATAGCACCTCTGTGTACTAAACCTCCCAACTATCCTGATTTCATGGACCTCGAGAGAAGTAGAGATTACAGTGAAGATGGAATGTTAATGAGAACACATATTATCTTAAATTAAGTTTCACATCTACATGCACTTTGTCCTGATATACCATTGTCCCTATGATGTGTTATGTGTATCTAAGCATATATGTTTATTCATGCTTTATAAATGTATAGCAGAATATGTGTGTAAGTGGCTGGAAGGAAATTATATGTATTGTGTGTATAGGATCTCTGATATGGTATGTATGAGAAAATTCAGTATGTAATGATGCATACATCTAAAACAAAGAGTTACTTTAGAGCAGAAAAGGGACAGTATTGTGGGTTAACTGGAAACAACTAACTTTGTGAGTGCTTAATTAATTAAATTAGTTTTTAAATTGTTATTAACAAATTTGCCTTGTCATCCTATTTCAGATTCCAATAAGAAAACAAGTGTAAACATGAATGGATCAGTAAACATAAAAAGACAAGGCAGTTTTATAGTCATTTCAAAAAGACCTAACTTCAACATTCACAAAGGGAAAAAGAAGGTCTTATTTATATGACCAATCATTGGCTCGTAAATTTGAGATCTTATTTTCCTTGGGTCTGTTACTGATAAAGACAGACCAAGATGTACATCCATTTTTATGAACAGGCATTGTTTCAAGTCAAGACAATAAAGGTTTTGTCGCAAGTAGATGCTAAAGGACAAATACTTGATTGTATGTCAAAGACAAACACAGTCTAACGGTAAATAGGTATAATTTGAGGGCTTGAATACCAAATGATTGAATATTGTGAAATGTGCTGTATTGTGTATAAATATATCTGTAGGTAAGGGCTATGCAACTCTGCTATGGACACATTGCTGTAACCATATAATTTGTGAAATAAACTTTGCTTCAACTCTATTTGAATATGGTGTTGCAGAACCTTAGAATGTATTATTGAATATATCCATTTGAAGACTCAATTGGTGTCTGTAATGTATTATTTAGTAACTTCATATCTCCAATTTTAACTGATTGTTTAAAATTCTGTCCCACAAAATAAAATCTTTATTGATAAGGTAGAAGGTGCCAATGACGATAGGATGGGAACAGCGAAGCTTTGAAAAGAGGGCTTTGCAGAATCACGATCAATACAGAAGCCGGCACACAGAAAGTCATGTGACTTTCTCGGACTGTACTATTATTAGGGGGCTTTAATGAGTAATGCAGGGAGCTGCACAAAATAAAACATTTTACAGCAACCCTTCTACTTGGTACATTTTCAAACTCCCTGCCTTACTCATTAAACGCCCCTAATATTAGTACAGGCCAAGAAAGTCACATGACTCCCTGTGTGCCGGCTTCTGTATGGATCATTGTTCTGCAAAGTCTGCTTTTCAAAGCTTCGCTGTTCCCATCCTATGGCCATTGCCACCTTCTACCTTATCAAGTCAGGTAAGTCCTTGTCGCTCTACTCAGAGTCGGGGACATGTCCCCCACCCCATCTACAATGGTGTTTAAATAATCTTGCTTAATTTCTGCAACCTATTCCATTTTTCATTTGTATCCCTTGCTTTCTGATAGTAAAAGATAGAAAAAAACAAATGTGTTAGGTGCCAACCCACCATTTTGTTCTATTGGAAAAAAAAAGATTAGAAAAAATTCTAAAAATAGAAAAAAAAACAACTTACCCCATGGATGACATACCCTGGATCACCATATAGGACTAAAGGGGTGATTCTCGCATTATTGGAATAATGCAGCCTAGGTGGAAAATCCTCTTTCTTGTAGACGTGCAGTTTAGGATGGGCACCTTTCAATGCTTGGTATACCTTTTCCACGTTCCCTTCTTTAGGTACCAAAAGTCCAGTAGGCCCATAATCCACTAAATGAAACTGAAGGTCAGAGAAGGAGAAGTCTGGGAGCGAATTCAGGACAATCACTTCACTATTTTTAACAACTGTACTCATGCCATGATCTGCTATGATAATAATATTGAGTCCAGACTCCAGACCGTAGTACTGCACTCGACGTCGTATGTGACCAACCATGCGATCCACTTGACTAACCATGTCTTTGCGCTCCTGTGTTTCTGGCCCATACTTGTGTCCTGTTCCATCTGGTTCCCCAAAATAAAGAGCTACAAAGTCCAGATCTTCCTCAGTGAACCATTTCATCACTGTTTCAACATTTTCTTCCCACTCTGTTTCATTGTCATACTTGTGTAATGAGCTTTCCACTCTTTTCTTGTACACAGTTTCACCATTGTATGTGGCATTGCCCCCCGGAAAAAAAAGGGATCCAGTTTTTAGCCCCTGACAGAAATAATCATATATCAGTACAGTGCAAATATTTGCAAGAAACTACCTAAATGCCACAATTGCAATGTAATACATTTTAAAAATGTCATTTGACTTGGATTCCCTTGACAAATTTGTACTGAACAATTCTGCAATAGCTGGAGAGTAAAATAAATAACCTTTTCAAGATATTAAAAAGACACTTCACATGATCATGTGTTAACTACTTGATGACCAGAGGATTTTTACCCTTTCACCACCAATCCAAACGTCACTTTTTGGGATGCATCAGTTTATTTAAGGATAACTCACTAACTAACTTATTATTTCTTAGTCTAACCAAACAAGTTTTACATTGTTTTGTTGGGAGAAATATTTTGCTAGTAGATTGAATCATATATTTTATTGTACCTATATAGGAAAATAATACACTTTTCCACAATTGTTCCCACACTTATTATATTGTTAGTGCAGTCCCAGATACCACAATTAATTGGCTATTTTAAAATAATTATTTTTCTCCCTTGATGGCTTGCATCTGTGTGCAAAAAGTCTTGGGGTATATTTACTAAACTACAGGTTTCAAAAAGTGTAGATGTTGCCTATAGCAACCAATCAGATTCTAACTGTCATTTTGCAGAATGTACTAAATAAATGATAACTAGAATCTGATTGGTTGCTATAGGCAACATCTCCACTTTTTCAAACCCGCAGTTTAGCAAATGTACCCCCTAGGGTCAAAGTCACCGGAGGGCCGGAGGGTGTTCGCACCAAAATTGGGGGGATGGAGTATTTTTTGTGATTTTGGGGAAACAAAGTCTGCATAACATGTATGCATTATTGCCTGAGTACCTGATTACTGGGAAAGAATTTGGATGAGATGCGTGGATGTTTTTTTAGAAACATTTTGTGTTATTTTCCTTTTTTTATTTTTTACAATTTATATCACTCTATTTTTTTTTACTTTTTGTCTACTGTAAGAGCCACAAGGGTGCAGTAGGGACTTATCCAAGTCTCCCGTGCCCCTCTGCATTGTTATATACCTTCTAAATAATGACATGCTGGTATGTTAGCTAGTTTATAACACTGCTGATGGACAACAGGGACAAAGATCACATCTCTCCTGCCCTAATATTATATATTATTATATATTCATGTTAATCTATTTTATTTTAAATTAGTGTTATAGCACTATAATGATTTTCTATATTTTTCCTTTCTTTTGTTTATGTAAGAACAGTGTCTTTCTTATACAAGTAGCTTTTTTATACATCATTTGTAATATCATGTGAGCGCAGATAAATAATTTCCTTTATTTTTTCCTCCTGCAATAAGTAACTTACCACTGTTTCTGGTCCTTGCTTTGTTCAGAGCTTCACTTTCATGGAATTTATACTTAGTTGCTCTCCTCATATATTAAATATTAATGAATTTGTAGTTGCTTTATACATGACAAAATCTTTGGGAATATGTGCCAATTTCTCACTATATTATGCTGATAGCATGTAGCAGTTTTCTAGATGTTTTTTAGATGTCTTTTGTACATTTTATGTTGCAAATGTTGTTTCTACAAAATTATTATGTGCATCTGACTTTGTGGCTTTTCAATTTTATTTAGAAGACTGCAAATTAGTGTTCAGAATTCACATACAGAACAATTACGCTCACCTACTTAATCATTAAGTTTAAGGCGTTTAGTACGCTTAAAGGAAATAAAAAAAGTCTTCCACTGTAAGTAAGTTGCAACAAAGGATTCTTAAAATAGAAGGAACAAAATATGCATTTGTTTTCTGAGACAGTGAAATTTTATAGCAGACATATGTAATTATATTCTGTTTTAAGAAGGCTATTACAGAATTACCATAACTGTTATATACACACTGTAGTTACAGAGCAGATCTTCTAACTATGTTGACAGGAACACTAAATAATATTTCAGTGGCAGTTGCATTATATCCTCTTCCTGACCAAATGGAGGCTAAAGGCAATTGGATGGATTCCCTGGATCCATCAAACCAATAATATAATTTAATTATTATAGCTGATATATCATTTTGTAAGAAAGACAGACCTGTTTCTAGGTAAGGGGAATAATGAGCAGGTGTCTGGGTTGGGAGCAGCACTTTCCAATTTCTATAGCAAGTGGTGCCCCCACATGTAGTGCTGGATTAAGGCTTTGGGGGGCTCATGGGAAACATAGGACAGGCGAACCCCTATTGTCGAAAATGAAGGGCATAGTGCCATCATTCACAGGAGATTTTTTTTTTTTTTATCCTCTTAGCTCACTCACCCTTAATCATTTCCCTTCCATGTCTCTCTCATTTCAGCCCCCTCTGTGTTCCCCTCATTTCAGCCTCATCCATGTCGCTCTCATTGCAGCCCCCACATAGGTCTCATTACAGCCCCCCTCTCCCATAGGTCTCATTGCAGCCCTCTCGTTGTCATTCTCATTGTAGCCTCCAATGGGTCACTCTCATTACAGCCCCCCCAGACTTCTCATTGTAGCCTCCAATGTGTCATTCTCATTACAGCCCCCCCCCAGACTTCACATTTTAGCCTCCAATGTGTCATTCTCATTGCAGCCCCCCCATAGGTCTCATTGCAGCCTCTCTCATTTCAGCCCCATTCATGTCGCTCTCATTACAGCCCCCACATAGGTCTCATTGCAGCCCCCTTTCCGATAGGTCTCATTACATCTCCTCTCCTCCCCATCGCTTGTCACTCACCTTTAGTAGTGACCTCTGGCGCCGTCCTGCAGTTCCGCTGTGCGCTCCTTGCTGCTCAGACAGAAAGTGATTACACTTCCTCTCTGAGCGCTGCACTGTGCGGCTGCCAGAGACAGTTATTAGTCTCATACATTTTTTTTTTTTAAATGCATGAAGTTAATCTTTCTATTCAGACTCCTCAGAACGATGTCTGAGCACTCTGAGGTGTCTGTACAGAAAGATTAGCCTCATGTATGTGTGATTCCAGTTTTGTACAGGAAATATATTTTCAGTGAAAAATACATATCAAAGTTATTTTGTTGCATAAATTAATTTTATTGTCCAAAATCCAAATTCTTTAAATATTTAAAAGTTATAAATACAACAGATTCATCAGGACCTGAAGAAGTAGACAGAGGTCTCAGAAAAGCGTTGTATCTGTTGTAGTAGAGAAGTATTGCCATCTGTCTTATTCTTTTATATATTTATTTTATATTCAAAATATTTTAAGAATCTGTTATAGTTATAACTTTTAAATATTTAAATTAATTTAATGTGGATTTTAAACAATTAAATGAATTTATGTATCAAATTAAATTTTATATGTATTCTCCTCTGATAATATACTTCCTGTACACAAGTGGAATCATATATACCGATAATAAATGTCCAAGCACTTTTTTTCTTTAACACAGGTGAGTGCAATAGCACTTAGACTCCATATTGCCCTTAATTATCACACAGTGTACACTATGGGTATGTTTTCTTTTTCTTTTGGAACACAGATGATATAACAATAAGAGACACTGTAATCCTGGTACCTGACGAACTTCATATGGAATTCAGCTTACACCAACCACCGGTGGACATTGGTGTAAGATTGTCCAAATCATTGATATTATCAACACTGGGTGAGTGCTTTTCATTACTAAAACGTAATCTATTTACCACACAGTGTACACTAATATACTCTTTTTGAGTCTACACAAGGGGCCTGAGTCATTAAGGAAAGTAAGGCAAAAAAAGGAGTAAATTTGATTCTGGACAAACCATGATACAAAGCAAGTGGTGAAAATTAGTTTATTATTTAGCATGTAAGGAAAATACTGGCTGTTTTTTCATGTAGCACACAAATAATAATAATAATAGATGATGATGATGATGATATTTGATAGCTTTATTTTTACACTGAAATTTAAAGTTGATCTAGGACATGCCCTACCCCAACTGTAAATCTGTCCCCACATTTTCAATTTACGTCTCCCTCCAATGCAGCATGGTTTTGCCAAGGTGCAACATTACTCCTTTTTTTTGCATTGCTCTCCTTAATGACCAGCAAAATTGAATGCAATATTATTTCTTTTAACTGTTTATGAACCTAGCACTAGTTTTTCTGTTGCTGATGTGACTGTGACAAGTGTTTTTTTTTTCTTCTTGTATTTTTACTTATCACATATTTGTGATAATGTTAATTTTACAGTGCTGTAAACTATGTTTAGGGTGGCATGGTGCCACAGTGATAAGCATTGTGGCCTTTTTAGCACTGGGCCATGTGTTCGATTCCAACCAGAACACCGTTATATCCCTACTTTGCATATAACATATCAGCAAGGTATGTAAAATGATGATGTTTTCTCTTATTATTACTATATTTAATTGCTGTTTAATGTATTTGTATACACAGTATTCTCATGATGTTGTTTCTCTCAATACCATCATTTGCCTCTGCTTCTTCTGACATCCTTTCCTGCAGAAATGTTGGAGGCCAGAATATTAGTTTTCTACAAGGAAGGCAAAGATCCACACAATTCAATTTCACCAGCTACAGGTCCATTTCTCTCCTTAACAGTTATATAAAAATGTTTGCCAAAGTCCTGGCCAATAGACTAAACCAATTACTCCCCTCTCTGGTGAGCTTCATATTGGGTTTCATGCTTCACGTGAGCTTCATATTGGGGTGTCAGGTGTGGGATACACCAGATGAGCCTGGTGTCCATATTGCTAACCCCAGGAGGTCTCCCCACCAATATTGCATCTATTTATGCTGAAAAAATGTTCGATAGAATCTCCTGGAGCTTCATGTAGCTTACTCTTAGGTCTTGTCCTCATCAATGGCACCAGACAGGGTTGCTCGTTGTGCCCCCTGATTATTGCACTGGAAATTGAACCACTTGTGTTGCACAACAGGTCTAATCCTAACATCCAAGGAGATTTCTATATTTGCAGATGACATCCTGCTCTCCCTATCTCATCTGAGAATATCATTGTCCAATCTCTACAAACTGCAGACATATGGTGACTTATCTGGTTACGAAATAAACTATTCAGTCGGAGGTAATGCTTCTTTATGTCCACCCTTAAGATGCCGATTTCATCAAATCTATTTTTAGCTTCAAATGGCAGCCAAAAAAATTAAAATAGCTGTGAGGTTTCTCACTTCTCAACAACAATTCACACAACCTACTATTCCAGGAAAACTTTCCCCTACTCTTTTCAAAGTTGCAGGCTGATCTTGCTGATTGGAACTGCATCATCATTTCTTGGCTGGTTAAGATCATAGTGGTCAAAATTAGCATTAAGTGACTTTATCTCTCCTTGCTAAATAATGTCTCGGAGGCCCTTATTCATTTTATTTGGAATCATAGACCTCCAAGACACTGAGCTAATATTCACAAAACTCAGTAGAAGAGGTAGGGGACTCCCCTATATTAAATGATGCTGTTTGGCCTCTCACTTTTCTCAAGTGGTGGAGTCATATGCTCCCACAGACAAATCCGGATACTGAGTCGAACCATTTGGATTGACCTGATCTAACTTCCCTTTGAGGTCTGAGCATCAAATTTAGGCCACAGTCTCCCAAATTACTACTAATGCTAAAATTTGTAACTAATCTTTGGGATTCATACTCTATATAATTGTATGATTGTTTTAAAGCAGTTCTGTAGAGATCAGTCAGCTAGAATAGTTTGCTGATCAATTAATTGTCTTTCAGAGAGTTTAGACAGACTAGTGGCTACTGTGTATTATTAATGCATATATAATAGTACTAGTATATAGATTGAGTGAGATATCGTGCTGAAATAAGTAGTATATTTAATGTAGACAAACAGTGTGCTTTTGCTGTATGACTATTAGCAGCAATCCTAAAAAAATATGTATATATTTTAAAATTTAAAGTTTTTCTAGTGAAAGTAATCTTGTGTGGGGCAGTGACATCTGAAATATTTTTTTTAAAAAAACTGGGTATTAGCATGTGAGTGTCAATGCAACTGCACACCCCCAAAAAAGCTATATATTTTAAACTTTTTCTATTTCTCAATACTTCAGTACTCAATTTTGAAAGGGTCATTCAGTGACACCTATATTAAAAAAAGGTGTTTGCGTGTCAGTGTCAATGCAGCTGCACATCCTATAAGAACACTATAAATTCTGAGCTTTGTTCTATTTTTCAATACTTGTCAATTTGTAAAGGGTCATTCAGTGACATCTATATTAAAAAAAGGGTGTTTGCATTGCCCAAAACATGCCTTGACAATGCAATTGAGAGTCCACATTGTGATAAATTAGGAGGTCAAATTATGGCCCTGGCAAAGAATACATGTAGAAATGGAGATATGATGTCTGAGGAGCTAGGCTAAGTAATAGAGTCAGAGAATCGTATAGACTGATTAAAGATTTTTGGAATTGAATGGGAGAAAGCAAATGCAATGATGCAGAATTACAAAAACCTTTATTAAAACAGCTTGCTGCAGATTTTGGCCAATGTTAATGCTATAAATAGTAATATAGGAGCAAAAACAGCTCAAAATTATATTATTTTTACATATTTTTCAGAATTTTTAATTAAATCCAAATCCAAAACCAAAAACATCCGCAATTTTTGGGCAAAACCAGTTACAAAACCAAAACCACATCCAAATCCAAAACATGGGGGTCAAATTTTGTGCTCTATACCCAAGATTTATTTCCTCCATTCTATCACCTCCTTTGAGTGCATCTGCACATAGCATCCTATTTGTAAAGAATATATGTCCCAAATTTATGGCATTCTGCTTCTTGCTGCTTATCTGAGTACAATCGCCACGAGACAGAGTGGGAGAGGGAGCTTGGACTGGGTAGGGTACTAAATAGCGACAGTGGAAATGTCGGCAGTTAACCTGTGGATATGAAAATGTCGGCAGGCTAAATGATACCAGTTCTATTCTATGGACAGGTTTAAAATGTTGGCAGTGTGATTCAGTTCATCATTATTTCTCTTTTATTTACTTGCTATGGCAAAGTTCCCTATTAATTGAGGGTATCCATTATCTCAAGAACTAGAACCAATTTGAAAAATCTACTTTCTTTTTTGAATTCAGCAACCACAAAATACCCTAAATTCGTTAAAATATCTTTAGCAACTATTTTTTTGGTTGGGCTGTGTTATCAATACCAGGAGTCCTGTCTTTGATAATTTAACAGTGCTCTTCCATAGTGTGCAGGTGCATCATTTTTTATTGTTTTTTTTCCCCCCCATTTGGACTGCAATGGACTAATAAAGAAGATGTTTTAATTTATTTAATAAAGTGAACAAGGGTTTAAGGGAACGTTTAATGAAATTGAAGTTTATTTTAAAATCGTAGTATTTTTTATTAATTTATTTTTTGTAAAAAAAAACATTTTGGTATAATGGGCAGGGATCTATGTTATAGTGCAAAGCAGTCTAGTATGTCTAGTGCTGGTTAGTGATGTTTTTTTTTAATGTATTTGTTTTACTTAGTGCATTGTGCATGGTGACTGTTACTATTTTACTACAGGTGGTGAGTGTGCCTGAAAATGTGCTTCTCTTGCCAAATCAGTCAATATAAAAGTATAGGCCTTTTAATTTTTGTTAAGATTATTAATTATTATTATTATTATTATTATTATTATTATTATGATTTAACTTAAGACAGCAGAAGCACTGTATTATCAAGATTGGCACTGAAGGTGGTGTGAAAATTGTATTTGTTTGTGTTTCATTTTTGAATCCAAGCGAAATTTCCTTAACTTGTGACTTCATCCTTTTTAGCCAAAATTCATTCTTATAACTATAATCAAAATTACTGAAGTGTCATACAAGCCTTGCTTTGAATAAACACAAGTAGAAATACCTAGCTCATCAGCTTACAAAGTAAAGAGGCAACGCATTACCTAACTTCTTTATGCTACCATTACTACAAATACAGGTAGTGGTGTCAGGTACACTGGGTGTAAGTAAAAGCTGATTGGATGCTTTTCTTACAAGGTATGATATTAATACTTATAACTAGTTTACAACAGTTGCAGTTATTGGTCCAGGAAATTAATCAGATTGCCATGTAAACAGCCAGGAGGATGTTAGTTCCCCTCTTGTTAGGTTAAATTAGACATGAACTTGATGGACTTGTCCCTTTTCAACCACAGTAATGATCTAACTTGTTTTTCTTCATCATATTGTATCTTTATTACTTAGTACTTATTTGCATTATGTCTAAAGTTTAATATACAATGTCCTAAATATATCTGGTAACAAATCAGAAAATTCAGTCAAACGTCCATAAATTCTGTTACATGGGGTTTCTGGAGTCCGAGCAGCTACTAGAAATGTAACACCTGCTGCAAGAATGACGGCTGAGCTTTCGCATAACCCTATAGTCCTGCACACACTCTATTCATAAGCAGATATGTCTTCTTTACCTGTCTCTGAGCTGTGATCCAGATAGGAAGGCTTCCATTGTCCCACCAATGTGAAATGCCCTGCGTTGGAAGATAACCTTTCTTCTCTCCGGTGGTGACATTGAAATACATGTTGTGTATAACACCATGGTTCTCAATGTATCTTCCTGTAACAAACAGCGTTCAGTGAAAAATAAAACAAAAATTTCAAAAGGGGCAATACCTTTACTGTTCCTTAACTTGTAAATTGTACTTTAAGTTAATTTGCCCTCTCCCCTACAATTTTTAGAGACATATATATATATACAAGTTAACCTGTGCATGATACTCATGCATTCTAGTCAAATCAAGCTACTTAAGGTCTTAAAAAGGTTCTTGTCATGCATTTGGGCCTAGCCCAGGCCTCCTCAGGGGAAGAGCGTTACTTCCAGACGCAAGCGGGAATGAGTTTGACCCCTCAACTCGTAAATTTAGCCTTTACTACCCCTCCCACGGGGGGAAGGGGGGATGATGGAAGTTAACTGACTTGACTATTCTAATTTTTTTGTCAAATAATGTCAGTATACCAAATTTTAGGTCAATTGGATGAGCCCTTTCTGAGAAAATAGTTTTTTCCACACACACACACACACACACACACTAACGCACGCCTCTACACGTGTGTTCATGAGGTAAAATTACCTCACGAAAATGAGTTTGATCCCTACCAAATTTCAGCCCTTTTTGAATTTTTTTCCCCACACACACTAAGAATTTAGTAGGTCAGTGTATAACTCTGCCCAGCAGGTGGCGCTGCAACTTGGGTTTTTTTTTCCACACACACACAGACAGACGCCACTAAGCATTTATATATTAGATTGAGTGTCACATCTCTGTATAGTAAAATAATATGCTTTCACATATAGTACATTATAAAATAAATACCTTTTGTTATATATCTACTTATTGACTCAGTTTTCATCCCTTCATGATCAAAGCAAATTTTAATTTAGTTTTTAAGATGCTTCTATTTCTTTGAAAATAACTTTTACAAATTTTGTAGCCTATCCAATTTTTTTTTTCAGATTGGGCTTTTGTTTTTGTATATTGTATTGTATGGAATAAAATATTGTTTTAATTTATGGGGTTTATATAAGACAAAGTAAAACATGGAAAAAAAATATATTTCCAATGATTCTTCCACAAATTACTTTTAGGCAATTAGTGAAACACCAGAAATTACCCAAAATTTAAGTGACTAGTTGACCCAGGTATAGGGATACCAAATGTTTGTCATTTGCAGCTTTAGGAATGTAAACATTTATTTCATACTATTTTATTTCTTTTTGGTGAAAGTAATCATGCAGCACACAAGAACAGGGGGATCCGCAGTTCATGCTAATATAGTCACTATAGCTTTTCTTCCTTGGACTGTTGGTCAGGATGAGGTGGTAAAATTTAAAGATGACCTGTCACCTACAGAAATTGTGCCTCAGTAAACATTGGCCAAAGTGCAGCCCAAAATCCTCTTTCGTGGTGCCCATTCCCTGCGCTGTTCTTTAAAACAACTCGGGGCACATCATTACCGTTACTACGGTAATTGATTAGCATTATTACCGTTAGGTAATTTCAACGCTGATTTTTACTCACAGCTCCCAGAGCCGCGAGCAGAAATCCGTGTTAACATTACCATATTAACGGTAAAGATGCGTGCCCCGCGTTGTTCTAAAGATCAATGTAGGTAATTAACCTCCACCACCTTAACTAAACCTTAATAAACCTCCACCACCTTAACTCTGCTCCCCAGCTCCTTGTCTCTTCCGTGAGGCCCTTCTACCCCTCTCTCTACCCCCTGGGGGCTCTCACTTTTCATCTAGCTGTACTTTGAGCTTCCAAGTTACTGTGCTTTTTGTTAACTGTTCAGTGCTATCTCACCCTGTACCGTGTTTCTGCCTGTCCCTGTACGGCGCTACGGATACCTAGTGGCGCCCTATAAATAAAAATTAATAATAATAATAATAATAATTGAATCCCCCCCTAAATGATTTTGCCCAATTCACAATATCTGCCAATATAAGTTGATCAAATGTACCTTTATGCTGGGGAAAGTCCCAGGTTTTTAAAGGACTGTCCTTGGATAAAAAAAAAAGGTTCCCAGGTGCTAGCACTGTCCTGAGTCCCATTATTGGTATTTGAATCTACCCCATAAAATGATATACATAATACATTTATCATAAATAACAGAGTGGTAGAAAACAAACAATGTTTTAGAAACAACCAAAAATACCACATCAGAGAACAGCCTATTACGGTTTAATCAAAAGATCATAATCCTCTTTCATTCAAAATTACATGGGTACAAAAATAACTATTATTAGTAGCACAGTAATACATATGAATTAATTATATAGAAATATTAAGTATCATAGTAACACAAATGTGTCAATTCCGAAGAACCAAAAATGTAGCTGTCAAACTAGGAACAAATATTCAGGATCAGAGTGATATACCTTTATTAGCTGTGTACTATTATAAAGTAACTAGATTGACTGTCTATATTTCACACTTTCTCTGCTATATTCAATAAAGACCGGTGTAACTTTCAGAGGTAGCCAAGCAGCATGCAAAAGCTGTATTGCTGTAAATCCATACAATTGTTGTTAAGTAGATTAGAGCTGGTACCCCTGCAAACTCTAGTGTGAGCTGACAGTCAGCTAAATATAGTGACTTATACTATATAACACTCAATAAACACCCATTTCTGAATATTGAGGAGAGCATGTAAAATAAACGTTTGTATATGTTACACTGTAAACAAACCTTCCTTTTTTTTTTTTTTTTTTAAATATCCCCAATTTATAAGATAATATGCAAACATGGTGATACATTTTCTTTCTGCCAAATATAGATTGTCAATGGCAATGAGATTGGCAATTATTTCAGATCTGTACCAGAGAATATTCACCTCATTTTGCATCTGGATGAGGATTTTCACACATTTCTTCTGCAGAATACTGCTTGAGCAGTACACTCTATAAAAGTATGCCTGTCAGGAGGTGTATCTTTTGCACCATCATGTCACTCATTTAGTGTTAGTCTTTTTATATTTGGTCACCCCAGGGATTTAAATGAATCATATGCCACTTTACTAATTGTCTGATAATATGGTAGAGGGGGTCTGTTTATTTATTCAGTATAACTTATAGGGCAAATATGCACTGATGATGATGACATATGGGGGGGGTCTGTTTACTTATTCAATTTAACGTGAGAGTGTCCTGCACTGTTCCTACTTTATCCAATGGTGCTGCTGCTCCTTCATGTCAGCGATAAGCTGGGAGCATGGTGCTCTGCTCCTCTACCTGACACCCCCTAATTGCTTAACACAATGTAAGCAGCAGGGAAAAGGGGCACATGACCTTGAAGAGGATGCTATCAGAGGGTGGGCACTTGTGAGAAAGGGAGTCTATTACCCCTGCACTGAGAGAGCTTACTCAGGCCCGCAGGGGTACTTAGTAAATATTAGCAATTATTTGGGCCTTTACCATTGGTTTCCCCAGTGGGCCCAGCATGCTCCAGTCCGACACAGGCTGTACGTATAAAGTGGACTTTCAGGCTCATCCCATTCCACTGCTTTATTCCTCCAGTTTAATTGGATTTAAAGTCCCTGTGCAAATGTTACTGTACTGGTACTTTCAAATCCAGTTACAATTGGACAGTTAAGCTGTGGCTTAACTCTACTATGTAATGGGGGAGAAGGCCAGATGGTATTCTATGCTATACACAGCTTTGCACATTGTGGCCACATTTATGGAAGTCCCCCTGGCACGGAAGAAGGGGATTACAGGGATGGGCCATTAGAATCCAGGAGAGGGGGCTGGGAACCTCTTTTGTATAAGGTCATGATTTTAAACTCATCAGCTTCTATGTATTACTAACAGTTAATCGTTTATCAGAGTGCAGCAACAAAATAAAAAATAGTAGTTGTGGTTGACAGCAATCATGTGAGACAAGGGGCCTGATTCATTAAGGATCTTAACTTGAGAAACTTCTTATTTCAGTGCAAATTAGTATTCTGTTTTGCACATAAGTTAAATACTGCCTGTTTTTTCATGTAGCACACAAATATCAACTTTAAATTTCAGTGTACATATAAGCTCTCAAGTATTTGTGTGCTACATGAAAAAACAGTCAGTATTTAACTTATGTGCAAAACAGAATATTAATTTGCACCCCTTGCATTGTAACATGGTTTTGTCCAGGAGACTGAAATAAGAAGTTTCTCAAGTTGAGATCCTTAATGAATCAGGCCCAAGATTACTATCTTTTCAAACTCAACTGAAACATATCAACTGAAATATACAGCTCACAAGTAGATTGGTTACTGACACCTTTAATATGTGCTTATTTTTCCACATTAAGCGAGATTATTGAAATTAATTTGCAAGTCATCTTATTACCAGTTGGGGACATTCTTTTAACTTATGTGCTAAAAGCCCTGTGGACGTTCACACATTGTACTGATCTTGTTGAATTTAAGAATGAAGCTGATCAGTGGGAACACATAATTAATTTCACAAATCACTTTTTTTATTAGGTTATATGCTTATATTGCACATTTTTCTTTTTGCACACATAAGGATTTAATTTTTTTGACATATGAGTTTCTCTATTCAACTAATTTATTTATTTTCTATTTATCCAACCAAACGGCATGTAAAATCTTCTTGCATTTGTGATGGCTGATTGAGTTTGATGAGATATGTATATATATATATGTATATATATATATATATATATATATATATATATATAGATATCATCGTTCACCAATTGTGCTAATCTGGACGCATTGGGAGTCTGAATTCTAGTAAGATAGCACTTCTGAGTTAATAATTTCCAGTGAAAAAAGCAGATAATTTTTGCTTGAAGCTTCAGGACATATGAAAGTCCTAGACTGTGCTGCTATTTATCATGCTATGGGTTGAACTTTGCCCAATGTATACACTATACACTCTGGGTGACGTTAAAACATATGTCTGTGCATCCATTATTTCATTCTCTTCATGCACAAGAAATCTATATAAATCTGTGTAATAGTGCATTATGCTCAGGGCCGGTGCTAGGGTCCACGGCGCCCTAGGCATTTTTTAAAAATCGCCGCCCTCCTCCCTCCTCTCACCACCGCCGCCTCTCTGCTCCGTCTCCTCCCCTCCACTCACTGACACTAGTAAGTGGAGGGGAAGAGACGGAGCAGAGAGGCGGCGGTAGTGACAAAATAGCCTCTTCCCCCCCTCCCCGTGCATCTGAATGCTGTGCGGCGGCCGTGACAGGTATGATCAGCGATCGCCGCACAGTTTTAAAGTCTTTTAGAATTCTGTGGCGCCCTCCAGGCGCCCTCCAGAGCCCGGCGCCCTAGGCAAGTTCCTAACCTTGCCTAATGGGAGCGCCGGGCCTGATTATGCTGTCACTGACTCCCAGAATTTGTTATATATGAGTTTCAGTGCATTGCAGTTTTTGTGTATGTTAAGGTATGAATGACCTTTGTGTCTTGATGTTCCAAGCTGTATGTCCATCGTTGTAGTTGGAACACAGGAAACAGTGTTCCATGTTTTTGATGATAAAGTAACCTGTATATTTCATAAATTCTTAGATTATCCCAAACTTTAAGTTCACTGTAAAAAGTAAAAAACCAGTGATCCTGTTGCTGAACAAGATATTGTAACGACCTTTACATTTATGTTGATGTTCCCAGTTGGTTTCGGCAGAACCTCTTTAGTCCTGCTAAACTGTTTGATGTTTGATTTTTGAAAGCTCACAAACACCAATGTAATGATTAAAACTGTCAATTGTGTCACATGAAATAAAACACTTCCTGGTGTACCTGGTTTTGCTTCTTGCACATATGCAACCTATAATGGAGTTGAAATACAGTAATGATCATGCAAAGAATGTGCATGGGTGCAGTACAAATAGTTGAATGGTGGTGTGCTGCTGTGGGCTCATTGTTGTTGTTTGTAAATGACTCAATACTATTTGGAATTAAAAATGAGGGGAATTAATTCCTAAATGCTGTTCTGAGAAACATAACCACTTGATATTGAATCTCATTTAGTTAATTTGCAAAGGTGCATTACCACCTAATCACTCCATTCTACTCGACTGCTCCTTCCCCTACCCGGGGTACAACCTTATTTTTCCTCTATTTCTACAATATAGAACTAGCAAAACTCCTAATGTCACCACTTGATGGCTGCAGAAGGGAAGAAGGTGTGAGCAGGACGACCAATCAGGACCATTTTGCGGCTTCCGATTGGTTCTCCCACTTACACACCCCCTCTGCAGCATCACACAGCCCCCATTTTCTGCCAGGGTTTTGAGACAAACCACTGAGCCACTGAAAATAATATTTAAAAATATTTAGGAATGAATGTTATTTTAATCGATCACTATGTACTTTTTGTGTATTTTACAAAAGACTGTTTAAAAAAATGCAACTAGTTTTAGAACTATAAACATGAAAAACTGTCCTTAAAGCTCTCCAGACCCTGCAATACATGTACGTTTGTCTGTTAAAGAAATAAAAGCTTTACATTTAGTACAAAATTGCAATCAAATATACTGAAAGCATTAAACCATGCATCAATTTCCTCAATTTGAAATATATTCCTGTCCTTACTCACCAGTTAGCAAGGTGAAATGGCAAGGACTTGTGATGGTGATAAACGCTGGAGTCATGTATTTGGCTTTTACCCCGTCATTGTTCATTATATCCATATTGGGGGTATCGACATCTTGGTCATAATCCCAGCGGAAGCCATCAAAGGAGATGAGCAGGAGCTTGTGTTGTGGTCTCTTACTCATATGCAGAGGGACAGAAGAACTACATGCTAGAAGAGCAGAGATTACTGCACAGAACACTAACATCTTCATGGCAGCTGGGACAGACTGAACATTCTGAACAAGTGATATTCAGGTTCATACATTTATAATGCCTGGGAACAAAGTTTGCCCAGATATCTTATCTATTCTAATAGATAATGTTCTCTGTTAAAGTACCGTGATTAAGTAAACATGTAGACTATTGATGCCAAGTAGTTATTGATCCCTGTCCCTGATTCTCATCTTTGTAATATAAAGATCAATAACCACTTGGCATCCACGTCATACAAGTTCCCTTTCTCACATATTTAATTGTATTTAAAATATATATTGATTCTTGCATGAAGAACATAATAAAATTACAATTACTTATCTAAACCTGACTTTGCTTGATATTGGTTCCCAACCTAACTTTGGCTATTCAGACTCTGTAGGTTAGGACACGAAGTGATCAAGCTCTATTAATTAATTTTATTAGTAATTCTTTTATTTTGCATGTTAATCTGTAGTTAAGCCCCCTTCCATATTTATTATGTCTGGAGAAAATACTGGAGGGAACAGTAAAAGTGACTGCCAGAGTGAAGCTACATTGTTATTACCCACCACAGACCTTACCACCTGCAGGAATTATGTATAATAACAATTGACCTCACCTCCCTGCCTCTCCTAATCACTGTCTTACTGTGCTTTATGGAAGTTAAGTTCAAAATCTCCTTGGTGTCCTCATTCTCATATAACATCTTCCAGGTAAGAGAATCAGCAAATGTTCCACGGCTTCCTAGACACCTTATTTAATTTCCTATAGTTGTTACAGAAGCGGATGGCCCTCAAAGGCTTTGGCATAAGATCTGTAGGGTTATTCCACTCACTGGTGGACTCTTCCACTACCCCGAGTTTCAACATATCGTTCATCTCTAGCTTTACTGCAGCCCTTCATGCATCAGGTATTCTATATGGTCGTTGGTTAACTATAACCTCTGGTGGGGTGACAATGTGATGTTCAATTATCTTGATGCACCTTGGAATAGCCAAAAAAATGTCCTTATTCCGAGCTACCATTTCTAACGGGTGTTGTCGCTGAGTTGGTGTCAGGGAAGACTCCATGGGAACTATGCAGTCCTCGGTTTTAACTGCTCCCATAATTAATGTCAGGGTTTCCTCCACCCACGGCATTAACACGTTAACTTGCTAGACTTGCTCTTTTCACAGTCTACCGAGCTGCCGTAATTTACTTGTTCTATGGGCTTAATTACCTCATAAGGGCCTTGCCGATGAGCATACAATTTGCACTCTTGAATTAGTACCAGGACAAGCACCTTATCACCTGAGTTAAAGCTGCATAAGGTGTCTCGGATGTCATAACCCTTCTTTTGCCATCCCTGTGATTCCATTAGGTGTTGCTTTATCAATGGACCGATATGTTGTAGTCAATCGTACAGTAGAGCCACAAACTGTACTAAATTTGAAGATATCCAGAATTCCGCGAACTTGTCTCCCAATCAGAAACTCAAAGTGACTGAAGCCCGGTGATGCCTGGGGCACATCCCTTATCACAGATAGGGTAAAAGTGTGTCCCAGTCTCTTTTATCCTGGGCAATGGCTCGTCTAATCATTTGCTTAAAGGTTCTATTAAACCGTTCAACCAACCTGTCGGTTTGCGGGTGATAAACTGAGATCTGTTGTCTTTGTACCCCTAGCAATTTACACAAATCCTTCATTAATCCTAACATGAATGGAGTGCCATGATCCATTAGCATTTCTTTTGGGATTACAAGTTGTTAAGTTGCTAATGTTAATAAAGATTTATGGAATAAATAAACTAGCATATTTTGCAAATAAGAATCCTTGAGTGCCCCAATATACACATTCTGGCTATTCCTTTTTTGTTGCTTAGTATCTCTTGACTGCCATACAGATTCCCCACCAGTAAAACCTCAGGAGCACCAGATCTAGAGTTTTCTCCTCTCCCAAATGCCCCCCAAAAAGTGTGTATGGGCTTCTGTTAATACCAAAGGGTCATGTACCTGTGGCACCAAGAGTTGATGAACTATTTTCTCCTGTACCACCGCTACCCTATATAGCAGTTTCACTTTTATTATAAAATAAGGCTCTCCTCTGGCCGATTCTCTCAGTCTTCTATACTCTATTCACTTCCAGCATATATTAAAAAGTATTTTTCAAAGCACTATAATTAAGTTGTTCCCTAACAAAGTACTGGAGTGATATAGTCCTGGATATTGGGATACAGTCTTCACCCACTGGCAAGGTTTCTGTTTCCTCACAACGTTCTCCAGCCAGGGTTTGTCTCTCCCATCTCCTGAAATGCGTTGTCAGCCCAGTTGCAGCCAAAGCCTAGTATCCAGGCTATAATATTGCAGTTTCTCAGTCTCCATCTCCAGTTCCGGGGTATGAAAGACAGGATCAATTAGGGTCGGGTGTCCAGCCAGTGACTCAGATGTTGGAATGTCCTGACCGATCCGGTCGGCTATAATTTCCCGGAATTTAGGAATGTTTTGCCCCAGAATAAGGGGGTATGGCAGCCTTGAGGCTATCACTGCTACCCCTTGCACTGTTTTGTCTTTTAACAGTAATGGGAAGATTAACACGGTCATATTCCTCGGTGACCCAGTAAATAAATAGGACTTTCACTGATGGTAGCCGCGTCGACAGGCCTTCTGGAACCACAGTCACCCAGAACAGCAGTGGGTTCCCCGTGGACAAGGACATGGTAAAGCAAGCAGACAACCTGGGGTCTAGTCAGTTCTGGCCGATTTGGACAATGCCTCTAGAAATGCCCCTGTTCACTACACTCAAAGCACCTCACTGGGGTTACCTTGCAGTCTGTTCCAACCTCTGGTCTGGGTTTCAGCCTGAAGTCTGGCCTGACAATGTTCTCAGCTGTCTGGGCCATATTTTTAACAGCATGATACAGGTCAATAACTGTCGCAATCTCCTCAGACGACTGAGGGGCGGACTGTAGAACCCATCTGCTTGCAATGGTCGATAGCCAGGATTTCTAACATTCTGACTGGTGTATTTCGGTCAGGGTCCAACCAACTGTTTGTTAATTTTGCCAGGTCTAAACCTCCAGTCATAAAATCGTTACACCTCCTCGGGCCCTGTCCCCCCTATCCATGGCAAAAATTGCAGCCTTTAGTTACTGAAAGTCCGCTTTCTGGTCCTCAGGCACATCCATATAGGCCCACTGGACTTCGCCCATTAAAGAAGGAGCCAGTTTCGCCGCCCATTCATCTATTGGATACTTAAGCTGAGTTGCCATTGTTTCAGATGACAACAAAAATGCCTTGACTTCCATGACTTGATGTAATCTTTTGCAAGACAGCAGGTTCGTGCTCACTCTGTCATAGCTGATTGAGCTCCACCCGCAACAGTCTGATACTTTCCACCTGGGCCTTGGCGACAGCTAGCATTTGGCCCTGCTGGGCCTGCTGTGTGGTAGCCACATTGGTTAAAGCTCGAAGGATTTCCTTCATCTTGCTATCCAAGCTGGTGGGATAGCAAAACTGCTCCTCCCTTAACATACAGCGACAAGCCAATTCCTGATTTGCAGTGTTTTAGCTAGCAGCAGCTGCTACATTTTAGCTCCCAAGGAGGAACAGAACAAACAAAATGAAAATAAGAAAAAAAAAAACTTTTTTCTCTCTCTGGATATCACATTTAACATTGTTATCTGGATGGCTGGGTCTAGAGCTGTGTTTTGGCTGTTCTTTCAGATCACACTTATGATACCACCTTGTAGGAATTACCAAATAAGTGACTGCTTACGCTGGTCTTCTTAACAAGTTGCTGTTTTATTTCATAACAACAACTCTGTAGCAAAATCAGCAAATGTTCCACGATTTTCGGACACTAGCGAAGGCCACCAGCCCTAGCTATCGTCCGCATGCTATTCAGCATCTAAAGCCCCGCCAACCAGATTCCACAATCCTTGTATTCACAACAAACACACCACAGAAATCACAACCATGTTGTGCACCTGTGCGTCTGTGTGCTGTGGAAAAGACTGAATGGAAATTTAACCCTGTCTGCAGCCACTACCTCTGTACCAGCATTATATATATATATATATATATACACATATACATATATATATACATATACATATACATATATGTATACATATACATATATATATATATATATATATATATATATATATATATATACATGCAGGAGGAGAATGGAGTCCTGGAATTGGAGACAGTGCAGCCATCTGTCAGGTGACAATCGTTAATAGCGGAGCCTGCATGACATAAGTATAAGTCTAATATGACATACATAGTATAGAAAATTATTGTTTCCCAAGTATCTATATTTTGTTATGTCTTTAGCAGAGAGAATGCATAAAAACAAAGAATGTTCATGCACAAAAAAAATAATTTAAATGTTTTTATAAACTGTGTGTTTATAATAATAAAATTATAAATGCCACATTAAATATATATGTACAGTATGAGAAGATTTCAGGATCATTGTTTCTAAAATCTAGATTAGATTATTCTTTGAATACATCATCAACATTTTTTTTTGCATAATTTTGATCAATATAATAGTTACAATCTTTTAAGAATATTCTCCAAGACAGCACTGAAGTGGAAGTAGAGGACTGTGCAAACATGTACAGTCATGGCCAAAGGTTTTGAGAATGACACAAATATTGGTTTTCACAAAGTCTGCTGCTTCAGTATTTTTAGACCTTTGTGTCAGATGTTGCTATGGTGTACTGAAGTAAAATTACAAGCATTTAATAATGTGAGGTATATATTGTTTTATCTTTATGTGTAATAGTTGAAAGCATTTCATAAGTATCAAAGGCTTTTATTGACAATTACATTAAGTTTATGCAAAGAGTCAATATTTGCAGTGTTAACCCATCTTTTTGAAGACCTTTGCAATTCGCCCTGGCATGCTGTTAATCAACTTCTGGGCCACATACTGACTGATGGCCGCCCATTTTTGCCTAATCAATGCTTGGAGTTTGTCAGAAGTTGTGGGTTTTTGTTTGTCCACCCACCTCTTATTCTCAATGCGATTGAGGTCTGGGGAGTTTCCTGGCCATGGATTCAAAATTGCGATGCTGATCCCCAAGCCACTTAGTTATCACTTTTGCCTTATGGGAAGGGTCTCCATCATGCTGGAAAAGGCATTGTTTGTCACCAAACTGTTCTTGGATGGTTGGGAGAAGTTGCTCTTCGAGAATGTTTTGGTACCATTCTTTATTCATGGCTGTGTTCTTAGGCAAAATTGTGAGTGAGCCGACTCCCTTGGCTGAAATGCAACCCCACACATAAATGGTCTCAGGATGCATTACTGTTGACATGATACAGGACTGATGGTAGTGCTCACCTTTCCTTCTCTGGACATGCATTTTTCCAGATGCCCCAAACAATCTGAAAGGGGATTTATCAGAGAAAATGACTTTACTCCAGTCCTCAGCAGTCCAAACCCTGTACCTTTTACAGAATATCAGTCTGTTCATGATGTTTTTCCTGGATAGAAGTGACTTCTTTGGTGGCCTTCTTGACACCAAGCAATCCTCCAAAAGTCTTTGCCTCACTGTACGTGCACATGAACTCACATCTGCCTTCTGCAAGCTCTGCACTGGTGGTGCCCTTATCCCGCAGCTGATCAACATTAGGAGACGTTCCTGTCGCTTGCTGGATGTTCTTGGGCGCCCTGAATCCTTCTTCACAACTATTGAACCTCTCTCCTTGAAGTTCTTGATGATTCGATAAATGGTTGATTTAGGTGTAATCTTACTAGCAGCAATATCCTTGCCTGTGAAGCCCTTTTTGTGCAAAGCAATGATGACTGTATGGTTTTCCTTGCAGGTAATCATAGTTAACAGAGGAAGAGCAATGATTTCAAGCACCACCCTCCTTTTAAAGCTTCCAGTCTGTTATTCTAACTCAATCAGCATGATAGAGTGATCTCCAGCCTTGTCGTCATCAACACTCTCACCTGTGTTAACGAGATAATCACTGACCTGATGTCAGCTGGTCCTTTTGTGGCAGGGCAGAAATGCAGTGGAAGTTTTGTTTTTGCGATAAAGTTCATTGTCATGGCAAAGAGGGATTTTGAAATTAATTGCAATTCATCTGATCACTCTTCATGACATTCTGGAGTATATGCAAATTGCCATCCTAAAACCTGAGGCAGTAGACTTTATGAAAAATAATATTTGTGTCATTCTCAAAACTTTTGGCCATGACTGTAAACCACACAACAAATATCCAACCTCCTACAACTTTAGAACCTTTTTTACTATTACATTTTTTTCCCTTTTTTGTCCTAAGAAAAACGATTTAGTGTAGCCTAATTTATAGCTTAAATTAACCATCAAAGTGAGGGAACATTATGACTGGCTTTTCTACATGTGACACTACTATTTGACGCTTTCTTCTACATTAACAAAGAGCGCCTAGATGCATCTATTGCCTGCTTCTCCATAGACTGCAAGTGGAAGGCACAAAATGAATCCTATACAAGTATAGGAGAGATTACTTTATCAAAATAGTAGGTGCTATTTGGTCTTTGTTAGTTACTCTACCATAAGGTGGTCTTATTACACATTTATGAAGTTTTACACAATTAATACTTTGGAGCCATTATTGGAATAATTTGGGCATAAGGCCCTTCCAGCAGTGATAATTATTTAAATTTGACATGCTCACTTTTTTTTTTGTTATTGATCATTTATGGCCATACATAATCACCATAAATGAGGCATTCTGATGTGTTTTATTACACAGCAACAAGATTTCACATGGTCATACATAGGTATTATATACGAGGCACTCCTGTGAACCTATACCGTGACAGAATGTTGTCTGGTCATATATAGCCACTTTATGAGGTAATTGTATATATACAGTATAACACTGCATAGGCAAACCGAGGGGGGGGGGGTTCCTAGTGTCTGGAAACCCCCCTCCAAGCCTGGGGCACTGTATAATTGAGGTGGCTGGACCCTGTCATCGCTTCACACGGCTCTGCTCAAAAAGAGAGAGCTGCATGCACCTAACAGTAGTGTACGCAGCATTGCCCATGTATATTATGGGGATAGGGAGAGTTGGAGAGCAGCCAAGCACTCTCTAAAATTATAGCTATGCCCCCATGCATGCCGGTCACGCCCACTGGTGGCGTGGTGTGGAAACCCCCCTCTGCAAATCCTGCGTTGCCCCTGCACTGGAAATATCATTAAAGACACAATACACCCAGAGTATATAGAAACTATTGTTGGTATTAAAGACCAAGTATACAACTGCGTACAAAGTATCCACAGATAAGTATTATGAAGAACAAATTACAACACACATGAAAAACAGATCACAAGATAATAATTAACTGCCAGACATCAGATACAGCCTGTGATAAGCACCAAATTCTCACGAGTAAACAAAATCAGTAATGCTTGTAAGTCATAGCTACATGCTTAGGAGAAAAAACACTTAGCCAATGAGCTCCTATATTCCCCAGTATAGATATGAGGTATAGGGAAAACCACCCAGGGGTGGATGAACATTTGCTTTGAGACCATCTACTGAACTACCATGGAGACATCAGTATGTCTCAGGCACAGACTCCCATATTTAGGGGCGGTGGGTCGAGGTGACCAGAAATCCTCCCCTGGCCAGTTTAATCCATGGCTGTGTGTCTGCTTTAACTCTGACACTATCATCATCATCATCATCAGGTATTTATATAGCGCCACTAATTCCACAACGCTGTACAGAGAACTCACTCACATCAGTCCCTGCCCCACTGGAGTTTACAGTCTAAATTCCTTAACATATACACACAGACACAGAGAGAGAGACTAAGGTCAATTTGATAGCAGCCAATTAACCTACTAGTATATTTTGGAGTGGGAGGGAACCGGAGCACCCGGAGGAAACCCACGCAAACACGGGGAGAACATACAAACTCCACACAGATAAGGATATGATCTCTATATCTAGCCTGGAGAGCTGTGAGCATAATCATTGCATTCAATGTCCAGGCAGCTCACTATAATCCTGGTAACCGTCCATGAAGTACCACACAACTTGCCCCATATAGTGCGCAGAAACTACAGAGGGCGGAGTATACATCACATGTACAAAGAGTCACACATTAAACTGTATTTCCCAGGTGGATTGGAGGAGGAGGGAGTGCAGTGCAGTTAGCACCAAGGGAACTCCCTTCATCATTCACGGCATATATTGAGGGGGGTTAGTGATCTCCATTGACACTTCTAAGGAGCACGCTTATCAAATTGACATCGGACCTGTATTAAGCAGTGGCTAGTACAATAGAAGTCTAGCAAAGAAGAGAATATACCTCCAAGTTGTTCTGGTATGAGTTGTGCAGATTTCTGCTGTGCCCCCAAGTGATGAGTTTAATTGTTCAAGGGCTTGTGGTGAATAAATTGCTTGGAGGCAGTAGTAAATAATAATAATATTATTAATAATAATAATAATAATAATAATAATAAACCACCTCTTAGTCAAATAAACCCACTATCTTAAACCTCCTGCTGAAATTCTAAATCTCCTGGGAATTTTTGGTTTTGGTTTTGGTTTTGGATGGAGTTATTCTTTAATTTACGTAAATTGTAATATATTTCAAAATGGATTCAGCTACTTTTTTAATTCTCATTGGTAGGCATGTATTTTCACATCTGGGGCTGACCTTATTGATATTGATACCCAAATCAGAATTTAAACATAATAGCTCTATGTGACTCAATTGTACTTGTTATTTGCAGTAAAGCAATTTGACTACAAATAAGTCACCACATTAAAGCAAACAAAATGACACCACAATATGACAGTCTTATCTAGTAATATTTGCACTAATTCTCAATGTCTGGATTTTCCTTTACTGAGCACCAATAGCATTCCTTTGATATGTATGTAGGAGGTTATTTATGCTAAGTCATCTAGCTACCCTTTAGCTCAGAACACTGTTTGTTATGCTAATGTGGAATTCCAATCTACTATATTCCTCTCATAATACCCTTTTATCTATATATGTATATCAATTTGTATTGAGGTTCTATCATATACTGTGCATGTAATACGTATATTGTTAAAAAATGGCATTGTATTTTTTCTGCCATATTAATCAAATTGTATTAATTTACTTTTTAATTTTATTTAACTTTTTTTTTGGTTTAACTTGGTGTTCTATTGAGAGGTGTGGTAACTTCTCTTATAAGGAGCAATCAAGGATTTAGATGTAATTTTGAATTTTAGATGAGCCTAGGTTAAAATATATTTTTTTCACCACAAATAAGTGTCTGTTCTAGGCTTATTGCAGCAATTTTAAAAGAGTGTTCTGAAATCAAGCATTTGGAAATTCCACTCTTAAAATTCTGTATTTATAAGTGTGTCAGCTCTGTGGTTAGAAACAAATACACAGTCTAAAGCTAAAATATACTTAGCTTCATTCAGATGACCATCAGTGACAAGAGATTGGCCAAAAGATCTTTCAGTCTTCCAAGAAGCTTAATACGTCTATTGGCTTACATGGCTGAAACCTGAAGAGTATTTTGGGGGAAAAAAACAAGGCACAGAAAATTATCCAGCAGATGCACATGATATATCCTACACCTTGCTGGGACAAAAACTTACTAAGGTTCACAATACATAAGTGGAAGTGGCTTCCCTGTAAAGGAAAGCCACTTCCACTCACTCGTGCACAATGAACCTCAGTAAGTTTGTGTCTTCGCTCACGCTTACCTCAGTGCTTGCTCCAGTGTCCATGTTTTTTGGAGAGCAGAGCAGGAGAATCCGAAGGTGGAACTGCACCCGCAAACCCATCCACAATAGAAAAAAATATTTTTGGGTGAAAGTGGGCTGGCGAGACTCCCAGGAAGGGTGGTCCCTTCCTGCCACACTTACCGAATGCTGCCAAAATTGTACATCTACGTTTGGACTAACAGGCAAAATCAAGATTTAAGTTGGAGCAATAAGATAAATGAAATCAGATAAAGGGGTGAAGGGTGCTTTTATGGAAGTGTTCCCTGCTCGGCGGGAGGGTGAGCTACCTTTTTGCTCCCACAGAATTGCGTGATTTTTCTACAATTTCTTGGTTGGCCGGGTTTGGATCTCATCATATACCTTTAATATGATGCATTTTGCATCGTCCATGGAAAGCACATTTTTAGGCACACATTGACCAATGTAATTAAAAGCTTTACACACACAAAACTTACACAATGCAATAAAGATAGTCCTTTGTCCCCTCAATTTCATGATTATTGTAAAACATAAATGAAGATAATCCAATTTTTGAACAGTGAAGTTGAAATGAATAAAGTGAATGGTTCCAAGAGTTAGTAGGTTGAAAAGAAGGTGTGCACCTTATAATGAGCTAGGTGGACAAATACAGTCATGGCCAAAAGTTTTGAGAATGACACAAATATTATTTTTCAGAAAGCCTGCTGCCTCAGTTATTATGATGGCAATTTGCATATACTCCAGAATGTCATGAAGAGTGATCAGATGAATTGCAATTCATTTCAAAGTTCCTCTTTGCCATGACAATGAACTTTATCACAAATACAACATTTCCACTGCATTTCAGCCGTGCCACAAAAGGACCATCTGACATCAGGTCAGTGATTCTCTCATTAACACAGTTGAGAGTGTTGACGAGGACAAGGCTGGAGATCACTCTGTCTTGTTGATTTAGTTAGAATAACAGACTGAAAGCTTTAAAAGGAGCTTCAAGCTTGAAATAATTGTTCTTCCTCTGTTAACTATGATTACCTGCATGGAAACACGTGTAGTCATCATTGCTTTGCACAAAAAGGGCTTCACAGGCAAGGATATTGCTGCTAGTAAGATTGCACCCAAATCAACCATTTATCGGATCATCAAGAACTTCAAGGAGAGAGGTTCAATAGTTTTGAAGAAGGCTTCAGGGCACCCAAGAATGTCCACAAGCACCAAGACCATTTCCTTAAGTTGATTCAGCAGTGGATCAGGGCACCACCAGTACAGAGCTTGTTCAGGAATTGCAGCAGGCAGGTATGAGTGCATCTGTACACACAGTGAGGCGAATATTTTGGAGGATGGCGTGGTGTCAAGAAGACCAGCAAACAACCCACTTCTCTCCAGGAAAAACATCAGGGACAGACTGATATTCTGCAAAAGGTACAGGGATTGGACTGCTGAGGACTGGGGTAAAGTCATGATGAATCACCTTTCAGATTGTTTGGGGCATCTGGAAAAACGCTTGTCCGGAGAAGGAAAGGTGAGTGCCACCATCAGTCCTGTGTTATGCTAACAGTAAAGCAACTTGAGACCATTCATGTGTAGGATTGCTTCTCAACCAAGGGAGTGGGCCCACTCACAATTTTGCCTAAGAATACAGCCATAATTAAAAATTGAACCAAAACATTCTCCAAGAGCAACTTCTCCCAACCATCCAAGGACAGTTTGGTGACGAACAATGTATTTTCCAGCATGATGGAGCACCTTCCCAAAAGTGATAACTAAGTGGCTCGGAGATCAAAACATCGAAATGTTTGGTTCATGGCCAGGAAAATACCCAGATGTTAATCCCATTGAGAACTTGTGGTCAATCCTCAAGAGGCGGGTGGACAAACAAATACTGACAAATTCTGACAAACTCCAAGCATTGATTAGGCAAAAATGGGCGACCATCAGTCAGTATGTGCTCCAGAAGGTGATTGACAGCATGCCAGGGCGAATTGCACAGGTCTTCAAAAAGAGGGGTCAACACTGCAAATATTGGCTCTTTGCATAAACGTAATGTAATTGTCAATAAAAGTCTTTCACACTTATGAAATACTTGTAATTTTACTTCAGCAACATCTGACAAAAGGTCTAAAAACACTGAAGCAACTATCTTTGTGAGAACCAATACTTGTATCATTCTCAAAACTTTTGCCCATGACTGTAGGTGCACTAATGCACAAAAAGAAGCGCTAGGGGTACACACTTTGTCCAAAAGCTAAATGGCACTTTCTGACTTATAACTACTACTCTAAATTTACCAGCAAATATATGACCATCATGATTTGAACAACAGCATGCAAGTATCACATTTGTTGATGGTTGGTGCCTTTTAATGAGCCAATAGAGGAAGAAAATGTAGCATTTAACAGATAGCACAATCAAAAGTTTATATAGCTAATGTCAACATTTCCTTGATGCAGCCAAAAATTTTACACCAGGTAGGTGACAAAACCCATTTTTAGAAAAACTGTGATCTTCTTGTCATTTGTATAAGACAGTGTATTTATCTTTATCTAACCAATCTCATTACTGTCATTGCCACTACTTCCAAACTTTCAGGCTAGAAGTAAGCCAGGATATAAATCATGGTAATCCTCCTGCACCTCACCAAACACCATTCAATAAACCCAGTAAGAAAAAAACACCCAACTAATGAAACCCCCTACTCACAAAAGAAATAATTTCCGAATAGAGATTTCCATAGTTATATATCAAATACAGTCCTGTGTTAACTATTACCTAATTTGTCATCCTTCCTTTGCTGGTTGGTAATATTTCCCTTGAAGATATTTAACCTGTTTCCCCATAAGAACTGATAAAGGACTATAGAACCTTGGGTGTAGAGACACTTTCAAAATGGCACACATAACTGTCAGCTTTTTCAAGGAGCAAGTTACATCCCTGTCACTGTGCCTACATCTAATTTCTCCTCTAAATTGTTTTTGGTCTAATTTGATTCCATGTATTTTGATGTGCAAATGAACACTAGGGAAAGATCAAGGCAATTAACATCTTTGTTCTTACTTGGTCCAAAAAACGCCATCTTGTCATGGGTTATCAAGGACCTTTCTCCTCCACAGGGGCAGGCTGGGCTGAGGGGTAGGGGGGCATCTGCCCCCTGGGCCACTCCCATAGTAGGCTTCCTTGGGCTGGGTCACTGGGCCACCTGCATTGTTTTCCTTTAAAATGTTTATAATAGGCTGGTGAGTTGAGTCTTGCCACCCGGGCTAAAATTTGCCATCCTCTCCTGCTCCTCCCCACTATATGCTGCTACTGTAACATCTTTCCCATAGATGCCAACTTAGTCAAGCCAAAGGACAGATCATTTCTGGAAATATTCAGTATCATTTTTCTACATTTTACAAGAACTTTGAGTTCATTTTGGAAGCTTTGTGCAGTCTTGCTGGCAGTGGTTCTGGATATTAAATTCCATGATCTTCCAAAATCAAGAAAGTATACATTGTGGGCCTTGAGCATAGTTGGACGCAATTTACACATACAACATAAGTATAAATTGCGTCCCTTAATTTACTATGTATTCAGAGGTGCACGTAGCTTAAGATACATACCACTCTGAGTAGTAAAGCGTATCCTACATTAAAAGTGTATGATATGCATTATACATGTCACATCCATCACACTGTAAATCCGACGAATAAATAAATAAAAAAGAGCCCCTTCTCCCCAAAAAAATCATAGCTAGTCCAAGTGCTGCCAGCCTTGTACTGACAAAATTGGGGGACGAAAAGTGCACCAGCACTAGGCTATGCCAGCCAGGGCTGGTGACACTATAGCAGGGAAACCTGCAGCATTGGGTCCCCCTACCATAGTAACAACCAGCCCTAGGCCGGTCAGCATGGAGCTGATATCCCTAGCGGGATCTTCCTTCCCCCAAATAAATCTCCTAGTTATAAGTATAACTGCATAAGTACTAAGAACTTATCCTCAATGGGAGCTGTTAGTATTGCAGCATCAATAATGTTTTTTTATTTTATCAAGATGTACTGTACTTCAAGGAGAAGATGCCAACCGTATCAGCCTGAAACTAGGTGAGATAATAAAGAGGGTGAATGAGAATGTGTAGGGGAGTATTTATTTGATTTTTTCTTTTTTAAATGGCTTGTGTATAATTAACATATTTCTCTGGTACACTACAGGTCACAGCGAGCCCTGGATGTTGGGCATACTGGTACTTGTGGTTCACCAAGTGCCAGCATACCCTGCCAACCATGGTTATACAGGCACTTGTAGTACTACAAGTACCAGCATATCCAACCACTTAATGGCATGATGGGAATAATGGAATCTGCCTTAAAGCAATTCAGCACAGGGCTGGTTAATCTTAAGTGGTAGGGCGCATTATAAAAAGCTTTAGAGTGAACAGAGATTGGGTAGTAAATGATTTTATTAATGTGCAATAAACAGAACATTGAGGTAACAAAGGTAAAAGTATACCAAAAATTGTATGATGTTACATTCTTGAATGGCTTTATATCTTACCTTAATGTCACAAAAAGATATTTATTGCTTTGAAAGTTCTTTATCTTGCCTGACCTTGACCACGTTCAGAAAAGAATGATTCTTGTTTATAGCATCCTAGAAATTATCTCAATTTGTACTGTCCTGCCTTTTGTTTATTATTTGAACTTGATTACAACAGCTGATTGAGAGGTGTGATTCACCCTTTCCCATAATTGTAAAAGTTAATAAAAACACAATATTATAATATTACAATAATGACAGAAATGTAATTCATACAAGCAAGTAAAAGGATTGGCCATGTTAGGTCATAGATTTAGACATACTACTGGTGTAGGTGTCAATTTGTGTCAGGATCTATTTTTAAAAACTACAAATACCTCATGGGATAGTTACAGAGACACATAGAATATTTGCTGATCCTTCTTTTTAAAGCACCTACACTAGTCACACATATAAATGCTTTTATCTGCAACACATCACATGTGCACTATGTTATAACACTACAAACTATTAGTTTAACCCTTATTAGCCAGTGCTTTCTAAGCCTTATTCTCAAGGAAGACTGCATTAGTAGAATTTGGAGAATGAATTTGGTGTTGGTCGCTGTTAAAGCACCTTTGTATTAAAGTATGTTAGAAAGATCATAAATATGTTTATTTACTAAAGATTACATTTCTTCTCTTACACCAGCTTTTCTATGTATTGCCCATTGCCAATGTTATGTTACTGCCATATGTGTAAATAATAAACACTTTTACATCTTAACTATTAACAACTTATTAGCTAGAGGTATACCCTACGGTCCCTTCAACACTAACACCTGAATCTGTTGTGGGGAGGAGGACTGCTATCAAATCACAAATTGTTCTAACTACAACATTTCAGAGTCCTTTTGGATTTGGGCCTATTTTACATATTCTGAAAAGAACTATTATTCTCAGAAAATTTAATTGATAACTTATGCTTCCTAATCTTCTACACTCAGCTTAATCACGAGACCGAACTGCCTCAATCTGAGGTCACTCCATTGGCGTTCAAGATGCTCGATGGAGCGTTTAGTCCCCAACTTTTTGCGAATTTCCACTTATCGCCTTTTTAGGCATTATTCTTGTCCAAATTCATGGTGATACCGAGGTATCTGTCCATAGTCTAAGTGAAGATCAGGAGCTCCTGTCATATTATCTGTTTAAATGTTTTTAATAGATAACTTGGGACAAAGGAGTCTCATTATATACATTCCAAGGTTGTGTTCTCTTCCAACCTTTTTCCTGTCTACTCAGCTGACAAGGGTTAACCAATTTGTGAGAACTGCCATGCAGTAATTCAAGTAAATAAAATTATCAGGGAGTATATAATAGCTTATTGCATGACTATATAACCTATGGCTCTTCAGCTATATTGGAACAATAGTTCCAGAATAGCAAAGAGCCACAGGCACCGATAAAAGTAAAGTGTCATTGATTGAAGGCCCATGTACCTTGAAGCTTGTATGATAGCAGTGCAGGGGAGCAGAGTTCATCCACGTGGGAAGCTTGCATTGCTATACAAAAATAATATACTTTGTAATCATACATAATCACAAGTCTGATATTTTAAGGGCTCTCATTATATTAAAACAGACCCCTGCCCCCATTTTTTTTTATTGAAAATGTGTGCTTAAATAGGAACATTATGATAATGGTGATCTAAATAAATGGTCAAGGGTCTTGATGAATTGTATTTCTGTTTAAAGCAGCAGGGATCCAGTTCAAGGATATAGGGGTCTATTTAATATGAACATCCCCTTTACGGTGATATGTAAGATATTTTGCCACCATTGATTATGGTGATAAAAAAAATCCCTTATTGTTACAATTTATCAACAATATATAGAGAGGGCAGCTAAGTGATTAATTTACCATTTTGCCAGGCCAGTCATTGCATATATGTGCATACGTGAGTTGGCTTCATGGATTTTTCAAAAAGTTTAAAAAAATACAATGCAATTTAAAATACTAGAACAAATGTAAAACCTTTTTTCAAAGATGTAATAAATTTACATGGATAAGCTTTCATGGTGAAAGCAAATAAATCCTATGGTCATCAGGGTTATCGCCAACAACAGCAGGATTATCACTGGCGATAAACCTTTGAACTATAGGGGAATCCAAAAGAAGTTTAATTGCCAGCGAAAACTCACATATTTTCTGGTTAAGTTGTTTTTCATCATTTCATTACTATGCCTTTTAGTGCAAGCATCTTCAGTGAGGAATTCCTGACCTGTATTGTCTCAAAACCCCATTTTGCTAATGGGGTTTTGAGACAGATGAATAGGACCCAGAATGTATCAAAAGTTCAACAAAAATGAATAAAATCAGAAGACTGTGCTTACCTGCAATACTCAGGTTCAGCTATGTGGCATTTGACATGGTTAAGCTTCCATTCACCCATGTTGCTTCTGATAAGCAGCCACCAGGACTTCAGCAGAATAGAGCAAGAAAGGTAAGGTATAAAAAGGAGAAGGAGGAGCTGTGAGAAGGTGCAGGGCAAGAGGAAAAGTGGTTTGTAAGGGGCGCACTGCAAACGTGGACAGAGAGACACCAAAGGGGGTAAAGAAAGGATAGACATCAACAACGTGGAGAAAGTGAAACAGAAACACAAAGGGGGTAGATAAACATATGGTTAAACAGAGATTCAGATAGAAAATTAGAGACAGACTCACAAAGAGGGGGGAAAGAAAGGGACAAGCAGAGAGAAACAAGTGGGTGGGTAGGGCATAGGTACACATGCTATGCTTGCTCTACACAGCTGATGAAAAATAAGATTCACGAATCCCAGATCTAATAATAGAATGCAGAGTGTGCTTTAAAGAGACCTCATTCATTTTCCCAATTTCCATTAGGTATTTTTTTATTCTCATTTGTATGATCAGTGATATTTGAGCAACTACTGGGGTGATCTGCAGATTGAATAGACAGATAAACACGCAAACGGGGGACAGAGGCACACATTGAGAGACGGAGAGAGAGAGGCAAACGCAAAGTGGGAGACAGAGGAGTGAAAGATATAGACATCACATGGCGAGAAGACGGCAACAAGAGGGGAGGGTACGAGTTTATAAAGGAATGCATCTTGTGGTGATGGGTCCCTTAGTGAACAACTCAAATCTATATGTTTACTTGAAAATCAATTGAGTAATAAAATGTATCTCTATTGATAAAACAATGTGTCCATTACCACTCTTGTAACCCCCTTATTCTTTTCTTGGTGTTGTACTAACCCTCTCCCCTTTTTTGTGTTCTATATCCTTAAGAGTCAATAAAGGTTATTGACGATAAAAAAAACACTGGAATGAGAACAAGCAATAGACCCTTGAATTATAATAAATTATTTAACAGATATATAAATGAAAAAGAAAAGTGGAGAGAGAGGCGCCTGATAGTGCAGTATTATTGGAAATATAAAGCAATAATAAATCGGGGTAAATATTCTGCATACTCGGAGTAGGTGAAAGGTAAAAGCATCAACATGTAAACAACTCTTGTTACCACAACACCTGCCATGGAGAATCTTGAAGTCTCCAATATACACGTACCAACCCGGAGAACATACAAAAGGAATAGAGAAGCCAGAGATAGTGTAGTACTTTATAAGTAAGGTGAAAAATGATATAACTACAAAAGCTAATGTGCGTACCAAATAGATAAATATATAGAGGCTTATCTGTTTAGTCCTACAGGATACCGGTATCCTCAATGGTTCTGGATGGCATCAGCTATACAGCTCCAAATAAAAAATGAGCACTATATAGTGTAGTATGTAATAAGCAATTTTTTAATCAATAAACATTAAAATATTATAAACTCACAAACAAAGAATCATTCAGGGCTTATCTGTGTTTGTGTCCCAATGCAGCATTTCCTGTGAATCATCATCATTCTCATCATTTATATAGCGCCACTTATTCCGCAGCGCTGTCCAGAGAACTCATTCACATCAGTCCCTGCCCCATTGGAGCTTACAGTCTAAATTCCCTAATATAGACACACTCACACAAAGACAGAGAGGGAGAGACTAGGGTCAATTTTGATAGCAGCCAATTAACCTACCAGTATGTTTTTGGAGTGTGGGATGAAACCGGAGCACCCGGAGGAAACCACACGAAAATACAGGGAGAACATACAAACTCCACTCAGATAAGGCCATGGTCGGGAATCAAACTCATGAGCCCAGTGCTGCGAGGCAGAAGTGCTAACCACTAGGCCACTGTGCTGCCCATCGAGTCCTATAGATCTTAATAAAGTCACTCATCCAAATGGTCCCAGAATCAATAGTGGTCAGTGCAGATACCGTTTTCAGCATACTTGAATCCTCAAGACATATAAATGAATAAATTAATAGAAGATGAGGGAAGAAGTTAATTTACAATAATAAGTTTCTAGTACATCAAACTGTACAATGCATATAAAAAAAAAAATATTGAATATTAAAAAAATGTAAATATAATTATTTCTATTTTGTAAATTTGAGACTGGAACTTAGACCCTCCTGGCTGTGAGCTCTGCTTGTGACCTGCTGCAGAATACAGGCAGATAAACCAGAGATCTTGTTGCCTCACATGGGAGCTGTATGACCACTATTTAACACTGCTTACTCCTACCTTCGACTGATCTATTGCCAATATTGCAACCTAGCTGGAAAATAATGTGCTGGTTTAGTTTTAACATTGCACAGTGATATTGTTGATTTCCTCTCACACCTATTAACTATGGATATATGGGGCATGGCCTAGCCGTGGAGCCATATGGATGTGCTTTTACAGGGCATCTGCTTTTTTCCTGAAATCCTGATTCATTGGATTGCTTAACAGTCTACTTTGCTCTAAATATACGCTATTCGTGCTACCAAGGAGTGCTGCTCTTCGGCCCCTGGAGCTCACAGTCGGACGCCATCTTGGTACATACTATACCGATCCACAAGCTGCTTCTACACCTTGGCAAGTATCAATCGCATGAAAGACTAAGTTGAGCAAAGGTCAGTCACTGTCGGTGGTCTATAATACACGGATAACCTAGCGATCAGGCTGTCTAATTTCTACTCAGCTGACCGACGGTACTCACTGCATTTGTCACATCCCTGGTATCACAGTCCAATAGCCAGGTAGTTCTAAGGTAAACAGAATGTATTTAAATATACAAATCTAAAGTATTCAACAAGTAAAGTCAATAATCCCAAGACAGAGAAATGGGCAGTGGAAGTATCAAACAATTGCAATCCAAATCAAAAAGGGGCAAGGTTTTGTGAAAGCATCTAGTTAAAGATTTAACAAATATAAGATGTATTAAACCCCACCACAAGTGACCTATCAACACAGCATAGTTATAATGCATACATCCCGCAATTCATCACAGAGAGGTACAATAACAACTAACTTTTCCAAAACCTGAGATGGAACCCAAGAAACGTAAAATTACCAAGACCGTTCCCACTGTGCGTTTCTTCAAACCCCAGTTGGTCTCTCCAGAAAAGCGCCAAAACCTCAATGCATACAAATTCACAGAGAGAAGAGAACCTTCCAGCCCACCTAACACAAGATGTTCCTTCCCTGTTTACATCTCCCGCATTACTATAAGAGAAAAACTAATGGACTTGGAAGACAGATCAAGAAGGAACAATGTTAAGATCAGAGGCATCCCAGAATCGGTTACCTAAGCAGGACTAAATGATTAGGTCACCAACCTCTTCAAGAAACTACTTCCATATGAATCAGATGCCAACCTAATGATAGACTGCATACACCAACTTCCAAAGTCTAGAAGAGTGCCAGATAGTTCTCCCAGCACTGGCCGATCCAGATGGGCGCGATCGGGGCAATCGATTTTCCACAACTATGCATTGCTCTATGGAGAGCTGGATATATTCAGCTGATAAGTAGTATCTATAGTTTGTGAGTAGATTCATTGTTAAACAGCTCACACACAAGGTAGACTTAGATAAAAGGTGGGCTGTCCTTTCCCCCCTTTAAGTATATTCAACTTTCTGATGATACCATTAACAAATTTCTAGAAGGTCTGAATTTGTCTCATTTGACACCTGAAGTAAAGACCTCTCTCAATAAGAAATGGACCAAAATCAAAATAAAAGTTACAATTAAATCCCTAAATAAAAATAAAGCTCCTGGACCAGATGGTTATAGAAATATTTTTTACTTAACATTCTAACAAGCATTAATCCCGATCCTTACTACTCTCTAAATTGAGGAATCCAACAAGGACCAGTTCCCAAAAGAGATGTCAGAGACACAAATTATAGCTATTGCAAAATCTGGCAAAGATCTGGCATATTACCAGAATTATTGCCCTATTGCACTGTTAAACACGTATATTAAAATCTTTGCTAAACTAATTGCATGTAGGCTAGGACCCCTTATTCCTAGTTTGGTAAATGCAGACCAGGTGGTGTTTCTCATGGGTAGACAGGCCTCTCCAAAATGAGATCCAAAAAAAACAATTTATCTTTATCAATATATTTAAGTAAATAGCAAATTGAAACGATTACAGTCTATGTATTCAAAAATGTTAAAAGTTCATTATTTGTCAAATTGAAACTGCCAAACAGATTTATATGATCATGGAACTGGTTATTATAATAAATATAATATTCTTCCCATCGTTTAGTACACTTGAGTACTATGGTACAAATTTTATGCCCATTCGCTGCAGGTAAAATTGATTTACAGTGTAGCACAGTGACTTTATGGTTAGCACTTCTGTTCCAAAGCACTGGGGTCTTGAGTTCGATTCCCAACCATGGCCTTATCTGTGTGGCATTTGTATGTTCTCCCTGTGTTTGCCTGGGTTTCCTCCGGGTGCTCCGGTTTCCACCCGCACTACAAAAACATACTAGTAGGTTAATTGGCTGCTATTAAATTGACCTTAGTCTTTCTCGGTGTGTGTGTGTGTGTGTGTGTGTGTGTGTGTGTGTGTGTGTATATGTTAGGCTATTCCAATGGGGCAGGGACTGATATGAGCCAGTTCTCTGTACTGCGCTGTGGAATTAGTGGCACTATATAAATAGCTGATGATGGTGATGAGTAAAGTAATGATGACGTAAAGTAATTATGAGTTAAAACATATATCATACAATTACAAATAAAATCCTTGTGTCCTGTAAAGATATTGTCATCCTCGTCCAGATAAGACCAAGACACATGATACATTCTTAAATCACTTTTAGTATATAATCTTAACAAAATATAGAATATAATACATGTATAGAGCTACTGACCATCAATTGTGATCCACTGGCAATCCTTTCCAATCAATTCCTTTATTAATTGAAATATTTAATTTGTTTATTTGAGATAATATGAGTCAGGACGATAAATATGTCCAGTTTAAAGAACAACTAAGAGACCAGAGAAAACAAATGACTGTGTCACCGGCCCCTGCAGACTAAGCTTTGGAAGATGAAGACGAGGAGATCGCTGTCACCCAGAGCACTAGTATAACACAGTTGGAGATGGGGAACCCAGTGAAAAACATAGTATGTGGTCACACGTACGAGAGAGAAGCAATTGAAGGGTTAATTGAAAATAAACTTCAGAAGGGTAAATCCGCCAGGTGTCAAAAATAGGCTGTGATCACTCTGACATGAGTATATCGCATCTTGTTCCAGACAATGCACTGAAAAGAGCCATTGAAATTCACAGCAAAAAGCTGTGGTCATCACTGAGCTTCGATTCAGCCCCAATTCCCAAAAATTTAAAGTATAGCTAGGTACCTTTGACGTAAAGTATAGATTACAAACACTTTGTGTAATACTGATGAAATAGCTGCAAAGTGAAAGGTTTGAGTAATACACATACACATCTATTTAGATATCCATGCATACTTCTGCAAGCAACGTTGTTCTTTGTTAATAAAACTGTTGTCTTTATATCATTAAAAAAAATAATAACAATCCTCCACCATTCTTTGGATGTTAATAGTAGGATCAGGTGGAGTTACGGCATGTGACTGAAACCTGGAGTGACAAGAACACTGCTACCCCTGTTTCTGTGTGACCAACGGCACTGAGACTGGAGAGTGACAAGAACAATGTGACTGGAGACTAGAGAGTGACAAGAACACTGCCACCCCTCCAGTTTCTGGTTGAGCACTGCCAACCCTATTATCTCGCTTTCAGCACTGACAATGAGGAATGGCACGTAGACTGTAGACTGACAAGAACACTGCCACCTCTCCTGTTTCTGGGTGTGCTATGGCACAGTAGAATGTCACTGGAGACTTTTAAGAACATTGTCAGCCCTATTATTTTACTTTCAGCGCTGAACACTGCCACCTCTCCTGTTTCTGTGTGAGATATAACTCTTTAGAATATCACTGGAGACTTTGAAGAACACTGCCACACCTCCTTTTTCTGTTTTAGCTACGATGCTGCCCAACTGCACTGGAGACTGCCACAACCACAACCCTGCTACATCTTCTGTGTCTCTCTGTCAAATAGCGCAGGATCTCCGTGGAAGACGGTACTTATAGATTACAAAACTTGCGAGATCTGACAACGCGACAATGATGAATTGCCTCGTTTTCAGTTCTGAGGGCATGCAAAAGTACCAAGCCGGCTCGGCTCCTGCATCGGCTATGTTCAAGTGGGCTCGGTTTTTGGAAAACCGAGCCCAAGCATCTCTAGAAAAAATATGTCAATGTAAAACCCTTTCCTGTTTTATATTTTGCGCTCTGCTGAATCCCCGACAGAAGTGCCATTTTTGAGCAGCGGACCATCTCACCAACCACCACTGAGGAACGTGCTGTAGCAACGTCAGCTATTCTCGGGACCTTACTACCTCCGAAATGCACATGCAATATCTTCAGGAGCTTGAGCGGGCCCTACTCTAACTCAGAGTCTTTGCTAGTAGTTAAAATGGGTGGGCTGTTCGTGAGTGTCATGTAAACTGCTCGGGTGTCCTTAACCGATTGGGGGAAGGTGGGGGGAGGAGAGACAGGGTAGAAGTCACATATGACTATGGTAAAGGTGGGATGATGGCTCAGGGGTAAGGGGCCAACCACTGTGGTAGGCCATGTGAGCCAGGGGAGTATGGTAAGGTCCAACTGGCAACTCTGGGGCCCACATCCATCATGGCTGCTGGTGGAAATGGACAGGATCCTGAATAGTGTGGGGAGGGGAGTGTAAATGGTGGTAAATGCTATTCGGGTGTACTGAGCAGGGCATGAGGAGCGAGGGCATATGGGGCCCCAATTGCCTCACCACACCATGAGTCCGCAACAGGGGAAAGGTACGGGAGAGGGGATTGGTGGAATCGGAGGCATATGAGTCTAGAGAAAATAAAGGGGGGAACCAGGAGTTAGCAGGGAGTTGCGAACTGCAGACATTGCTGTAGAAATTCTGGACATTTTTGACCCTCCATGAGGAGTATGCTGGTGGTGTTGGTTTGAGTGGGCAAAATATTGGGGAGTGCAGTATAATTGGGCTGGGGTTGAGGATTGTCCCACCACCTATGTGGACAAATTTACCCCTCTGCGGGGGTGGGGGAGTGATTAGAACTTGCACCCTGTCCCCTGAAAAGGGGTTCATTCAGTGAATAAGGGGGGTGGCAATCCTTTGCCTCCTTCATTGGGTGAATTGGAGGAGGGGGGACTGCTTATAAACTGCAGGGTGTGGGCTCCTCTGCTGTGCATATTGGCAGCCTGGCAGTGCCGACAGCTCCGTTGCATGCATCCTCCTTCTGAACATTGCAGCGCCTGAACTCACACTGAGTTCCAGTGCCATAGGAGGTGCAGTGAGGACCAGGAGTAAAAAAAGGTGCGGCCACTCCCCGACTGGCACTTCCACCCATGCCTGAGTCGGGGTGATGGCCGTCAGTATGAGTGGAGGGTGGAGGTACAGAATGATGTCTCCCTGAGTGATAAAGGGAGCCATCAGAAAAGCGAGCTGGGGGGATGCTCATTTTAGGATGTGGCATGATTAGAGGAGAGGGTGGGGAGGTGATCCGGTGGCACGGGAATGAAACATTGGTGTTGAAAATGAAACGGGGGGGGGAGTTTCTAAGAGAGAGGTTAGATGAAAAGGATACCAGACAACAAAACATACAGGAAAGGCAAGACAGTAAAAAAAAAACAACAAAACAGATGTATTTCTATAGATATTGAGCCTGTCACAGATCCTAGGACTACTTTCACTTCGGTGGAGGAAACAAGAGACCCAGCATCTACTGTGGTGAAAATATATAGGAACACTTAGGACCCTCCCTGTGGATCTTATTGGCTGGATATGCAGGTGACTTAACCCCAAATGGGTAAACTTAAGCCAAGTTGGCTGGCCCAACTGCAATCTTGTTTTTGGTGTTATTTGGCATTAAGCTCCTATCATAAGGACCTTTGTTTTCTCAGGATTCAATCTCAACCAACTGCCATTAATCCACTCACAGACCAGAACAAGTATTGAGAAAATGACATAATCATGCCCAACAATCGTTTCAGTGTCTCTAACTTTCTTGCAGGGGCCCCTGAAATGATCATTGGACATGGCTATCTAACGGTATTTTTTGTGTTTTTCATTAAATGTTTACTTTCTCTATGCTTATGCTGGTCTATATAATTTGTTAAACACTGAGGATCTAGTACTATTTCTTATTGACCTTGCACAGTAATTCTGATTATATATTTTTGTACATAGTGTATCCTTTCTATGGATCTTGTGTGTTTACATATATATATATATATATATATATATATATATATATATATATATATATATATATATATATATATACACACACACATATATATAATATAAATATAAAATGTAATATTTATATTGTTACGAGCCGCGGCGGTGTCCATAGCTGCCGCGGCTCGCTCTCTGCTCTGCCCCGCGTCCCGGGCGTCTCATTATTTTTTTTTAAAACTACATTTTTTTTTTGTTGTTTTTTTTTTTGCGGTGGGGGGGAGCAGGGCAGTTAAAAAAAACAAAAACATACTCACGTGATCACGGCGCCGGCGTCCCTCCTCTTTCCTCCATTCAGACTGAATGCCGGGCATGACATGATGATGTCACACCCGGCATTCAGTCTGAATGGAGCAGAGGGGAGCAGAGAAGACCAAGAAAGAAGAGAGAAGAAAAGGAAAAGGTAAGTGAAGGGAAGAAAATGGGGGGGGCATGGCACTGAGGGGTTAAAAAATGAGGGGGGCAGCATGACACAGGGGTTAAAAAATGGGGGGGACATGGCACAAAGGGGTTAAAAAACGAGGGGGGCATTGCACAAAGGGGTTAAAAAATGAGGGGGGGCATGGCACAAAGGGGTTAAAAAATGAGGGGGGGCATGGTACAGAGGGGTTAAAAAATGGGGGAGCAGCATGACACAGAGGGGTTTTAAAACGAGGGGCGGCATGGCACAGTGGAGTTAAAAATCAGGGGGGAGCATGGCACAGTGGGGTTAAAAAACAGGAGGGCAGCATGGCACAGAGGGGTTAAAAAATGGGGGCAGCATGGCACAGTGGGGTTAAAAAACAGGGGGCAGCATGGCACAGTGGAGTTAAAAATCAGGGGGGAGCATGGCACAGTGGGGTTAAAAAACAGGAGGGCAGCATGGCACAGAGGGGTTAAAAAACAGGGGGGTGGGCATGGCACAGTGAGGTTAAAAAATGGGGCAGCATGGCACAGTGGGGTTAAAAAATGGGGTAGCATGGCAAAGTGGGGTTAAAAAACAGGGGGGAGCATGTCATAGTAGGGTTAAAAAATGGGGGCAGAATGGCACAGTGGGGTTTAAAAATGGGGGCAGCATGGCACAGTGGGGTATAAAAACGGGGGAAGTATGGCACAGTGGGGTATAAAAACAGGGGCAGCATGGCTCAGTGGGGTTAAAAAATGGGGGCAGCATGGCTCAGTGGGGTTAAAAAACAGGGGGGCAGCATGGCACAGTGGGGTTAAAAACAGGGGGAGCATGGCACAGTGGGGTTAAAAACAGGGGGGGAGCATGTCACAGTGGGGTTAAAAAACAGGGGTGCAGCATGGCACAGTGGGGTTTAAAAACGAGGGCAGCATGGCACAGTGGGGTTAAAAAAAACTGGGGTGCAGCATGGCACAGTTGGGTTAAAAAACAGGGGGGAGCATGTCACAGTGGGGTTAAAAAACGGGGCAGCATGGCACAGTGGGGTTTAAAAATGGGGGCAGCATGGCACAGTGGGGTTAAAAAAACAGGGGGGCAGCATGGCACAGCGGGGTTAAAAACGGGGGCAGCATGGCACAGTGGGGTTAAAAAATGGGGGGGCAGCATGGCACAGTGGGGTTAAAAAACGGGGGGCAGCATGGCACAGTGGGGTTAAAAAAGGGGGAAGGGCATGGCACAGTGGATTGAAAAAGAGGGGGGTGCAGCATAGTATAGCGTGATGAAGGGGAGCCAGGTGAAGGGGGCAAAAGCAGCATGGAGGGTGCAGTGTGATCATAAGGCATGGCGGTGATGAAGGGGCATATTATTGTAATGTTGGAGCTGGAGGAAGGCCTAATTATTAATTGTGGGTGATATTAATTTAACGCCAGGGTTGTTTGGAATTATCTAAATGTAGCAATTTTTTTTTCCAAATAGGGCCCCCAGCATTCCAGGATCCAGACAAGCTGCAACTAAAGAAACCTGCAGTCACAGGTGGGGAAAGTGAGAAGAACAGGTAGGAGAGAGAAGGACAGTATGTGAAATGTTGTGATTCTAGCAGGGACAATGTAAATTTTTGGTGAGTGTTCTGCCCAATGTAAGGTGCAGGCCAAGACAGAACTCTTTGTGTACACACTGCATTCTTTCTATACTACACTGTGGTGCTAGATGTCCTAAAAGTCAGGAGTGCTTGGACATATGTGATGCTCCGGCGAATTCAGAGGCTAGTGATTTTGATGTGTTAGCCATGCCCTAATGGCGCATTTGCCACACCCCCAAATGCATGACCACACCTCCGAAAAATGCTGGCGCAATTTTTTTTTAGCATACTCCACTATAAGGGGGGCCCCATAAATTTGTTGTACCGGGGCCCTGAATTCCTCTTGGCATCCCTAGCTGGGGGTAATACCTGTGCAGTCAATGCAAGGATTCCGTGCTAGATGATTGAGTCTCTCGGATCAGTGTCAAGTATTCCTGTTACCTGAAATCTGATTATGCGCTGATTGCTGCTAGCTAGCTACAAATGATTAAACACAATCAGGCACTAAAAAAATGTATAAAATTAAAATGATAAAATGAAATAATGCCTTTCCAATCTACTGCTAACGAAAAACAGGGTACTGGGCTCTGAACAACAAAACAATCAACAAGAAAATATCGAAAGCATTAATATGCAATTAAATAGCTACTATTTATTCAAATGTAAAACATTAGTAATAATAATAATAAATAACTTCAACTGACATATTATATTATTGAATTAATTCAGATGATATCAAAACATATGAAAATAGCATCCAGAATTCTTGTAGAAAACCGCAGAATAAACATAAAAGTCTTATTCCACATGAATTATATAATTTCCAGGACTCCTTTAGGAAGCATAAAATCTGGATAGTCATCCACGATGAAAACCATTTAGTGGTCACTAATCTTGTACATGCATGCTGTTATTAAGTAAGGATGAGCGGGCTCGGATTTCTCTAATCCGAGCCCATCCGAACAGTGCGGATCCGACGGGATCCGAGCACTGTTCGGGTATTTCCGGCGCCAAAAAAAAATTAAACTGAGGCTCTGACGTCGGATCTCGCGAGACTCGGATTGCATAAATTCCCCGCCCGCGCCCGGCATCTTCAGTCGGGCTCAGATCATTGAAGAGGGAGGTTATAGGTTTAGTGGTGCTCCGTCCTGTGACACCAACCACAAAAGTAATAGGCCAAACCAGAGCTGGAATCCTTCTGATTATGTTATTATTCTAAAACACTAGTACATACTTACTGACTTTCTTCAGCTCCCTTCCGGAAGCCAGCCAGTGGAGGGGGGCGTGAGGGGGGCGGGACGGCCAAAATCACGTCATTTTGGCCCCACTCCCTGTGATGCCATGACGCAAACTCGTCATTTGACAGGGGGGGCGGAGCCAAATGCAGCGATTCACCGGGAATCGCGGCGTTTGGGATCTAATTCTGCCCACTTCACTAGAAAGTGGGGCACTTCCTCTCGCAAAATGCAGGAGTCTCCCAGACATTCCGGGAGAGTTGGCAAGTATGTACTAGTATAAAATACTGATGAGCTCAAGTGCTTATGTGGATAATACAATGCAATAAGCAGGGCTCAGATAAAATCACTGTAGTAAAAATATTTAAAATGTATTATTCAAACCCGTTTATGGCACTGATCACTTAGCCACTTACTCTAAATAGATATTTGTTATAGTTTTGTTCAATTCTGATAAGATTAATTGATATTATATATTTTATCCTCTACAACAGTGCTCCGCAGCCTTTTCTCACCCTTGGCACATCTAAGCCCTTCCTAGAATTCCACGGCACGCCAAAAACAAAAATATACAAAATAAAGCAGGATTTACAAAATTTAAATTTAACATTGCAGCTAATAACATTTTTTTTTCTTGTAGCTATTATTAACTATGTTCGCTTAGAACTATAATTCATATTAACTTTTAACTACAGCTAATGTGATACCTGTGCTTGTTTTAATGAACAAAATAGTTTTATATTCGACTCCATATTTGACAGAGCAACTTGAAGTTCTTGGTCAAAGTCCCTCAAGCACTACCGCTTATCATTTTTTATTAAGACTAGAGTTAAATAAGTAATTTAACACTATCAAAATCCCTAAAGTTTCTTCGGGACCCTAGTGAGATTCACTTAAAATTGCCTAGCACTTCTGAATTTCCACTTTGATCATTGTATAAATGTGTGTGTGTATATATATATATATATATATATATATATATATATATATATATATATATATATATATATATATATATATATATATATATATATAGAGGCACATGGAACAGGTAAGTGTGGTTCAACTGATTGTCAACAACAATTGTTACACCATTGTCATGATTATATATATTTTATGTATATATATTCGATGTAGCGTTTCCATAGCATCAGGTTCGCACTCCAGCTATGTTTGGACCAAATGAATCTGTTTTCCCGGTAACTCATGTACAGATTCGCATAGCTGGGTGCGAACCTGGTACCCATGGCCGTTCTTTGCATCTGTAGGTAATACTTCCCCTCATACCAAAATTAATTGTGAGTCAGGATGAACTCTATATTGGACAAGATAAAATGTATGTTAGAAATAGGGAGCAACGCTGCATAACCACCCCTCGAATTTCAGGATGACACCCCCCGGGATGGACATTATATGTTTTTTTTCTCTAACACCAGTAATACTTGCATTATATAATCGGTTGGAGGTTATCATTCTTTAGGAGTGAATATCGTGTTTTTATTGTGTTTTCATTGTGTATTGGTATGTGCTTCCACATCACATGACTAGTGGTCTATATGGTGCAGTTTTTTAATCGAACCATTTGAAATTGTGCTTTATTGTTTTACTGATATGCTTGTTACAGTTTGATGTTTTTATTTCAACAATAAATTATATAATTAATTCAATCTGGTTACCTACATATATCCATATTGAACAATACATATTACCAATATTGGTTCAATATATAGAATATTACCAAGAAGTCAATGAGCGCCCAACAATATTAATTTTTTTACCTTTAAGATTATTTTAACAGTGCCTAAATGATCTAGATGAACTTCGTTCATTATTTCAGGCTGAGCCCTGTTTACGTGAACGCTGATAAGTACACCAGTTTCATTGCATAATATCAAATATTCTATAGGAAGTGACTGCAGACGTCCTTGTTCCGAAGTGCTAGCACTTTAAGCCTGGGGACAGAGAGTGCTACTGTTTGCCGACGTTGTTATGCTGTCAGTTTACAGTCAATGTGGGAGAGAAAGCAAGAGACTGCTGGAGGGAAGAGAAGGCAGAGATCAGTGGTTAAAAGAGAGAAAGTTATATGAACTTAAACTCACCAAAACGGGATAACCACAGAATGTAACAGGAAAGGGGCAGTGCTAGCTTCATACCCAGGAAAAGGGTAAGGAGGGAGGAGGGCAGGACTTCTGGGTATAGTGGGAGGAGAAGTTAGGAAAGGAACATACGTGGGAGAGAGGATCTTGTGCTTTTTCTCTTGTTGGAGGCATTGCGCTGTGGCACATTTAGAAACATCTTGTGGCACACAGGTTGCAAAACACTGCGCTACAAAATTATTATAGAGGAGCGTGTTGAAAAAATTTGATAAAAAAAAATGATTTATTCAGTTTAAAATTAAAACTTGGCCGCTGCTAGTTATTAAGTTCATGTGCCACCATCCATGGCATCTCAAAATCTGTTACATTTAAATTCTATCTTTCTTAATCTAAAGTCAATTTAACTATTTTTATCTTTTAAATTTATTGTATTGTATATCTTTAGCACAAATAATTACAAATATCTCTCTCTCTGTATATATATATATATATGCACACACATACACACACCGTTATTGTGTTTCTCGGTTTTGATTTGATGATGATTCTTTTGGACTCAGAAGAAAGAAAAAAAGAAGGAAAATGTGCTTGTATAGGCACTCAGCGATCTTCTTATTTTTATATTTAAAATATCTAATTCTTTATTAATTATACTTAAAAAGATAATATAATCCCTCCAAATGTCATAGCGAAATATAAAACCAATAAAGTGAAACAAAAGTGAATTAAAATAGCAAAAATGTTTGCCATGCCCAGCTACTTTATATACTTTAACGATTATTATATCAATTGATCATGCTTTCCAATATATATTGTTGTGCTTCACTCCGTTGTGAGACTGATTTTGTCAGATTGACGTTTATTTAATTAGTGGTATAGTCGTTCTATAATTAGTACCACCTAGACTGACTACTGCAGTTCATTGATTTTCACAACATTGGGAAATGGTGATCCTACATATGAGCTTAATAAGATTACTCTATAGCAATAAGTTTGTTGTTGCTTTAGTCTAATAATTCCCTATCCCGGTAATCTTAAATAATTACATTGTATAGCGATTGTAGGACACCTGATATGGTGATCGTAACTACTGTAGTTTCTCAGTCCTGTCGTTTATACAATCTCACACATACATTCAGTTGTCTCAGGCTCACTAGAGATTAGGCGCTGTCTATAATTGTCTAGTAGGACACCTGACATAGTGTTACAGCTGCTACGGGGTCTCAATCCCCTGTGTTATATGATCACACATACACACTGAAATAACCAGCTCAATGAGGGTTAATACTCCCTATAGTTATATGGTGAATCTATTATAAGGCACCTAGTATCATGCTGATAGCTGCTGCCCGATCCCGATCGTGCAGTTTCACAATCTCACACATGCCCACTGATATATTCAGCCCATTCAAAGTTAAGCGCTATCTAAAATCACTATTGAGTTTACTAATAACAAGGAGTGAAGATATTAAGTAGCGAGGCGGACGCCAACGTGCGTTTCGCTACTCGCTTTTTCAAGGCAAATTATATTTCGCTATGACATTTGGAGGGATTATATTATCTTTTTAAGTATAATTAATAAAGAATTAGATATTTTATATATAAAAAAAAGAAGATCGCCGAGTGCCTCTACAAGCACATTTTCCTTCTTTTTTTCTTTCTTCTGATACTAGAATTTTTGTGCGTGAGTGCACCATCCAGTACGGACAGGATATATGTGATTAATAACCGTTACTATCTGGATATTGCAATAGCGATTACCTGGTGCAGTGGTATCTTTCCTTTTGATTCTTTTGGACTACTTGATCAGTTTCTTTTCAATAATATCTTCTTGGTCATCTCTGCATTTGTAAATATACAGTATGATATTTTACCCTATCCTGGTAACTTAACTCATTGTAAACCTTAGACTCTATTATTTAACACTCATGCCCACTTTTAATTTATTTAATCAGATACAACACCCAGATTTACATGGAGCAGACATTAATGTATACGAGATTTAAAAATAGATATTTAATTTATGTATGTTTTACTTTGATCCGAACTGCTGATGAGGAAATATTTTTTATTATTTAAGTTTTAGTTTATCTACTTTTAACTAGCATAGTTAGCTTAGAATACACTGGTCTTCTTGAAAAATACATTTTTTTGAAGCATTCGGTAAATGTTTTGATTAAAAACTTTAGTAAAAAAGGCTGAGAGACACTAACATGGGATAGAGGATTTTTTTATTTACAATATGATTGGCATGACAATTATACTAAAATGACCAATGATTAACAAACTGAATGTATTGAAATCAAAATTTTGAACATGCAAGATTATAAAATCTAAACTACAAATACACCTCAGACATCCTTCCCCATTGAGTTTGAGCTGTCAATTATAAACTAAATTACCCAGTTAGCTAAACTATATCATAGAATAGGAAGTTATGAATATTTATGTTTTAGTCTAGATGAGTATATATACTTTGACAAGTCAACTGGTATATGGAGGTATGCTACACCTCATCTTCTTCTACTGCTTTGAGCGTAAAACTACTAAATTCCATGCACTTACATTTTACATACCACTATTCCTGAATTCCCACTTCAACAGGTGTGTGTGTGTGTGTGTGTGTGTGTGTGTGTGTGTGTGTGTGTCAGCTGGTCTCAGACAGTGATTAAGTATAGTTCTTTCTTGTATAACCAAGCTTTCCAGAATAAGAATCTCAAGATGAAGATGAAGACCATTTGATTTCAAACTTCTCTGTGATTGTCAATGAAAGCTTCTCAATTAGCAAGATCTGTAAAACAAAAATGCATTAGGATGCTAAAATGTATTAAAGGAAAAAAGGACAAAAAGTTAATACTTGCTCAACTATGTAGACACAGAGGACGTGACTCATGTTTGGACATGCGTCCATTTGTATAGCCCACCATGGGTGAAATAATTTGCTGCAAGCTCAGAAATGGACCATACGCCAGTAAACGCAATTGCATGCAACTCATGTCTGAGCGCAAATGACTAAGACTTGAGAGGCGGAATGGGAGAGGGAAGGGACGGACTAATGTAGGCAATGTACAGTAGGGGATTGCCAAGAATGTTCCGATGCAGATTCGGCCAATTCCAATTCAAATCCTGGGTTTCTCTTAAGTATGCTGGGTTTCAACCATATCATTTGCACCAGCTACAGGACAGGTGTAAGTGCCGACTTATAGTGATGACTGACATGCGTAGTCTTTGTTTTAAAAACGACACAAATGCATGCCACTAGATAGCAGAGAACATGCGTATGCAAGTTAGACTATAAAAAAGCACTTTATGTACAGTACGCTTTAAAAACATTTTTTAAAATGTAAAGTTGAAAAGCTATTTTTAACTATAACAAAAAAATTTCATATTTTTAATACTAATTACACTGTTCATTTATTTTAGAAAATAGTTTTTTTTATGTGTTCTGTAACATCAAAATTTTTAAAAATTATACTGGGCATTTTTATTACCAATACCACAAACATTATAGCACCAATAATTATTGCACCCGATCTGACATCATAGAAACAAAAATGATAATAATGTTTCTGACGCTCATTTCTTCTTAAAGAAACTAAACTGATGTCCGGCGGAAAATCAATTTTTGTCATCTGCCCTTATCTCTTTTAATTATTAAATGACAACCTTCATTTCTTTCTATTTCATCCAGTTTTTATTTTATTTCTCATTATCTTATTTTTATTTTATATACATTTGTATTCTGTTTATTTAAATTGGTATTTAGTTGAATTTTATATTTTTTATTCTTCTCTTTTTGTGCCTACCCTACAGTACCTTAACATGACTGTTAGTAAAGAAAACAGATCCCGTAGCGCTGGACAATCGCAGAAATACTGATAGAATATAATACAGTAAGAAAATCACAAATACATGAGTCAGTAATGCAGGTGGATGTGAGTAACACTGTGGGGATTCACACAGACTGTAGCAAAATACATGATAGGATACACGAATGAGACAGGCAGTAGACAGACATGAAAAAATAGGTTGAGCGAATCCTATCCTTGAGAGCTTACATTTTATAGAGTTTAAATATGATGCTATTCTGCATACAGTATGCAGTGAAGCAATTAGCTTTGTATGGTGCATGATTGATATTCTCTTAGTATAATCCATATAGTCCTAGAGATCCTTTCTAACAAAACATTGTATTACCCAACAATTTCCAGTATAGCTTTTATTGAAAACTTCAGTTATGACAATCCTGCTCCACTCTGTACACTTTCAATATCTCACCCTAATATAAACTGATGTTACGTCATTCTCCATTACATTGTTTTACATATGTAGTCAACATACTGCTCTGCATACATTTAATTTTGCATAAATGTAAGTACCTTAGTAGTTTGGAAGTATTGGAAATCTTTAGTGGCCACACCGTTAACGTGCACTTCCTTTGGATGATTTGGTACCCCAAACACTTTTACCACATCCAGCTTCAGAATTTTTGCTTCACAATTTACCTGTTTCACCTCATTAAGAAGAACGTTCTGTGGTTTCAAATAAAACAAGAAATGACGTCAGAATTAACCAAACGAAGATTACCACTTAAAATGAACTGAAACGATAAGCATTCTTATTTGAGCTAGCAGTTCATCATATAACTTACACGTTGAACCACAAACTGAATCAGACTGTAATCTCCTTTCTCGAATGTGTCCAAACTGTCTCCATCATCCCAGTATAGATCTCCTTGAGCAAATCCATCTGGAGCAAGTGCCACCAGCAGTACCAGACTATTTTTGCGCGCCTCCTCTATATTCATACCTGGTTCCTGGCGGAGCACATAGTAAAACAGTGAACTCAGATACTACAATGGCGTATAAATTCTGTTAGCTAGTCATATGTGCGCTTTCTGACATTATTTATCAGATACTGTAAGACAGTATATCTTATATGGATCTCTTCCGTTATTAGAAATATAAGAAATATATTGTTAAACAGTAATAAGAAAATATGTAAATCTATTGATGACATTTAGCATATTGTAGTAGCCTGCTATGTGTTTATGGAAATGTTTTAGTTGACAAGTCTCTTCATTGACAGTTTCCAATACTATTTAGTCCATGTTACTAGCTATTCACATTCCATCCCAGCTGATTGCTTGGGTAGATCTGGTTGGTCCTCATTAGTTTTAATGGTTTTGCCGGTTTTGCTATGTGGATTTCATGATGTCTGCTGAACTTGGGCCTGATTCATTAAGGTATGCAAAATGAACTTGTTTGTTTTTTTTAAAAAACCTCACGTAAATTAGGCATACGCACATCCATATTACACCAGGAGCAGATGTAAAGGTGCATTTTGTTTTTGTTTTTTTCATTATTCCCACCATAAAAACATTTATGAGGATGTTATCAATGTCTACTGTAATTCTTTTGTGCCGATGCTTGATGCAACTATTTGTGAAATTACAGCCCAAGATGAGATCACTTTATTAATCACTCCTTAGTTCATTTAACCTTTTTAAATCTTCCTCTTAAATGCTGCAAGTTAATGCCTCATCTATGTCTTAAACATTTTCACTGTGGATTAATTATGTTGCTACTTGTTTGAAAAAATATGGACATCTGGTCTGCTTTTGTTTCACACGTGCGCCATGTGTTCATTGCATACATTAGAGTTTGTCTGACTATAGATATATTTTGCTGTATAATGTGCACCTGGATGGTGAAAGTATTGGCTGCTGCTTGGTGTCTAGCACCTCGTAGGATGTGTAAAAATCAAGTCTTCAACATTTTTGCAGTTTTCTAAGTAACCCTTTGTGTCCGCAGACATCAGTGAAAATAGGATGGGAACTGAATCACGGCACATATTTTATCTATCAAAATATATACTGACATTTTGACAATGTACAGCATATGCCTTCATTAGGGTACTTACTAAAATACACATATCAGACAAAAATGTAAACAATAACATGTATTTGTGATTCTATTGTTTAATTATAAATACAAACATTAAATTACATTAAGTGGAGTATTTTTCAAAGTGTGTATAAACCAACAACATTTACAAATAATAATTAAAACAGATTAGACTAAGTACGCACATCATCTATGTATATTCCTACAATCAAGTGAAAGATTACAAAATTAATCTGTAAAAAAATAAATTACAAATTTTAAAAGGGCATTTACCATATTAGCATAAATCACGGTAGGGAATACAGATATTTAGTATGCAGGCCACGAGGGTGCAAAATCTCTATTGCAAAGATCCAAAAATCTTCCATGTGCTGCAGTAATCTATTTCTGCTGCCATCACTTCAGGGTGATAATGGAACAAAGGTTGTTCCAGAGCGATGCTAAATATGGTTGGGACTGTTCTTTCAGATACAACTGTGAGAAGATGTAGCCTATCTTTACTTGATGGGTGTCTGCCCTTCCTTTCTAAATTCAAAGTTGCTTAAATAATGTTATTTCCTGGAACATGGCAGGAATATTTTGAATAAATCTCCTACGCATAGCATTTCAAGACATTTTGTTTCATGTAACTGGAGTGAATGTGACCAGGGAGGCAGTGATTGTTTTGGAAGGCTGTGCATGTGTGAGACATTCTGAATTTATTACTTGTGTACTCTAGACTTAAATTAACTTTGTTGAGGTGGTTGGTTCTCTTCGAGGCTCCAATTAAAAAACAATTGAAAAAACAATTAGATAATAAACAAAAAGAAATACTTCTATGTATGGAATTATATATCTGTGCATGGACGTGGGGAAAAAGGAAACAATTTGGTATATAGTATTATATATACATATTGGTATATGATATTTTACATTTAAATATAAGTGTATACAGCTTTTGCAAGAATATCAATACAGTTGAAAAAAATGTATTTGCAAACAGCTCTGTTCATACAGGATTACATGTAATTGTGGCTAATTGCTATTGTGTTCTGATTGGCAAATGACCATTTAAATATGTTCTTTCTATGATACTCTGCACCTCTAAAGAAGCCATAAGTATTATAGGGAAAAGCATTAGCTGATGCAATGATACATTGGCCTACAATTTTAATTGCTATTCCAATTGGATATATTAACACAGTGGTCCAAAGCATTATAAAAGCATAATATGTTGTGGATTAAGCTCTTTTTAATGCTTGCACACTGTTTCTATAACATTTGTTTCTATCTATATTAAGAATTATATTATAAAAAAAAAAACAACAACTATCTGGGCATCTAAAATATTTTTTTCTCTCTGTTTTACTTTGGCACCGCTTTGTTTATTTTTAAAAAAAAGATTGTTTGTGAATCGCAGAATCTCTATGTGCGCAAATGCACCTAATCGTGCACTTAATCCATGCATATACATCCACAACCCATTTAGGACAGTTTCAAGGTGCAAGATGCTTCTAGAATCCTCCCAGTGAATGCCTGCATTAAATTAACTATAACACTTAGGGGTAAATGTATCAAGCTGCGAGTTTCTAGCGGGTTTGAAATGTGCAGATGTTGCCTATAGCAACCAATTCTAGCTATCATTTTGTAGAATGTACCAAATAAATGATTACTAGATCCACCAGAAACTTGCAGCTTTATAGTTTGCCCTTTAGTCTGCAGTCTAATAATCATTTTAAAGAGAGCCTGTCTATGTTTTAATGATCTTTGGCTTCAACAGAGTGGCCTCTATTGTTGCTCTTGCTTATTTTTTCTACTATGGAATTGTTGTTAGCTATGTTTTTACTCTGTTCCTGTGACTTTAAGAAAAAAGAACAGGCAGAATGTAAATTATCTGTGCTGCTCTGCAGTTTCTTGGCCGCTCAGATTGACGTGAAAGGTGAGTAACTATAAACAAATTGCTTTTTATTGGATGTGAGGGGAGATTAGCATTCATTTTTCAGTGATGTATTAATTTACAAAGTATTATATTAATTTGGCAAGACTGTCAAAGTGTTTATGTAATGTTTATGTTAATGTTTTTTTTTTTAACATTAATGTACAGCTTACTTTATGCTTAACTGTTTTAGTCATGTTGTTGGTTGAATTAATATTAATGAGAATGCAATCTATCAATTCATTACCAGAGCCTGATACATGTTAGTTATGCAGTGCTTCAGTGTGGGCCATCTTGTAGTATTCAAAATGTTTAGAAAGTTAACTCACTGTCGGTACATTTTAAATCCTATGACATAGTATACTGAGGATTAGTGAGGCAGAAAGCTTGGGTACCGGACACTTGTTTTTTCCCATTTAAAATATAAAATTTCAACTTCATGTGGACAATGAGTTATGTTTAAATAATAATATTAAAATAATCTATTATTGATATTTTTAACAAGTTTCTAACTTAATATATTTATATTTAAAGATCACACATGGAAAGGATTAACTATTTCTGTAGAAATGTGATATACAAGGTTGTACGATTTTTCTCTTTGATTAATGTTTCAGTCATGACTTTAACATTTTCTTTTTCCATTTCATGGACTATCATTTGCAGTGATTGGTTCGGGAATTGTTCACTTATATTAAGAGTTTTTTTTTTATTAATAAAGTTGGAACAATGTAATAATCATTTATTAGATGTGTTAGTAACAAAAGTAAAGGTGATTTCAAAACTACATTTATTGAAGATATTGGAGGTATATGAAATGTACCGGTCACAAAACTCTCTTGAAGTTACATAGTGTTTATCCAAATTGCTTATTGAACACTTACAGAAAAATCTAATTTCACCATTTAGTTATATCCATCTATGGACCCTAAAGACTCTCACACTTAATTATTTAGGATTAATGCGGAATTATTATTATTTGAACAGGTCAAATTTGGCCTCCAACTTGTAAGAATTTATTATTATTTATTGTTAAATTAAATTATAAAATAGTGTTCTTCTGATCTTAAATGGCTACTTCTCAAATTCAAGAATTTATTGCAATTTTTTAAACTTTGGAGCAGATTTGATGAACCAACTTGAGAAACACTTTGAAACAATTTCAAGCATCTTTACCCCCTTTCAATAAAATAAACATTTTGATATTCTTCTAAAACACTGTTGGGGTTTGCTTAATTTATGACATAAACAAAGTGGCAAAATCCCTTCCATTCCATGATTAATTTATTACATGTGGTAATTTTATGCATTTGTGAAGCTTTTATTTTCATTTGATCATAGTGTTCACGGAGAATCATTTCTCTACCAAAGTGAAACATGGAAACGCAAAATATGTCCAATTACAAGTACAGACCAAAATCCGAAGCCCTCCCAGGCCTGAGCTAGAACACAATTCAAGTACTGGTGGAAATTGCCATGTGCTCTTCCAAAAAACAAGTAATGCTCTCCACCCCTTTATCTCATTTCTGATAATCTTGTTAAAAAAACTGATATTTAGTTTCTCCATACTTTGCAAAGAATAAATTCACTCTACCCAGCTTCTCTCTGCCTGTGAAAACTGCTGCTCCTCCACTAAATGCTCCCCTCTTGCTCTGATTGAAACCTAAGCACATTTGAGCATATCAAGGTGCAGGGTAGGCCAATAGGTGTAATTGCCCTGCAAAGAGGTCATTTTGAACTTCAAAAATTACATCCATAGATGTTAAAGTTCATCTTCAAAATTGTGAATGCTAGGTTCTTCTTACATGCAACCATTTTTAAGAGTAAGCGCATGGATTTGATGAATGGATTCAATGCAAAAGCAAGTCACTTTAAGCTAGTTAGCAGACGTGAGAGGGATGAGCTTTCTTGGCTATAACAGGTATTGAGTCCTGGTTCTAGCTCTTGCCAATACACTTGGCTTGTTTTATATTGCAGGATTTCCAATTTGAGAACAATTTCTAATTTGAGAAGTGCCTTCTAGTGGGCTATTCTTTTATATACTCTAACTTCAAATACTTTCTGATGTTCATGGAATAAGCAATATGCAAAGAATCTAGTTTTATGATCACCATAGTATTTACGGTTTCTTTTTAGATGCAGCCTTCAACAAGAATCCATTTTCTAGAAATTATAATAAATTACATTAACATGGAGTTCAGGCTCACTATGGGCACAATATACAATTGAAATCCTTAGTGGTAAGTACATTGTCTGCATGGGAACAGAAAATAAAGCATTTACAGTAAATAGCAGGCCATGGGCATTTAAGGCACACAATGTTTTTTTAAGGTGTCCAGCTTTGAGTTAAGAATGTCAAACCAGCGCACCTGAATACCAATTTCAGCCAAGGATGATGTAAAGCTCTGGTCATTTTTTTTTTGTTTTGCTACCAGAAGTGAGCATTATAGATTTAGAATGTTTAATAGAAATGGCTGACTTAGAGTATTTGGAGCCTTCTGGGACAAAATTTGTGCCCAGAGGAATGGGAGAGTTCTTTATTTCCACGTAGTAGTCTGTATATAAATTTAAGTATCAGAATTGAGAAATGTAATATTTTAGAATTATTGTGATCATAATATAGGTGGTAACTAATTCAACACAAAATATCATTTTCAAAATTTAAACAAAAATACAAAATATTACTTACCTTGGATATAGTGTTACACCTTCCGGATCCCTCGATATCTGCAGCAGTATAATGATGCTGTTATTTCTCCTAAAAGGGCTTTCTATGCAGACAGGAGCAAAGGAAGCATTGTTTGCCCATGGCAGATAGAGGGACCAAATAGATCTTATGGAATGCCATACTCCAAATAATTAATATACAAGGTTAATATTTATTTTATGGAACTAACTTTTCAGTTTTGGGTGGAACTCTTTGTTAACAGAAATTCCTCTATTTCCCCACCAGGGCAAACGTTATTGTGTTCTTAATGTTAAAGGCCTTACAGTTCATGTAATGGTTGACAGTAAAGTACATGGCATGGGGGGCTGCATGGCTGCCATCTTGTCTTTTAGGCAAAGAGCAGAATATGTGGATAAGCTGGCTGTCAGTTGCTCAAATCACTTTCAGACTGCAATCTGTGGCACCAGCTAGCCTTGCTCTCAGGATACAGATAGCCACGAGAATGTTTAAAATAATTTGATTAATCTAAACAAATATTAATTGGGTCTCCTCTAGCACACTTTTCTAAAGGCACAACCCTTTTATAATACCTCTTTATTTCATTTATGAATTAGGTTAACTACATCTGAACCCTCTTGAATTCGTCTGTGTGCTCTTTACAGTGAAATGTCTAAACTGTACACGGTATTAGAGAAGTGTTCTAATTAGTGTCTCATGCAATGAAAATATTACATTTACATCACAAAAAATGTATATAATTTTTATGCATACAGGGTTAAATTTGCCTTTGCAGCCACTTAATTATACTGTGCTGCTACTCAGTTTTCTGTAGTATTGCTAAATTATGTTCCAGATCACTTCTTTTTCATGCTACCCAGTTGCACTCCCTTTATTGTGTAAGTAGCAAACTATTACCACATCCTTGGCAGATCAAATTTCATGTAGATAAATGCAGGGTTAAGTACCTTGTCTTAGCCCATTTTATCTTATTGTTTTAATTGGATAAAATGCTCTATTTTACCTTTATCAATTGTATTAATTTTAATTTACTCCTGTACTTTTTTATTCTCTAATTCAACAGCATGAATTAGCTTTAATTCTTAGAAATATCCTTCCCTTAAAATGGCAGTGCAAAGATAATAAAATCATATTAAATTGCTTATGAGAACTTATAATGTAACTATTTTTTTTCCATGAACACTTTTGATAATTCCAACATTGTCAACATAAATCGCATTCAAAGTTCTCACATGTGGTGCCAGGCCTGCTGACCGTTCCATCTTCTTACCTGTGCAGGTATTATGAAGCCACCTCTAATGTGAAGTTTTATAGTGTCCAACGGTGCTGGAAGAGTGTGCCACTGTCCCTCACTTTGAATTACTCCACCCTGTGAAATCGAATATATTGGCAGTTGACATTGGGAGAAAACTTAACGAGAAGTTATTTCACTTATAATTTGAAGTACAATACAAAAAGCCCACCGGATAATCAGATTACTTAGTTTGTCCCAGATATTGATCTCTGAAGCCACATACATGGTAGTTTAATAAAAGATACAATCCCTAAGAAACATTGTGGCACAGCAGTGGCAGACAGTATGGCAGGTTAATAAAGTAAAGGACACCTTTAAAAATTACAGGCAGAGCATTGCCAGGATGGTCATTTAAGTAAAGTAGAAAAATATAAAGTGTGGAATTCCACCTACTTACTACCTCTTGCTGGAGATGATACATATGTTCGACAGTTACGTGATCAACATTTATATGGTCAACAACATAATATAGACAGTGTTGGAGAGTGTTGACTTTATAATATTGCCAACATTAGAATTGTTGACCTGATACTGTCGACCATGTGACTTTCTGAATGTCGATCAAATGAATGTCTAGCCAGCGACTGCATAGCTTTGGAAAAGTGAGGATGAGCAGTAATGATGATGATTTAGACATAGAAACTGTGGATGCTACTTTGGGACTTGCTAATGTGCAACAGAATGACGGGAAAAATTGTGGATCTGAAAATGTTGCAATGATAAAGAGATGAATGATGAATGTGTCCAAATAAGTCAGTCACCAGTGGTACCACCTCATGCCCATGATAAGTGCATTATCATGCCTGGGCAAAAGACCAATAAATCCACCACTTGTGTGTGGAAATACTTTTATCCCAACCCAAACAATATTTGTCAAGGCATCTATAGCTTTCGTGATGCCACAATAACTAAAACAAGACACCTCCTCCCTTCATTGTCATCATCATCATCATCTATTTATATAACACCAGAAAATTCTGTAGTGCTTTACAATTGGAAACAAACACAGTAATAAAATAATACTGGGTAACACAGACAGACAAACAGAAAGGTTGAAATATAGAAGTAACATACTTAACAGGCACAAAATGCAATCTTCACTATCAACACCTTCATCATCAGCCACCTTAGTATTAGTACATAGTCCAGCATCCAATTTTCAATGCAAACTGTCTCCCCTAATGCAATTCATGAATCGGGGTGAAACTTCTATACAGAAGGGGACCAAGAAGAGTAAGCATGGTTTTAAACAACAATTGTTTGTGCAGTAAGCATTTGCAAGTATGGAATCTAGCAATCTGTTGCACAACGGATCACTAAAGCCATGACTACTATGTTAGCATTGGATGTACACCCAATTTCCGCCATCAATGCAATAGGTTTTAGCAGATTAGTTGAGTCCATGTGCCCACGCTACTAAATTCCCTCTCGATTCCATTACTGCTGAACAGCAATTCCTCAGCTGTACCGGATGGTTTAGCAAAAAGTCATTCAGCTCCTAGAAAATGCCATTGTACTGACAATCCACTTAAGTATGGATATGTGGACAAGCAGTACGGTCAAACAAAAGACTACAGTGACAGCCCACTGTGTAGGTGTATTGCCTTCAGCAGCAGCACCTCTAGAATCATCCTCCTCCTCCTCATCCCTTCAACACAGTAGTGCCAGCACACAATGACAGGTCATTCACAGCACCCTGTCTTTAGGCCGCTTACTAGTACAGATGTGATACCGCCCCTCACACAATTGCTTTCAGATTTAAACACTTGGGATTTTAGAAGCAAAAAATTTATATATATATATATATATATATATATATATATATATATATTTTTTTTTTGAGGAGTGGGGGCTGCTCCTCAAAGTCAAATAGCACCCTGCTTTTTGTCCACTAAATAGTTCAGATGTCACTAACTGATACTGTCCCTCACACAATTGCTTTCAGATATAAACACAGGGAGACTGATTCATCAAGGCACGCATTCTGAGCGCAAATCGGCTCTGCACACTTTCGAATTCAATAATGAATGAATCTGAAGATATGTGTACTGATGAATTCGGGTGTAGTTCTGCTCTGCTCTACTAAGAAACTGTAGGATACTTCCAATGCCTATGTGATTTACAAATTCGCAAAAGAGCGCAGAGAAAAAAAAATATTGAATTAATGTCATCTGTTAATAATATAGACATGATAAAACAGTGGATTTCTTTTTTTATATTATTTTTCCCCCAGAAATACATTTAGTAGGATGTTCTTAATGTCTACTGAACATAAAATACATTTTTACAGTTGCTCCTGTTTGCAAACACATGTTATAGCATGTTTACGAGACTGTCATCACCAGCACTCTGGACAGGTTAGTCCTGTAGCTGGAGCAAGAGATACAGCAGAAGAACAAGTAACTTTGTGATGCCCAGAGCTTACTTTGGATGTGGCTGTGTGCGCTTGAGTTTCCCTTTCTGTACAGTGACTATGGCCAAATTCCCATTCCCTGCCCAGTTCACTCCCCAAAATAGTAGAGTATAGTGTGTTTCTTTTGGGCACAAAGCCTGACTGGACATGGCAGCTTTTACTGGCATATAGTCCAGTTCTGGGCATGCTATACGCATACTATACACCCAAAATCGGCAGTTACATGCCCTGATGATTTAGGCTCATGGGTTTTTAAAAGCATCCTGTTTTTTTGTCCACTTAATTGTTCAGATGTCACTGATACTGCCCCTCACACAACTGCTTTCAGATTTAAACACTTATTGAAACTTACTGAATTTAAAAGCAAGAAAGAATATTTTTTGTCCACTCCTAATTAGTTATTACAACCAGTAGCCATTGCTTCTCTACTCTTCACTCTCTCACACCCAATTCATCAGCACACTATTTCAGCAGACTGATCTGTAAATAAGATTTGCGCAGTAAAATCACAGCTATTTCCCTATAAATGATCTCTTTCACCCTGTTCAACCCTCTACAAGCCACATTATTAGAACAGAATTGCAGCAAACGACCTACCCACATGCTATCACTTCTAAAATGGCAGCTGAGAACAAGAGGGAGGGCTATATATAGAAGATATTGATCTTCCGAAATTACATTTTGGCTCTTTTTCAGATCCGAATTTGGCGCGAGAAACTGAAACATGACCCAATGCCCCAAAATTCGGATCTGTTGGATTTCACTGAATCCAAACTGCTCATCTCTAATCATTAATAACATATATGAATGGCAGATATCCTGGCATTTAGCATTCCAATTGTAATGTTGCTAAATATGTTCTTTGTTTGTGGTAATGCATATTGAGTATTTTTTAATTTTTTATAAAAACCTAATATTCTACTGTATCCTTGTCTCTTTTTCCCTTTGGTGGTAAGTTCTTAGCGTGTAGACTTGTGCACCACCTAGATAAAGCTGGATAACTAAAATAACAGGAATTGAATTTATCTACAGGTTTTTCCCAAACTGCAAAGCTGTACAAGAGGGTAATAAATGACCTACTGAATGTATCATTTACAAAAGTAATTCAATCACTTTAGTGTGCAGAGTAATAAATAATAATAAAGGAACGTACCAATACAATATCATACCACACCCCGGCAGGAAAATATCCCTTTACTTCAGTTTTTCCCTTCTCCAGAACTGGAGTAATCAACAGAGCATCTCCCCAGAGGAACTGGCGGTCAATCTCCAAGGTGTTTGGGTCAGAGGGAAACCTAGGAAGGAAGTTAGGGGCAATCAATATGCCAGCTTCTAGAATTCACTTCCAAAAATGCTTCCAACAACCCAGCAACCCAAAATCTACTTACTCCATAAAAAGTGCTCGAGCTACAGTATCTCCTAAACTGTGAGCCTTATGGAACAAATTGTACAGATAAGGAAGGAGCATATAGCGCCATTGCACAGCTTTTCTTATGCCATTCTGTGCTTCCTTGCTGAAAACATATGGTTCCTGTGACTGAAACAATAGAAAACAGAGATAACTCTTATATAAAAGATATCTACTACATACAAGTACCTGTTTTACCAATTTATTATGTTTGTGAGCATACTTTTATGCCTGAGTTATTAAATCACAATATAATATTGAAAAAAACAGTAGAAAGGATAGTATTTAGGCAAAGTTGCTTTACTCAAAGGGTAGACATTTGTAACTGGAGATGCTCAACTTTTTTTTCAATGTGGATCTCAAACAATTTTGTCAAATTGGCTTTAAAGTTTGAAAATTGTAGACAGACTAAACATTGTCAGGGTTATATGGCTGATGGCATGCGCATGGTAGATATTGGTGGCTTCACTTTAAACATTGTGCCTACCTCCCAAAAAATCTTCATCTCACAAACATTTATGAAAGGCAATGGGAAATTAAATGGTGGTGCCAAGAGCTGTCATCACACAGTGACAGGGTTGTTTAAAGGATTACTTATCATGACAGCTAGCCCAGGTTGACTTGCTCAAATGCTGCTCTGGAATATGCATAAGATGCCACTTTTTTGGATTCCCGCTTGTAGACCTAGTCAACACTACTGTCACTCACCGGACCGTGAGTGCCTCTGTGCTGGTGCGTGGCTCCCTAGCCTTCCTCCCGGCACCTATCCTGAACCACGGCCGTCCGCCATCTTGATGGTCTGCGCATGCGCAGCTCCCAAGAACTCTTGTGACTGTTGCTTTTAATCCAAATTGGTTGATCAGGCAACTCCCTATTTAAGGCACCTGTGTGCATTACCTTATTGCCTGATCTTGGAGTCTCATTCCCTGTGAGTCTCTGAAGGTGTTCCCTGTGTTCTACTAGTGTCTTCAGTTTCCTGCTGATTCCTGATCTACTCATCGCTGGTTTCCATACCCGCTACAGTCTCCTGTTTCCTGCCTGTGTCCTCAGCTAGACTCCGATTACCGGATCTACTCACCTGTGGTTCCTACACTCGTCTCTGCCGTCCAGCGTCTCCGCAGTTCCTGCATCTCCCTGTGGACAGACTGTTCTACTGAATAGCGGTATGCCTATCTGTTATTGACTTTCTACGTTTACTCTGCATATCCGCTAGGACAAGTTTCCACGCTCAGAAGCGGTATCCATACCTGCTATAGACTGTTATTGTTACGCTGCATACCTGTTTGGAATTAACCGTACTACTCAGTCGTTATATGCATAATTGTGATTGACTATCCGTTATTGGCCTGCATATCTGTGCTGAGCAAGTCTCTACCAAGCAGCGCCACACATACCGTTATATAGACTTTGTTGGATACGCTGCATACCTATTGGGATCAAGTTCCTCTGTGCTCTCAGTGTCTGCATCCTATTATCTTTGTATGCTTCCACTCATCAACACTTGTACACATCCTCACCTATTAAGCAGTGGTACAACTTGCTATACGCAGACCACTGAATTCCCCGCTACCTACCTGCACCTGGACAAGTCTTCTCACCATAAGCAGTGGTACAACTTGCTATACGCAGACCACTGAATTCCCCGCTACCTACCTGCACCTGGACAAGTCTTCTCACCATAAGCAGTGGTACAACTTGCTATACGCAGACCACCGACTTCCCCGCTACCTACCTGCACCTGGACAAGTCTCTTCACCATAAGCAGTGGTACAACTTGCTGTACGCAGACCACTGACTTCCCTGCTACCTTCTACTCACGTCCATCCTGACCTCCGTGTTCAAATCTGCCTTTCCACTATATCAGCTAGTCGCTGATTCATTGACCAAAGATTGCTGCAAGTCACTGACTTTCCTATTATTTATTGGCATTCTCTCTCTATCTGCTGTGATATCTGTTCCGCTAGTCACCCCGCTACTAAAGGACCGTTGTGTGAACTTCACGACTCTGGTAAGCCCAGTCATCTGGTGAATTCCTGGGCAAGACTCCTAGTGCCTGTGACAACTACACCTCGATGACTTACAAGATCCCCTCTAATTTTCAGTGTCAGACTTAAAAGCGGGTGGCTCACATCTACTAATAGTAATCAGGCCTGCACTTTGATTGGAGGGATCCAATGTTCATGAGCGCAAAATTCATGGTAGACAATCCAGATTGCTAGTGTTGAGAAAAGCTGGACACACACTTATGCAATCTTTTCTTAAGATACAAAGTCTGTATGGATTTTAGCAATGATTAAAAGATTCTGATTCATGCGTACACATCTATACAATTTAAGGTCTACTTTATGAGCCAGTGAAGCCATAGTAGAAATCCCACAATCCCAAATGGATAAAGAAGGAGAAGCATGTACAAAGTCAAGTGAGGCAATGAAGAAACACTGTGGATATATACAAGGGTCAAGGGATTACAGACAAAAGCGAAGAAGGGATTGATGGTATTATGGGTGTTGCTAGAAGGCACTGGCTCACATTTTCCTCAGTGGCTTTTAGCTATGGCACTATATGAAGGCATTACCCTGTGGCAGATACATACAAAATTATGAAGCTATAGGGAAATTGCCATGGAAGAAGGAAGCATACAGGAAAAGGTGATAGCAGGAATATGTTAAGAAAAGTATAGTACATACAGTGTTAAGCAAGCACGTGAGATTTAGAAAGGAATAAGAGTATTAAAATAGAATGTTCAAACCATCATTAAGATACAATAACAGGTTTGAATTACTTGCTTACCTTTGCATCAAAAGTGTTGTGGTTTCTCATAAATGGATAGAAGGCCCCAACCTGACTCCAGCGTACACATAACTCTTCTGTTACATTACCCACAAAGCCACAAAGATCTGCCCCAACCAGAGGAACCCCATACATATTAAACAATAGTATAGCTGAGGGGGGAAGAAAAGAAAGGAATGATGATATTAAAATAAGTGCTATGCTAAATGAGCATCATAGATACTACTACTGAAAGCTACTTACCAGGTACTGAATAATACAACTGTTCCCAGGTGCTATCTACATCCCCTGTCCAGTGACCTGCATAGTGACCATGACTGGAAAATGTGGATCGAGAGATCACAAAAGGACGTTTTCCTCGAATTTTCACCAAAGCACTGACCATAGTAGACAACAATTGTTAATTAGAAAAGGCTCTTATATTATTATTGTTATTATTATCATCATCATCTTATATTTATAGAGTGTCCGAATATTGAACAGTACAGAACCGACCAAAAGGAATGATCATAAACCTGAAATATTTGATATTTTACAGAAGGGTAAATTTCTTTGAATGTCAGAGCCAAGCAGATCAATCAGAAAATGAATGAAAAGTTTCTCATGGCCTGTTGGTGAGTGCCAGCTTATTTCTATGAATATCCTCCCCATGCACAGTTACTGAAAATAAATAGGCCTGAGAGAAACAATATCTGTGGTAGCCAATGTTTTTCCTGCCTTCACCTACTTAAATAATAATAAAACATGCAATTAGAGCAGATCATTTCTATTATTCTTTGCTATAAGTACATAAAGAAATATAGCCATATTTGGAATTACCCCCCACTATTGTAGGATAGTAACATTTATGCTCACAGGTGGCTCAGCCTGGAGACACTGTTGCACACATATATCTACTCTAGTTGTAGCTGGGAGATTATTATAGCACGGCCTTTAAAATTTGTACATATGGTTCAATTAATGGATCCCAGAAACATCAACAAAGGAATTACTGTTGCTATAAGCTAAAACAGTAAAGACTGATGTTTGTCATTTCAGGTCCATAATGGTAATAAAGCTATTTGAGTTCATTTAGAATTTTAGATAAAATATTTTTTTCAATGGTAGCTACTCGTATCTAGAGTATAATTTTCAAAACGAAACATAATTGCCTCAAAATCTTAAAAATCCAGAAATGCGTAACTGTACATGTTGTCTGATATTTTAGAATATGTTGGTTTTAAGTTTTAAGGTGTACACATTTAATTTATAGTCACTGTTTTATTTTTTTTTTAGACAAAAGCACAATTGCACTGTACTAAAGTCTCATCCTCATTTAAAAGTCCTCTCTAACTCCACTGCTTCTTACATCTCAGACCTCATCTCCATTCATACTCCCTCTCGCCCCACTCCGTCAGCTAACGACCGCCACCTGATCTCCCATGTGGTTACCTTGTCTCATACCTGCATTCAAGACTCCCATGCTGCCCCTTCTCTGGAACAATCTCCCTCGCTCTATCAGGCCATCTCCTAGCCTGCACATCTTCAAACGCTCCCTTAAAACCCACCTGTTCAGGGAAGCTGACCCTTGCTCTGTCTATCCTACCCCCTGCCCTTCACTTCCTACCCCTTCATGATCCCTCTTCACCAGTCTTAGTACTCCTTACCCTCTTTCTCTTTCCCCCTCTGTTAATCTCATCACCCAGACCTCTACTTCCCTCACCCTTACTCCCTGCTTTGTGTCTCTAGTTAGTCTGCCCCTCCCTTCTAAATTGGAAGCTCAAGCGAGCAGGCTCCTCTTATCCTTGTGTCCTCCTCCTTTTGGTACCTTTCCTGTCAGTCCACCTACTTGATTTCCACATCACCAGGCACCTGCTCTTAGTCACATCTTCTCCCTTGTCTTCCCACCTCATTAGCTTTAATCCTGTTAATTGCACCCACACTCTGGGGCACAGGTAAAGTTTGCTTTATTTCTCTCTCCCCTTTATTGCTTGCTTTAGTTCTCTCCCCCTTCCACCCTCTAGTGGATTGATAATTTACTGCACTTTGCTTGTATTACCCGGTATGCCATGTCCTGTTTTTTCCTATTCTCTACCTGGTTGATAGTTTACTGTAATGCTCTGTAGGCCATGTCCTGTTTTGTTTTGTTTTTTCCCCATGCTCTATGCACAGCGCTGCAGACACTTTGTGGCGCCTTATAAATAAACAATAATAACAATAAGTCTTTGCAAATTTTCCCTTACTCGTGGGATGCTATGGCTTCAGATAATCCATACAAGTTGTGAAGATTATAATGTGATGAGAGGTGTTGGTGACTGGAAGCACAGATGGTTGTATCACGGAGAACACCCCCTACAACACCTGTAAGGAAGAAGAAGAATGGCAAAAGGGAGCATGTGCAGCAAATATACAAAATTACAAATATAAAGTAAAAGTGGAATGTGAATCCTCTTTCCTTTTAATATATATATATATATATATATATATATATATATATATATATATATATATATATATATATATATATACACACACACACACATCATTATGTTAAGTATTTATGTTTCATTGTTTAATTGTGTACTGTTCATATCAAACCTCTTTTAATGGTATATAACCCATGCATACTTATGATTGGGGATTACTATCTTAAACAGCATGGGATCTCTATGTCAGATTGCTTTCTGATGATTCCATCTGCATTTTGCTTTTAATAAAGGGACATCTAATACACAATTCTAAAAATCTGAAGTATCTTTTATTGTTTCCCCAACCTTATTTACATCCAATCCTCATCATATCGATATATTTACTCATAACATAACGTGCTTTGGAGGAAATCGAGAAGCAAGGCTTCTCCAAAGTGGATTTTAGACCATGCTTTAACCGTTTTGTGCTTAGTAAATGAGGCCCAGAGAGTGTGTAAGTTTGTCAGTGTCTGTCACGTTTGTTCATGTATTATGTGGTCACTTACCAGGTACATATGGAGGGTTTTCTAGAGTGTTGTTAGTACAGTTATCCACTGACCCATGAACATTATTAGCTGGTTCGTTCATGTCCTATGACAAAGAAAGATATTAGATGCAGCAGGTACATTACCATATTGGGTCACTAAACTGCTGTGAGACATACATAAAACCTATTCTGTAAGACAAAAACCATTTCAAGGCTCATTTAGCAACCAGATAAAATCATGGTTGCCAACTCTCCCGGAACGTCCGGGAGACTCCCGGAACACTGGAAAATCTCCCGGACTCCCGGGAGAGTACTCTAAAATCCCGAATTTTGCGGCGGAGCGGTGATTGAAAACTGCGCATGCGCCGATAACGACGGCGGCGCCGATGACGTCATCGGCGTGATGACGCGACGCGCGGCCTCTCCCCCAGAACACCCCGGCCATTGTGGAGCACGGAGCTCCCACGCACTTGCCCTCTGGATAAAATATATACAGCTGGAGAGTGGAGACCAGTAAGTGAGGACTCGGAGCTCGGAGGCATATATAACAAAGCCAACAGGTAATTACCATCTAATACTGCTTTCCAACAAGACAGCTTGCAGAAAAATTTTGATTAATGTTTTATAGTGCTTCAAACTTACAGCTGAGTTACCTGGACCATATACGGAGGTGGCAGATAACTCAGTTGTAAGTTTGAAGCACTATAAAACATTAATTAATATTTTTCTGCAAGCTGTCTTGTTTGATGATTTATTTTAAATGAATTAATAATACTTTTTAATGGGGTAGGAATGCTTATTGTAGTTAGGGGGCCGAGAGGGATGAGAGGGGCCTTTATTATAGATAGAGGAGAGTGAGAGGGGCCTTTATTACAGAGAGGGGAGAGAGAGGGGGGCCGATATTACAGAGAGGGGGGGAGAGAGAGGGGCCTTTATTATAGATAGGGAAGAGAGGAGGGGGCCTTTATTATACAGAGGAGAGAGAGGGGCCTTTATTTCAGAGGGGCCTTAATTACAGAGGGGGGGGTCTTTATTGCAGAGAGAGGGGGAGAGACATAAGGGGGGGGCAGTTTTATTATAGACATGGGAGAATGATAAAGTGGGGAGAAAGTGAGAGACCTTAAGTACAGCAAAGAGAAACTGAGAGATTGGCTTTTATTACAGTGAAGGGAGAGCGAGCAGTGCCTTTATCACATAGGGAGGGGGCCTTTATTGCAGAAATCATAGAGAGAAATAGAGATTGGCCTTTATTACAGAGAGGGTCACGCTCAGTGGGCGGAGCTGGTCATGCCCAGTGGGCGGAGCTGGTCACGCCCACAATGGTTTTTACAATCTCCCTGAAATGAATTTTCAAAAGTTGGCAAGTATGGATAAAATGTGGATTCAGATCACATTTACTAATTTTTTGTTGACTTAACACACACATAGTGCAGGCCCACTTTTCAAAAGTGTCTCTGTGGAGACGATCAACAAAACTATAAACAGGATTGTGAGCTCAGACAGGAATGTGCATTTTATAAAAGATATAAATATCACTTCAAAGTCCCCCCTACTATGACTTTTATTGCACCCTTTAATAATCACAACTTTTTTTGTAACAATGTTTTATTTCCAGACAATGCAAACAAGAAAACAGCCAACATTCAAATTTGCAAATAACATACAAAATCTATGGGGTAGGAAAACTTGTGGAACATAGGGAAGGATTAGGAAGCAACATGTGGTCTAAGAGAGGAGAGTATCAACTGTAAAGGATAACATATGTACTGATTTACTGAAGTCCATAGAGATATAATGAAAGGGTATAGTTATAAGTAAACCAAGTTCCCACACCTATTTACATTTGTCTCATTTGTTACATATATATTAGGTAATATTTTGCATTCCATCTCGAAACCAAATTTTATTTTAGCGGATATAGAAGAGTTTAAGCAAGTCTCAGCCGGATTTCAAAAGACTACAACTCACAAAAGCCTCACTTATATTCTCATTAAGAGTATAATGTAATCCAGGCTGTGGGTCCAGCCATTGCTGGCCTTAAAACTGGCAATCTCACTGTGTACATTTTAAATGATAAGAATCCCACTGCCTGTGTTTTCTTCAGTCACAATTTATAGCAGCCGTGTGTCAGCCATGACGAGAATGTTGTCTGCCTCTTATCATCATCAACACTTATTTACATTGCGCTGCAACTTGTTTTGTTTTTTTCACACACACACAGACGCCACTAAACATTTATATATTAGATGTTACTTACAATCCACAGCCCATCAAAATGAACCTTTTCATGAAATTCCTTTAGCATGTCATACCACCATTTATGCGCTTCAGGGTTTGTGAAATCAACGAATGCAGTTAAGCCGGGCCAAACCTAGAGAAGGTAGAGATCAATAAGCAAATGATTGGCATAGGAAGTCAGCACACCAACTATACAGATGGACCTCAACACAAAAAGATACAGATGTCTGTGCAGAACACAATGATAAATATAAAGTATGTATTTATTTTTTTGTACACTGCAATTCCATGTTTGGCATATACTGTATTTAATTACTTTCACCTGTATAACCTCAAACAATTTTATTAACTATATTTGTTTCACATGCAGAACACCGTGGTAATTGCTTCACAAAAGAAATGATGCTAGATGAGCATGATTGGTACATATTGTTCTAAGGTACATAAGCACATATACACATTTCTATTAAATTATTGAGAATTTTATTAGAGGACGGAATACTGTAGTTAGTGTTCCAAATTTGTCCATAACTGACAACTGCTCAGAAATAAACCTATGTAATTTCACGCCTGAGAGATGATTTGAAGATGCCTTCAAATCATCTTAAATATGACCATAGGTGTGTTTAAATGTTATGGTCACTGTGAATGCTTTTAGATTAATGTTTTATTTTCATATTTGATTTTTCTACACTTATGTATGCTAAGCAGATGCCTTTGTAACTGGACCACCATAAAAATATCTTTATCCCCCAAGGGATCAGGGTACAATGCCATTACTTTTAACACTTCTTTGTTTCTTTTATCGTTCATTCATTCATTAATTCACCTCATTCATTAATCATAAGGGGAAAGTTTTAACGATTTATCAACGTGAACTCCTCTGAGTTGTTAGTTGCTCGTCTTACATCGATTAGCGATCAAAAAATATAGTTAATGGATGATGCCATTGCCTGTACCTACTCGCAGTTGTTTCTGCACAAGGCCAGTATTCCAATAGAATTAAAGCATAAACATACCATCTCTGAGGTGGTGAGGTTTGTGATCTGTGACTATGACTAGTTTAGTAATCATTCCACTGACAATTCTTAACTACTTGCGTTTATGTCGTAATTATGATAATTGAAGGCCATTTAGGGTGCATTTATGGATGCTTACATTTAACAATGTTTCAGTGGCACAATATTGTGTATGCAAAACAAGAAAAACTAAGTACAAAAGACAATTCCAAAAATTAGTAGGTATTATACCTTGCCAACAAGAGGTTGGCCAGTCTCATTGGTGATAAAAACACCCCTATTCCGTCCATCCTCATAGGGTAGATACCTTCCTTTGGAGCTGGTAAGACCAATGGCTGGTTCCTGATGAGATACAAATATGGGATTGTGCAAAGATTAAATGATTGAAGTAAGGTTAATTCCCCATGGTACATGGTTAATAAAACATTTTTTTTTTAATGGTAAAACATATTGGGCCCGAGTCATTAAGAAGAGCAAGGCAAGGAAAGAAGTCAATTTGATCCTGGACAAACCATACTACAATACAAGGGGTGCAAATTAGTTTATTATTTTGCACATAAGTTAGATACAGTATGTTTTTCATGTAGCACATAGATATTTGATAGCTTTATTTGTACACTGAAATTTAAAGTTGATCTAGGACATGCCCTACCCAAACTATTAATCTGTCTCCACATTTTAAATTGACCTCCCCATCCAAAACAACATGGTTTTGCCCAGGTGCAAAGTTACTCCTTTTTTATGCTTTGCTCTCCTTAATGACTCAGATGTTTCATGTATACACAGCCCTGCTTTTCAAACAGTGCTCCTTACCATTATCATGATGTATTTCATGCCCATTTCATGGAATTCATTGACCATCTCAGGCAAATCCCCAAACCGTTTTGGGTCATAGGTAAAATCTAGATACTCATCCATGTAGTCAATGTCATTCCATTGTACATCCTAGGAAGTATAAAACAAAGATCTGATTATAATAAGGGACTGTAAGCACCTGTCTGTTTACCTTTAATGTTGTCTTTTCTTAAGCATGCTTTTCAAACTCAAATTCCAACCTGTGCTTTTTTCAAGAGTTTAAAAATCTAATGTTTCTCCATACTTGTAATAGTAAATTAAGATTAAGGGCGCATAACTTGTTTGTTTATATGCCATACGTTTCCCTGAAACATACTTTCTTTCTAAAATAATGTTTTCACAATGGTCACTTTTCCATGTATTAAACATGTATATCTTTGATATATTTTTTCTGAAAGTTATTATGCATTTAACTTTGCAGGTATGACATGTGTTTTAGACTGTAGATGACATCTTTATGTAGAGAATATATGGAAATTTTAAATTTTATCCTGGGTGAAATAACACCAGTGGTCTACTGTGTAGCAATACATTATTTAATTGTTCCCTTGATCAAAGTGCAGAGAGGAAGTTTTTGATTCTTCCTTGCTCTTAAATGCTTTCATTTCTTTGAAATATTGCTGAAGTTCATATTAAGCCTCAACTTGAACCTTCAAATGTATCCTCATCTCTCAAAAGTAAGAAACCTCTTTAGCACGCACAAGGATCCAAACAGGATAACAGTTTGGAACATGGGCTAAGATTGCTGAATTTTATGATGATGTTATGATTAACTATTTATTAAATGCAGTGCACCAATGTCCTTTATGGTCTGAATAGTAGTTAGATGTTCTGTACTAGATACTATTTAGACTAGAGATGCTCAATGACCCCCATATTTTGGTTTTTGGTTTTGGATCTGGATCACCTTTGGGTTTTGGTTTTGCCAAAACCGCCCTTGCGTGTTTTGGTTTTGGTTTTGTTTAGTCATTTTTTCCAAAATTCCATTTTTTGGGATAAAATCACATGCTTTAGGTATTATCTTGTACCTACATTATTATTTACCTCACCAACACGAAATTCCAGTGATTTCTATTCAATTTTTACCATCTCACAGGTCACAATATGCTTTTCATACACTTTCAGCCAAATACTGCAGCAATCTGGCTGGATAGTAAGCGACAGAGCAATGACTCAAACACATGGCAGTTCCTACCACATCTAGGAAACATTGCAACGAGCGTTCCACCTGTTTCTTGGATAAGTGAGGTAATTCTACAGCTAATAAATGGCAGCTAGTGCTCTGCCTGTTTCTTGGATAAGTGAGGTAATTCTACAGCTAATAAATGGCAGCGAGTGCTCTGCCTGTTTCTTGGATAAGTGAGGTAATTCTACAGCTAATAAATGTCAACGAGCGCTGCCCTCCCCCGGGATGTGTGTTTTATCAGACACACACCAATCCAGGGTGTCAGACAACGCACTAAAAAGAGCTATTGAAATTCACACTAAAAAGCCAGTTCATCAATGAGCTTAGAATCAGCCCCAATGAACTGCTTTAAGGACGCTATTAATTAAAATGACCAAAGTACCTTTTCTCTTTGGGTGTATATAACACCCGACACTTATAGTGAAAATTACAAAAATAAGCCTGCAAAGACTTGTAGATAAATAAAAAATGACCAAAGCACCTTTTCTCTTTGGGTGTATATAACACCCGACACTTATAGTGAAAATTACAAAAATAAGCCTGCAAAGACTTGTAGATAAATAAAAAATGACCAAAGCACCTTTTCTCTTTGGGTGTATAATACATGCGACACTTATTAGTGCAAAATTTGAAAAATACAGTTTAATCTCTGCTAGGCCCTCCCTAAACAAGCTATCAATGGTCTAAAGGCATGTTAGACCAACAGTGCTGTGAAGTGAATTCTACACGGTCAAGATGATGTTGTCAACATCTTCAGTATCATCCTCACCCTCATGTGTGTACATCATCATCACAGACTATTAATTCATCTCCGCTGGAATCCGCCATTAGAGAAGTGTCACTACTTGGATGTATTTGCCGGTAAAGGCCTTCCTTGTGAAAGATGTAGTTCATTTTGATGAACATCATCTTTTCCACATTTTTAGGAAGTAACCTCCTGCGTCAATCACTGACAAGGTTCCCGGCTGTGCTGAATACTCTTTCTGAGTACACACTGGAGGGTAGGCAGCTTAGGTATTGCAAAGCAAGTTTGTACATGGGTTCCAAATGGCTTGTTTTTCCTCCCAGTATGGAAAGGGACTGTCTGACATTTCCATATCAATTAACTCTTGAAAATAACCCTCCACCATCCTTTGCATGTTAATAATCCATTGGATGGAGATATGGCCGAGGTCACACATTTTTTGGTAAAACCTTTCAAACCAGCCCAGATGTCAAACAGTTGTGGTCAGCCACCTTCGTCATCCCTGCTTCTCTTTGGAAAGTGCAATCTATTCCGAGCAGCAGCTGCCTGAGAAACTGCCAGAGAGGAGATGTCGTCAAGCCAAGGCCCAGTTCAGCGGTCAACTTGATGACCAATAGCTCCTTGCAGCTGTTCAGATCTTGGTCATTTGGAAGCATAGAATCAATGTAGGTCTTAAACCTCGGATCAAGCACAGTCACCAAAACAGTGGTCCGACTTCACGAGTTTAATAACTCTTGGATCATTGCGAAGGGAATTAAGTACTTGATCTACAAGAACAACATACTTTGCGGAATTGCTTTCTTTCATCTCCTGCTTCAGTTTGTCAAGCTGCTTTTTCAAAAGTCGAATTAAGGGAATGACTTGGCTCAAGCTAGCAAAGTCTGAACTCACTTCACATGTCACAACTTCAAATGGTTTCAGCACCTTGCACAGGACAGAAAGGATTCTCCACTGTGCAAGACTGAAATACATTCCCCCTCCTTTCCCAATGTCATGGCTTGTGCAATATGCTTGTATAGCTTTGCGCTGTTTCTCCATCCTCTGAAGCATGTACAGGGTGGAATTTCACCTTGTTAACATCTCTTGCTTAAGTTGGTGGCAGAGCAAATTAAATTGTTCTTGGACCTGCTGCAATATCCTACATGCTGTGGCCGAATGCCGGAAACGTCCCGAAATTTTATGGGCCACCGAAAGCATCTCCTGCACCTCACGGTTATTTTTCAAGAAGCTCTGCACCACCAAGTTTATTGTGTGAGCAAAACAGGAAATGTGATGGAATTCACCCAGCTGTAATGCTCTTACAATATTGGTGGCATTATCAGAAATGACATATCCTGAGGAGAGTCCAAGCGGGATAAGCCATGTTGCAATGACATCCCTTAGTTTTGTCAGCTGTATGCCTCTTAGTGAAGCCGGTGATACACAGAGTAGCCTGCCTCTGACAAATGTGACGTACTTGGGTACATGCTGCTGCTGTTCCTGCTTGTTGTTAGGCTGACGGTCTGATCACCAACTCACAGAACCAGATGGCGGTGGTCTTCACCTATAGCAGCCGCCTTTCCCTTAGAGCTTTATACGCTCACCGGTACTCAGATGCCCCCAGGACTTAACTCCCGGCGTACTGTGAGTTGGTAATACAAGCCCGTAGCGGCAGGCCAGGAGGCTGAATGGAAGGCAGCTGATAGTCAGATGATAACCAAGGTCAAGGGTCACAGGCAAGCAGGAAAGTCAGAAAGCACGCCAAAAGGTCAGGGTCACAGGCAACACAGCGGGGTCCAAGGTACAGGCCAAAGGGTCAGGGTCACAGGCAAGGTCCATGGTACAGGCAGGGGTCATACACAGTAGTCAATCCAACAGGCTTTCACCAAACACAGCACAGGAGCAGGTTAGCTGACAGGGAAACTGGACGCTATAACTGGCAGTGAGGCTAAGCCCTCCCTGCCTTAAATACTTTGATATGCCAATCAGAAAAGAGGAGGACAGGGCTGACAATCAGCCTCAGGAGGCTGCTAATTAATTACTAGCTTAGAATTGGCATAGATAATAACATAAACCAGGAACATGTATAAATATAAAAATGAACCAATTTAAATAATAGGAGAACTCCCCCTGGTGTTGAAGGATGTCCCTACACCCTTCTACTCTATGCCACAAAGATAAGCCCAGGGAAGAATAACAGTGCATTGAAACTAATGCACGCGCCCAGCTGTTAGATCACGCAAAGGATGCGGCGTACCGCCGCGGCTCGTGACACTTGTCCACATATCTGTGGTTAAGTGTACAGTGGGTAGAATGGCATTTTGCAGCCCAATAATAACATTTTTACGAACCTTCTGGTAGAGGTGAGGAATAGCTTTTCTACTGAAATGGTGTCGTGATGGAATTTGGTAACTGGGACACAAGAACTCAAGTAGCTGTCTAAATCCAGCTGCATTAATAGTGGATATTGGATACAGGTCTAATACTAGCATAGTCGCCATGGCATCTGTGATCTGCTTTGCGACTGGGTGACAGCTGTGTGTTTAGAATGGCATGTAGGCAATGTTATTTTTTTCTGCAGATAACTTTGCCTGGATTACAGGGCTTTTTTTCTTGACCAAGGTAAAAGGTGTTTTTTTACATTTTTGTTTCCCTGGTTTAAAAACATTATGCACTTTTACATATGCTTTAGCAGATGACGTAGAGGGATTTCTATCATCATGACTGGTACCAGCAGCTGCTTGGTGCTCCTGGTCTTCTGTGCACTGCTGTGAATCCATTTTCATAACACAGTACAATGTGATTGCAGATTAAGAACAACACTGCCAGCCCTATTATTTCTATTTCAGCAATGACAATTAGCAATGGAGCTCTCCTGATTGTCACTGGAGACTTTGAAGAACACTGCTACCCCTCTTCTTTCTTTTGTACCTATGACTCTGCCCAACTGCACTAGAGACTGCCAAGAACTGTGCTACCTCTGCTGTGGCCCTCTGTGAAATGGCGCTGGATCACCTTGAAGGGCGGTACTTATTGAATCCAAAACTCGCGAGATCCGATGACATAACAATGATGTTTTGCCTAGTTTTCAATTCCGAGGGCGAACAAAAGTACCGAGCCAGCTCGGTTCGGTATTCGGATCTGTTAGGTTCAGGTGTGTGTTCGGTTGTCGGGGAACCGAGCCTGAGCATCTCTAATAATATATATATCTATATATATATTCACTGAATGTGATCTGGTTTCCTTGTTACAAATTTGTAGAGCTCCAATGGCTTGATTTTGAGCTGTAAACTGTATCAAGAAGTTGTGGGTTACCTCTCTTTCATTATAGAGTTACTGCTGCATAGATACACAGTTACATTTGAAAATGACTAATTGTTTCAGATACATTGTACAGCATGCCCAGTCTGTTATTGAGGATGAGGACATTTTGCAATCTAGTGTGTCTGCTCAATCAGTGGTGACACCAAGTGTGTGTGTTAAAATAAAATCATAAAATCAAACATTTTTCCTAATCTGCAAATGGTCCAGTTAGATCCCCTGGTATATATACTGCTGAATGTGATCTGGCATTTTTGTTTATCAATTCCAGTGGTCTGAAAACAACAGAGGAGCAGGAATGATAAATTTGGTCATCTCCTGTGATTGCATATTTGCAAATAGTAAAAAAGTATAACTGTGAATATTAATAGGCCAGTCATGCAAATGATCAAACCATGATTTCCTGCTATTACATCTAGCTGCTGATTGTTCCCTTTTATGGTTATTGCAAAGTTAGTCTGCTAAACAACTGACCGCCCTGCAATCAGCAGGGAGTTAAACCCTGGAAGTATTGGTCAATGATGAAGGTACATGGTGAGGGATGTGCAATAGCTATGGAACATTATACCTCATTGTATACCAATATACTGTATGCTCTCCAATTGAGTCAGGTCAGGGCAGTTTTGGGCACATTTCAGGTTTAGCATTACAAAACAGGAATTCAGGGGGATATGTATTTGTTATACCATACTGTTCTAGATATGTCACATGTGACTGTCAGGTTGAAAATGAATATAAAGAGTAGAAGATTGTATTCTTACCTGAGGCATTTCAGCATCCCTCATTTTTTTCACTGCTTCCCGAGTCGCGTTGGAGGTGGTGTAGCCCCAGCGACACAGGTGGAATCCAAGGCCCCAGTAGGGTGGCATAAAGGGTAACCCTGTGATAAAAAGTAAATTGATTGATCAAATCAAATGCCAGCCTTTTGTTATTTAATTAAAAGTAAATGCTATACTGATATAAGTGTCCTAATTTTAACATTAATAAAATATATAAATAGGGTATTTAAAATGGGAAGAAAAATAAGGGAACCACTGTTTACAGTTTCTGATTTATAACCAACTTGTTATCATATCATACCGTTGCATGTGGCAATGTGATTTTAACGATATTTTCAATGTAGCATTTAGTAATATTCTTACCAATGACATCCTGATATTGCTTGATGACAGTCTTAGGCTCAGGCCCCAGGAAGACATAAAAGTCAAAGATCCCTCCTGTGGTTCTCCAGGTCAGAGCAGGAGTTGGCTGCAGCATAATATCTGGGAATAAGACAAAAGAAAATTATATTGTGCCATCTTGGCAATTACCAGTTTTTCCTTAGTTTAGTTTCTGCGGGCTGCTATTAATGAATTAGAATTCTACAAAATTTCCACAGTGTTATCTGACTACCATGGCAACCACAGTCACATGTAGTGGCCCACTCACACACACACACACCACATGTAGTGGCCCCCTCACACACACACACACACACACAACATGTAGTGGCCCCACACACACACATACCACATGTAGTGGCCCCCACACACAAACACAACATATAGTGGCCCCCCACACACACACACCATGTAGTGGCCCCCTCACACACAGTATGTACTGACACACAATGTACTGACTGACACACTATACACTGACATACTACCTTCCAGCCCCTGCCTGAACTTACCTTATGCCAGACACGCCGCGCGCTGGATGTATTCTTTACACATGGAACGGCACCTGTCATGTGGTGCGTGTCCCATGTGACCAATAGGAAGCCAGACGACCCCACTAGTGGAAGGGAGGGAGGGGAGTCAGATTCTCAGGATCCACGGCCAATAGGTGAAGGTGGCTGGTCTCGGAGGAGGGGCCAGCCACCAAGTAATAAACACTAAGGGGCGGCCCAAAATAGATTTTTTGGGTCCAGCCCAGCCTGCCCCTGCTTCACCCTTCCCTCCCCTGTGCCCTCACACGACATGCTTTGAGTCTGTGTGTGTGACTGGCAGCAATACTTTTCTGCCCTTCAGAGAGTTTGTAAAGGAGATAATGATTTATAGGAGGATAGCTAACAAAAAGGACTATCAGATAAATGCTTAAGATGTATTCAACTTGTTATTTAAAGAAAGAAAGAAAAAAAGGCTATGTAGGATTTTTTCTTTAACTTGAATATGTTTTTATCACACAGAAAACTTACCCATGGCATTGCTGTTGAGCAGAAACACCCCGTGGGCTGAACCATCTTTTTCCATTCCAAGGTAAAATGGATGGGTACCATATAGGTTTGCATCTTTCTAGAAGTACAATAAGCAGGTAGATACGGTCAGACATAGTCTAAAGTTATCATATACTGTCAGGTTATTATTAGCGTTGCACGGATATCATTTTGTGGCAGAACAGGCTGTTTCACAGAGGTGTGAAGGTCCGACAGTACAATCTTTGAGTTTCACGTTTGCTTCGCCATTCTGCAGAGTGGCTTTCTGTGCTATTTTTGCAAATGATGAATGCTGTGTTGCTGAGTTTTTGCAAAATTTAAAGACAACAACAGAGTAAATTCATTCCACACTGTGGTGCAGTTGGTCAAGGAGTAGGGAATTTCTCATGAAACATTGAACATCAAATTTCACAAATTCTCTCTCTCATATATATTTATTTATATTTAATATTTTGGCCACTGGAGAGTCAATGTCCCCTAGCAATGCAGTGGATGTTCTATATGTGTTCTATGCATTCTATATATGTATTTGAAATAACACATATATAGATTAATTTATGCAAAATATTTATAGAAACATGTGGAAAGTAATCAATGAAATATGTATAATATATTAAAACATATCCATAGACCATTCATAAATCCACATATTATAGGTGTCAAAGCCTTTACCCAATCAGGTAAATGCACAAATATAATTGAATCTGAAAAGTTTAACCTCATAATGTGCCACTAAGCTGGTTCTCAAAGCCAGCAGTCTATCTCATACATAGAACCACACACTGCAATAAATGTTATCTAGCATCTGTGTTAGAAACAGAGCTTCACCTGCTATAGGTCAGGGTTTGGACAAGTTGCGTTGTAGTGGTGCCAGAGACTAGGTGTTCTGAACTGTTGGGTCTCTGGCATGGAGCCCCCAATGTTCTTCTAGCTGAGGGGGGGGGGGGGGGGAGTATAATGTTCTATACAAACATATGTACAGTAATTAAACAGATTTGTTGTATTTACAATCATTAACCATCCTCCTTACCCGTGGTATTAGGTCTCTATTCCAGAATGTGAATCGTGTCCAATTCAAGTCTAAGTTCAAGGAAGTGAGATGCTCCCCCAGACCATACAAATATTTTGAAGGAAGAGATGTGGACATTTGGATGAACTGGTCTGCAAACAGAAATGGAGCCACACTGGTGTTTAACCTACAATATAATAAACAAAAAAATAAATTGTTGCACCTGTTTTGCTTATAAGGAAAGACAAGAAACAATAAACTCTACAGAACCAGAAATGGGTTAACCAGTCTGCTAGGATCCCAGATTTAAAGTTGTAGAAGGTTTGTGGGGCCCTGCTTCAGATGGTCTTTGATTATTGCCATTGATGTGCTTCTTCGAAGATGTCCCAAACCCTGGGACCAGCCTGCTATGATCTGCAATTTGATCCATCTCACCCATCAACTTGTGTCTCTCCTCTCCTCATCACCCCCACACCTCCTACTTCCCCTCTTCTCTCCTGTCCTTTCCAACCCTCCCATTCACTGTCTTCAAGGGGATTAATGTTAGGTGGGAATTGATACAAATGCAATGAGAGATATTAAAAGTTATAAGGGTCTGGTTTGGGAAGCATTTATGTTTTGTGGATCCATGTGGAGGTGCTATTAATGTTAAAAAGCTCTAGTTTATAGTTTGTGGGGCGCACCAAACATTCCAGCTACATCTCTTCAGGAAGGGTTCCCTTGGCAAGATTGCAAAGATTTCAATTTGTAGTAATTAATGAATTTCAGTACAATTATTCTTGGTGGCTTATATGGGTTATAACAAACCCAAATCAGTACTTTACATAGTAACATAGTTGATGAGGTTGAAAAAAGACACCAGTCCATCAAGATTAGCCTATTATGGATCTCCTGCGATCCCTCACTTATATTTGAAATTGATCCAGAGTAAGCAACCGCCAAACTGTTTCAATTGTGAAAATCCCCCCAGACCCAAAATTGCAGTTCTCTTTTTACCCTATATCCACTACTATCCTTCATTTTAATTAACGGTTGCGTCCCTGGATACACTTTTCTGCTAAAAATTTGTCTAACCCTTTCTTAAACCTATATATTGAATCTGCCATCACAACCGTCCCTGGCAGGGAATTCCATATCTTGACTGCCCTTACTGTAAAGAACCCCTTCCTTCGCTGGTTGTGAAATTTCCCCTCCTCTAACCTTAGGGGGTGACCACGTGTCCTGTGTATGGTCCTTGGGGTAAAAAGTTCCCATGAAAGTTCTCTGTAATGACCGTTAATATATTTGTACATAGTAATCATATCTCCTCTTAGACACATCTTTTCTAAAGTAAACATGCTTAAACTGGCTAACCTTTCCTCATAACTTAATGACTCTATACCCTTTATCAATTATGTCGCCCTTCTCTGAACTACCCTTTCTAGTTCCAAATTATCTTTTTTATGAGTGGTGCACAGAACTGTAGTGCATATTCAAGATGAGGTCTTAAAAACGATTTATACAGTTGCAATATTACACTATCTTCCCTTGCATCCATGCCCCTTTTTATGCATGCCAATACTTTATTTGCCCTTGCAGCTGCTGCTTGACATTGAGCACTATTGCTAAGTCTACTGTCTATGCGCACTCCCAAATCCTTTTCCATTACAGATTCTCCTAAATTAATTCAATTTAATTCATAGATTGCATTCTTGTTTTTGATTCCTAAATGCATAACCTTACATTTATCTATGTTAAACCTCATATTCCATTTGACCGCCCAATCCTCCAGTTTATTTAAGTCCCTCTGTAGAGAAGCTACATCTTGCTCTGACTTTATTACCTTACAGAGTTAAGTGTAATCTGCAAAAATAGAAAGTTTACTCTCTAAACCATCACCAAGGTCATTAATAAATATATTAGAAAGGAGTGGCCCCAGCACGGAACCTTGATGTACTCCACTTAAAACTTTTGACCAATTAGAAAATGTTCCATTTATCACAACTCTCTGTTCCCTATTTTCTAACCAGTTTTCGATCCAAGTACAAATGTTGTTTCCTAGACCCAGTTCCCTTATTTTGTAAACTAACCTCTTGTGTGGCACTTTATCAAAGGCCTTTGCAAAATCTAAGTAGACCACATCTACTGTGCTGCCCTGGTCTAAGTTTCCACTTACTTCCTCATAGAAACTAATTAGATTAGTTTGACATGACCTATCCCTCACAAATCCATGCCGATTCCCACTAATAATCTTATTGTGCACCAAGTAATCCTGAATACTATCCCTTAATATACCTTCCAGTAGTTTCCCCACTATTGATGTCAGGCTTACAGGTCTATAATTCCCTGGTTGTGATCTCGTCCCCTTTTTACAAAGACACCACAACGGCACCACATCTGCTATTCGCCATTCCTTTAGTACTGAGCCTCATGAGATTGAATCCATGAAAATTAAGAATAGCGGTCTAGCTATTTTTGAGTTTAGCTCCATAAGAACCCTTGGGTGTATGCCATCTGGACCTGCAGCTTTATTTATCTTAATATTCTTCAGTCACCTTTGGACTTCTTCCTCTGTAAACCAAGTATTAATTAATGGTATGGTTTCATTCCCATTTTTAGTAAATACTGAAAAAACAAAAAGTGTTTAATAACTCTGCTTTTTCCTTAGTATCATTTATCAATTCACCCTTCTCACTTCTTAGAGGTCCTATATTATCTTTTTTATCCTTTTGCCATTTATATACTTGAAAAACTTTTTGAGGTTTGTCTTACTTTCTTTTGCAACTTGCTTTTCATTTTCTAATCTAGACAATTTTTGCATGGTTTATTACATTCCTTGTACCTATGGAAGGACTCCTCAGACTTAACAATTTAAATGCACGCTTTTTCCTTTGCATTTCTTCACTTACCTTTTTTTTTAGCCACATTGGTTTAGACTTACCGGTAATTCTTTTACATTTATTTCCCATAGTTAGGAATGAACTTATATGAGTATGTTTCCAACAACATTTTAAAGACAGCCCACTTTTGTTCCGTATTTTTTCCTTCAAAAACTTTGTCCCAGTCTATGCTCTTTATAGACTCCTTTAGCATATTAAAATTTGCCTTGATAAAGTTTAAAATTCTAGTTGATTCCTTATACTGTTGCTTCTGGAAACTAATTTCAAATGAGACCAGATTATGATCACTGTTTCCCAAGTGTTCCCTTACTTGAATATTTGATTACATCTACATTATTTGTTATTACTAGGTCCAGTATAGTCCGGTTCCTAGTTGTTTCCTCTACTAATTGGGACATGTAATGGTCTTTTAGCGTGCTCAGAAACCTATTTCCTCTAGCTGTACCCATCAATGTCTGGATAATTAAAATCCCTCATTATTAAAATTTGACCTAGTTGTGTAGCCTTTTCAATTTGCTGTAGAAGTTGGGCTTCCTCAGTCATACTAATATCTGGTGGTTTAATGTTGTCTTTTTATTCATGTAGATATACACATAAGGGGGCTGATTCATCAAGGAATGTAAATAGTCATTTAGTGCGTACAGTCTGCAAGATTATACTGTGCATGCCCAGAACTGGCTCATACGTCACATAACGCAGTCCCGTTCAACTCATCTTCGAGCACATAAGACATTTACTACAGCCTACGATTTCAGGGAGGGAATAGGGCGGGGAAGGCTCATTTGCCCGTAATGTACAATAAGGGCATGACAATCCCAAGTGCATGCAGCAGCGTTCAATCTAAGCTCAGGTCATCGCAAAAGAATTTTTTGTCAGCCGTATCTCTTGCTCCAGCTACAGGGCTAGTCTAGGTGTCGCTTATTAATGATGACGGCTGTGTTTGCATGCTATAACAGGTGTATGCAATCAGTAGCAACTGTATACATTTATTTCATGTACAGTAGACATTAATAACATCCTAATAAATGTATTTCATGGGGAAATAGTTTTATTTATTTTTTAAACCATTTTTGGAATTTTTGTTTTGCCATTGATGCCTATATTATTACCAGGTGACATGAATGCACAGAAAAAAAATATTATTTTGAGAATTTATATTTAACGTAGATATTGGATGTATCCTGCAGTGTCCTATTTAGTAGAGAAGAGCAGACCTACACCCGTATTCATCAGCGCAGGTATGTTCAGACCTGCACCTTGTTGAATTTGGGGGTGCGCAGACCCATATTATGTGCATTCTGAAACAAACGCACATTGTGCTCAGTTTGCGTGCCTTGATGAATCAGGCCCAAGGACTCTACATTGTCATATTTTCACAGATAACCTCCAGTAGGGCAGGTCCAAAACATATTTTTACACATGCTCATAGACAGCAGGGTGGCTTAGTGGTTAGCACTTCTGCCTCACAGCGCTGGGGTCATGAGTTAAATTCCCGACCATGGCCTTATCTGTGTGGAGTTTGTATGCCCGTGTTTGCGTGGGTTTCCTCCGGGTGCTCCGGTTTCCTTCCACACTCCAAAAACATACTAGTAAGTTAGTTGGCTGCTATCAAAAATTGACCCTAGTCTCTGTCTGTGTGTGTGTATGTTAGGGAATTTAGGCTGTAAGCTCCAATTAGGCAGGAACTGATGTTAATGAGTTGTACAGCGCTGCGGAATCAGTGGCGCTATATAAATAAATGGTGATAATGATGATGATGATGATACTCATATTTCAGAAAATTGGGTAGGACACTGGCAGGTGAAGTGTAACATAGATAAATGTAAGGTTGTGCGTCTATAGTGGTAACACTTATCGTACTTACAAATTAAATAGAATAAAATTGGGGGATTATGAGAGGACAAATGTTTCAGGAATACTAGTTGACAGTAGAGATGGGCGGGTCCGGTTCTCCGAGAACCGAACCCACCCGAACTTTGGGTATCCGAGTACCGAGCTGAGCAGCTCGGTACTCTCCTGCCCATTCCGAATCCAAATCGAGGCCGAACGTCATTGTGACGTCGTCGGATCTCGGGGCTCGGTTCTCGCGATACTTCAACTTTATAAATACACGCCTCCACAGCAATCCATCGCCATTTGACAGAGGGAGAGAGCAGGGTGTAGTCATAGGCTAATTAGAGCAGGGACAGAGAATACAATATTGTTCTTGCAATTGCTCTAACCAAAATCGCTAGTGCAGAGAGGAGGATAGAGGTTTATTATTTTTTCTTCATATTTGGCACTCCCCAGTGCTTTTGGGGTGTCCTCCCTAATTGTGCATTAATATTTCTGGCTGTCAAAAGTCATATCTGTCAGCAGTATCTACTAAATAATTTTTAGCACTCCTAAGTGCTTTTGGGGTGTCCTCCCTAATTGTGCATTAATATTTCTGGCTGTCAAAAGTCATATCTGTCAGCAGTATCTACTAAATAATTTTTAGCACTCCTCAGTGGTTTGCGCTCAGAATGGATTAAAAGCAGTCCACATATGATCTGAATGAGCAACCAGGTTCTGTCACCAGGCCTGATGTTAGTGTTCCCAGTACGTCATCTGGCCAAGGCGATGTCAAACAAAAGAGTGTTTTCAAATTAGTGCAAAAAACAAAAACCAAAAAAAAATTTACTGTATTGAAGCGAAAAAGAAGTGTAACTGAGCAAAAGTTAAGTGACGATAAAAAAAAAATTGCAAGCATGCCATTCTACACACGCAGTGGCAAAGAGAGAATGAGGCCTTCACCTTTGGCTATTAGTGGCAGATCCCAAAAAGTTACCCAGCCTACAATTGGTGCACAACTACTGTTACGCGTCAAAGCCGAGCTGCAAGATAACAGTGAGGCATTACAGGAGAATATTTGCTCTGATTCACAAATGACAACAATCCCTGTGGCGAGTCCATCCAACAGTGGGATGTCTAATCGTGAGCATTCTGCTGATGTGTGCCTTAATAGCCCGAGTGTAGCCGGTGATACCCAAATTGAGGATGCCACTTTGGAATTAGAAGAGGATGAGGGGGAGATTTGTGTAGGCGACGAGGGCGCTAATGATGATGTTGATGATTATGATGCAGACAGATACCAAATTGCCTTTCTCAATTTCTATTTATATTCTAGATTATATAACGGCTGAATAGTTTTCTATTTTACTCCTAGTGGAGAGGATCTGATGCAGACAGATACCAAACTGCCGTTGTCCATTTCAATTTATATTGTACAGTATATAACGGCTGAATTTATTAGTATTTTATACAAGTGGAGGGGGGCCTAGAGAGACAGAAACCAAACTGGCTTTCTCCATGTCAATTAATATTGTACAGTCTATAACGGCTGGATTTTTTGGTATTTTATACAAGTGGAGGGGGGCCTAGAGAGACAGAAACCAAACTGGCTTTCTCCATGTCAATTAATATTGTACAGTCTATAATGGCTGAATTTTTTGTTTTTTTAAAAAAGTGGAGGGGGGCCTATAGAGACAGAAAGCAAACTGTCTTTTTCCATATTTAACTAGGGTAGTGTAGGGTGTAATATACATCCAAAGACGATGGCTGCATTGCCAATATGCATAGATGGAGAGGAAGACAATCTGTTTTGTGTGTACAATAAATGAAGGCCTACCAACGAAGAATTAAACAGTTTTTTTGGATGATTTATTACCTCAACAATTAGATTACTTATCTCTAAAACAGTTGGAGCACTAAATTGGGTTATTTTAGGCACAAAAACATGTATTTTCCAACAAAATAGCAAAACAAAACCAAACAAAACCAAAACCAAAACCAAAACACGCAATGGCGGTTTTGCAAAACCAAAACCAAAACCAAAACACGACGGTAATCCAGATCCAAAACCGAATCCAAAACCAAAACACAGGGGTCAGTGACCATCTCTAGTTGACAGTAATATGAATAGCAGCACTCAGTGTCAGGCAGCTATTGTGAAGGCTAATAAAATATTGGAATGCATTAAAAAAAAAAAAAAAAAAAAGACAGTTACATGGGAGTCAAACATTATTTTACTGCAGTAAAATTTGGGCACCTGTCTGAAAGAAGGACATAGGAGAACCTGAGAGGGTTCAGAGACAGGCAACTTGATTAATTAAGGGAATGGACACAATATATTATAACGATTAGACAAATTGGACTTTACATTGTTTAAATTAGAAATAAAAAGTGCCACAGAGGAGACCTAAGCATCATGTATAAATTTAGTGTGCAAAACAACAATATGTCTAGCTCTTCATACCTAGACTTGTGCAGCTGACAAGATGACAACCACTTCTACTGTGCGAAAGACTGTTCCACTATAAGCACAGAAAGGGGGTTCTTTACTGTGAGGTCAGTCAGTCTATTGAACGCTCTACTAAGGGAAGTCCAATTCATGAACTGGATTTAAAATGTTTGAATGTCTTTATTTTTCTCCAGCTACAATAATTATAATACATTATTGGGGTGAATTAATCAGACTCAATTTATTGGGACATATAACTGAATATGAATAAACAGGTGCCTCATCAGTTACTATCTTGCCTTTCCCGGACATAACACTGCTGGGATGTATACAAATATATTGAATGTCTTTTGTGTAAAATGTAATTTGATGATTTGTTTTGTTTTTATAGATCACTATGTAACGTGGGAGATTTAGAAAATGTCGCCTTGAGTATCAATGTTGGTTATATTTTATGCAAGCTTAATGTAGAATGTACAATATTTTTTTCCTGTGAGGAACGGTTGTCATGTTTTGAAATCATAATATTGCTACACACAAAAAGGTAAGCGATTGTGAATTTCAATACAGCCAGCTAAACAACAACTACTCACAAGACTTGGCCATTACTCTTTCTGCTGATGATTAAGCCAAAGGGCTCAGCAGTCATTTTGACATCATACTGCACACGAGCTGGTTTCCCTTCAACACATGGCGTTTCTATAGGAACTTCATAGCGTTTTTGAGCCGGATCTTTTATCTACAGTAAGAAATAAACCAAAAAGAGAGATGTAATTCTATAATGTACTGTAACAATACAAATATTGTTTTGATATGTCAGTAAATATATATCTTAAGCTTGAAATGATATTACTCAAAATAGAGCACCCAATAGGATCATAGTGAGGTTGGTTATAAGAAGTCCAAGAACTGTACATCAGGCCTGGACACCCTGAGACTTTCTAGGTGAGAAACTACAAGTCCCAGCATACCCTGCCAGCTGGCCCGCTGTACACTATAGCATATAGTAAAATTATTCTTAAAGTAGTTATGACAATGTGAATATAGTCTGTTGAATTTATTACAATAAAAATTATCCCACAAAACCAAAGTGTGTAGGATTAAAATTCTGGATAGAGATCAACAAATTACTACTCGGTTACCCTAGTAGCCAGTCTTGTAGCTAAATGACTAGGTTTATAACATGATCAGGTTAAAGACAAACAGTACACCCATCAGGGTTATAGTAAGGTGGGTTACAAGGAGCTTATGAACTCTCCTCTATACAGGATGCAATAAGAGCACTTTGTACTCTCCAGGCTTCATACTGCAGAAGTTAATGATCCTTATCTTATACTGATCAAGTTAAACATAATCAAAACAATATGGATTGATGGCTCTGCAATACTGGCTGTAATTATGCTATGAAAGGTGGAGCTCTGGAAGTGGCTCTTGCCACTTTTTGGTTAAAAGCGGCAAGTAAAGGGCAATTTGCATGTTTCTATGCAGAATTCTAAGGGCAAAGTTTTAATTCTTCTCATCTTGGTTGATTGGGGCAACTGATTACTATAAACTTGCTACAGTATGAGGATACTCTTACTGCACAAATCAAAATTAATAAATGTTTGTAAAGGTACACTTCACATACAATTACTTCTTTTAATTCATATCTCATATTTAATAATGAAATAATTAGCAAATTATTGTTTACTAACTTGGATGAAAAATTACCATATATTAGACAAGTCTGTACATGTGGGTGTATCATAAAGTTGATTGTTGGTAGCATCTAATTGTGTGCTGAAGATTTCAGCTGATATGGGTCAAGTAAGGATTAAAACATTAGTACACTGAACTCTAGTCTTTTTTCATTACAACAGATTTTGGAAAGCAACAGTGATATGTTGAACAACAGTGAAATACAGGAATCGTCTGACCGTAACCCATTATACGTGATCCACACCCAACCCTAACCCCTTCCACATGACCCACGCCCAGAGCTTGATGGGGCCCTAGGCAAGATAATGGTTGGGATGCCCATTCTTCAGTTTGCAACAAAGAAAATCATTAATCGAGGCCCCTTCATAGGTACGTAGGTAGGAGTCTAGGTTGTATAATGTACATTTGCCCACACCCAACCCTAGTCCATTGAATATGACCCTCACCCAACTGTACCCACATGATCCACACCCAAGCCATGTCTGATCCACAAGACCAACACCTGACCTTAACCCATTCCACATTAACCACACCTGATGTGAATGTCATATTATAAATCACAACATATGAGAGAGATACTACGTTAGAGGCCCAACAACTAGGCTGGGGATTATCCTAGACTCCAGGCCTGTGCATGGCTGTGTCTAATCTAGAAAAGCTATTTTCTATCATTTCATTTGTGAAGCCACCCAACCTAGGAGTTATTCCATGTCTGTATAGCGAGACAAGGAAGCAGTTCTCCAGAGATACTAATAACTAATCATTTTTCCTGTGTCTCAAACAGCAGGAAAAAGGCTCACAATTACTTCAATTATCATCAATTAGGATGAGATGAAGCTAGTAAACATCTAGTAAAAAATAAATACATAATGCAATTTATTTTATTTATCCAATGTGTAAATTAATATTAATGTAAACACAAAACAAGCAAATACCACCATTGTTTGAACATTTGAAGAAAATATCATTTGCAGAACAATTGATTACTAAGTTAGAGCATCTATGTAAATGTTATACAAATGCGCACACTTTTGGACATTTACTTTATACCAAAAACTTACCGTAAAGTGCAGCCTGAATTCTGTCTCATACTTAACATCCAGTTGTAAAGTCATTAAATCTTCTGGCATAAACGTTTTATTGTAGCGTAGGAGAGTTGCGGAGAATCCATTCTCTGTCTCAGTTTGTTTGACCACATTGTAGCTAGGATAGTTTAATGGGAAAAAACATGAGGGCTGCCCAGGCCCCAAGCTACCGGATTCTGGAATATAACAGCACCCACGAGCTTCGCATTCATTTTTATTCAAAACCTTTTCTGGTGCACAGTCAAAACGACTGTTGGGGGCTGCAGTACATATTGAAGGGCCACGATCTTTGCCATTACATAGTGTGCAAAGCATAAAAAGCACACATAGTCCCAATTTCAACTCTCTCCTTCCTTGAGAAACTTTGAACATGTTGAAGAAGATGTAATATACCCTGCAAGTGAAAACATACATTTTAAGCAATTTTCTTTTCATTTTTGGAGTTAAAAAAATAATCCTAGTTTTTTAAGAGTTTCAAAATTAACAATATTAACACTATAGAAAGATTTAAAGACAAAAAGTTAATAGTCATACTTATTCATCTAGGTCTATCTATCTATCTATCCAGTGTTCGAAATTGAAATTTAGCCGACCTGACCCACAGAAGCTCTATGGATTTTGATAGTGGGAAATTAATTTTAGATGCTTTTTAACGCTATATAGTATAAAATAATTAACCATGTCAAGTGATGCAAGGCTATCTGCTTGGTGCCCCAAACCTTTACGTTTCCCCTGTTTCATGCCACCAACTGTTAAGAAACAAAAAAAAACAAAAACACAAAAATTACAAAAGGGGGACCATAGACCAAACTAGAGGTAGGCAGCCTGTGGATTTCTGCTCAAGTCTCCAACTGTGGTGGAACTGCATGCCCTATCATGCCAGACAGGGCATGGTGAGACTTGTAGTTCTACAACAGTCAAAGGAATATAAGTTCCCCATGCTTTTATTGCTTCACTATATTAATCTCTTCCCCCCATTAAGTGTTAATGAAAAAATGTCCCATGATTGACTCCAAGATTATTTCAGTCATCTGTACTCCGAGTACTCATAAAAATAAAACCAGAGTCTTAGTAGAATGATTAAAACTACATATAATGTAAAGCAATTTATTCTCCCATGTACACCTTTAACAGAGGCGATATGCATATGGCTGTACTTAACCTGATATTGCCAATTTAAATTCAGATTAATAAAAATTGCGATAACAGTAAACTGTAGTTGCGGACAGCTCTTCATTCAAAATCACTTGCTGTCGGCATACTGCTCCATTGGTGATCTGCACAGTCGGCTTAAAGGTAAGTCTATTAATATTTACATCGCTTTCTAACACTTTTGTTTTTTATTTGTAGGTCAAGTGGGTGGTAATCATATTAACGATTACCACCATATCATAGTCTGTTTAATAGTCTTGCATTGTCTTGCTCAAGTCTGTATATCAATTGAATTACATTTCTGTTTTTAATAAGTTGGCCAATATTACCTCTGTTCCATGACAAGAAGACAATAACACACGAGAAGATTGATTAGCCTGAACCTAAGTCAGAATAGAGCCAAGATGCTGCACGCTCTAAGCCGACAAGGAGTGTTAGGTCCAGCTGCAGAAAGTATTTTCACCTATGACATACTGTAATTAATCTCCAACATGAGAACTGCTTTAAAAGAAGCATAGCTGAAACTTAAAATTTTAGCACCTGGGGCAAGAAGGAAAACTGCAGCCCCTTTGCCCCCAATTTTAACCAAATGAAACTAAAATATTGAAAATCCTGCGCCCCCCTTCAGCTTTGCATCATGAACGGTTGCCAAGCTCACACAGTCCTATTTACGGCCCACGAATAAAAGGACAAACTGCAGGAAATATCGCCTAATTTCAAAGTATTTTTGGAAAAAATAGCGCTGCCTTGAAGTGAATAGTGTAGTGTGCTGCCCGTGCTTTGTGGATCTTCCAAATCCACTTGCCAGTTGCAAATTTCAGTAATAAATTTAAGAATCTAGGCACCCGCCCTTCAGGTCCATAACGTATTAATTAATATGTAATAGTGTAGTACTGTGTATGCTGAATTGTATAATGATACAGATGTGTATTTATAAACAAACAAGCAAAAAAATAAAGCCTTACTATAAAGCAAATAAAACAATATGCATATGCACACGATAGAATTTATAAACACTGTGCAATGTTCTACAATCAAACTCTCAATCCATAGAATGGAGGTCTTATAACCACACAGTACTTAATCTGCATGTTAGAATGTGTAGCAAAAAAAAACATTTATTTTTTTATTGCAGTACTGTGTCAGCCAGAAAAATCTATGTGATGTTGAATACTTTTGTGTAAAAAAAGTATTATAGAAGTGATACCTTTATTGGCTAACCAAAAGAAATACTTGATGTAACATCTCTTAAATCTTGTGCTCTTTCCTCAGTAATTCAATTGTAAACCTGATGAAGGGGCCTCTGTGCTCTGACAACTAGCCAATCTGCATGTTAGAAACAGTCAATAGATGTTACCAAATTCCTTCAGGAATTCTCCATATCCTCTATATTGTACAGTAAAGAAGGTAGTTTAAAAAGTCACTTACTGCACACAGAAGTCAGACCAGAACTGTACTTTCAGTACTTTTTATCTTCCAAAGAACTAATAGTTGCAGATTTCATTGATGATTGTGGTGACTGATGTAATTCTTCTTAATATGTGTTAGGAACAGCAGGTAATTTATGTGTTTATTTTGGCTGCTGCAGTGTTTTTGTCAGCCTGGGTGTGATCACTTAAACTCCTCTTACCTGCAGCTCAATCTGACACCTGCCCTGATTGGCTACTACTCTCAGTTTCACTGAACCTTTGTTGGTTATAGTGCTCATGCGCTTGCTTCTCTGTACTCCTGTTTGATACTCGGTTTTGACCTCTGCCTGTGACCTGACAACCCCTGATTGCTACCTGCATAGACCCTTTTGCTTGCGACCCAGATTACGTTTACCACTCCCTGGACTGACCCTTTGCTTATTGTTACACTCTGCCTTCCGTCCTTGAGACAATCTCCCAACCGCAGGATCGTTGTGCCCGCTATCTGCTCCATCCGACTCACCTGTGTCAGCTGTGTTTCTCCTTCCAGAAATCTAGCTCGATCTTGCTTCGCAACTTTCCCTTGCACTGTGTTGCTCTCCAGCTCCATCTCCACACAGGCCACTACTGATACTACACCCATGCTCTACTCTACACTGCCAAGCAGTTATAATGGTGGAGATTGGTACTACATCCTATTGTAACTCAGTATATCTGCCTTATCTGGTGCAGGTGCATCCTGCATCATTGTTGCCATAGATACAGTATCTCTGCTCAGTGTCCCACTGTCAAGTCCTCTGTGGTGCCCACCTACCTAAGTTAAGTTATGCTACTCGAAATTTAGTCCTGGTGACAACCAAGTACAACTGGCGAACATATCTGGTTCCATGGGAAAGGGGGTTGCTAAAGGTGAAGCTCTTGTCAACAACAGGTTCTGATAACTTAACTCGTAGGGTGAATTGTCACAATATGCAGCAGGCAGCTGAAGGTGTTTTCGCTTTTTCTGTGACTGTATCATATAGCTGTCACAGATATAAATGGGACAGCTCGCTGTTTGCTCTGTGCAGATACTTGATGTCCAATAGGTAGCTGATGATATTGCCACTTGATCGGTGGCGAATTGTTGCATGGCTGTTGAGAGTGTAGGAAGGAGCATCTGATATTTGCTCCGTGCAGGAACTTGCTATGCAGTGATTGGCGAATAGTACTGCCGCTCGTTCAGTGGCTTTGTCTCGCACGGCTATTGAAGACATAAAAAGGTCCACAATTTGTTCCGTACAGGGGCTTAGAATGCAGTAAAGAGCAGGTAATATTACTGTTCGTACGGTGGCTTATAATTCCACCAAGTAAGGAACGAGTAGTCCACTACTCCCTCTGTACATTATTTAACATATGTCACATGTGCTTAAATGCACGGGTTACTCAGTAATGATAAATAATAAATCCAGTCTTTTATTTCAGATTTAGAAGTTGTCTGTGTTAGATTTCCAGCGAATCAGTGTCTGTCTTGTTTCTGGTTTATACGAATATAACATCTGCCACTGAGTGGAGATTCAAAATAAATACAGAAGTCTGCACCAGCTGGGACTACATATCCCAGAGTGAGTATGTCAGTTCCAGTGGACAGAGAAGCAATAACAATTTTACTGGATATATTATTTTAACACCTGCATCAGTATAAATATGTATTCAGAGACTAAATTATAGATCAATTTATAATATCATCTGCATCGTTAGTAGGGATGCTCAGGATCGGTTTTTTGAAAACCGAACCCCCCCGAACTTCACCAATCTGAGTGCTTGGTACTTTCCCGCGTCCACGGAACTGAAATCAAGGCAAAACATCATTGGTGCGTTGTCGGATCTTGTGAGTTTTGGATTCCATAAGTACCTTCCTCCAGGGAGATTCGGCGCCATTTCTCAGACAGACACAGGAGGTGTAGCAGCATTCTTGCCAGTCTCCAGTGCCATTGCTCATGCAGAAACAGAATGGATAGCAGTGTTCTTGTCAGTCTCCAGTGACATAGCTGTGTGCAATTGCTCATACAGAAACAGGAGGGGTAGCAGTGTTCTTGTCACTCTCCAGTCTCCAGTGCCATTGCTCAGCGCCATCGATATGGCAACCAGCTGCTGGCACCAGTCATGATGATAATAATCCATCTACATCATTTACTAAAGCCTATGCTCAAGGGCATAGTGAGTTTAAGTCAGGGAAACTGAAATCCAAAAATCAAGCTTTTACATGGGTAAATAAAAAAAATACTTCACTAATAAAGGGCAAGTTTACTGTTGAAAAACATAAAATTGCCAACATGCCATTCTACCCAGAATATTAACAAGCATACCACCATCAGCTAGCTCCCTTCTCTCATCTAGATCCCAGCACCTGCAGTCTACACTGTCATCATCCTCACCCTCAACAGTGTGTACATCTTCCTCACACAATATTAGTTTATCCCCGCTGGAATCCACCAATACAGAAGTCTCTATACTTTGATGTAATTGCTGGTAATGACCTTCCTTGTGAAATTTCTAATTCATTTAACGGCAGAGCTATCACGATGTTTGGGCAATTCTTTTAGACCAGAGCAGTTGTCAAAATGTGCTGACTCATCTGCATCACCACTACGCCTCTTGGGAAAGCTTAGTTTTTTCCTACAAAAACTAAAGGAGGAGATGTCATCATGTCATGTACCACTTGAGCTGACATCTTGCTGACCAGGAGCACATTGCATATCTTGAGATCTTGGTCAGCTGGAAAGAAAGAGAAGACATAGCTCTTAAACTTAGGATCAATACAAGTTGCCAAAATGTAGTGATGCGATTTCAAGATGTTGATAACTCTTTTATCCTTGATCTACAAGTCCTACATAGCGGAATTGCTTTGTTTCATCTCCTCCTTCAACTTTTCAAGCTGCTTTTCCAAAAGGGAATCACTTGACTCAAGCTATCAATGTCAGCACTCACTTCACAGGTGACTACTTCGAGTGGTGTCAGCACCTTACACAACATGGAAAGTACTCTCCACTGCGCTGAACTAAAGTACTTTCCCCCTCAAATTCTATTCTTCTTGCAGCTGCTGCAATCTCCTACATGCTGTTGCAAAATGTTGAAAATGACCCGAAATATTTCGGAACATAGACAGCATCTCCTGCATGTCAATGTAATTTTTTTAAAAGTTAGGTACCACCAAGTTGATTGTGTGAGCAAAACGGGGAATGTGATGGAATTCTCCCCGCTGTAATGCTCTTAAAAAATTGGTGGCATTATCAGAAATCACATTCTCAGGAGTGTCCAAGCGGGATAAGCCATGTAGCAATGAAATCCCTTAATTTTTCTAACAGGTTGTCTTATTGAAGCAGGTGATACACAGAACAGCCTGCCGTTGAAAGATCTGGCATTGTTTGTTAGATGCTGCTGCTGTTCCTGCTGCTGAAGGTGATTCACCAACCCAGTGGACTGTTACAGTCATATAATCTTTAGTTTTCACATTTCTGCTTGTCTACATATCTGTGGTTAAGTGTACAGTGGGTAGAATGACATTTTTTAGCACAATAATTTTCTTTTTTGTAATCTCCTGGTACAGGAGGTTGCCTAGTAAAATAGTGTTGAGATTGAATTTGGTAACAGAGACACAGGACCTCAATTAACTGTCTAAAACCTGCTGCATTAATGGTGGATATTGGACGCAGATCTAATACTACCATAGTCACCATGACGTCTGTGATCCGCTGTGTTACTGGGCGACAGCTTTCATACTTGCTTCCCCTTGCAAATAATTGTTTAAAAAATTGTTGTAAACTACTAATAGTCTTCTTGGTCTGCTTCTGGGTTGAAGATCCACCCGCAGCAGCAGGAGCAGCAGCAGTGGGCCTAACGCTCAAGGATTCTTTGGAGGAATCCTGTATAGAGGAGGAGTCCTCTAGCCTTAGAAATTTGGATGCAGGCCTAATTCCGATCACTAGTCAGGATATTGATGATGAAGGTATTGGCAGTGTAGATTGCAGGTGCTGGGATCTAGCTGAGAGAAGGGAGCTAGCTGATGCTGGACTGCTTGTTTTTATTTTTTTAGCATAAGTTTCTGATTTTCCCAAGAGCTTACCATGAACTCACTTCAAATGAATGGATGAGGTTCCTAGATGGTTAAGCTCCCTACCTCTATTGACTGTTGCATTACAAATGCTAGAAATGACTAGACAACTGTTGTCAGGATTTGGGTAAAAATAATTCAGCACATAAGTGGTGAATTTTTTGGTCTTATGCCCAGGTATGACAATGTCCTTCTTCTTATCACTGAAAGGAACTGCTTCCACTACAGTGACTACCATGGGGGGTAGACCTCCTATATTTAGAGCTAAACAGAATAATGTTGACATAACACTCAATAATCAATATGTGTGATGTAAAAATTAATGAAAAAGAAGAAGAAGAAGAAATAATATTCACAGGGAGAATCAACAGGACAATGTGTGGACCCCTAAGGTTAAGTGTTTAAATACTTAACCTAACATTGCCGCTTTAAATTTAGATCGACAGATGTCGCAATGATGTCAAATTGCATTGCCGCAGTTCTTTCATCGGAATACCTTGCTGTCACCATGCTGTGTCCATCGGTCATCTACAGTGTCGAATTGAAGGTCTGTTTAATTTAGTTTTTTCACTCTTTTCTGGCTTTTTGCAGGAATTCTGCGTGTCGAAATTCTCACCATAGCTACAGTATATCGTACCCAACCCAGAAGTAGGGCAGACAGACAATACTCACACAATTTTGCTAAACCACTTTTGCTAAACTTTTGTATGTAAGATGTCAAGATGGTGCAGTCAGCAAGATGTGCAGTTCCAGCAAACAAACACAAAACAAATTCTAATTTTCAACGACCCTGTGTCTGGCTAAATATTCGACTACCTAACTAGTCACCGGCCAACAAGTTCAACATCAGTCGCCCCACCAACAACACAGAACCACCTAATTATACTTTCACTCCAGTACTAATTAACTAATAAACAAGAAATTAATTACACCCATGTCTTCAACTTGTGTACCTGCACCCTGTGTACAGAGGAGTGCCAGGAATTAACCCTGTCTGCAGCATGAGCTGCAGACAGTCGCTCTCTTCACAAGTCGTAACAAACTGCCCTTTTTGCCACAGCAGTAAATGACAGCCAGCAGATATGGCTGCAAGGACTAAGATGTCACAGATGCTGTAACCGTGAGTGATGCAGAAATCAATGAATGGCAATAATGGGAAATTTAAGCATTTATCCAACATGTGGAGAACTGCAGCAGGTTCTAAGCAACTAATCAGTCCCCATCATAGAGGGCAAACACAATAATAACACCTCCTTGCTACTAAAGTATGTCCTTCACAGAAAGGACAATTGTGAAATATATACAATAAGTTCTCTGTGGGCTAGGGTTTGAAGTATGAGGGATCTATGTACTAAGTAAAATATGGAGGAATGAGCAGCACATTGCACACTTTCATGAATATTTGCCTCCCCTGGGTTGCTTTGCATGTCTGTCTGCAGGGTGTGTACACAGAGTAATTGTTGGGGCAGAGCAGGGTGCGCTCGCATGGTAACAATTAATATATGGCATGTGCACTGCTACGTCTTGTCCTTTATAATCCTTCTGCAATACAATTTTCCACCACTTTAGAGGTTTAGAGGTTTTCATACCAGTATCGTAACATGTAACTGATTATTCTAATCATTTGTCACCAATGTGGTAATTAAATTTAAGTGGGGTTGTCAAACCATCAGCAGGGGGGCTGTGGAAATGCCAGAGCCAACCCTGTATATCATAGAGGGCAAAGGTGCCAGAAACAACATGTGACTGGGATTGTGTATTATAACTAGAGATGTGCAGAGACCCCCGTGTTTTGGTTTGAAAACCATCTTCCCGTTTTGGTTTTGGCAAAACCACTCTCATGCGCTTTGGATTTCATTAAATATGGTTAAAAACAGATAAAATCATGTAATTTTGAACTGTTTTTTGTTCCTACATTCGTAACTATATTATGAACAGTTATTTACATCTATTATCTAATGACCATCTCACAACTGTCAATATTTTCACCAAAATTGGCCAAAGGCTGCAGCGAGCTGCCTGGCTAAAAATAGTAACAGATCAGCGGCACAGAAACATGGCAGTTTAAAAAATATATACACAATGCCTATGAAACATAGTGGCACATAGGATGGCAGTTTAACAAAGGACCCCATTAAAACATACAAACAGAGTATTGTCTGATAGAATGGTCAATTTGGCCACCCCCCTCCCCCCACGTGAAATGGTTTGAGGAAATTGACTGGAAAGGAAAGGGACTGTCTGATATTTCCATATCAATTACCTCTTGAAAATAATCCTCCATCATCCTTTGCATGTTAATACTTATATTGGATGGAGTTATGGGCAAGGTCACACAGATTTTTGAAAAATCCTTCAAACCAGCCCAGATGTTAAACTGTTCTGGTCTGCCCTCTGCGTCTTCCCTGCTATTTTTTACGAGCAACAGCTGCTTGAGAAACTGAAGGAGGACACGTCGTCAAGCCAAGGCCCAGTTCAGCGGACAACTTGCTGAGCAATAGCTCCTTGCAAAAGTTCACATCTCGTTCATTTTGAAGCAAAGACTCAATGTAGGTCTTAAACCTTGGATCAAGCACAGTGGCCAAAACGTAGTGATCCAAGTTCAAGATCTTAATAACTCGAGGATCATTGTGAAGCGAATTAAGTACTTGATCGACAAGGCCAACATACTTTGCGGAATTGCTTGCTTTCATCTCCTCCTTCAATTTCTCAAGCTGCTTTTCCAATAGTCTAATTAAAGGAATGACTTGGCTCAAACTAGCAGAATCTGCACTCACTTCACACGTCACAACTTCAAATGGTTTCAGCACCTTGCACAGTACTGAAAGGATTCCCCACTGTGCAAGAGTGAAATACATCCCCCCTCCTTTCCCAATGTCATGGCATGTGCAATACGCTTGTATGGCTTTGCGCTGTTCATTCCACCTAGTTACCACCTCTTGCTTAAGTTGGTAGGAGGGCAAGTTAAATTGCTCTTGGAGCTGCTGTAATCTCCTACATGCTATGGCAGAATGCCTGAAATGGCCTGAAATTTTACGGGCCACCAAAAGCATCTCCTGCACCTCACGGTTATTTCGTAGGAAGCTCTGCACCACCAAGTTGATGGTGTGAGCAAAACAGGGAATGTGATGGAATTCACCCAGCTGTAATGCTCGCACTATATTGTTGGTGTTATCAGAAATGACATATCCTGGGGAGAGTCCAAGTGGTATAAGTCATGTATCAATCACATCTCTTAGTTTGCGTAATAAATTGTCAGCTGTATGCCTGTTAGTGAAGCCGGTGATACAAAGAGTGGCCTGCCTGTGACAAATGTTAGGTAGTGGTGTACATGCTGCTGCTGTTACTGCTGGTGAAAGTGAATGACCAACCCAGTGGGCTGTCACAGTCATAGAGTCTTTGGTTTGACCACTTCCACTTGTCCACATATCTGTGGTTAAGTGGACAGTGGGCAGAATGGCATTTTTCAGCGCAATCTCTACATTTGTACACACTTTTTGGTATAGTTGTGGAATAGCTTTACGGGAAAAATGGTGTCGCGATGGAATTCTGTAACGCAGACACAAAACCTCAATTAACTGTGAAAAACAGCTGCGTGTATTGTGGATATTGGACGCAGATCTGACACTAACATGGCAGCCATGGCGTCTGTGATTCACTGGGTGACTGCTGTCATATTTGCTTCCCCTAGCAAATGATTGTTTCACAGTTAATTGTTGAAATGTAGGACTGCTCATTTTCTTGGCCTTCCTCTGGGCTGACGATTCACCCCCAGCAGCAGCAACAGCAGCAGCAGTGGGACCAACGCTTTCTTCAGAGGAATCAATTATAGTGCAGGAGTCATCCAGCCTTAATAAGTGGGATGCAGGGCTAACTCAGAGCGCTACTGAGGATATTGATGAGGATGGTGTGGTGGGTGTATTTTGTAGCCGTCGAGATGTCGGTGACCAGAGGGTCCTAGCTGATGATGGAGTGCTTGTAATTTTTTTGGAAGAACTTTCAGCTTTTCCCAACACTTTGCCATGAACTCTCGTTAAATGGCGTAACATAGACGAGGTTCCAAGATGATTAAGGTCCCTTCCTCGCCTGACTGTGGCTTGACATACACTACAAATGGCTATACAATTGTTGTCTGGATTTGGGTAGAAATAATTCCACACATAAGAAGTGGACTTTTTTCTTTTATGGCTAGGCATGACAATGGCCTTTTTCTTGTCACGTGCCAGAACTGCTGCCACTGGTGCAGGACTTACACAAACAACCTCATCCTCATCAACATCCTCATTAGCGCCCTCGTCGCCTACACAAATCTCCCCCGCATCCTCTTCTATTTTCAAGGTGGCATCCTCAATTTGTGTATCACCGGCTACACTAGGGCTGTTCAGGCACACATCAGCAGAACTGCTGAAAGGGCCCTTCTTTATAGGTACACAAACAGAATGCTCACGATTAGACATACCACTGGTGGATGGACTCTCCACAGGGATTGTTGTCATTTCTGATTCAGAGCATACATTATCCTCTAATGCCTTGCTGTTTTCTTGCAGCTCTGCTTTGAGGTGTAACAGTAGTTGTGCACCATTTTTAGACTCCAAATTACTTGGTCTTGCTTGGTCACGAGTGACCGTACAAGATGAAGGCTTGGTAACATTTTTGGATCTTCTTTCTTTGACACTGCGTGTGTAGAATGGCATGTTGGCAATTATTTTTTTTTGATCGGCAGCTAACTTTTCCTCAGTTACACTTCTTTTTCGCTTCAATGGAGTAAAAATTTTGAGGTGTGTGTTTTTTTCCCTGATTTAAAAAGACTATGTACTTTTACATCGCCTTTCCCAGATGACGTACTGGGAACACTACCATTAGGACTGGTGACAGAACCTGGTCTGCTCATATGTAGACTGCTTTGAATCCATTTTAATGAGCCCAAAGCAGTTGTAGTGCCAAAAATTGTCTTATATAGATACTGCTGACAAATATTACTTTTTTTGACAGCCAGAAAAATTAGTGTAAAACACTGGAGAATATTGGACACCCCAAATCACTTGTAGTGCAAAAAAATTGAAAAATAAGCATCCTCTATCCTCCTGTCTTGCTGCTCTAACAATTGCAAATAGAATTTGATTTAATAATAGAATTGAATAGATTCCAAATGAAAGAATAATAGAAAGAATAAGGTGTACAATTATTGCTCTGTCCCTGTAATACAGCCTCTGACCTAACCCTGCTCTCTCCCTCTGTCAAATGGTGATGGACTGCTGTGGAGGCTGGTATTTATGCTTTTCAAATCTCGTGAGAACCAAGCTCAGAAATAGGAATACGTCACAATGACGTTTTGCCTCAATTTAAATTCCGCATGGGCGGGAGAGTACCGAGCCGAGCGGATAGGCAAAATTCGGATGGATTCGGATCTCGGGGAACCGAGCCCACCCATCTCTACTCAAAACTAAGTAGAGGATGAAACTATAAAATTGCCAGCTGTCTTGCAAATGTTCTGTTGTGCCTTTGTGCGGATTAGCACAAAAGAATTCTGAGAAGGTTGAGCTTGAGAGATGGGCCTTTTATCAACCCCATCAATTCCTGTATATAAACATTAACAAGGACTAAGGTTCAGAATCTCAGAGTCATATTGCTCCTGCCATACAAGTATAACATTAGTGAACCTTATCTAGAGAAGTTTGCTGATGAAGGAACATTCCTGTAGACACACTGCCCCGAAGATATGGATTACAGATTTTTGGAGATCAGAAGTGTCCAAAATAGTGCAGATTTTAGAAGACAATCAGTAAAATCTAGGAAGCAGCTATTGTCATCTATACAAATAACTCCCAAAAGTTAGGTGCCAATAACAAGTGTGCTTCTTTCTACATGTTTCTGCATTTCATTTTTCTATTGTTGAAATAAATGTTGCCTGATGCATAATCTGTAGTTGCTAGATCTGCAACTTTTCAATAGGACCCAGGGCCTGAGTCATTAAGGAAAACAAAGCATAAAAAAGGAGTAACTTTGCTCCTGGGCAGAACCATGTTGCATTGGAGGTGAATTTAAAATGTGGGGACAGATTTATAGTTGGGGTAGGGCATGTCTTAGATCAACTTTAAATTTAAGTGTAAAAATAAAGCTATCAAATATTTGTGTGCTACATGAAAAAAAGTCAGTATTTAACTTATGTGCAAAATAATAAACTAATTTGCACCCCTTGCATTGTAAAATGGTATGTCCCATGGAACATTTACTCCTTTTTTTGCCTTACTTTCCTTAATGACTCAGGCCCCCAGTGTCTTAACATTGTCCGGGCCATACCATAAAAAGGTACTTCACTCGGGTGAGAGCGCCAATTATATAGAATATTCACTCTGTTTTACTGAACAAGCAGAATCTAATGATACCAAGAGAAACAAAATAAATAGTAGATGTAAAACTAAGAGTCAACAAATGCACTGCCCCTCCCCCCCCCCAACCCCCCACTCCCTTCCACACCATTAGTCTGAAGGTGATAAGTGGAGGAGAAATTTAGCTTGATTCCACAGAGATGACAAAAAGCTCTCCAGAATTTAGCCACAAACTGAGTACCCCAGTCTGAAACGATTTCATCTGGGTATCCATGCAACCGAAAGATCTCTTTAATGAAGAGTTGGGCTAACGAAGATGCTGATGGAAGAGCTTTTAGGGTTATGAAGTGGGCTGCTCAGGAGAGACGGTCTGTGACTACCCAGACCACAGAATATCCTCTGGATAGAAGAAGATCAGTAATAAAATCCATAGATAAGTGGCGCCAAGGGTGATAAGGCACCGGAATGTGGTGTAGAAACCCGTACGGACCTTGTCTGGGAGATTTATTTTGTGAACAGATGGTACAGGGGGAGACACATTGCCGTATATACGCGGGTAAGCTCGGCCACCAATAGTTGCGGAGAATGAGTTCTTGGGTCTTTCTGACCAGCGAAGCGAGAGGCATGAGCCCATTTAAGAAGACTATCTCGAAGATGAAGAGGCACAAAGGTTTTCCCCTGGGAATGGCTTCATTGGTGGGCGTAGTTGCCAGAATACACTTAGGATCAATAATGTGTTTTAAATTGTTTGGTTCTTCTTGATCAGTGGAATCAAAGGAACAAGAGAGGGCTACTGCTTTGATGTTCTTGGCTCCTGCTCTGAAAGTGATCTGAATATCGAAGCGTAACAAAAGCAGGGACCACCTAGCTTGTCGTGGGTTTAATCAAGTAGCTGATTAGAGGTACAGCAGATTTTTGTGGTCGGTAAAGATGGTTATAGGGAAGGAAGCTCCTTCCAGTAGATGTCTCCATTCTTCTAAGGCTAGTTTAATAGCAAGTAGCTCACGGTCACCTATTCCATAATTCTTTTCTGCAGGGGACAGTTTTCGGGAGAAGAATCCACAGGGAAAGAGTCATCCTGTAGAAGATCTTTATGATAGGACAGCCCCGACACCAACTAAAGATGCATCAACTTCCAGAATAAAGGGCCGAGAAGTATCTGGTTGTTGTAGGACAGGAGCAGAGGTAAAAGCCTTTTTAAGCTGTGAGAAGGCCTCCACTGCTTATAGTGGCCAAACTTTGGAGTCAGCGGACCATTTGGTGAAAGCAGTGATGGGTGCTACAAGAGAAGAGAAGCCTTGAAAGAACTGGCTATAATAATTAGTGAACAATAAAAATCTTTGTGTTGCCTTTAGACCGAGAGTTTAGGGCCAGTCCAAGGTAGCCTTGAGTTTGTCTGGCTCCATTTGGAGTCCCAAACAGGAAACACTTATAACCCAGGAATGGTAGCTGCTAAGTTTCAAAAATACATTTCTCTAACTTGCAGAATAATTGATTTTGACGAAGTCGCCTCAGGACAGTTGAAACATGTTCACAGTGGGTTCTTAAGTCAGAAGAAAAGATAAGGATGTCATCCAAGTAGATTACTATGGAGTGATAAAGTAGGTCTCGGAAAAGATCTCATTCATGAAGTGTTGGAACATTGCTGGGGCATTACATTGTATTCGAAGTGACCATCATGTGTACTAAAGGCCATCTTACATTCTTCCCCTTTCTTGATAATAAATTAAATTATAGGCACCTTGAAGGTCTAGTTTCGTGAATACAGGAGTTCCTTTAATTCTATTCAAGAGTTCTCAGATGAGAGATAAGGGGTGCCTGTTTTTTTTACAGTGATAGCATTCAAACTCCTATAGTCGATGCAAGGGGGAAGACCCCTATCTTTTTTCTTAACAATAAAGAACCCAGCACCCGCAGGGGATGTCGACGTTCTAATGAATCCTCTCTTCAGATTGTCATCAATATAGGTTGACTTAGCCTGTGATTCAGGCAAGGAAAGAGGATATATATGACCCCGTGTAGTACACTTCTCAGTTAACAACTCTATTGCACAATCCCAAGGACGGTGAGGAGGTAACTTGTAAGCTTCTCGTTCACAAAACACATCTGTAATGGTGGCATATTGGTCCTGGATATCCTGAATGGGAGAAGTTAAGCATAAGGAGATGCTAACCGGGAGGACATTCTGAAGACATCAGAAGTTACAGGAAGATCCCCAGGATAGTACTTGCACTTGTTTCCAGTCCAAGACAGGAGAGTCAGATTTAAGCCAGGGGAGACCTGGCACCAATGGATTAATGGCCTTGGGGATCACCAAGGAGCTGGATTCGGGATGAAGAGCTCCAATTTGCAGGGTTAGAAGCACTGAGCCCCCCACAATCTTGCTGCCATCAGTGGCAGTGATAGTAATGGGTTGAAGAAGAGAAACCGTAGGCATGGAGAGCTTAGAAATGGTATCCGCAGAAATGACATTCCCAGCAGCTCCGGATTCAATAAGCGCGAGAGGAGATCTTGGCGATCAGAGATACAGAGGGTAACTTCAATAGAGAAATTAGTATCATGCAGAGAGATTTCAGATATACCTAACCTGGCTTCTCCTGAACCGGTTAAGCTCACTCGTTTCCCGGGCACTTGGGGCAGTGATTGAGAACATGTCTGGGTTCACTACAGTAAAGACATAAGTTATTTTTAAAATGTCTCTCCCGTAATTCCGGTTTAAGTAGTGTACGACCCAACTGCATAGGTTCCTCAATTGGTGTCACGAGAATTTGAAACCTGGGTGCCAAGCATGGAATGGTACGCCAGGAGGCTTCCCTCTTTCCGGATTTCACTCTCTGAAGCGAATATCAATTTGATTGCAGAGGGTGATGAGAGCATCCAAGGTTGCAGGAAGTTCCCTCCCAGCTAGTTCGTCTTTAATCCGATCATTTAACCCCTGCCAGAATGTAGCCGTTAGTGCCTCCTGATGTCACCGTAGTTCCGAAGCTAAAGTACGGAATTGGATGGCATATTGTCCCAGGGTTAAGGTTCCCTGACATAAACGAAGAAGCCCAGAGGCTGCAATAGAGATTCTACCGGGCTCGTCAAATATCTTCTTGAACGTTTCCAGGCGTGAGCTATAATTCTGGAGGAGGAGGCCCACAATAGAGCTTGCCCAGACAAAAGAGAAATAATAAAAGCTACATTTGTCTTAGCAGTGGGAAAGTGGGAAAGTACACAATAGTATATGTGTGTGTTAGGGAATTTAGACTGTAAGCCCCATTGGGGCAGGGACTGATGTGAGTGAGTTCTCTGTACAGCGCTGCGGAATTAGTGGCACTATATAAATAAATAGTGATGATTATGATGACAGTCGTGCCAAGGGAAGATCCAGTAGAATAGTGAGGTCCAAGCCGGGTCTGGTACACAATAGCAGATGACAGCCGTACCAAGGGAGGATGCAATAGAATAGGGAGGTCCAAGTCAGGTCTGGTACAAAATAGCAGTCATCAGGAGGTGCAAGGAGCAAAACAGGAGCACACACAGGGAGCCAGAAGTCAGGTGAGTAACCTGTTGCTTTGACACAGGGCTTGTGTCAGAGTGCGATTTATATACAGGTGAAGGAGGAGTTTTGAATTCCTCGCCGGGAATCACATGATCGGCGCTGTCGCAACCCTGAAGTGACAGGCAGCTGGCAGAGCGGAGGATCATGGAGCAGGTAAGTATTACACACACATGTATATTTATTGCTATAACTGTGAAACACTTATACATGACACTCTAGAAATAAGATTTGTGTGATTTATTGACACTCTGTAGCATAACCCAACCCAGCACAAATTGAGTCAGAAGATTTTTCAAATGCATTGACCCTGGAGAGACTGCAACACTGAAACAGTGCACACAACCCAGTGCATATCTCCCAACATTTGAACTTACCAATTTTGGCAGGGCCTGATCAACCACTATGCTGACCAGGCTGCAGCCTGGGGCGCTGGGTCCCGGGGGGCGCGGCGCTGTGGGTATTTTTTTTTATTTTTCTTCTTCATTCATTTTTTTTTTTGTGGTGGGGGAGGGGGGGGGGGTCGCCGTGGGGGGGGTGGAGGTCTCGATCAAAAGCATTGGTGGTCAGTGGTTAGCAACACACAGCCAATCGCCAGGCTGCCTGTTGCTGTGCAGCAGACAGGAAGCAGGACGTCTTCACTTCCTATCTGCTGATCTGAGGAGAGGAGCGACGCTGGCACAACTACAGGTAAGTGAAGGGGGGAACTGCCCTGCATATCTATAGGGAGGGGGGGGAACTGCCCTGCATATCTATAGGGAGGGGGGGAACTGCCCTGCATATCTATAGGGAGGGGGGGAACTGCCCTGCATATCTATAGGGAGGGGGGGAACTGCCCTGCATATCTATAGGGAGGGGGGGAACTGCCCTGCATATCTATAGGGAGGGGGGGAACTGCCCTGCATATCTATAGGGAGGGGGGGAACTGCCCTGCATATCTATAGGGAGGGGGGGGGAAATGCCCTGCATATCTATAGGGAGGGGGGGGGAAACTGCCCTGCATATCTATAGGGAGGGGGGAACTGCCCTGCATATCTATAGGGAGGGGGGGAAACTGCCCTGCATATCTATAGGGAGGGGGGGAAACTGCCCTGCATATCTATAGGGAGGGGGGGAAACTGCCCTGCATATCTATAGGGAGGGGGGGGAACTGCCCTGCATATCTATAGGGAGGGGGGGAACTGCCCTGCATATCTATAGGGAGGGGGGGAACTGCCCTGCATATCTATAGGGAGGGGGGGAACTGCCCTGCATATCTATAGGGAGGGGGGAGCTGCCCTGCATATCTATAGGGAGGGGGGGGGGAAACTGCCCTGCATATCTATAGGGAGGGGGGAAAACTGCCCTGCATATCTATAGGGAGGGGGGAAAACTGCCCTGCATATCTATAGGGAGGGGGGGAACTGCCCTGCATATCTATAGGGAGGGGGGTAACTACCCTGCATATCTATAGGGAGGGGGGGAACTATACTGCATATCTATAGGGAGGGGGGGGGAACTACCCTGCATATCTATAGGGAGGGGGGACGACTACCCTGCATATCTATAGGGAGGGAGAGGGGGGACTGTCATGCATATGTATAGGGAGGGAGAGGGGGACTGTCATGCATATGTATAGGGAGGGAGAGGGGGACTGTCATACAAATCTATAGGGTGGGAGGGGGGGGCTGCCATGAAAATCTATAGGGAGGGAGAGAGGTTGATATGTATGAAGGAGGGCAGAGGAGGGGGGCTGATATATGTGACTGGGGGAGTTTTGACGTGACGGGGGGAGGATAGCTACAGAGTGGAGGGAAGGAAAATAGCTGCAAGGGGGATGGATGCAGGGTGGGAGGTAAAGAAAATGGCTGCAGCAGGGGTTAAGGAAAATGGCTGTGGGGGGGGGGGGGGTTGTGGTTAAGGAAAATGGCTGCAGGGGGTATTTAAAAAATAGAGTAGCTTTGGGGGGCAGAATTTCATGATTGTGTGGTGGTCACATGGGTGGTCTTAGCAATCACTAGAATACTAAATATTAGTGAGATGGGGCTGGTAGAGGTTTGTATTTGATTGACAACAAATATTCAGATATTGCTTATATATGCCTGTCCAGTGGGGTACTTTTAACTGGCCACAATGGAGTGTTTTGTTTTAACTAAAGGGCCTAATCATTCAGGGTTTGTTAACATTTTGCATTTTAATAAATTTTTGCATTTTCAAAACAGGACACCAACTTTCCAGAAGCCAGCGAGAGGATAACAAAGTTGCAAGAGAGAAGAGCAAGAACAGGTAAGAGACAATGGCACAATCTGTCTAAATTTGAATGCTGGAGAATACACCAGAACATTCATATTCAGGAGTGTTCCTATACACCTATATATTCGGAGGAGGGGGGGGGCCGTATTAGCCTAGGGCGGCCAGAACCCTTAATCAGGCCCTGAATTTGGGCATGACTATATCACACAGGGGGTTTGGTTGAATCATGCTAGAGAGAAAGAGTTTCTGAAACAACAATTCCCGTTCCCTAAAAAAAATTAAATGCCACACACATCAGTGGTAGGTGCGCATAACACCCACTCACCATGGTGAAAGGAACAACCCAATGGCCCTGTGAGTTGGCATAAAAGTCCTGACTGTCAGGATGGCAGGACAGTCCTTTAGAATCAGGACTGCCATGAGAACTTATGCAGTGTACCCCTGACCAAGCAGTATCCAATGATATTATCGACTTTAGAAGAAGAGTGTGAACTGTGCCTGGCTTCTCCTGAATGTCGTAATAGCACTAAATACTCAGAAAATAAGAACTAGCTAACAAGGTAACAATACATCTGTTCAAAGTCCATTCCTTATCACTAGTCACTGACATTAAGCAACAAATTGTCTTGTTAGCAACAGTTTATACTGCAAAACATTTTTTAACAGTTTAGAAATCATTAATTTTAAAAAACATAAAGTAGAACATTTTCACTCTGATAGGATTGTCTTGTTAGAGAGAGAAATATATATGAGACACGGCACCAAGGAGTTCATTAAACTTCCTTAAGTATACATCAAATTGTCAACAGAGAAAGAAGAGTATGATATTGCAGGGCACTCTAATGAAAGAGTGAAAATATAAAATCATAATCTTTATTAAAGTTTATTAAAACCCAATATCTAATTGTGGGCTAGATCCTTATCTTTAAAGGAAGAGACTCATAGCGAAATATTAAAAAATGTATATCAAAGGATTAAACAAACTGTTAAGATAGACAGTGATGTGCTGTCTAGCCGCGTCACTGTTCTGAATTATATATATAAATATATCCAATTCAATTTTATGATTCAACTATTACTGAAATGTCACTTTATTCAAATTGCATTGCACCTCTTTATTTCATTTTCTCCTATGTCTTCGTTATTATTTAAAACCTCTTTTGAATTGATATCATGCAGAGGATCCTAATAAGCAGATAGTATATGTAAAAAGGGTGTGGTTTAGCTTTCCTTAATTAAGTAATTGAAAACCACATATATTCCTAAAGACACTCTGCATCATAAGTCATCGATTCAATGAAGAGGATTTATTGTATAAAAATATATACAGGAAAATAATCCCATAAGAGATTGCTTACTCCCATTGATTCTGTGGGAGAAGGTCCTGCTGTCTAAGAAGCATAATACAGCAAGACAGCAGTTTATGCAAAAAGTAATGCCCTTCTAGGGATTAATAGATAAGGATCTGAACTAGACCCCATCATTATTATTATTATCCTTTATTTGTTAGGCGCCGCAAGATTTCCGCAGCGCTGTACACCATACAAACAGTACACTATACAGGGTGAAACAGTATAAAACAAACAAATATACCAGTACTTCAGAAACTCCAGGCAGGTTAAAGCAATAAACACGGAGCAGAAGAACAGGTAAGGAGACAGGAGGGAAGAGGGCCCTGCTCATTTGAGCTTACATCCTAAGGGAGGGAAAACAGAACAGACACAAGGGGAGCCAGATGAGGCAAGGGAGTGAGCGAGTGGAGGAGGTGAAGGGGTTATACGGATGGTTGGTAGGCTTTAAGGAAGAGGTGGGTTTTCAGTGCACGTTTGAAGGAGCACAGAGTAGGAGAGAGGCGGATGGAACGAGGTAGGTCATTCCAGTGAAGGGGGTCCGCACGGGAAAAGTCTTGGATTCTGGAGTGGGAAGAGGTGATAAGAGTGGAGGAGAGGCGGCGATCATTGGCTGAGCGCAGGGAGCGTGCAGGAGTGTGAATGGAGAGGAGGTTAGAGATATAGAGGGCAGTAGAGTGGGAGAGAGCCTTGTAAGTGGTGGTGAGGAGTTTGAAAAGGATTCTGTAGGGGAAGGGAAGCCAGTGTAAGGCGAGACAGAGAGGGGAGGCAGATGAGGAGCGGCGTGAGAGGAAGATAAGTCTAGCGGCCGCGTTGCTATATAGTATTGTCTCAATAAGTTATTTAGGAGGTTAAGTGACATATAAATAACTTAGAAATAACACATGATGCCGGCATCATGGCACCTTGTAAATAAAAGTTGATCATAATAATAAAGATAGTGAAAATTACCTGCCATCAAAAGTTTAGCTTGTAGAGTGGATGTAATTCAGTATAGAATACCATTTATCACTTTAACATACTCATATTTAAAACAATAAAGTTAATATGTTGGGTTCTATGTTTTTGGCATGCACACAACAAGAATGCATATATCAAAATAAACCTATTTTATGACTTATTTAGTATTAATTTGCATATAAAGCAGCAGTTTAAATTATTTATCCTCAAATACACATAAAAAAAATTAACAGCTAAAGTGCAAAAACAAAAAACTGACTGCATACATATTTTTCCTTTCAGTGCTGATTCTGGTCTTTGGCAAAACCACATAATTTTTATGCTTTCACTGTGTTTGCTTATTTAAAGCATGCACTAACCACTAAGCATCTAATTACCATATATAACTACTCTTTAGCTAATTAAAATATATCTTTTCATTGACAATTCATGCTCAAAAGTTGTATTGTAAAGAAAAAAAAAATAGATGTGCACAGTATTATCTGCATAGTGTCAATTATGCTGCATCTTTCCTACAGGTTCTAATATACAAAATTCAATTTACCACTACAAAGTGCAACTCTTTTCTTATCTGTTTGATATTACATCTGTTTAATTAATAATATAAAGTCATGTGACAAGTCAGGCAGTACTGGCATAGAAGAACATAGAACAAACCAATGAATAAACTCAATTTGTATATAAAATGTTCAAGGTTTATCCTATAACATTTATTAATCAATCTATTATGGTTTGCTACAAAACCAGAGAATAAATAAGCCACCGCTTGGTTAATCCCACATTATGGTACTAGCTGCATGGCAATATAAATGCCCTATATGTAAACAGTTATTGGCAGTGCTTATCCTTAACACTGCTTTGTGTATCTAGCAAAATGAAAACATGAGGTTTTGGTTTATATTTTGATCAAAACATTTAAGCCTGCATCTCAGTGTCAAGGGTGCCTCATTGTATGCAGGCCTTACACTAACCTATATGCTTCAAACACCATTAAAATACAGTTAATATCAGATGCACTCACCTCTCAGGTATAAGGGTTTACATCTAGCAAGGACTGGCTTGTGAGCCACACCCAAATGGGCCTCAAATAGGCTTTATGGACAGCTGCTATGACATTAAGGCAATATTTAGAAACAAAACCAGAGAAGATATAAACCAGCGCTTGATTAATCCCATATTATATAGGGTACAAGCTGCATGGCAAAATAAATACCCTATATGTATACAAAACAAAAAGCCAGTTGTTGTCAGCGCTTATCCTTAACACTGCGTATCTGTGTGTATTTAGAAAAATGAAAACATGAGGTATAGGTTTATAGTTTGATCAAAACTTTAAGCCTGCATCCCAGCATCAAAAATCCAAACAAAAATGCATCTATCAAAATAAACCTGCTTTATAACTTATTTAGTATTAATTTGTAAAGAAAGCAGCAGTTTAATTATATAACCCCAAAAATACACATAGCAAAAAAATTGGAAAAAACAAACTGCATGTATATTTTTCCTTTCATTGTTGCATCTGGTCTTTGGCAATACCACATCATTTTGGTTATTTCACTGTGTTTTCACATGTCCTGTTTGCTAAGTCAAAGCATTCACTAATCATTAAGCATCAAATTACCATATAAAACTGCTCTTTAGCAAACTAAAATGTATCTTTGTATGCTCAACAGTTGTATTGTTAAGAAAAAAAACTAAATAGATGTGCACAGTATTATCTCTATTGTGTCAATTATGCTGGATGTATCCTACAGGGTTTAATATATAAAATTCAACTTACCACTCCAAAGGGCAACTCTTTTTTCATCTGTTTGATATTACATCTGTTTAATTAAAGTTGTGTGACAAGCCAGGCAGTATGGGCATAGAAGAACATAGGAACAAACCAATTATTAAACTGAATGTGTATATAAAATGTTCAAGGTGTTCCTAAAGCATTTATTAATCAATCTATAATGTTTTACTAGGCAAAGTAACTTGCACACTTTCTAAGTGATTTAAGAATCACATTTCACTTGCTTTTCTATTTAGCAGTACAGGTGATTGTAATAGACAGAGCTGCACAATGACGCATTTTTTTGGTGTAATACTATTTTATTCTCACTTTTCCTTACTTTTCAAACACAAGAAGTAATGTTCTGCATGGTATACAGTAATAGTAAGCTTTTCATTTCAATTTAGTTTTATTTCATAAGCTAAATGACATAACATGTAATAGCGGCAGTGAATGGGTTATACCATAGTTGCCTACTCTCCCGCAATGAGCAGGGAAACCTCCCGCATTGTGCCCTCTACATTGGTGAAGTGGGTGGGCGGTGCTAAAACATGCCATCCTGACCACGCCCCCTGTTGTGCTAGGCCGATATTGATAAAGTTTGGCAGGGGGTGGGGCCTAACAATGCAACCTGCGTGGCCACGCCTCCATGATGACACCCCCTCAAGGAGATCATACTGCCTAATTCAGAAAGTATGGGTTATACCCCCAACATTCATACATTCGGAACAGACATTTCAAATCGGGACTGTCAAGGACACTTGAGATGTATGCACTGTTTGAAACTAAATGAATCATATCACTTTTTTTGCTATTTGTATTTGCATTATATAACCACATTGATCGCTATGACAATTGCTGGTTCTTTGACATGAACTGTCTTTTATTGGGGACTAATCATGTCTCCGCCTCGACTTGTTACACAAAGGAGAACATGCAAGTTTGCTTTTTAAAGACATCGCCACTTTAAATGTCCCCTTCAAAGTCGCCGATTCCCGGCTGTGACTGGATCACTTATAAGTAAACATTTGTAAGTCTGTTGGATGTTCTCATTAAGGCTAATTAAGTATATTCAATGTGAATGACCAACACTTGAACGCACAACAGGGAGCCGTTACCTGAATGCAGGTCGTGTTAGACAGACAAGAACTCTAAACAATGGAGACAGCACATCTGAAGAAATCAGGGATATGTGGAAGTTAAGTTGTGTTAGATGCAAAACTTGATTACATCCTCAGATCTGATGGAAATCTGAGGAAATCAAATTGGTATGGACATTCAATTGTTAGATGCAAAATTAGATTACATCCTGAGATCTGAGGGAATATTCTAGATGGGTTGGAGCCAGATAGGTCCAAGGGGCTGGCTTACCCCCTGACAGGAGTTATGTCAGAACTGTATAATAGGTGAGCTGTTTGAGCATGTAATGTATCATTCTGATGTTCCATCTGACCTCATCACTGATACCTTTATTAAGTGGAACTGTCCTTCTCAGGACACTTGAGCGAAATAAACATCACTCATGACCCTGCTTGCCAACTTCTTCAATATTGCTGTAATACCGTGACCTACAGATTAGACCCTAAATCGAATCCGTCCTCCGGCTGTTTCTGAATTTTGGACCCAGCTCTCCAGTACCACCACTCTGCCGCTACCCAGCTCTGGCCAGTGTGATAGGCCAAGAGGCATCCATCCACAGCACCCTTATCCATAGTAAGCGATCAGGGGAACCAGCCCAAGTCTACTAGCAAGGGAGTACACTAGCAGCGACAGTTACCCAGAAAAAACGTGGTTCTGGGCGCCATAAAGGAGTCCAGTGGTGGCAGCAGGCTCCTCCTACTGCGGCAGGAGGGGCGTATTCCAAATAACGAAAGGGGGCGGTGGCAAAGTAAGCCCGATTTGCAGAAACCGATGATTCATTCATTTACTCCCAGGTCTACTTCTATACAAATCCATACAGCAAGGTTTCTCAACTTTGTAATTTTTAAATTTGGAACCCTTGTATGATAGGAAATATTTGTCAAGTACCCTCTAAATATATGTACATTTATACCAAGGTATCTTCATTTTGGGTCTCATTTCAAGTAATGAGCAAATACAGCTAAAGGGTATGTATTTGCAGTTACATAAAACAAGTTGCGATGCAAGGGGTACAAATGCATTATTTTTCATGCTGGGAACATACTTCCTGCTTTTGCATACAGTGCACAAATACTGGGCAGCTTTAATTTTACACTGCAGTCACTTTAGAGTTGACTTAAAATGCATAGTGCAAATTATTCACACACAGAAAATCAGTATCAGATATATTTTAAACTAGTTATGTATAGAAAGTCATAGTAGTGTACTCTGTGCACTAGTCATACATAGAAAATGAACAGGAAACTTTTTCAGAAATAGAAATTCTTCGGTATAGCAACCAATAGGAGTCATCCGGTGGGTCATAACAACAGCAAGGTTGAAGGTCCCATTGCCACTGTGAGCAGGGGTTACAGTGGCAACCTCCGTCTTGCTGGCTAAACGGAGGTACAACAAGATTTCCCCTGCAGGGAAACTGATGGAATTTAGGAACTTTAGAGGCCCTGCATATGTGGATAGAGAGTGAAGGAGAATAGAGGGGGTGAGCAGCACCATGTCCAGACTCCATATAGATTGTCATATAAAATCTGCAGGTAGGCTCACTTCCCCCTCTTTCTGGCAGAACACATGAATGCAAAGTAACATGATGGACTCATTTTCAATCAAGTACTGGGAATTGGAGGAACACATACACATAATTTATAGATATGGGATTCGATATCTTCAATATGCTCATACAGAAAGTAGTGGAGACGGCCATTGATTGATGACTGGGAGCAGAGGACAAGTTAAGCTGTCAAATGGACTTTTTGTGGCAGTTAAAAGAGGAAAATTGGTGACTGGAAAAGGCAGGACTGTATTGTTAAGTTTTGGGCAGAACTCTAGGAACTGGCTGTTCAGCAGTCCTGAAGGGTAGCTGTCCTAAGGAATGGGCTATTACAATCTGGTTTATGGTTGTCACTGGGAGCCAGTTGAATGAGCACAGATTTTGTGGCCATTGGGGGCCCTTGGTTGCCTGATATGCCCCCCCCCTTATGGTTATGATGGAAATAATTAAATTTAAGGCTGTGGCCACATTCTCTCCACTGCTTGATGGTTTGTCATTATTATGTTATTATGTTGAGAATTTATGAGATGGAGGGACAGGTAGCTTCCATTTCCAAGGTCATGCAAAATGTAAAATTATCATACATAGAAAATCAGTAGTATTATACATTGTATACTAGTGATATAGAGAAAAAAATTGCATAATATTTACTTGTCAAAAATTGATAATCAGTAGTATTGCACACTGTACACCTGTCATACAAAGAAAATCAGTAGCATTGTACATTATACACTTGTCATCCTTAGAAAATCATTAGTAATTCACATTGTAAACCTGTCATATATGAAGATTCTGTAGTATTGCTCTCCATAAACTTTCAAGCATAGAAAATAGGTAGTATGGCATAATGTAAATTAATATATTAAAATCCATCGTCAACTTGTCATACATAGCCTATTAGTAGTACTGCACACCGTAAACTAGACATGCAGGGAAAATCAGCAGCTTTACACTCTGGAAACTTGTCATTCATAGAAACATCAATGTAGTTGTGGCGACTATGTAGTATTTCTAATGACTGATTGCTATTTTCTGTTGAATTCGTGTATAACAATGTAAATTGTTTGTAATATAGTCTCAAAGTGTGCTTTGCTAGATGACATTAGTTTAAACTTATGCAAGTACCATTGATCTTTTGAAACTAGCCAGGGCCGGGATAGATAAGGGTCTTGGGGGAGTTTGAACCCAAAGTTGTAAACCATCTAGCCCAGCAAGAAGGAGCAGAGGTGAGAACTCCAGGTCTGGTGAACATTCCATCTCCAGACATCCCTAGCTCACTTTGAAGCCCTGTGACATTTGGGAGAGCAATCTGTCTTTAATGACAGCTAAACTCCAAAGGTGGGGGTGAGAGCTATGAGGGAAAAAAGGGTTTAAAATCTTCTGCTCTTAGACATCAAATTGTTCATTTCTTTGAGGGAGCCTGTCAAGGCTGAAATGTGCCATTCTCCTCAATGTATATTCCTCACATGCCAAATCCAGACCTTGTAAGTAAGGACTCTGGTTTTATTTCCTATTTTATTTTCTGAAACTCTTTTGTGCAAAACCTATTCTATGTCTGTTTATTACCTTTTGTAAATAAGCCTTGGAAATATTTTTCAGATTAAACATATTTAATCTAGCGTATTTCTCTGTGATTCTTTGTGAAGTTACGATGCCCGGGGAGGCTCATGCTACAGGTGTATGTGATTTAAGTGTGAAACATTAATAAGTGGTTCTGGTGAATGTAAGGCCACCATAATAAATCCTTCATGGTGGCAGAAAAGGTATATTCATTGTTAATTAACTAAGCTAACACCAGTCACGGCCAGCTGTTCAGATTGCTGTATCTGGGACAGACTGGACGTTCGTGACACTAGTGCCTTGCCATACCTAGAATATCAGTAATAACTAGTCATATATAGACAATCTGTAATATTGCTGAGGGTGAACTTCTTATACATGGAAAATCAGTAGTGTTGCACACTGTACACCTATCATACATGGAAAATCAGTAGTGTTGCACACTGTACACCTGTAATACATGAAAATCAGACCAGAGTCTATTTAAGGCTCTGGTTTCCCGGGCTAAAAAAAACAACAAAAAACCAGCGACCAAATCAATTAAGGGTCTAACTTTATTTGTTGTAACAGAATCTGCTTCTTTGGTGTGGTGTGTGTGTATATGTTACTGTGAGTAAATTAGTTGTGCAAAATGATAAACAATAATATATTATAAAAATATAAAAATAAACTAATATTTGTAAATCTGTAAAAAAATAAAAATTATCACAATGCACAACTGTTGTACATTCACTCTTGTGGTTCCATATATCATATTATAAACATTATTATAGACATTATTCAAAACCTGATTTGCTACTAATAAGAAATTATGACAATAAAGCATTAATTATAAATCTCCTTGACAAATGGAAGCTAAACATATCCCTGAGTGAGAGCTGGCATGGACACAATATTTGTTTTGGAGCCAGTTGGAATGGCCATCTTTTTCCAAACACCTTAGGGGTCTATGTATGACAGGGCTTTACTTTGGCTAGCAACACGGCTCATTATTTCATTTCCTATAAATCTAAGGTGTTACCAACAGAAATACGAATGGTTTTAACAGAAAAAAATGCATTAAAAAAAAAATTCTTAGGATACAGCATTTGTAATGCATTCATGTTTAAAAATATGTATTTTTTAAAAAAAGTAAAAAAAATGTTTTTATATTTTGTATTTAAAGTAGTAGAACTGAAAGCCCAAATCCAGTTTAATTGCACATGCTTTTGGAGATAAAGAATTATATTTCTTGCCACGATCAGGGCACTAACAATGAATAGGCCCTATAGTCTGTTTCTTATATGCTGGGCTGAGATAAACAAAATTATTTAGCAAATTGAGATGCTCTGGTCGTGATTCATGGTCAGAAGTAGGTCCATTTGTGTGCTGTATTTTGTGTGAAGTAGCTCTGTGCATTGTCATACACAGACCTTACACCAGTTAGCGCAATTGCATGCAATTTATGTCCGAACGCAAATGACACGACAGCCTATGACTTTGAAGGGTGGAAAAGGGGAGGGAGAAATATATATGGAAGAAGCTGTGGAAGCTGTAAATATTTTTGGCTAAAATGTGTAATTTTAAAGGGAACCCAAAAATCTACAAGCATTAGCTAACCCCCCCCCCCCCTCCATCTTTTTCACATATAGTCAATTGTTGCACCAACAATAATTCTAGATTATAACAGACGTCTTCGCCTCTGAAACCAGAAACTGGTACACCATCATTGGCCCAGGGAACATGTTTTCAGGCAGCCTCTTTGGGATGTCAGGTACCGGGTTGGTCCGTCGCTATCATCTTCCATCTCATGTCATCATGGACATCCTGTGCATTGTGCAGTGTGACATAGAACCTCTGCACAACATCCTTACAACAATATCACCACTGACCGATCTCTAGGTGGTAGGAGGCTAAATATGGTGTATCTCTCTAGATTTGATGCCTGGTTGCTGAATGACCAGAAAGCAGCCATGATTCTTTTGCCTTCAATCAATCAGGCATGTGGCACAGATTAAATTGTTAATATTACTTCTTAGAAGCACCTCCTATGAGGTGCTGCCAAATCACACTAATGGGTGCCACTTCACCTTACTTTAAGCAAACAATATTAATATAAGTGTAAAAATCAAGCGCACAACACTGAAAAACCTAAAGAGCACATATATCATATTATCAGATTACATTAGATTATTGCTACCTGTTGTCTGAAGTTCCCAGCACATTTATCCGCAGATCATCTCAGCCACCGTGTCTACTCCACTACTTTGTGGTAAAGTCCTGTGGACTACTGTATCCTGCATCTGTTATCCACTGTGTTCTTCAGCTATTTCTGCCATACCCTACCGCACTGCAACCTGAAACCTGTGTAACTGGTGTTTATAAAAACCACTTAATTTCACTACGCTCTCTCTGTGGTTTTTATTGGGAATCCTGACAAAAGCAAAGAGATCAATTGCAGTGAAATGACTGGCAGATGGAGGAATCTGCATAAGGATGACAGCTGGATTGGGCACTATGGAGAATTGTCTCTCAACAACTTTATTTGCCCTTAGATCTTGGACTAATCTGTAGCCCCTCTTCCCATTCTTCTTCATTGGGAAAATTGGACTGTTAGTTGCGCTGAATGTGCAAATTAAAATTCCTTGTTGCAACAGTCTTTCAATTACAGGAGAAACCCCTAATTCCATCTCTGGTTTTAATGGGTACTGTTATATTTTTGGAGCTTTCCTGACGCTTTTTAGATGCACCATTACAGGGGCTACATTAGCCATCAATCCAGTATCTTGTCCATCTTTGGTCCATAAGGAACTCGGTATCTGTGATAATATTTCTTCTACCTGCGATGGACTTGTCTCTATAACTGAGGAATGCATCATTAGCCGCTGTGGGGTGTCCAGCATATCTTGCTCCTACTGTGCATGTTTTCCTGAAATGTCTAAAAATACACCATTAGGAGTATAGTAGATTACACACCCCATTTTACATAATCAATCTCAGACAAGCAAGTTAGCAGGGTTGCAGATAGAGGAAAAGAATGTTTAGTCTGCCACAGTCCAATAGTAATCTCTGCCAGGACAGCCAAGGATAATGATGCACATCTCCTGTCACCCCTACAGCTGGAACAGTTTCCCTAGTGAGGGATAAGTTTAGAGGAGAAGTTATTATCGATATGGCCGCCCCTGTGTCTACAAGAAAATTTCAATTAGTACCAGATATTGTCATTTTTACTTTTGGTTCTCTGTTCTGATTAGTGGTTAATTTAACTGACTATAGATTACAGGTGTGGCCTAGAACTCAGAGATTTGTATGAGCACTTATGACATTTGCTGCTGCTGTGTGAGTTTGCCCTGGATACTGGCTCCTCTCAAACCTGTTATCACTCCTCTGCGAATTGCCCTGTCTCTTGTCATCTGCACGAAAATGGAAAGATTTCTTATCCTGTTTGCATTTCCTAGCAATATTTTCTTCTTTGCCACAGTTAAAACATTTCATTGCATTCATCTGTGTTTGCCGTGATGAATGCTACTCTTGCAGAGCTAATATACTTACTGCCATACTTACTGCCATAAGTCTCTCACTATACCTTTCTTTCTTCTTGGCAATATTTTTCTCATGACTAACAGCAGACTTGCAAAGGGTATCTACTGCTATTCCTCTTGGAATGGCTATCTGCACTCTTGTCTTTAAATTCTTCTCAAGCCCATCCGTTAAGACTGACACCACCACCTCCCTATGGTGAACATTATTTTTGGTGTCCTGAATTCCAATGTAGCCAAGTCTGTCATTGCCCTTGCAAAGTACTCTGCAACACTCTGACTATTGTTTTGTTTGATGGTGAATATTTTGTGCCAATTAATTACCACTGGAAAATATTCACTTAGTTGGGCATTAATATTTTTTATATTTGCCTGCTTATCATCATCTGTTAAAGTTCTATCTTCCCTGAGTTGACTATCATTGATAAAGCTTTGGATATCAGTATTTGGGGGAGGCAAGCCCTCAACACTACTCACCAATCCTTATTGGTTGGTTTGTGTGCATTCCCCAGCTCCTTAATACATGTTTGACATTTAGTTAAATCTTTCCTAGGATCAAGGAAGTTAGTGATAATAGAGTGCAACTCAGACCTACTCCACGGACAATGCATAACCACATTCCTAACTGGAATTACTACATCTTTATCAGCCTTACCATTAGGTACTGCTATTGGCCTAACTGGGTTCAGTTCTATGACATCACTACACCCAGGGTCCATAGCTGGAGCTATTGTTTCTGTATAATGTATATTTCTGTTCTTACTGATATGTGGGAGAGTTTTATCGGTGTCTGCAAAAGTACATGATTACCTCCCCGGCCTAATCTCTGTGAATTTTCTTGTAACTGCAATATATGAGCTACGGCTTAAATTAATGTTGGCTCATCATCATCTCTTCCACAAAATGAATCATAATTCTCTTTCTCCAAAGCAGGGTACAATCTACAGGGTTTTATGCTTTCTCCAGCTGCACTCTTGTCGCCATCCACATAAAGTGAAGGTGTAGCTCTTGCACACTTAAAATTGGAACAGTTCTCTTTATCTCTCTACGACTGCGCTAATTTTTCATACCAAACTTTGCCTTCACACTGCCACAAATTTAAACACTTGATATGTTTAAATCGCAAATTTTTTTAACTTAATATACGGAACTGATCTTTAACTGTATTTAACATATCCGGATCAAAGCTACCAACGCTAATAAACGGTTAACACATCTAGCAGTGATTTTCATCCACTTCTCACAGTACACCGTGGCATTCTTACCATACTTCTTACTCATATATGCATACACATTGCAGACCCTTTGGGTTCTGCTATTATTGTAGCAGGCCCTGGGGTTCTGCCATTAATGTGGCTCCTTGTCGTGTGTGCCTGGCTCCCATAGTCTGTAAACCTTCAGAGCTCTTATGGTAGGTCAAGAGAATAATGATTACTACTTATAGGAGCCCAGACATTATCTCCTTTGGTATAACCAATATATACACTACCACAATTGCGCGTCCATCTCACTTGAATGTTCTTAAAGTGACGTCCCATCACTCACTCGCCTTGGTGCCTTATTTCCAGTGAGACTTTTTTAATGGTTTACACACAAAATCGCTAGGGCAAACGGTACTAAAAAGCCATCCGCGTAGCATAGAAATACAAACACAAGACAGTGTTATTATTTGAACAACTACCCGTATTGCGTCTTTTATGTAACCTAATCTCTTTACTGAACCACACACATATATACACACTAACAAATACACTTTGTTAGCACAATTTTGCTATTGTTGGCAACTTTGTTTCCTAGATATGTTTCACAAATTACTTTACTATTATAGCAAAACAAAACACAATTTCTTATATATCTCTATGCATAAATTTGTGGCAGTATGTAAACGTAATGTGAGCTATTTAAATAAACGTTAGCAATACACAGCAATCGCAGAATAGGACTATGTAAAACAATACTACCTTCGTCCCTCAAGATTCCCTCCAGCATCACTGATAGATTCTCAAAGCAGGAATTCAATTTAACAACACAGGATCTAAAAATAAAATTACAGCACGATATGCGTTCTTACCTTAGATGGCACGTCTCCACCCTTTGTTGATAAACCGAACTCCATAGGTCTGCGATTCGTAGAGTAATGTGAAGTCCGCTCAGAGAGCCCATGCTGTTGCGTCCATACTATTTTTACCAATAAATATTTTCCGATGCAATCGCTGTGGTTCCAAAGCACAAAAGGTTTTATTAGTTAAGCATAAAAAGGCAAAGTTTGGTATACAAACACGTGCAACATTTGGCACCAATTCAAGCTTCAATCCGAATGCTCTGGCGAAGGGTCTTGCACTCTCAGATACTCAACATGGCATTGGTGGTTTCCTCTGGTCATTGTTCTCAGGAGTGCCAGGTGTCCTTACTTCAGATTCTCGCCTCTAGACTCGTTTAAACTAGTTCTTAATGATTCTTGAGTGCTTGCTATTTGGGTGTAGAAAAATGATATTAATCATAACTACCGTTCGCTAACTGTGAACCCTACATAAATAGCACCGGTAGCGCTCTCATTAAATTGTAAGCAGACTGATACCAAACACAATATAATTCGGATATTGGAAACATTATTTTGGCACTTTGTTTACCACAATATATTTTATATGAAAAGATTATTAGATATATGAAACACACTTTAATTTTATAGTAAAAGTTACGGTTCGCAACTTGTTGTAATGTATTAAAATTATTAATGTACCTGCTTCATTATTTATCTCTATCACAATATACACCTCTTCTCTCGGGGCACTAATTCACTCATTTGGCCTCCAATACCACCTCTATGCTGATGACACCCAAATCTTGCCCTGACTTCTCTCCTTCTGTACTATCTCGTGTAACCAACTGTCTTTCTGCTATTTCCATCTGGATGTCCAAATGCTACCTAAAGTTCAACATGTCCAAAGCAGAGCTTATTATTTTCCCTCCTGCCAGAGTCACCACCTACCCTCAATTCTCCCTCACTGTCAATAACACCACAATTTCCTAAGTTTCCCAAAACTGCTGCCTTCCTGTCACACTTGACTCCGCCCTCTGCTTTTTCCTCCAATGCAGACTCTCTCTCAGTCCAGTCAACTCCACCTTAAAAACATTGCCAGAATACGCCCTTTTCTTACTCAACATACTACTAAAACTCTTATCCTTTCACTCATTTTCATCTTTACTATTGCAACCTGCTGCTATTTGGCATTTTGACACCCATATATCCACACTTCAATCCTAAATGCTGCTGATCTTCCTCTCTCACAATTCACATGTGCAGCACCATTTTGCAAATCCCTACATTGGCTCCCTGTGTCCTCGAGGATCAAATTCAAATTACTCAACCTTACCTACAAAGCCCTCATCAACTCTACCTCTACATATATCTCACATCTCATATTAAAATACTCTTCCTCCCACCCTCTTAGATCTACCTCTGACCTGCGCCTTGTCTTGTCTCTGGTAACCACCTCTCACTCCCGCCTACAAGACTTCTCCCTTGCTGCTCCCCACTTATAGAATTCCCTACAACGCTCAATCAGACTTTTCCACAGCCTTCAAATCTTTAGACGCTCTTTGAAAACCCATCTTTTTCCTTATCCCCGATGACAATATTCACACTGATGCACCCTGACAACTGTCTCAATCACCACTCTGAACCACATTTGCTCCTTGTTTCAGTTGTGCTCTCTTCACTTAGAATGTAAGTTCTGTACTCTAAAGAGCAGGGTCCTTCATACCCTTTGTTTTCATGTGTGCATTTATTTTGCCTACCTTGTATGTCCCTGTTTTATGTATGTACTGTTTTCCCTACTGTGTGGCACAGCGGAGCACTGTGCCGCCTTACAAATCTACGATAATAATAACAATAATAATATTGCTTCCTCCATTTTTTATGTGGGAACGACCCCAGTATGAATAAACTAACTGAAAGCATATCCACCAGTTTTTAGATATGGTCTTGAAGGGAGTCGCTACTTATGGTCCTATGCACACATGTGGACCCTGAACAAAGTAATGGACCATTTCTTGGGTCTAGCCCCACAGTATGTCCGCAATGCGGACAAAAATGCAGCTTACAGGGCTGCAAAGAGTTATTTACAATGCATAGTGGGCAGTAGGCACGCTGCTACTCAGCTTCACTGCTGCTGGAGTAAACTCTATAGGTGGCAACTGCAGCTCTTTGTGAACATTAGAGGAACATTGCGATGTAATACCCTTCATAGTACAAAGCACAAGGCCTGCTATGTAATAGTCTGTCAGTCTAATGGTTATATGTGTGATTACATTCACTTTAGGATGTGTAACTTTGAATAAACCTCCCAGTCCATATGCAAGTAGTGTAGAGATGTTTGTAATTAGATAATGGTGGAGTATCACTGCATGTGTGGTGTTTAATAATTAAAATTGAAACAAAAATTATTTCTATTTATCTATCTATGTATCTAGAAATGAGAGATACGGTAATATTTATTAAAATACTAATGTGTTATAACAGAACACCACCATCGCTGCTGCCAGAAGGAGGCCAGGGAGGAGGCAGAGGAGGAGCCCTGGAGGAACCCCAGCTGGAGGAGACAGGGAGCCCATACATGGTTTCTGAAGAATAATGTAAGTTTCTTGGTTTAATAATATAGTAGTATGTTTTAGTGTGTTGTTTCTGAAGAAAAGTGTTAAAAAGTGCTAAATGTGTATTTACCTAGGCCTAGGCAAATATTGCTATTATACAGGTGACTTAATTGGCCTAATAAGTGTTTACCCTTAAGTAAAGCAACCTCCCACAGTACATCTGCATGTGTCTCCAAAATACAGTTCTCTGGCTAGTACTGTATTATCACCAAGATGAATCTTAGTGATAATGAAGCCATAGAGCAAAGATACGTTTCTAACATGTAATAATGTTGTGATATAAATATTTAGTATTTCAATGGGTTTTTGTAACGCTTTTTTTTTTCAGGTGCAGAACCAACACCCCCCTCACTTGCTTAAGTTGATAAATAAAAAATAAAAAATATATTATTTTGTTCTAAAATTTGTTAAATCTTTATTTCTCTGCATTTGTTTATAAAAAAAAGTTTGTAGTTGAAAAAAATCCTTTGTGTGTGTTTTATTTTTGTAAAGCACATGTGTAATAATGAGACATATTTATTGGTAAAGGATGTGATAAAACGGTTATTGTTAGCATGGACTAGTGCAGGTTGATGAGGTAATGCAATGATTATGAGGTAATGCAATATTATTTGTCAGGAAACATCAGTGTTTCAGAATTAAGAGGTTAATTAAGGTAATTAAGGCAATGCATGGATGGGTGTTCAGATGTGAATTAGGAGTAAATATGCATGTAGTGAAAATAGGTGCAATTGCTCCAAAAACAATCCAAAATTTAAAAAAAACGCAATTACTCTTCTCTCCTATTTACGTCTTGTGAGTTACTACCGTATTCCCATAAGAAATTTTTCCTCTGATGCTCTTGGATTTCAATACGGGCATCCGTACACACACAAGCTCTTTTAAAAATGCCAGTTGTTTCCAAGTTGCGGTCTGCTTTGAATCATTTTCATTGATTTTGGAGCTTGCTCATATTGATAATGTTGAACAAAATTAATTCAGTCAACTAAAATGCAATCAATCAGAATGCAAGGATTTATCATGTCTAATTCCTGTGAAATGTAACTAGTACAGCACCCCGATAATTGTTCAATTATTCAGTAGGTTGTATAACCTTTCTCAGTAAAATGGTCTCTATTATATATCCCTTTGTGTTTTCCCTTACTTTTCATCTTGCCTTTTGTCAATTAACTTTATTAATTGTTTGTTCCTCCTTCACTTCCCCATATCTTGCGCGGCCACTTGTATTATGATTGTCGCCCTCATCCCACCAGGACTCATGCCTAATGTTCTAATGTATGCCCCATTGTCTATGCCCTCTCTCATTCCTCCCACACCTACCCCTTGTTGTCTGCCCCATTACCACCCAAGCCCTATGTCTCATAGTCCCTTAGTCACATACATTTCTTGCTTGCTGCCTCTTGTCTCTTTTTTGCCCATATGTAATCTCTTATTGCTTATTTTATACATATCGCTTGTCAATACCCTGCTTCTCTTTGATTTGGGCTTCTGCTTGTTTTTCTTTTTTCAATGTAATTTTCTTAGGATCCCTTCATGCAAGCACCTTTCCACTGCTCCTGTAACTATTTTAAGCAACCCCTTGCTGTGCCTCCTTTTTCGCTTACATCAAGAAGTCTGGGAGGCAGTGAAGTGCTTTCTCTATTATCCCTTTTTACTAGATAATTGATATTGGGCATCATTTAGCATTAAGAGCAAAGCAAAAAAGGAGCAAATTTATACCTTAGCAATGCCATATTGCCCTGCAAAAGGTGCAAATTTAAAATGTGCAGACAGATTCGGGGGGGCTGTCCTAGCTCAACTCTAAGTTCAACAAGGAATTGCAAAGTGCCTTTGGATGTATGAGAATACAGAATTTGATTGACTTTGTTTTCCTCTTGTTCTTATACTGTAATGGAAAACGGAGGAGAACAGGAGGAAGAAAAGTGATTAATTATTAAAGGCTTTAATAGGGAGACATTCAACACATTTGGAATTTGTAGGGTAGAAGGATGATCCAGCCTAAATGCACTGCAAATTCCAAAATTTTGAACGGTCCAATAAAACAAGGAGCACATAGCATACTAGCAACATGGGGGTAAATGTATCAAGCTGCGATTTGGAATTTCCAGAGATTTTTTTCGGCGAGTTTTAAATCACCGATTTATTAACCGGCGATTAGATGTAAAATCGATAGAGATGTGCTTCTTTCAAAATCGCCATTTTCAAAATCGCTTCATTGCTTACTATTTCATCACCAGTGGGGCAATATTTATATTTTTATAATATCGCAACACTTTAAGTTTCCAGATGGGGTCACTATTTAAAGTACAGACTTGGGACACAAGTATGTACTCGGCAGTTGGAAAATCCCAAATAGCGCAGTGTCACTGTGAGCCCAGTAGGCTGAGGCCAATCTATGCATTGATTTTATTAGAATCCATTTGATACAGCAATGAAAATGTAACTAGGTTTGTTGAAAAAGCCACTTCAATGTCAAAATAGAAGAAAAAGTAGTTGTATAAGTACGGTGCACTCGGGGTACAAGAATTGTTAAAACTTAATAATCTTTATTACGTTTCTTATAATTTTGTTGGAACTCGAACAAAAGTAAAACATTCAAAAAATAGTAAGAAGAGTGCAAAAAGATTAATAATAAGGGGCATATTTAATTCAGAGTGAAGTGCCGCTGAATTTCGCCTCCAAGTTCAGATGAGCATATTGCCGGCTATTATGGTAAGTACTCTCCGCTCATTTTTCTGCACATCTCTATGAGAAATTTCTGTAAAAACTCTGACGCAATGTGTCTCCACGGACTTTTCTGGAGATACATCGCGTCACCTCTCGCCAAATTGAATCTGCCCCTAAATGATTCAAACTAATAAAGGTACCAACAGCACTGTTAGATATAATATAACTGAGTGGGATCAAAATATATTGAGATCAGAAAACTTTTTTCTCTGCAATCATTGATTGTTAAGTACACCATGGGGGTAAATGTATTAATGTCCGGATTCTTCAACTCCGGCGTGTTCAGCGTCTTCGGCGATTAAAATTAAAGCGGCGCTGCATTGTAAAGGGAAGTTTCCCTTTACATGTGTTTGCTGTTTCAGCAATAATTGTAATTATATTAAACGTAGCAGAGATATGTGTAATTACAACACTGTCATATTCTCTTCTCACTGCTTAATAAGTCTCATATTAAATTATACCCTTTATAATAGTATTCATGTCTAGTCTAGAATGATCTGCAAAATGTTTGTTAATGTTAGTATGCTTTCATTTGTGTCATAGCATGGAGAGATGACTCAGGAGTTCATATAATCTGATACATTTTGGTCTTCATTATTTCATACTATTGTTGCCAAAGACATTCACGGAAATCAGTGCTGCTGACATTTCCTGTTTACTATTACATTAATATAAGGTTGTCTAAGATCTAATATATATATCAATTTATATGCAGTATATATATCCACTCTCATAATTCAAAAGTAACTGATACTCATCAGCATTATATAGGTATTAATTGTTTCTCATTGCTGATATGAAATAGCCAGATATTGAATATTTTAATCCCCACGTAGGGGAACAACTACTCACTTTAGTGCTAGATTACAGGGGCGAACGGAGGATTGTCGGGGGGGGGGTTTCCCCCCCGACCCAAAAAAAACCACCCCCTGCGAGAGCTGCTGCGCATGCGCAGCTCCGTTTCTTCAGCGCTGTCCTATACAGCAGCCGCGGCGCTGTCTAAGAAGCATCCGCGGCGGTGCTGTATACACTACAGCACCGCTGTGGACGCTTCTTTGACAGCGCCGCGGCTGCTGTATAGGACAGTGCAGCTATAGCGGCCACTTAGTTAGCGCAGGGGGGGGGGTTTCTGGAGACTCAGAAACCCCCCCTGCGTGCGCCACTGGATTAATTGAAAAGGAAACTATCTCTAATGTATGGATTCTCTAAAATTTCATTTCTTTTAGGCTGCAGGCAATTATCTCAGTCACAGGACAAAACCTATCATGTTCTCAAATTAAAACATGAATTGCTGGTCTAGTATCCACCTAGTATTTGGGGAACTGTCTGGGGAAACTTATTATATAATGCATAATATTGCTGACATAATGTATTATTTGCTCCATATTAATAACATAATATGGTCAGACATAATTGCAATCTAAGAGTAAAGCCCCCACATAGTGGAGTAATTATCCTGATTCATGATTAACAGCTTGAAAAGAAAGTTATCTCTACACTATGAATTCCCTGAGATTATTGTCCCGCTAGATTGCAGGCAATTATATCGAGTCTTAAAAACCAATGTCATACTCTTACTCTAGAACGTGAAAAGCTTTTCTGAAATCCCACTGGTTGGTTGGCAACTTTCTGAGCCCTATGTTATATCAGGTAATTTAACAACGTAATCCCCCCCCAATACAACTTTAATATAGCTAATAGGTACAGCATGCTGTCTCCGGCTAGACCGATGCATGTTTCAGTGTGGCTCATAGTACCAGGACATTTTTTTTAAAAGACTGTATGACTACAAATGCCACTTCACTAATTTACAGTAAAGGTGTTTCCTGAGATGACTTAGGGCCTCTTTGACATGCTCTCTATGAGTCTTGATTTCCAGAGAAAAGATCATCCAAGTATACAAAGACAAACTGTACATCAAGAAAAGTTTGTTAACAAACTTTGGAATACAGCAGGGGCGTTATAATCCAAAAGGTTCATGTGTTGGACACTGTTATCTACTTATTCCCCTCTATGCTACATATGAAATTAAATCACCTACGCAAGGTTGAAGTTTCTGGGATGGCAATTCATCCATATTATTGAACAATACCTTCCAGGAATTAGCTAATAAAGCCTCATTATTACACTGAAGGTCAGAAGCCAGAGTGTGGAATTGAACCACATTTTGTCTTATAGTCTGTGATCTTTGGCGGAGTTGCACAATACTGGCAGCAGCCGAGGATACCTGATTGGGTGTGTCATGTACTGTATTTTCCAAAATGCATCCAGGCATTTATGTAAGAGGGGGTTATTCCGGACCCATAGAAGTGAGGATGAGGCTAATGCTTGTCCAGACAATACAGAAATTATAATCGCTACTTTCACTCTCTCAGAGAAGAAATTCCGTGCTAATAACTCTAAATATATGGCACATTAATTTAAGCAGTCTCTGTAAGCTTTGGGATCCCAACCATATTTGGATGGATTGGGAATGCGGAACTGGGAGTGGAGTTTCACAACAGTGGGAACCACTGGAGGTTCAGGGAATGGAGTCTGTCTGCCTAAAGTATGCTGTAGAGTATCCAGGCAATAGGGGAGACCCTGTAAAACATTGGAAAAGTTGATACTTGTCTTTAAAATCCTCCCTCAAGATACTGTAGCAGATTCCTGGGTAGTGGAGAATCAGCGGACTCTATGGCCAGATTATACTGTCAGTAATTATAATCAGGAGGTAGTAGATTCCCTGTTTTTAACCAAGGTTTGCACTGTCAAGACAGAGGTGCGGAGTCTAATAGTCCCACTATTATTTGCCATGACCCCTGCAGGTGAGATTGGGCTTTGCTGCAGGAAATCCACAGACCATGGCCCTCAGGTCTACCACTTGGTGTAATTGGCTGAGGAAATAAAATCGGTAAACAGGAGCACAGTCTGACAAGCCAATTTCAGCTTAACTGGTGAGTACAACGCACTTAGAAGCACTAGATAATAAAGTGCTAGGTAATGACCTACTGCTCTGGCATTGAGAAATACTCAGAGTGCTGTTTCAAAAGGCTTTTACGCAAGTTAGAAAAAGGCAGAAAAGCTCTGTAACCGCTGCTATAAAGCGGACTAGAAAGTTGTGCGGCAAGATGAGAAGAGAAAAGGTGGGCACTGGGTCCAATCTAAGACATTGGAAATAACACAATCATATTGAACACTGGGTTTTCTATATCACGTGACCTGGAAATGATTTTTGGGCACATAACTACAATCAGACGCTGTCCATGGCAGCTCAGTTGTAGCCTTGTCAAGAAACACAAAAACATGTGTCCACCAATTGCAAAAAACTACTTTATAGACACTTTTGCAGAAGGACAATATGACAGATATTTAAGCTTTAAGAGATCAGTTTTTACCTATTATATCTACAATATTATTCTTCTAGAAATTTATATATGGAATATTAAAATCATTTTTGGGTTGTTTTATCTAATATTTTAAAGCATACAAATAAACTAATACATTTGATCAATGCACTCAGTGCACCAAAATAATAACCACAACTTTTCATCCCCTCTATCTTGTACATTAGGTGGTGTTAAAGTAATAACTGAATTTCTTCAGCAAAAGAAACTTTATGGGGCATATTCAATTGTCCGCGGGAGTGCCGAAAATCCCGCGGACCGCGCAGGATTACCGTTATTAACATAATCCTGCGCGGAAAAACCTTTAATACGGTAATTTACTCGCTGGATTTCAGCTTGCAGCTCAGGGAGCTGCGAGCTGAAATCCAGCGGGTAATATTTTTTAAACGCTCGATCCGGAATACAATTGAATACCCCCCTAAGGATAAAAAAAGTATAATTGTTTATTTACAAAATAAAAAGCTTGAGCTGTGATAATATTATCAGTCCAAATTTCAATCTCTGAAATTCTGCCCGTCCACAAACCAGACAGTTCTTTTATCAGTAATAAGAGTAGGTTGTATTACAATTCACAAATGTCATATTACAATTTACTGAGACGGCATATAGGTGTTTCTTGGTCCTTTAGGCTCTCCTGTATGCAATGGTGGCTTTGGAGAAATTCTTGAAAAGTCTTTGTTCACCAACACTGATTAGAAATATCTGTTCTTCGAATTAACTCTTTACAGTGCTGCTCACATCTCTGTTCTCAGCTCACAAGAACAGATAAAAAAAATACCATATCAAATAATATCTTCGACAGTTCCCCGATTTGATAGTTATCTAAACTATAGCACGATATTATTATTATTATTATTATGAGGTTTTATTTGTTCATACAGTTCTATAATTTCTTCTCCTGTACTATTCACTCTTTTCATTTCTGTACTCATTATTTTCTTACAGAATTTCAACAGTACTGGTATACACTTTAATACAAAATAGATAATCAATAATATTCCTAATATAAAGGGAAGAAATTTACCTAATGAATGCAACAATGATTGAAACTATGTACCAAAACCTGAAAAACAATTTTTTGGGATCTAAGCACGAAAACCATGTATGTACTGCAGATAATGTCATGTTATGTATCTTTGCAAAATCTCTCTCTATGTTTACTACTTCATCCATATAATTATCAATTATCTCTTCTGGATTATCTGTGTCATTTGTCAGATAAGTACAGCACTGCGTACCATACTTCATCTGTAAGGTTACACAATAACCTCCTGTTTGTGCAGTAAGATATTTTAAGACCAATCTATGTTGTATTAACTTTGTTTTGAAAACTTGAAGTTCTTTTGCAACATAACGGAAGGTTTCATCATAAACATTAGTTATTTTATCAATCAATGTAGCTAAACCTTGTATATAAAAGCAATTCATATTTCTGTGTAATCCCTAAAAAAATTAATGTAATGTACACCAGTTAATTCTAATAAGTTGTGATACTGATTGTTTTCACTCTTTTCATCACATCTTTTCTTTCTTGTTAATGAATTATCTATTAAACACTTTTGCTGTACAATTTCCTTTAAATCATTATGTGTAAATACATTAACAGCTGGAATCACCTAGATAACATTTTCTACCTTAATTCAGTGGTAAACACTTATAGGCCTTACTTCAACTATTTGCAATATATTATCTGATAAAATTCATGGCATTGCTACATGTAATATATCTGTGCAGAGAATATCTATACATTTTCTATACTTTTATTCTCTAATTACTCTTTATAATGACCATCTTGTAACATTATAATATTTTGATGCTACTGTTCCCAAAGATCTCTTTAGTCCAACATATCTAAATTTTGGATTTATTTTTTTTAAATGCAGGACTTTTCCCAGTTTTACCTAGATGTTCATTTCTCTCCTCTATAGGTCTATTAAAAGCGGATTACCATCAATCTAATCCACTTCAATTCTCAGATTTCAACCTCTAAAATTTTTACATATAACACTTTCAGTCAATACATATGGCAACAATTTTAAGTAGATGCCATGTTTCATTATATTTCCCAGCAACTGGTCTTCCCTCTAGCAAATTTTGCAACTCCATAAAATTTAAAGGTTCTGACAACAATTCAACATTTTGGTGTCGATGTAGTGCATGTGTAAATATCCAACACTTAGTTTAATTGCTTGTCCTATTATAACATTTTACACATTTTCAGGAGGGTAATACAATATTGACATATACACATTTCAGTTGGCAGTCTCTCATTACAATCTTCAGGTTCATCTCCATTTACTTATCTTTTAATTCTACCTTTATATGTGTTATCATTGTATGTGTTGTTAGTTGTGAGTAGAATGAATGATGAAGACAGTTCTGATTCACCATTTTTTTCAACTATATACCACCATTTCCTCAAGACCACTAACAAATCTAACCATCAGGTCCTCATTAAAGAAATGGCTATAAAAAATAATATAAGGTATAAAAATAAAATAATTTCAAGTCATTTGCAGTCAATTTTGACCACCTCACAGGTCACAATATTATTTTCATACACTTGCAAACAAAGACTGCAGATTTAGAAGACCAAGCCTGCCAGACCTATTATTTGTATTTCAGCAATGACAATTAGCAATGGAGCTCTCCTATTTGTATGTTACCTATATAACACAGTACAATGTGACTGCAGATTTAGAAGACCAAGCCTGCCAGACCTATTATTTGTAATTCAGCAATGACAATTAGCAATGGAGCTCTCCTCTTTGTGTGTTACCTATATAACACAGTGCAATGTGACTGCAGATTTAGAAGACCAAGCCTGTCAGACTTTTTATTTCTATTTCAGCAATGACAATTAGCAATGGAGCTCTCCTGAATGTCACTGGAGACTTTGAAGAGCACTGCTGCCCCTCCTCTTTCTTTTCTACCTATGACGCTGCCCAACTGCACTAGAGACTGGCAAAAACGTTGCTACCACTTCTGTGTCCCTTTGTGAAATGGCGCTAGATCACCATGGAGGGTGGTACTTATAGAATCCAAAGCTCGCGAGATCCGACGACGTAACAATGACGTTTTGTCTCGTTTTCAATTCTGAGGGCTCGGCTCGGTACACAGATCTGCTAAATTCGGGTGTGTTCGGTTCGCGGGGAACCAAGCCTGAGCATCTCTAGTAATTACCATGTGTCTCAAATGTCCATTGTTATAAGGTGTGGCTTAGATCTGGGTTGTAATCAGAACAATGTCTGAGTGACTGCTAAGGTGGCTAGCTGGCATCCTAAATTAATTAGCTAGGTCAACAGGTAATCTGAGAGGTAATTAGGTTGGAACTTCTAGATGCTATGCAATGTGCCTCCACAGTACTATACTGGCTAAAATAGCATTGGAAATGTATTCAAATGTATCAATAGACATGTTATTGTATCAAAATGTATCTCAGACTTAGATTGTGTGACCGTACAGATACAATACAATGTGTATAATGCCTTAATGTTTCACGGATGCATGAAGTATAATTCCCTGATGTAATATTGTAACCTTTTGTTAAGTGTATCCAGCCAAATAGCTCAGTCAAGCCATTCCATTGTATAATCAAGGTAATGGTGACAGTATGCCTTACAGTTAAATAGTCCACTGATAGACCCTTGCTGAAAGTGGGAGGACTCAGACTTTTTACCCTACACCCTACTCCCTATGTAAACAGCCAGGAAAAAAGGATCCTGGTGTACAAGACATCAGCAAAAATGACTCTGAACCAGGCATTGCAGTGGTGCTGGAGGAAACCCTACCAGGACAGGGTCTGTGTGAGCCAGTAACCCAGGTTAGGGGGTACAGGACTGTCTAGCTAAATGGTAGTGGTTGTACTGCAGGAGGATATGATTCTGAAAACTACTATGATTGTTACTTTGGAGTGCTGACTGCAAGAGGCTGCTGGAGGTTACACACTACCTTCTACCCTGTACCTTGTGAACTTCTTATGGTGTTGTGCTGTCGTAATTAAGCCTTATTTTGGATATACGCTGGTTTACCCGAGTGAGTTGAATCCCACAGAGGGTAACCACTGTCCCAGCTAAGGGTGGTTTCCTCACATGGGGCAAATCGATTATGGAAGCATAAACCTGTAAAGTGTAGGGGATAGTGGGACAAATGCTAGTATAATGCTATGGAGCCGCAGACTGCAATAATGTGATGAGAACTGTCCGATATAATGTGGGGGGCAGACATGAAACAACAAAATGTGAAGACATAGACAGATTGAAAGGTAGAGATAATGCAAGAGGGCTTTGAACAGAGAAGTCATGAAGGAGACAAAAAGAAAGCACATTTTTGGGGGCAGACACAATAATAACTGATCACAACTTATATTGGCACTAATATTTGTAGGGCAGTTTCATACATGAACCCAAATGAGAACCACATGTCAGGCTTCACCATCCTAGCGACAGTTGATGTTCTCATGTCATCCACTGATCCAGACATCAGATATTCTTCTATACTTGATTGTAGGAAGAAGTGCAGGGTGACACAATACTCCTGTGTTACTTTGCAGTCACTGAAGTACCTTGACTGACAATAGTTGGTATAGGTATATGCCCTTCACTGTTTGTGCTTTGTGCTATTTGCATACACACACATACTAGTATCATCCTCTGCTTAGAAAAGAGTTTCTGTATTGCAGTAATTGTATATGTGTGTGTAGGGGCCCATATTTAAGTTTCACCCCAGGAGTCAGTTTTTCTAGAAAATGCCATGTCCGTAGGCAGTGTCACTCTTGACTATTTAGTGGGGAAAAACATACCAGTAGTAGACTGACGTGGTCAAACCCAGCCCCACTGCATTGGAGACTAGCACCATGGAGCCAGCGAAGCCAGGAATCAAGAGAGAAGAGATATGAGATTGTTCTACCAAAATGTGTTGAAAATGTATTTTATTTAGGTAAGTGTATGTACAGTATTTGTTATTTTTTACATCTGAAAGGCTATTTTTGGATCCCAGACTATTTTTTAAAAACATACTTAAAAATACACACCAGCGGCATCATGTATAGTATATAAATTATATAAAATGCTGTTTTTTAACTTAAAGTAAACATATTTAAATAAGATCTATTTTTTTCTCGTGCTACTTGCTAATTATGCAGATGCCTCTGTTGTTCACCAGCGCCATGACGATTCCTCCACTCCAACTTCTGTTTTCAAATCTTGCACTGCCTGGTTCAATCACATCAGCCAGTCAGCAGTAGATTTGAAAACAATGGTTCAAATGAAAGTAGTGGCACAGGGTGGGTAGGTTACAATGGCTCCCTTTCTGTTTTATAAATAAATACAACTAATTTAAACAGTACTGTATTAGGTAAAATGCTTTATTCCTGAAAGATGTTCCTTCTCTCCTACTCATTTGAGTTTACTCACAGTTCAATAGGGTTGCACAATCGTTTATAGGTCACTGCCAAGAATGTCATGTGGGGGGAAACATTCAAATGTAAATGTCAAATGTAAATGTCAAATCAGATTTTGGATTTTGCGCATCTCAAATTGATGGTATATTGTTCCTTTAACTGTAGCTGCACTTCCCTAAACACACTATGGTAGGCGATCCCTATTTTTATTGGATCCATTTTTTGCGTAATAGCATTACAAGCAGAAATGTTTGTTAGATCAGTTCAATATGTTTAATAGGGTTAGTTCCCTTTTACTGTAAATTTAGATTTTTCAAAATGTGTGAGCAGCTCAGTAAAATACAAGAAATGTTCTCTTCCTTAAGTTAAATGCTTTTTCCACTCAGAGAAATAAACAAGTGTGTAACAGAATGTGTAACCCACAGAACCGGCCTTTCCACTCCATTTCTCACTTTCCCTTCTCTTTCATGACGACAAGTATTGCATGACAGAAATAGAACCTATACCTTCTTTAGGAACCTCACAGTTTGCTCCTTGCAGGTTCTTGCCCTTTTGGGTGAGTTTATTTTTTTTTCTTACATAAACTGGCTCGAATGTGTTCAAGCTGATTTGACATTTTAATTTTTTTTGGACAAACTTCGAAAGTGAATGGTGAACACAAATGGAGAACTTCAATCTGTGAACACAGAAGTGATCATAGTTCACATTACAAAGAAAGCAAGAATGAAAATATTATTTAGTGTTTTAAAGTAAAAAATAACCTTCTAAATTGTCACAGATCTAGCAGGAAGGACCCCTGTAGAACCTGGAAGAGTTAGGGCTATTATTATTAACCTTTATTTACATAACACCAACATATCATGTAGCGCTTAACAGACAGAGGGCATGATTCATTAAGGAACTTAAGGATACGTGCCATGTTTCTGCGTAAAATCGCTCTGCGCATACCAAGAACTCGACCATACGCCATTGACCGCAGCAACGTTTAATTCATCTCCGAGTACAAACCCGTACTACAGCCTATGATTTCATGGGAGGAAAAGGGAAGGTGATGGGCATATGCACGTAGTCAATGTACAGTACGGGCGTGACAAGCTCACGCACATGCAACAACTTCCGATTTAAGCTTTGAGCATCTCAAAGGTACGTGTTTTTCTGTCATATAACATGCATCAGCTACAGGTCGGGTGTAAGTGGCGATCATTAGTGATGATAGTGGCGTATACATGCTAGAACATGTGTTTGCAATCAGAAGCAACTGTAAAAATTAATCTTATATACAATAGACATTTATAACATCCTCATAAAAAATGTTTTTTATGGGGGGGAAAAAAACAATAAACTGTTTTATTAACAGGAAACATTAATATTTTTTTTGGGTGGGGGGGGTTTTATTTCTTTCGGGACTTTATATTCTACATATGTATTGGACGTATCCTGCACTGTATTGTCTATTAGAGCAGAGCACACCTAGACCCACATTCAATAAGAGACGTATCGTGTACATGCGCTCCTTGTTGTACACAGAGGTTCATATGCCCGATTTACGTGTGTTTTTTAAAAAAAAACATGCAATACTTTAATTTTGCATACCTTAATGTATCAGGGCCAAAATGTATAAATCCTCTCATCAGTCTCTTCCCCAGTGGAGCTTACATTTTATTAATTCTCTTACTCATAAATACTAATAGTAACCTACCGGAATGTTCTTGGATTGTGGGAGGAAGCCGGGGTATCTGAAGGAAACCCATGCATTCATGGCCCCAGACCTGAGAGGCAGCCTTGTTAACCACTGTGCCGACTTATTCCAGCAACAGAACCAGCAGCTATCCCTCTGAATAATTATTTTTTTTGTTCTCACTCGGTGTTGTATGAGCTGTTAGTAAATTGCTGGTAATGGAAACAGTGATTTCCTCCAAGAAAAATCAATTGATTGGAAGAAGCTTATCCTAGGAGGATTCTATTGTAAGAGTTATTTGTGAGTTGGTCATGATTTACATAGAGAGGTTACTGCTCGTAAATATAGGAGGTCTATGGTAAATGTGATTAAATCAGTGAGTCAAGGTGGAGATGTTGTTGCACATTTTGGTACTGATGATATAGCTACCAGTGATGTTGGAACAGTGCAGAAAGCTTATTGTGTGTTAGGAAAGTAGTTTGGGAAGGCATCACCTTCAATGTTCTTCTCAAAATTGTGGCCTGTTCATAAGATGAAGGAATGTAGGACAGTTTGCATGAGAAACTTTAATACTTGGCTCAATCGTGCAAGAGTGAAGGGTATAGATGTCAGTCATGTTTGAGGAGTTTGGAAGGAAAGATACTGTTCAAGAGAACAAGAGTTCAAGAGAGGCTTGCAACCTGTCACTAAGGAAAACAAGGTCCTTAGTGAGAAGATCTTAACCCTCTATAGCTGTTTAAAGTTGTATTGGTACTAGTGGTAAGCTATATGTACAAATGCTTGCAGGTGAGAAAATACGCTCCATGAATGGATTTCATCTCAAATGGCAGGTTATATCTCATGGCTATTACTGAGTCATGGGACAATGTTAAACATGATGTACTTATTCCCGGTTATACATTATTTTATGTTTAATACATATACTACATTTAAAAAGGTACTTGTTAATTACTGACACCACTCTAGCAGCTATGTATTACTTTTTTTTACTCTGTTTGGCTATTTGATACATCTATCACAGCTTAGTAAAAAAATATGGAGTGTAATAGCTTGGGGAGATCTCTGCACTACTCTCTAGCTGTTTTGTAAAGCACATTTGAAAACAGAAATTTGTTTGTCAATGGCTGGGAAATGGAATGGTCATTCAGATGAATGGGAAGTCTCCACTAATAAATAAATAATTAAAAAATATATTTAAATAACCCCTATTAAATACATACCCACAGTATTGTGTTTTTGTTTATTTATTTTTTGTAAACTCTCATTTCCATTCATTTGTAAACTGTTTACATCCTTGTGGCCAGACCATTCCATTTAATTACAATAGGTAACACAGTAAACAGGTGGTTTATTCAATTATTGCAAGTTTCTTTTGTTAGGTGGTTATATCAAAGGGTGGGACTCACTGGCAGCAGCTCTTCTTTGAAGTTTGGCTTAGCCATCTTGCCAATTTGTTTTTTTCCTTAACGCTCACATTAATTCAGGCTAAAAAAACTATAATACAAATAGGAAAAACATATAAACAGTTATTTGCGAGAAGAATGCAAGGATATTAAGTCAATACAATGTACCCCAATAATAATGAGCTGAATACCTACTCAGGAATGTTTGGCCCCAAATTATGCTTTTCTCCAAAAAAAAAGCTGCAAAGACTGTTTGAGTCATTGTCCTGAACAAGATGATGGCTGAGGACAATGCTTTTCTTATATAAGCGGCAGACAGTCTAACCACAATCTGTCCTGGAAGAACTGTTTATTCATAATGCCTACAGAAGACACACAAAATTAGAAACTCTTTCCTTACAATCTGGAATTTATATTTTTCAATGTACACGAGACTCTAGAATGTTGATCCTTTTGCTGTGTTATTTCTGGCACTTACTTTAAGGGGCTTGTCAATGTAACAGTAAGTAAGGAGAAAACCAAGTCAAAAGAAAGCTGTTTGCAATTCACAGAGCAATTACTTCCAGCACTGTAATTTTTTAACAAATTTTTGGCATTATGCGTTCCAACAACTTCTACAAGGAAGAGAAAGATAGATCATCTCTACTAGTGTGCCTTTTGCCAAAACTTGTAAATCAAAGGCCAAGTTTGTAAAGAAGAACCAGCTGAAGCCTTCTAGAAATTACATGGGCAAGCCGGACAGGTGAGGAGATCTTGCCTTTAATTGACCTGACTATGTCTTCCACCACATATGCAAGTACCTGTGGCCCCAAATGTCATAATTTCCTCCATAGTGCGCCTACCACGCTGCATTGGCACATGCAGATGTGGAGCAACAGAGAGACTTGAAAAATTGTAAATGGAGGTAAAGTACATGAAGACCTTAATCTCCGCCTTCACCAACAGCATCGGAAATATTGAGGAAGATGCTGTAAGAAGCGTACTTTCTTCAGTCAACCAAGTGACCCAAGTACTTTCAGGATGAGGTTCAAGAAGCTGGCAATGTTCAATCAGACAGACAAATAAACAGTAGTGAACCTCTGCTGCAAGAACCCAGGGACAGTGAAGTATGTGATCACAGAAAACAGCACCACTAGCTCTGCCAACAGACTGGATCCCACTGGCACCTTAGAACCAGCTGCCAGAACAGACCACCTTGCTGTTGAGCCCCAAATGGGTAATGTATCACTTTATCTTGGAATCTACATAGCTTAATTTTCTACAACAAACTGCCCGTAACTAATCACATAGGTTTGTCCACCTATTAGTCCAAGAACTTGTACCTTTTAATCTATACAGGATTTGTACATTGACTCTAGAGGTAAGCGGGCACTGCCAGTAAACCTATGAGAATCAATTATCAATGAAACACAACCCTGTTTTTAATAACCACTGAAATAATGAAAATAATTAAAGATACATTGAATGGTTTAGGAAGTCTGGAGAGAGTCGATGGTAACAATGCAATTGTACAGTAGTGTTCACATTGCTATACATTATGCATACTTGTGTGTACCTAACGAAATGTAAGATCCATCCACCTAGCCATCCTTCCATGCCTGACCTCATCACCTCTCCCTCCGCTACCTGTTACTCACGCCTTTGCGCTAGATCCCCTCCACTGACTCCCCATTGTGCTTGCTGTCTGTTTGCCCTCACTTTAGGATGTAAGCTCTTACGAGCAGGGCCCTCTTCCCTCGTGGCTCTCTACCTATTCTCTGCTTCGACTTCACTGTACTAGCTATGTTTGGAGCTTTGAGTCCTGGTGTTATTTGTTTTTGTTATGCACTGTTTCACTCTGTATGGTCCACTGTATGTATTCTATATGGCGATCCGGAAATCTTGTGGAGCCCTATAAATAAATGATAATAATAATAATAATAATAATACCTGCATGTTTAGATATGTTGAACTTTAAATCTAGAGCAATCTTGGTGCAAAATGTATGTCTCATAGCTAACATAAATCAAGATCTGTGTAAATCAAAATAATACGCATTTAAAAGGTGTATACTTAACTTGCATGTTTTTACTGTACTTCTCTTGCATGTTAATGCCCCTGATCACCCTTTTCCAAGTGCATGGAGTGCCAAGTGCAAGACACATGCAACTCTAAATACGGACACAAGTTGTGCGCATGCACAGTGAGCTGATTTTAAACAATGATGCATGTGTACATTGCACAAATTTATATATCTGCATTTCTAAATCAGGCCCTATGTGTCTCGGATAAAGGTCTGAGACCCTTGCAGCCACATGTAAGTAATATTATTACACACTATATAATTACACCATTTTTGCTTTATTCCCTAGTGGGATTAGCCTACAGATATGGCCTGTGAGTGATTTGCAGAAACCCTATCACCTCCTTGTGGGATAAGGCCCAACAACTCTATACCCAGGACTAGAGATGCTCACTGACCCCCGTGAAGTGGTTTTGGTTTTGGTTTTGGCAAAGCCACCCTCGTGTGTTTTGGTTTTGGTTTTGTATTTTTTGAGAAAAATTGCTAAAATATGCTAAAATCCCATAATTTGATCTTTTTTTGATCATACATTATTATAAACCTTAATAACACTAATTCCAAGTCATATGTAGTCAATTTTGACCAACTCACAGGTCACATTATTATTTTCATACACTTTAGGACAAATACTGCAGCAACCTGGCTGGATGCTAAGCGACAGAGCAATGACTCAAACACATGGCAGTTCCTACCATATCTAGGACACATTGGCACACAGCAGTGGCAGAAAAGAAAAGTCAGAAGAAAAGCCTGCAAGGCCTAGTATTTGTATTTCAGCAATGACAATTAGCAATGAAGCAATGGAGCTCTTCTCTTTAGGTGTATATAACACCATACACTTTTTTGTGCAAATTTAGAAGAAAAGCCTGCAAGGACTAGTAGTTATATTTCTGCAATGAGAATTATCAATGGAGCTCTCCTTTCTGTGTGTTACCTATATAACACTATAGAATTGGACTGCAGAATTAAATCAACCCTGTAAGCACTATTATTTGTCTTTTTCTGCAATGAGATTTAACACTGGAGCTATGGAGCTCTCCTGAATATCACTGATTACTTTCTTTAACACTGCTACCACCCCCCTCTTTCAATTCTATCTATTTCCCTGCCCAACTGCTCTACACTTTATGCTACCCCTTCTGTGTCCCTCTCTCAAATGGCGCTAGATCGCTATGGAGGGCGGTATTTATAGATTCCAAAACTCTCGAGATCCGAGATCCGACGACGTCAGAATGACGTTTTGCCTCGTTTTCGATTCCGAAAAAGCGTCTCGGTACTCGGATCCCCTAAGTTCGGGTGTGTTCAGTTTCCGAGGAACCGAGCCTGAGCATCTCTGCCCAGGACCACACGTGAGCCAGCCTCAATTGCTAGCATCATCATGGGTCCACTCCCACAGTCAGTGACATTAAGCTATAACAAAACTTATTTGATTCTGAGGAATAATGATATTTGATTTTGGCAAATAATGATGTCCAGACTGATTCTAATGTGTAAGTTTCCTACTATTGAAAAAGGAATGTTGTCGTGCCATTCCAGCCTGTCCTGTTCCATTCCAGCTTTTATCCCAACCTATGAGCTCCGCTCTAAACTAAATTGAAAGTTTGGGGTGGAGTTTTTTCTTCAAAAGCATAAAATAAAAATATAACAGAATAGTGAAACATGAGAGTCATAGTACTACAGGCAAATACAGATGACAGCTATCATCAGAAACACACACAAACACACCTAACTATAGCTAAATGTTATGCATTGTATTTTGCAGGCTTTAAAATTACAGGGGGTGAAATTCCAACTATGCAGCTACTAGCTAGTGACATAACTAAGGATAGGTTTATTTGCTGAAACACCTTCTAGTATATTTCCTGTTTCTCCGTACGAGTGATGTTCATTTCTGCAGCTTGTTGTGATAATGACATGAGGATTTAATTTGAAGGTAAGTCTTTATACTGTTTGCTAAGAAGTTATGCAAAAACATGACTCATGTTAATAGTGTTTCTAATGTTCAAGAGTTAATACATTAAAGTTTATACTAACAAGGAAGTAAACACATTACAGGTTTCTTACTGAACCTTGAAACTGAAACATTAATAACATTGTGCTTTGATTTTGCTCACGTTATAATTTTGTACTTCCTTATATCTTAAGAACATTTTGACAAGCAAGGTATTGAACTCAGTTTCTACTCTTTTATCCAGTTTGTGTACCATAAAGAATTATGTCAGGGAAGTGGCAAGCTGACCCAGAACTGATGGATCTGGAGGAAAAGGATCTATGGGACATGATTGAAAGGCACAGATGTAAAATTGTACAACAACTGTCACCAGAGCGCCTTACTCCATACTTGCGCCAAACCAAAGTGTTGGATGCAATGGATGAAGAGGAGATTCTGCACTCTGCCAAGTATCCTACCAGGGCCATGAAGCTGGGTGAGTCTTGATATTTGGGAGAGGGCCGTGTACAAACGATTTCAATGCACATGCTCTAAGACATATGCTCTTTTATGGACATTATTACAATGATACTATATTTTCTATGTGATATGTATTACTGTTACGCTAAAAATCTATTAAGCTTGAAAGCAATATATGTTTTGTGATGAAAGTAAAATTAATTCTGCTTCTGTTCAATATGTTTCATGTTAGGGGGCAATTTGCTGTGTTTGGCTGCAGAGGGGCTGGGCAAAAACAAGTGCCCCTTTAAGCAGTAGCCCAGACTATAGAACCTTATTTGAGATTTGACAAGGTCTTTTCTATAAATGTAACAATGCACACACACAACTCCGCACACTACGCACAGGTACAATAGACACAAACCACTATAACATATAATCATATACAAGGAGGAGCTGTTAAAATATTTTTAGAAATCAAAACAGGAGCCAACAGAGGGATACAGTACATAATGTTACTGCATTAAGTTTAGCATCTCTTCAGCATATTGTATACTTTCCAATTTCTTTTGAACCCGGGAGATCCCGGAGGGGAGATGAAGTAAACTAATGGAGGGATTGGGAAGCCACGAATCATGACAAACCGTGTCACAGAGGCCACCATCATGCCCACAAGCAAGTGGCCAGATAGCGGGAGAATGGCCTGCTCTCCTGGGACTCTGGGAGGTCTACCTATAGTCTCCCAGACATTCAGGAGGAGTGGACAAGTTTGTAATATTGTGTGTGAATATAAAGAGACAGTAAGTGAGTTGAATAGCGATATCACCCAGATTCCTGTCAGTAATCTAAACCTGGCATACACCAACCTTTTTAAACTGGATTTCCTTAGAGCAGTAAGCTCGCTGCATTGTATTGTGGGGCTATGGGAAAAATTAACATAATTCAATACAATATTAAAAATAAATAAATGTTTATAACACGGGAATGAGAGATATGTTCATTGAATTAAATAATACAAAACAGTGAACTGTACTATATATGTGATACACCTAATGGCAGTTGTTCAATCAACTTAAAGGGCAACAGCAGGGGTTAGAAAGGGAGTGATTATTATACACCAAATAGCACTAACTTCCATTTCTAAACAAAACTCAGAGGTCTTAGTTACACATATTGCAAATATATGATAAGGTGTATTCCACTTCATGGTGCTTCTGCTATCAGGTAGTCCTAACTCTAAACTCTGAGAATCCCTATATTGGGTCATATATTTTCCCTACATTGCGTCATGATTTTTTCATTTTTGTGTGTTTGTGTGTACGATATATGTAGATTTCAATGAAATATTTATAAATATATAATTAGAAATATATACTGATTTCTAGATATATGTCTTTTGCATGAAGTTATATGTAAGGAGTGGCAATTATTAAATTGATCTGGTATATTTTATTGTTATTTAAAAATACAAACTCAAACATTATAATGTTAAACCCCACTTTTATTAATATACAACTGGTTCCTATTGCTTGAAAATGGACCCTCCTGTCTGAACACAGATGAGGTGTTAGTGATGTAATCTGCATGATGCATAGCATAGTGATGGAGGGAGTCCCCAGACCAGTCACCAGGTGATACCCATTTTAGCTTTGCTAACCATACCTTGTTTTCTGCTGTTTTTCAAGCTTAGACTTCTTTCTCAATCCCTGCCCTGTTTCCCTGACAAGCCCAGGTACTGACAGAAGCAATTCCTCTGCATCCAAGGGAATGTCTGTGGGATATATTAATGCTGTCATAGTCAAGAATAACAGTCTCTGTAACTTTTCTTATGTATGAGTTCTCATTACCAGAGAGTGTGATGAAAGGGGCAGCACAGTGGCCTAGTGGTTAGCACTTCTGCCTCACAGCACTGGGGTCATGAGTTCAATTCCCAACCATGGCCCTATCTGTGTGGAGTTGTATGTTCTCCCTGTGTTTGCGTGGGTTTCTTCCGGGTGCTCCGGTTTCCTCCCACACTCCAAAAACATACTGGTAGATTAATTGGCTGCTATCAAAATTTACCCTAGTCTCTCCCTCTCTGTCTGTCTGTCTGATTGTGTGTCTATATTAGGGAATTTAGACTGTAAGCTCCAATGGGGCAGGGACTGATGTGAGTGAGTTCTCTGTACAGCGCTACGGAATTAGTGGCACTATATAAATAAATGATGATGATGATCCTAAAATGTGTCTTGCAGAGTGAAAGTCTAGAGATGATCGGATGTTTTGCTGCATGGAAAATGTTTCATGCTTTAGGATAAACTACATATTGCTGAAGCTCTAGAGACTGATATTTTGCATTTTTTTTTCTCCTGCAGTTTTTCTTTTTTTATTTTTCAGATCCTATTTCATTTCTGTAAGTCTGGGAAAAGTTTTCTCCTTCTTACAGTACAGAGATGCAAGGGCACCTCACAATCTTGCAATGTATTTGAATGTGCCATATAAGCATCATAACATTAAAAATATCAGAGCAAATAGTACTCAGTAGCACTAAGCAGAAAGCAAATAATAACAAGAGGTTGGTAGAGCACTAACAAGAAACTAGAACATGGGATGCTGTATTACATATATCTCTAAAGACCGATATATAAACAACCCTGTATATTTATATGATATAGTGGTATTGAATATAGCTGCTAACGATGTATCCCAACCAGGGTGATAGCATATACATAGCACCAGGGTGAGAGCGTTACAGTTGATAAAAAGCACTCAAATGAACAGATAGAGAAAGCAAAGCATATTATGTAATCAGTGAAAAATATAAGGTTTTATAAAAAAAATATGCCATACTTGCCAACTTGCCAACTTTGGAGACCTCCCCTCTAGAAGATCTCCAAAGCTGGCGCATCCTGTGGGCATGATCACGCGTATCACTTCTTTAGACCCTGCCCCTCTGCTAAACTATACAAATTTTGGCCTATTACTGCAGGGAGTGGTACCAGGATGACTTGATTAGCCTCTCCCCCATACACTTCACTAACGAAGTATACAGGATGCGGGAGTTTGCCCTGCTCTCAAAAATTCAGGGGTCTCCTGGACATTCTGGGAGAGTAGACAACTATGAGATATGCATGCAAACGTTTGTTTACTATATGCTGTAAGCTTGCGAACAGGACACTCTCACCCTTTTCTCTGTTTGCTAATACCCAGTCTTGTTTTAAGAATGTGTCTTTTCCTAAATGTAAAGAGCTACAGAGCATCCTGGTGCTATATAAATACTTGTTAACAATACTAATAACAATATATACACTGGTCACTATTGTGGTGGGCAACCTAATACACTTAGGGGGCCGCATGGTTCGCCCCTATAACTTTCAAATGGCTGCACATTACCCTTATTCTCAGTAAATCAATGCATTTTATCAAAGAAAGAGACATATATGTGTAAAAACATATCAGCAGGGATTTAAACAAGTGTTACAAGCTATAACAAACAAATCTGACAATAAAGCAGGAGAGCCGGTGAAACGCGGTAAGCGGGGTAAGCAAGGCGGGGGAGTGCTAAGACTGACGGACGCTCCCCTCCCCTGCATTCCTCGCTTGTCCACCGGCACAAAAATAAAAATGTGAAAAAAAACGTCGCTCTCCTCCCCCCACCCTCTGCTCCCTCCTCACTGACAGTGTCAGACGTCATTACGTCCCGACACTGTCAGCGAGTAGCCAGAAGCCACACACAGAGAGAAGAAGCAGAGTAGAAGAAAAGTCTAAAGAGAAGAAGACAGAAGTAGAGAAAAGAAGAGAAGAGAAGGAAAGAAGATCATAGAAAGGTAAGTAAATTATGGAGGGGACAGCAATGTTGAAAAAGGAGAGGGGACAGCGTGTGATGGAGGAAAGGGGGGCAGAGTGTTATGGAGAGAGGGGTGCAGCAATGTGGATAAGAAGAGGGAGCAGCGTGTGATGGAGGAAAGGGGGGCAGCGTTTGATGGGGAGAGGGGTGAAGCAATGTGAATAAGGAGAGGGGGGCAGCTTGTGATGAAGGAGAGGAGGCAGCAACGTGGATGAGGAGAGGAGGGCAGCGTGTAACGGAGGAGAGGGGGGAAGCAATGTCAATAAGGAGAGGGGGACTGCGTGTGATGGAGGAAAGGGGGTTAGCATGTGATGGAAGAAAGGAGGGCAGCATGTGATGGGGTGAGGGGCGTAGCAATGTGGATAAGGAGAGGGGGCAGCGTGTGATGGAGGAGAGGGGGCTGCAATATGGATGAGGAGAGGAGGGCACCATGTTATGGAGAAGAGGGGACCAGCGTGTGATGCAGGAGAGGGGGGCAGCAATGTGGATGAGGAGAGGCGGGGAGCAATATGGGTAAGGATAAGGGGGCAGCATGTGGCGGAGGAGAGGGGGTAGCATGTGATGGAGGAGAAGTGGCAGCGTGTGATGGAGGATTGCGGGGCAGCAGTGTGGATGAGGAGAGGGGGCAGCAATATGGATGAGGAGAGGGGGCAGCAATAAGGATGAGGAGAGGGGGGCAGCAATATGGATGAGGAGAGTCAGGCAGCAAAATGGATGAGGAGAGGGGGGCAGTGTGTGGTGGTGGAGAGGTGGGCAGCATGTGATAAGGGGGCAGCGTGTGATAAGGGGTCAGCATGTGATAAGGGGGCAAAGTGTGATGAAGAGGGGGCACAAACAAACTAATTTACAAAAATTTTAAATCTTATTACAAAGAATACACGTTCTACATTTATATTATTCATATAGCAATTCATGTTTGCTGTTTAATGTATTTATTTGTATTACTCTCTTTATTAAAATGTATTATATGGTTTGTATTAAAAGAAAAAGCATTATTGAATGAACTAATAATTTATAAAAGAGGAGGGTGCACATTTTGTCATTGTTATGGTAACTTATCAAGCTTCTTGCAGACAGCACTGGCTCCAGGTAATATGAATGGGGCGTGGAAGGCAAGCACTTAATGTACTGGTAGAAAGGGAAAGGTCAGGATGACCACTAGTTTCTGTCCATTCCTTCAATTTTTAGCCCTGGAATTAGGAGAAACACAAGAAGCAGGATTGCTGTTCTCAACTGAGTGTGACGGAGCCCAGATGATATAAAAGCTAGAAAATAAGGCAGAGCCCACAGTCTGTATAATCACACTTTCATATTGTATTAGACAATCTGAAAAGTGCCTCAATTCGGCTGTTTCAACCAAACATAATACACAATTTGCAATCTACAAATTATGTTTAAATCTTATTGTGCTGCCTTCACATGTATGCACATTCCTTTACTAGTCTAAGACATACTTAATGAGCTTAGGGTGTGCTGCTTGGAAGAGGTGAGGCTGGCACTGTAAACCCACACACTGTACAAACCACCCTATTGTACGGAAACTGGAACAGTCACGATTTTGTGGTACTGCCCTTTTGTCTTGTGCAGCCCGTGATTGTGAAAACTTTGCAACCTAAGTAATTTTGGGTGAAAAAAATAAAACACTTATACAGCAAGATTCTCTGTCCTTTCAGACATTCCAACATGTCCTCTTGTACGTGGCACAAAGTCTTCTAAGCTCAAACTTCTCATTTCATTTACCAGTGCTGTTCCCGGGTTGGAATGAATTCATGTTTAATTCTACCACTATCTTAAATGAATAAGTGTATAGGTAATAAATAAAGGTACACTTCAATTTCATGTGTAGGCAGCACAGTGGCCTAGTGGTTAGCACTTCTGCCTCACAATACTGGGGTCATGAGTTTGATTCCCGACCATGGCCTTATCTGTGTGGAGTTTGTATGTTCTCCCTGTGTTCGCGTGGGTTTCCTCCGGGTGCTCCGGTTTCCTCCCACCCTCCCAAAACATACTGGTAGATTAATTGGCTGCTATCAAAATTTACCCTAGTCTCTCCCTCTCTTTCTGTCTGTCTGATTGTGTGTCTATATTAGGGAATTTAGACTGTAAGCTCCAATGGGGCAGGGACTGATGTGAGTGAGTTCTCTGTACAACGCTGCGGAATTAGTGGCGCTATATAAATACATGATGATGTGCAGATGTTACTTTTTCTTTTCATCGAAAAGAGTAGGATGTGCAATGTCAGCTCTATAATACTGTATGCTTCAAACTGGAAAGCAGTATTAATGAATAAATTTATGCATTGTTATAATAAAACAATAACATGGAGACTTAGTCATTTCTGTGCCAAGCTAGTACATTGAAAGATAGGTTATCCCCTGAGATTTATCAATGAAACAGTTTTTGAAGCTGCATCCCTTGTGTTTAATTAACCCTCTCACTTCCAGAGGTCCATGCCAAATTTTCTTCACGATTCTACCTTCTCCAATCCTTCGACATCACCTTTGTCCCACACTATTCTACCTTCTCCAATCCCTTGATTTTGGCTTCGTCCCCCACTATTCTACCTTCTCCAATCCTTTGACTTGAGCTTGCACCTCACAACCAGTCATCTCAGGACTAAGCAGCGTGATCGGACATGGTGTGTCTCTGAGTGCCACCCCAGCCAAATGGTTCTTTCCTGGTAGCTCCCAGCACTTTGACATGAAAAAATGAACATCTAAAACTTGTGCAGCTAAAATTAATTCTATAAAAATCTCTTGATGACCATTTGTAAATTAGTCAACCTTATTCTTATTAACCTTTTGTCAGCATTTAAACATGTTTAACATTTAAACCACATAGTTTTGAAGACAAATCAAAATTCAAATGAGGGAAATCAGAGTAAGACATCCTAATACAAAAGTCTAATATTTACAATCAGGAGTTAAAAAAGTTTAGACTCATTGGTTAAAGGTTAATGTCATTGGCAATGAATAACAAGGAAAGCCCAAACTGAGTTAAAAAAATAATTGATAGCTGCTTGGACTCTTTGTTAAAGTGTAATCCATACTCATCATCAAACCTGTGTTGATAGCTAAGTAAGGCCCTGTGCACATGAACAATAAAAAGCACCTCTTAAAAGTGAAGTCAAAACCTTGTAATTGGTTTTTGCATTTGACACAGCTTTCGAAGAATGGTCTCAAAGCCTCTCTACAGCCTTGGGTACTGTGTACTTAATGAGCACTCCCATAGAAGTCCATTACTAAGTGTCAATGCTTGTGAATGCTACAGGCAGCATTGAAATTGATGGAAAGCAAAATGAAGCAAATGCTTGTTTGAGTCTTGTGTTTGTATACAGCAATTTGCTTTCTTTATTTTCTTTCCTAGGGGAATCAGGCTCATAAAACAATTCAGACCCTCTAAGGAAAGCCAGCACAGGGATCTAGTTTTAAAGACAGAGTAAAATCATACTTGCCAACTCTCCCGAAATCCAGGTAGGTGTCCCGGACTCCCTGGAAAGCAGGCAAGTTTAACACATCCTGCAATTTGCTAGCCAAAATGACACGATTCACAGTGAATCGTGCCATCTGGCCCCGCCCCCCTGCAACAAAAACGATGTTCCCATTGCGGGGGCAGGGACAAAACTACGCGATTGGCTGCGCCCCGCCCCCTCTGCCCTTCAGCCACGCCCCCTTGTCCGGGATCTCCCGGAAATTCACTATTTAAAAGTTGGCAACTATGAGTAATATTGGGAGTGTCTCAAAACTTCTGGCACTATTGTATAGATAGCAAAAATGAGAGATATTGTTTATTTAATGCGGTGCATATCGTAGAGTCCTTATGATAATTTATATTAAATATTAGATTGACGTCATTTACTACTAAAAAAGCAACTTTTCTTAAATTTCATTAGAACTTGCTAGATCATTAAAATACAGCTAGATAAAGTGAATAAGTGAATTTTGTGAATAATTCAATGTGAAATTAAAATTGCTGGCTGCACATGTTTTTTTATTTCCTCTAATTGCTTGAGGTTTTAAATTCCTTGCTAAAGCTTGTGTGAGTTATCTCGCAGACATGTAGTTTATCCAATTGTCATTAACAGTATAGCTTTATATAGAGGATTGAGTAATTACCACCTCTTTATTTTTTTATAATTAATTGAGTACATTTATATTACTCCTGAATCATAGTTCTCTGCTTCTTACATTTCACTTGATAAATACTAAATTGCTTTTCTATTATTAGTTGAGTTTGTTCATTCTACAATGTATCTTTTCAAGTCTCGCTGTTCTAGCTCTAGTCAGAGCGCCATATAGTCATTCTCATTGATTCATAGCAGTGAATTTCTGGCTGACCAATACACTCTCCGTTTTAGCTGTGGACACTATGGAGCTATGATATATAAAACAGACTTCACTTCCTATAGTACACTATACATGGACAGGAAAGCTCTATACATACTTCCCCACCAGCAGCTACTGTTGTTATTCTGTTTCCTTATGTATCAGTTGTTCCCCACACCCCTTAGATTATAACTCTAATTTGACAGGGCCACCTTTACCTTCTGCTTCATGTCATTGTATGTCATTTATTTGTATAATTATTCACTCAATATTCAGGGCTAAATAATATATCAGTGCTTAATAACTAGAGCATAATAATAGTAATAACAATAATAATAATTTAAGTAATTTTCCCCTTAGAATATGATATTAGTGGCTAATAATGTACTGGCTGGAGAAGCTAAAGGCCCGAGGCAATTCCAAAGGTCTTTATTTCAGCTGGTGCATTATTGCCTATTAATGCACTATTCTAAGGAGATAATTAGTATTATAAGCTAAAGTTTTTTTACTAACATTCGCTATATCGGCAGTGAGAATAAAAAAATACTATAGCAATATAACAATGTTACAATATAACAGTACATTTTCATGGCCAGAGTTGTCTTCATCAAACTTGTGTATGATTTGATAATAGGAGAGCTGCCAATGTACACAGCAATAACATACAACATCACAGCACAGTACAACATGCACTAAGTGCAGTTGGAGTAACAGACGGAGGTGGAAAAACAGGCAGGGCCCTCTTAAGAACATCTTGGGCAGTGCACCGGGGTCCCTATATATACAAAAATAAAATAAAAATGATTATATATATATGGGCCCTGCAGACGAGGGGGGCCCGTCGCAGGAAGCCAAAAAAAAAAAACCTGGAAAAAGAAAATACTTACCGTGCTGTCAGCTGGCGATCCGGCTCCCTCCATGGTCTCCTCCTCCGTCGCGCTCCGCAATGGATGTCGGGCCCCCCCGCCGAGAAAAAAAAAGAAAAAAAATTAGTTTTGAAAAAAAAATTGTCGGCGCGAGGGCCCGGGCCGGGCCCCCTGACATGCCCGGGGCCGGGTAATTAGTACCCGCTCCTCAAACAGTGGCAACGAATGAAGAAGCCGTCAGCCAGCGATTACATCACTTTCAAGGTGCACACTCTGTTTCCTGCTGTTAACCTGGTTCATCGGGGTAAAGATTGCCACCAAGCTGATGGGCATGGGTGTAAATGACCAGGTGGTGCCTGCACATGCATGTATTTTACTTCAAAGTCTCTTTGTAAGTAGTGGGGCACAAATGATGTTACTTTGTGGTGCAGTGCAATAAAAGTCAGAATAATTTAGGCGCCAGACCATCACAAACTTAACTCTCTATTTACACCCCTCTTCCTACAGCACGGTAATCATAATGGTTATAGCAATACAGATATATATGTATATACAGTACCTTACTCTCTCCAGCACAGTTCTTCATCATCACCACCATTTATTTATATAGCGCCACTAATTCCGCAGTGCTGTACAGAGAACTCATTCACATCAGTCCCTGCCCCATTGGAGCTTACAGTCTAAATGGCCAATTAACCTATCAGCATGTTTTTGGAGTGTGGGAGGAAACCAGAGCACCTGGAGGAAAACCCACGCAAACACAGGGAGAACATACAAACTCCTCACAGATAAGGCCATGGCTGGGAATCGAACTCATGACCGCAGTGCTGTGAGGCAGATGTGCTAACCACTAAGCCACTGTTCTTAATGTTATATAGATGTTATATAAGACAGTTCACTGCTGTTCACCCCTTCTCTGCAGGGGCACTCACATGGATGCTAACAGGCAAACATTTCCCTTGAACAGGCAGCTTCCCCTCAATGCAGTTCTGACACACGCTGTGTAACTCTCAACTGCAGCTCACCCCTCCTCTGCGGGGATGAATTCTCCCTTGGGCTCTGACACGTCTCTGTGTTCTCTCAGCCCCTAGGCTTTGACATTTCATTTTGTATACTCTCAGCCACTCAGCACTGACACTTCATCCACACTGCCTCTTGCAGCAACCCTCTCTCTAGGGTTTCTTCCATGAAAAATGCCCTCCTCTCTCTCTCTCTCTCTCTCTCTTGGGAATCTCTTTAGTGATATGGTGTTATCCCCCTCTCTGGAATTTTGGGAATCCTCCCCTCTGTATATGCCACACTGCTGCATGCAGCAGTGTGGCAGCATTTATGTATCCATTATAGGTTACATAACATATTGTAAAGAGATAATGTCACATTTTTCTTTTTACTCTAAACATTGGGCTTGTTAGCGGAGGAAATCTTTAAAAATAAGTGATCTAGTTGGAAAATAGTTAACATGACTGAGTATATTACACTACAAAACATGTACTGGATCTCATCCTTACACCCAAGACCCACCCCCCTCCCCCATTCTCTTTTGGGGTCAGTCCCCACTCTTGCTTAGGGGACAGTAGTATTTATCTCTAAACAGCAGCCATCACTCACCCAATTCTGGGCAAAGCTCTCCTAGTCTGTGTCTCTCACTGTCTCCCTCTATTTCCCGCACTTTTTCTGCCTCCATCTTCTCCAAGTCCCCCTTGCTGACAGCCCCTCTTTCTCACTCAGTCAGGCTGGGGTGTGTTGTCAGCACAGCAACCAGCCAAAGTCACTGGGGTGTGTGGTTCCTTAAATGCCACTAGGGGGGCGTTACACTGATGAAGAGACTTTCAGTACAATTTATGAAAAAAAAAATGTCCTTATTACCCTCAAACCAACACACACAGAGAATAATTCAACCCCTGGAACAGAATTTAAGGTGTTTTATCATGTCTCAGTGTACCAAATTGACTGCCCTGAATTTCTTCTGTGGACTTAATTTATATATATCAATTCACCTCATTCATCTACTGAGATAATACTTTTCTTTTGCTTCATTTTATTGTTTGGATTTACATCCTATATATTTTTTATTAACTTTAGCCATTGCGATATCAATTTATGGATAATGAGTAAAATTTTGTGGACAATTGTAATGTTCATAACTGGTTTGCATATCCAACTCTTCCATGCTCCCATCCATGTACTGCACTAGTGTGGTCGCATACACATGGTCACAGGTGTGCTCCCGCATTCTGGCCATGTGATCAGTGTTATAGGTTTCTACTATTATGACGTGGGTGTGCATTTTCTGTTGGATGGTTTCTTGCTTCTATGTTTTTAACCACTGATTCTAGTGACCTGCCCTTAATCATTATTTGTTTAGTGACCTCAACTTCTATTTGAAAATTTGTTACTATCCTGTTAGTTTTTTATGTTATTATCATCTTTATTTACAAAGTGCCAACATATTGCAAAGTGCTGTACAGTTAAAGAGTATCACACTACGAACAAATGACATAAAATTACACATGATACAGAAGGTGAAAATGGCAATGTCTAAGCGTAGATCCTTTTTTAGGAAGCATGTTAATTGATATCGGCATTGTGGTAGTTCCTGGATCCAGATGTTTGATCATTACAGGTGCAGTGCTAGTTCCTGGATCTGGCAGGTAGTGACTGTAGGTACTGTTGTAGTTCCTTGCTTCTAGTATTGGCCTGTCTAAATATGAGTTTTACCCACTAAATAGTCAGTTAGTTTGATCCATACTAAGGAGTAACTGTACCCACATGCACATGACCTGAGGTCATCCATGGTAGGTGAGCATATTTAGCTCTTTGGGAAAGGGAGCCACTATAGATGAAGACCACAATTTGTTCGGTTATAGTTGCTCACCAACTGGTGATACTGATCTTACATTGTATTACAATGGGCCTATAAAGAAATGGAACCCACAGATCAAATCCAAGCCATGTCTCAGATTGCACAGGAATTGTTGACTAAGGCCTGAGCCAAGGAAACTATTGACTGTAAAAAGGAAAATTAATGTAAGAGTGCTTCTGATCCTAACTTAAATTAGGTCTCCTGTATGACAATCCTGACAGCATCTCGTCTGCTAAGGTACCACTGCATTTTTGAGAGGTTGGAAAGCCCATAGTAATATTGTGCTGAATATCTCCACTGGGCTATCGACCCCCAAGGGAACAATCTCGATACTTGTTGTCAGTTTTGCATTGGACCATTAGATGCCATAACATATCCTATAGTGTGTTATACAGAGACCCTTGGTAGTGCAATGCAGTTAGCTATTAAGATCAACTAAGGCTCAGAGAGAGAATGGTCTATCATGGATTTATATCACCCTCTTCTGCCAGTTCTGGGCCTTTTTCTATTGAGCCTATTGAAGCAACAGGGCCTGGCTTGTCTCTGTGTTCATCTGTGCTCACTGGACCTATGTTTTTGTGATGGAGTGCCCTGGCTGAATGAACTGGAGATTTTCAGATGGAGGCTATTTGATTTTATTTTGTTCTGAACAAGATAGTATCAAGTTGTAATTTAACAGAACTGTATGGTTGAAGCATTTCCCTTATTCTGGAGTCTATCAAAGAGTGTGACTTTCCCAATGCTCTCTGTCAGCCATTTCCCTTATCCAGATGCCCCCTCCCAAACAAGAGTGCCCCATCCACTTGTTAACACCAGGTTATGTTCTGCCAACCCCTTCCCTCATGTAACAAAACAATGTTCATTTCAGCACCCTGGTTTCCCCTCCACAATAACAGTGACCCAAACGCTCATGTGGGTAGCAGAAGGTTTTGTCCCATTCACCCCTTCCACTTACAATGGTACAAAAGAGGGTGCTCCCTTCCAAACAATAATCACCCACCCTCTCACATTATTAACAAAAGGTTTCAAACTGCTTATGCCTTCAATAGTGCATAAGCAACAGGCTCATTTCAAAACTCAGGGCCACTCTCCCAAACAAGAGTAACTCACTGAGTATTTGGATTATGTCTATTTGTTGGAGGCTTGTAAGTTGACTTGCAATTTAAATACATATACATAAATTACCCTATATGACTACTCTCATTGTTTAGATTTTATAGGCCATTCTATTAGTACAACAATGCTGTTGTTATGTGGCAGGTGTGTGTAACTAAGACTTCTGCATCTTATTTACAAATAGGAAACTGTTTCAATTAGTCTTAGCTAACAGCAGTGTGCTGGGAGATTTTGATTTTTGCTTTCTTTGCTGATTTGCCTGTTTGTCCTTGGTCATTGTAATATTGCTGACCTTGACTTCTGCTTGCTGATTTGATATGTCTTGTATTATCTGGTATTTACCCTGGCCTGTCACCTTTTCCATTTTGCTCACTATGGGTCTCATTTGGAGTCGGACGCAATTTACACTGAAATTGTAAGTGTAAATTGCATCCCATAATTTACACAGTATTTAAAGCGAAACGGATCTTTAGATCCGTGCGACTTAGAATACTGTGCAAATTGCACAAACATGCCTCTTTATCTGCCATCTGGGTCGGCGTGCAAGTGTATCATGCACAGCGCCCTGTAAAACAGATAATTAAATTTAAAAAAAAATGTAAAAAATAAAATAAAAATTGTTCTTTTAGCCCCCCCAAACAGCACAAGGGTTGGTTATGCTGTTTGGGAGGGGGTGCACACTTTTTTTTTTTTTAAATTAAATTTTGTTTTTCTTTGCTTTTTAATACACCAAGGTGTCTTGCACCAGCTGAAAGTGCAAAAGATACGTCACCTAGACAGCTATCTGTGGTTGCTTTCAACTCAAAATAGCATGTAAAGGGCGTGAACACGCCTCTACATGGACAGGCTCGCCCACTACCTTCCCCGTCAGTGTCGGACTGGGGCATGAAGGGCCCACCGGGGAATGCAACACTAGGGGCCCACCAAAGGGGGTGTGGTCAGTCATCATAGAGGCGGAACCAGACACTAGAGGGGGAGTGGTCAGTCCACGAAAGACAGCTAGCACCTTAGTGTAGTGAAACTACAAGCCCCAGCATGCTTTGCCAATATAGCAGCTTATTGCTGTAAGGATATGCTGGGACTTGTAGTTTCACAACACCTGGAGTACCACAAGTTAGCCAAGCCTGCGCTAGATTCAGAACATTTGACAGACTGTCCTACCTGTTGTTGTCACTATTACCACCTGTGGCTGCTGGTTTCTTTAGTTGCGGCTTGTCTGGATCCAGAAATGTTGAGGGCCCTATTTGGAAAAAATAATGGGTACATTTAGAAATGCCAACCATCCCTGCCATTAAATCAACAGCACCCACATTCAATTATAGACCCAAACCACCTCAGCATTAAAGGCCCCATCACCCCCTCCCTATAGTGTTCTCTGTGCAGCCCCCCTCACTAGAGTTTAGTATAGTCAGCCCCCCTATAGTTTAGTATAGATAGGCAGCCCCCCTATGCCACATAGTAGTGCCCCCAAAACAATGCTATGCCACACGGTAGTGCCCACAATGTAACGCCATGCAAGTGTCCCCGATTCATATTATGCCTGCAATAGTCTTCTCAATTCACACACATTTTATATATATATATATATATATATATATATATATATATATATATATATATATATATATATTGAGAACAGATGTAATGGGAGACCCCATATACTTTTTACGATGAGCGCTACCTTAGTACTTTCTGGTAAAAATAAAAAGAAGGTGAAGCTGCCACTATTCCCAGGGGGTAGAGTATCCTGACAGTACTCAAAAAAATGAAAATTTACAGGGTTTTATGGGATGGGCGCAAATCAGGGGGGAAGTGGGACACACAAGGATACAAACATATGCACCTACTTGGACTGTAATGTGTATCTAATACTGGGTGTGTGTAATGATCAACAAAGCTAAATTAATATCAAAACCAATACTAATAACATTGTAATCCAGTGTTATCAAGATAAAAAACTGTAATACATAAATGATTTTTTAGCACAAACAATATAAACAACTGGTTAAAGTATACTTACCCAAAAGTTGATTGATGCAGCCTCTCTGATCTTCTCCCTTCAGCGGCGCGGGAACATCAGCTGACAGGGTGAGTGGGAGGGTCACATGATCGCAGCTGCGATCGCATGTGAAAGGTGAAAGATGACTGGCTGTCAGTGACAGCCAGTCATCCGCAGCAGCGGGTACGCCGGAGAGGAATGCGAGCACCCTGGTGTGAACAACGGGCCTCCAGGTAAGCTCCGCCCATATCTAAAAGGGGGTGTGGCCGTAAGGTAGCCGGGCCTACCGGTAATTTTACCTGTAGTCCTGTGGGCCAGTCCGGCGCTGTTCCCCGTTCCACCTCTCTAAGCGCACGGATCTTTGGCCAAAAGTGCTTTTTGCGCTGATCAGATGGACTTGTGTCCGACTCTAAATCAGGCCCTATGTTGTTTGTCCATTTGATCCATATAGTGAGCTTCTATAGCTTATATGCACAGGACATGTGACCAATCAGGTACCATTTACCACATGTACCACTTTGCTCAGCTATAGTTGCTCATCATCTGGGGATGCTAAACTGAATATTCATTGTAATGGACCAAAAAATAAACTCAATGGAAACTATGTTTTGCTAATAAGCAACATATAATAGTTTCAAGGTTTGAAGTCTTTTTAATGTGTGCTCGTCAACAGAAACAAAAATAAGACTTATGGCCTGCCAAGTATGTTGGTGACTATGTATATAAGATTATTGAAAGGACGGATGCATCCAGTATAGGTTTGTGCACTTACTTTCCATCATTAAAATTGTAAATGTTTTTCACTTGTATTTGTTGATCATACCATTGTTTTTCTTCTGCCATTTCAATCCAGCATTGGTCATCCAGAATAAAAGTTACAAGAAAAGTTGGTTCTTTTATTTTACTTATAATATAATGAAGAGCGATTGTTTTCTCAAAGAATATTTACCTTTGGACTGTCAAAAAGATCATTTTATTCCTGAAATTATAATACAGTTGGTACTGTGGGCCTCAGAGTCCTCAGCGGGCTCTACAGTACTATCTATTCATGCTAATTGATACTTTAAACATGCAAACGTTTATTGTAGCATATCTTATGCACAGTTATTCTATTTTCATTTAAGTGCACACTACCTTGTGCCTACAGTATATGTTCATAAGTTCTGTTACTTAGGCACTGAGTGAATTTCACCCAAGCATGCAACCAACAACATCCTGGTGCCAATTTAACTATATAAATCCAAGTCTGGCATTCTATTCTTGCTTCAGGTAGTTTCTGTTCTCTGAAACCTGAGTGCAGTATTAATCTTCTTTGTACCAACTTAGCTTTATTTCTTCCTGATTCAAATTTACTGCCTTGACCCTGACTGCTCTCTTGCCAACTGTTTTATTTTACCTTTGCTACCAATAGTGTTTTATTCTCATACTGTGTAAAAATTAGTTTCCCCTCACTTTTATTTGTCTAGTTCTCTGTTTTTTTACTGAGCACCTTGGGCTGTGTGTATAAGACACGTGGGCAACAAAGCATCAGTAAGCCTGCTTGCTTTATGGGAATGGGTTCTGCTGCAGGTGAAGACTATATAAACTATGTCTCAGGTTTTAACAAATGTGTTTTGATAAAATATCTCACACTAATCATTTTACTAAAAATAAAGCAAACATCAAACCTTCTTATTATTATTAAGGTACAATTTTTTTGTATTGTGACCTGGGGTCAGTTGAATAATCTGTAAACCTGATAGCAACACACTTCAATTAATCCTTTAATTTGTTTTACACTTTTGCTAATTTCCATACTTAGTCTGTGAAATGTCTTGTTTTTGTGATTTAAGTACCTATTCTACTGTCATTTTAGGGTACCTCTTGGACCTTCTGAGCACACGGGGCAAGAATGGAGCAATTGCCTTCTTGGACAGCTTGATGCTGGTGAATCCGAAAATTTATACTCTCATTACTGGAAAAGAAGCATCTAAGGATCCCAACAGCTTTAGCAGTAAGAAAAAATATTAATGTGGTAGAGCTAATATTTTTTGAAAGAGTAATTTATAAAAAGTTCCACTAAAACGCAGGAATTTTTCTGGCCTCTTAGTTGTTTTATGAACAGAATATTATTGTTAAGACACAAGATATAGAATTTGCTTTTATTTCTGGGTTGCTGTATAATGCACAAGATGTCGATAAGAATCATTTTCATTATAGTAAATCAATATTAAGTAATATGTGATTACATTTTTTTTTTCAAACTATAAAAACGTCACACTAACAACTATACTTAGGTGTATACCATAAAGTTACTAGAAGTTCCCAATGGACGGAAGTCTAAATACTGTAGGCTCTCTGACATACAGAGAACCATGGGAAAAGGGGACTTTTGAGTCCGAAACATTATTAAACACCTATGTCCATGATAAACGATAAATAAATTATCATGTATTTGTGTTTTTCATATATGACCTACTTAAAACCTATTATTTTTAAAAACCCATAGAGGATCCATGTATACTGGTGAGCTCAATCTAGCTCACAACACCGCTCATTACAAAAACAGGTTATTACATTTAATTATATTTAAAACAAATATTTATTAAATTAATACCATTGAACCCTTTACCTTGATCTATCAAACTAAGTGTCAACTGTGCATTAAACCTTCACAAAAAGTTAGGCCATCAATTTTCATGTTCACTTCTTGAACCAGCGCAGAGCACAATAATAGAATTAAACAATGTTTGATAATTATACCCTATGGTGCTGTTTCACTTTCCAGTGGACCATCATGTCTTTAGTGCATCTAAAGCGTGTGACAAAGCATGTAAGACTTGTACACTTCCCACTAATGATGGTAACAGTCGCAAAATAAATTCACACGAAAATAAGAAAGTACTTGATTAGATTTATGCTAGCTAAGTCTAAGTTTTGGGGGTAAGTTTACCAAACTACGGGTTTGAAAAAGTGGAGCAACCAATCAGATTCTAGCTTTAATTTATTTAATACATTCTACAAAATGACAGCTAGAATCTGATTGGTTGCTATAGGCAACATCACCACTTTTTCAAACCCGCAGTTTAGTAAATCTAACCCTTGGTCTTTTAAGAAGGTTGTAAGGACTATTCCAGTTGCAACTAATCCCAAAGATAGAGTTTATTTGTAACCGTAAAATGATGAGCAGGCTGTGTTAATAGTCTGTAACACTAAAGGATATGCATAAAATACCTTGAAAGAAAATAAGTAATGTTGCTCATAGCAGTCAATCAGGATTTTGCCACCATTCTCTAAACTTCATTAGAAAATTGTCAGTTTCCACTGATTGCAATGGGCAATGCCTCCATTTCTATTTATGCAAGTAGTCCGAAAATATCCTCTGCCAATCTGATGAATGTGTGATATCTGGTGCAAAAGAAAATTACTGTATTTCCCACAGCAACCAAGTAGATGTTGCTTTCATTTTCCAACGTTCACTCTGATTGGTCGCCATGGGCAATACCTCCTTCTCTCTTTGCACTAGGCTTGATAATTATCCCTCAATGAGTCAATAAGTGTGTATGTATATATATATATATATATGTATGCGCCAAAATAGTGTAGTACTGTTTAAATAGTAGCAATACTGATAGTAACTAGAATATGCATAGCAAAAGATGGAATAATACATGTATATTAAATATTTTGAGAATATTCCAGATCTCATAGCAGACTCAGAGACAGGGTGATCAAAAGTATACAGGGCAGGTAACAGTGTATAAACCTTCGTGCTTATACCATATACACCAAACCCATCCAATAGTGACTATGCGTACCAGAAATATAAACTTTATAGTTTATCTGTTTGTAGTCATGGAGTCTTCACATATTCATTGTCGCTATAGTTTGGAAGTGTCTTTTCCCACAGCAGGCTGACAGTGTGTATCTTAAATCAGAGCAAAACTATATATTAACTATAACTATACATTTATATTGAGGCAACCCTAATTGGCCCATTTTAAGGATTTTCTGATTACATTATTCATAAGACACATGACAAATCATATCATTATTGATGTCAGTGATGACATCATATTGAATGTTTCAAACATTGCTAAATCAGTGATAAATAACATCACCCAACATTCCTGTAATGAAACCCAAAATGAGGCTTTTATGAGATTAAAAGTTGTCAAACAGCCAAATGTGCCTTAATGACACAAAGTGTTCTGTTTAATTTTAGCCAACAGACAAATCAATGCCAAGTCTTTGCTCTCTCACGCCCACTACCCCTATACATTCCTCTTTCATCCTTTGCCTTATTATTAGGCCTCCTTCAGTGTTCATAAGAGTTAAGGGCCATGTAAATGTAAATCAAGCGCCTTTGTATAGACATCGTACTAAAAACACATCTGATCGGACCAATCTCCCCATTAAGAACCAAGTCAAAAGAAATTTAGAAATTTTTTTTGTGGTTTTTCAGTCAATGGTGTAAAGTGCCACTGGATTCATTGCATCACCCTGCCCAGTAAGCCATCATTTTACCAGTTTGAAAAAACGTGGCTTGATGTACAGTTGTTACTTGCATAGCTGGCACAGATTGAAGACTCAGCAAATTTTTAATTGCAGTTTGGAAAAAACGCGTTTTGATAAGATTAGAGCCTAGGTACACCTATCCAACATTCTACAATGAATAATATGATCAGCACATTGACTCCCTTCAGAAGATGCAAACCATTGTGCCCTCCCCACACAGATGTTATTATCTTGACAGCCAGATTCATATGAGTCCCATAAAAATGGGAGCATTTGAGCAAAAATAGGCCTATGACATCACAAAACATCTATGTGGTGAGTCGGAATTGTGCAGCTTTGAAAAGTAACTTTAAAGTTACGACTACCCCTGAGTCCTGAGAGGTAAGAGGGATGATACATGAGTACTGGAATGAGTGGTTTTATGACTATGAATGACTGTGCGTCAAAAAATGTAATTTGAATGTATAATGGAAAAAATAGGAGACATAAAATAAAGGGAAATAGTATACATGCATATATGACTGAGTGCAAGATGAGAAAGGGATATGGGATTATGGGAGGGTGGTGGTGGTGAGGGTTAGATGGTAGAAAGGGTTAGGTAAGGATTGGAGAGAGTCAGAGGGAAAATATGGGGGTGAGGACATAGAAAGGATGATTGGAAGCAGGAGATATTTAACTAATCATATTTAATATTATAAATGTATAACACATTAGATATGACATTATTACAATATTACCTTCAACTAGATAAAAAAATACAAATGAAATATTTTTTTAAGAAATCAAAGGGTGACCTTTATACAGTACAGTAATTTGTAAACATATACCTGTAGAGTAACATTCAGGAATTCTGAAACGGTTATATTGTCATTTATTTATAAGGCACCTAAAAGGTCCGCAGCACTGTGCAATGGGGAGTAGAACAACACAACAATGGTGACAATGGAGTGCAGAACAAAATTATAATGATTAATACAGGACAAGGGAATGGGACAGGCTGGAGGCAAATATCATGAGACAAACCAATACATTGGAACATAAGCTCCATGTACAATGCAGAAGAACGCAGTAGAAGATAACATAGAGACCAAGCGGAAGGTAGCTGTACGTATGGACAGGATGGTGGCAGAAAAGAAAACAGAGGGTCCTGTCCATGAGGGCTTACACTCTAAATGGGAGAGGCTGACATAAGAGAGGAAGACACAAATACCCATGCATAGGTGTGGGGAGACAGTAGGGACTGAGTTAGGAGGTGGACTGGTAGGCATTAACGAAAAAATAGTTATTAGGAAGCATTGGTCAGGTCAATAAATTTATAGATGAAATTGGGTATCAACACAATTTTTAAAATACATTTTAGGTAATCCATGCCAAACTGGAGTCTGAATGATGATGTTGGACATTTAAAAACTCAGCTTCCAACTCATTGACCCTACCAGGCCACGTGTGATTAAATCCTGTATAACAGATCTAAATGTGTTAATTGGGTTGTTATAGTTTCTTATAACGAGATTTGTCATTAAGCAGAGTAAACATTTGACATCAATTCCACACAAAGTCAATAAGGTTTGAAAATGATTTGTGGAGCACATATATAGCATAAATTATGTTGCCGTTAATAAAAGTATGGATCTGAAAAGTTTCCTTAGAAACAACAGAAATGAACTCCTGCTGTTTATTGATTGTAAATTTACAGATAGTACAATTAGACTGTTTGCACCTTTTAATTTTGCCTGACCTTTTGTTAAATGTATAAACAAAAAATCTGCCTACCCTAAAACTCCTATGATTTGCTGTTGCTGTACGCCTTGGTTCAAATGTTCTCTCTTCAGCAATTTAACTTTATGCAGAGCATTACCTATTAGATCTCATGAGTGTCCCCTTTCTTGGAAGGTGTTATATGTAATCTTTGTCAGATTAATTTCTTGTAGATTGACCACAAAGTATATTTTTTTGGTGGTTGATAGTGCCAACTAACAAAGCCCAAATACTTTGTTGACAGAATTTATTTTAGTAGGAATAACTTGGGGTGAACCGTGTGCCCATCGCCATTCCTTGTATCAGCCAATAATTACATGGATCAAATGTATAAAGTATTATGTGTTAAAATAAACAGAACTGAATCTAAAATAAACCCTCTCTGGTTCTCTGAAATCCTACTGTCATCTGTGAAATAATATGCTACTACATGTATTTCCAAATTATGGGGTATACCCCCCTCCCCCCCCCCCCCCCCCCGGTACAGTGAGGGTTCAGTAACTACACTAACACTTTTGGGTTGATCCCATGCTGTTTGTATCGCTGCATTAGTGATAACCAGAACAGGCTAGAAGCACTGGTGGCTTAACTTTTGGGTTTATTTATTTTTTTATTCATTTTGTTTACTTGATTATCAGTCTTCATCATCGAGTTGATGATGATGACTGATGTATATTTAGTGTGATCACATGAAGATACAACTAAAGTTTATCTTGAATCAAGGCTTACTATAAATCAAGCCCTTGTTGGCATGTTGGTAGGAATATAATGTGCAAAATAAAAGTCAAACAGTAATTTTAGGTTTAAGAACATGATGAGAATTTAATTTTTGCCCTTTTTTTCTCCAAAATCTCTGCTCATTTATGTCCTAAATTTTGCCATGATTTTTTTATTTTTATTAAAAGGACCAAAGAGTTTTCAAATCTAAAGTGGAAGATGCAAAAGAGGTTCCATTAAAAGTATAGGCACCTCAATGGGAATGTGAGAATCAAGTCATTTTGTGGGATAAAAAGGTTTTGTATTTCTTTATGTAGCTTGCAACAAATGAAATGTATTCAAGGATCAGAAGTAGACCTAGCCAACAGTCAGCAGTGAATAATATAATCAGCACATACACTCACTTCAGAAGATGCAAACCTTGGTGCCCTCCCCACACAGATATAACTATCTCTACAGCCAGATTCATATGGTTCCCATAGAATGGGAGCATTTGAGCAAACATAGGCCTATGACATCATAAAACATCTACATGGTGGGCTGGAATTTTGGAGCTTTGAAAATTACCTTTAACACTACCTTATCTTTAGATATACTGTATGTCTCCCAAGTATTCTAGATACATGTATCTGTTTTATTCAACTAGACGTTGACAGTTTTCTTATTGACTTAAAATATTCATATCACATTGATGGTTCAGGTTACTGGTTAAAGAAAATATAATCAGATCCCTCTTTGCATATGTCATTATCATATATATTATAACCAGCTATTCTATGACCATATGCAAAGATGTATCCTAAAATATATAATTTGTGTGTGTGTTACTCTTTCACTCATCACACCTTACACTACCTGCAGAGCTGATAGACTGCAGCCAGCTGAGTGCTTTTCTGATGAACACACTGAGTAGCTTGCAGGAGGAGTTGATGCAAGAGAAACAGATGAAAGGAGCATTAGTGCATCATCTGCGCAAAATGCGGGAGAAGCAACGCCGGCTGGAGGAGGAAGGAGAATCTGTCCGTAGCATCGAGAATGAAAACCAACGGCTCCGCAGAGAGATGGATGCCCAAGGTCAAATGCTGAGCAAACTGAAAGATGAACAATATGAGCTGTCCATGCGCTACTCACACGCCCTACAGGAGAAGGACACAATACACAGCAGGAACAGTGAATTGCAGGAACAGGTCAACATTTGTTTATTTTATTTTGCCTTATATGTTTCTTTTGTAAAGTAGTGCAGCACTTTTAGTACAGTTAATTAATAGGTGGTTAGAGTTCAGCACTTTCTACACTAATGAAGAGACGGGTATACTATGAATATATATGTTTATGGATAATGAAGGAAACTGTTCAGAATCAGCTCTCCAAAGAAGATCCAACCTATTAATTTTGGTTAGAAGAAAATAGATTTTTTTTTAATTACAGTAAGACCATTCAAACTATGGAATTCAGTCCCACGAGAATAGGTATTAGCAGACACTAAACAGATTCAAGCAAGGATGCTGCTGGATTAATAACATCACATGATGGTGTGTTGATCCAGGAAGTCAGGAAGGAATATTTACCCCTCTTAAGAAAAATTTGGGGCTTTCTTAGAGGATCTCCTTTCCTTTAAGCTATGAATTTTAAGAATGAAGAGTTAGCATGTTTTACTGATTTTAGTTTTTATTTATATAGTGCCAACATATTTTTTAGTATCGTACAATCAGAATAAAACCATTACAAGCAATGAAACAGATGGTGGGAAGATTCTGCACCATAAAGCTTACAATCTGAAGGAGATGAGAGAAATAAGACCTAAAAAGGAACAGCCATGTGTAATAACATAGTTGAACTGTGTTTTATATAGGTGCCGGGTTAGCTATTGGGGTTTAGAGAGAATATAAGGTACAGAAGAGATGTTTAGACAGTATAGGTTTAGTGCACAAGTTATATATATATTAGAAAACTAGCAAAGGTCTAAATTTCTTGGTTAAGGACATAAATATAGGATCAGAGAATAGATGTATAATATAGGAAAGCATGCGTTATTCCAGTGGGGTTCTGCAGACCTGAAGCATTTTTTGAGATAGCATGTTTGTTTGACAAGGTTGCTGTTGGCAATGCTGAGATTGACAGAGAGTGGAATTAGCTATTACTTGGTGGAAGGCAGATGTTATTGTTTGACTATAGTGGTCTATGGCCAAGTTGGGACATTAGATGGACTTTAGGTTTTAGAGTATGTGATAGGTCTGACATGGAGGAGAAATAATTGGAAGAGAATTTGTATGTTAATATAAAGATCTGAGAGAGGGGAGAGGGAGCTGGTAAGGTTGAAAACAGAGTAAAAGCAGGTGAAGATGAGATAAAGTGATTGACTACCTTTGGGTGTGGGAAAATTAGTCAATTGGGTCCAAAGGAATACCATAAAGAGAGTAATATTGAAGCAGTAGAGGAATGTGTGTAATTAATGGAGCCGTTCAAGTGACCATTAGTAGATTTGTTATTAACGGGATAGAACATGTGAGAGACAAGCAGAGAAATGGTGTAGAAACATATGCAATAAACCAGGAGTACAGTAGATAACTACAACATGTGAAGGAAATGGCAGAAGTAGTTTAGAGTGTGGACATTAAATGGTGGAAAAGTATGGTTGAGACTGGAAGATATATCAAAAAGTTCAATGAGATTGACAGTATTCCTACCCCACCATCCTGCCGTCCCTAGGTGTTGGAGTGTGGCTCAAGTGTAACAGCACAGAACAGGGTAGCAAGCTAAGGAGTAACAGTTAATAATACAGATTTCATCGAGAGATAATATATTTAGATAGTTGGAATCGAATAGATTATGGATAGAAACAAGTAAATTGCATATTAAACATGATTTCCATATAAGAGTGGGTGAGTGATATAAATGGTGCTACTTAAAGGTAAATAGCAAGAAAAGGTTATTTATTAGGTAAGCATAAAACTGTAGGTATAAGAAATGCTGCAGTGCACATAGTAACAGTAGAGGTAATAAGACAAAGTGATAACCAGTGAACCTAATATAATAGCTCTGGGACTAAAGCAATCAAGGTAAAAAAATGAGTCGTGAAGGTCTTTGGAGTAAAACATTAAACCAGTCAAAGGATCATAAACGTAGATGAATACATGTGAGTGAATGATGAGTTAGATCCTCTAATCAGATTGTCAGAAGTGATGATGTCCAACTAATTCAAAACCAACTATAGAGGATAAGCATCAGCTTTTACATGATGATAACAATAGTTGTACTAGTGTAGTAATAATAATGTGATATTATAACTGACTTTCTTTAACAGTGATATGCCATAATTTATTAAGCAAATTGATTCTTAAGAGCAAGTGTAAAAAATTGCTCATATATTCCAAAGCACAAACACATAGGCTGTGTGAGAGGTGTTGATACATTATAAATCATCTGGAGTAATAAGGTACTACCCAGTATGCAAGGAAAGCATAGACATATAAAGGACACCATACCATTTAATAATAATTCCAGAAAACAATGATTGCAATGATAAAGGTCTTTGGAGTTATTTCTTCTAAATAACTTTGTTACTTCTCTGTTACTTTCTAGTTTAAACTCACTGGACGTTGACTGGTTTGACGTATAAATTAATTCATGAATCCATTATAAATTTGGCGAATGTCTGTCTATCAGACAACATCACATTCACTTTTGCTCTACTTTAGACTTAGAATATGTACAGTTTGCACTTCTTTCCATTAGGTATATTAGGCCCTTTATCTCAGGACTCTGATGATGACAGCAATGGCTTCTGTGGTATTACAGGAACAGATAGCTACGATTCATCTGCAATAGCAATTATTGTAAAACACTGTAGCAAAGACAACATCTTGTGCTCATTTTCTGTTTCTCAGTTCGACTATGCTGGATATGAGGATTATGAATGGCAATTTGACAGGTTATAACATCAATTTGTGTAGTTGTATAGATCTATGTCAGAACCAGCTTTTCCAAGACTGTGAGCAAGTTGCGATTGAAAAAGAATGAAACTTGCAGCAAAATTATATTAGATCAATGCTGCAGGCTCAGGATGCCACATTGCCCTGATTGAATGACCTGATGAGTGCAATTTTAAAACCAGCAACAAAGATAGTATCCAAATGTAGAAACATGCAATAGTTACTAACATTTCTTCTGATTAAAAAAAAAAAGTCTTAAATCTTCAGTGCTTGATGCTTTACATCACTTGTTAAGCATACTTATTGCTTTAAAGCTCTTTAAATAGATAATAAAGAAATTGCAGTGCTTACATGCTTAAAAAATGAATAGCCAGTGATGAACAGCATCTAACACTTGTCAGAAAACGTTTTCTATTATAACTGAATGTTTCTAACTTTTATATCAAATTGGATGCTGGTTTTAAACTTGGCTTCCAGTAATAGAAGATTGGAGGTACTGCTTATTCTCAAATATAAGCACAATATATTTCTTGTACTTTGGAGCTTAGTGCTCACACAGATAAATTTAATACTTTCCAACTCTGCTATTCAGATCACTAACATGATCTGGACCTAATAGTGCAAATAGTCTATATAATATGAACTTTAAACATAGGAGAGCTACAGATAAAATGAATTGCGCAGACATTCTTTCTACCTGATATTTTGGACTATTCATGTTCCTGATTAGTGCTTAATAAGTGTCACTCTGAGAGAAATGACAACTAGTATTACAGCCCTTAACATCTTGGATATTTTTATATGTTGATTTGTTAACCTCCTTATTTATATCACAACAGGCTGATTTTTAAGCTATTATATTAACATCTTATTTATTTATTATGCAGTTGTATCTTGACGAATAATTGCTTTTTAATAGATATCTAATTAATTTTTAAATGTTACAATAGTGTTTTCACACAAAAACACAAGTCATGTCAACTTCTCTTTGATGACATCATCACAGGGTGTGGAAGGAATACAGGAGCAGTCAGTATTTCACAAATGAATAGGATATTATTGAGAATTGGATGCATCTCCAGGAAGTGTAGTCCATTTATGTAAAAATGCCCTGATTGTACTCAACTTATGCTTGCCCACCGCAAATCAACGTTGTATGGGGCTCCACTATGCAAAAATCTATATATGGACGCATTTTGGTACATATGGGCAGTGCGGAAATGTGCACATCTACGAGACAAAAATTACCGAATGTCGAACTCTAAGGGGTCATTTTATCAAGCTGCGGGTTTGAAAAAGTGGAGATATTGCTTATAACAACCAAACAGATTCTAGGGGGTAAATGTATCAATATGCGGGTTCTTTAACACCCGCATGTTCAGCCTCTTCCTCGATTAAATTTCAAGCGGCGCTGCATTGTAAAGGGTTAACTTCCCTTTACAATGCAGCGCCGCTTGAAATTTAATCGCGGAAGAGGCTGAACACGCGGGTGTTGAAGAACCCGCATATTGATACATTTACCCCTAGATGTTATTTTGCAGAATATACTAAATAAATGCCAGCTAGAATCTGATTGATTGCTATAGGCACCATTTACACTTTTTCAAACCCGCAACTTGATAAATTTACCCCTAAATGTGGATACGTACTGTACACCAACACTGAGTGTTAGTTAACTAGAACTCATTAATGCTATTCAAATGAGAGAAAGTTCTAGTGACTATTAATAGTTATTTTAGTGTACTAATAGACTTCTGATTGCTATAATAATAAGTCCTTTTATTTAAAATACAATTAAAATATCAATAGGAGTACAAAAAGATCACAAATTTTACAGAAACCACCAAAAAATGTAGTTATACCTTCCTTTCCTACTTCCTCTTCTCACTTTGAAACATGCTCTTGTGCTAAACTATGCACATAATAGGTATGAAAATTCTGTTATGACTTTTTCAAACTACTTCAACTTTAGATCAGCTGGACAGACTTTTATTGTTAGGGCAAAAACAACTTGCAAGTGTAAATAAGTGGATCTAAACTTTAGTTGTGTTATTTTGCTTATGACAACTTTAACCATTTAAAATAGTGTGTAATAGTTCAAGCCTTAAACCCACAGTATTGTAGTGCTGTAATAATCAAGTATCACTTGTATTTGCACATAAACTAGATATTTATTGTAACATGCAACATGTCAACTTTTATCCCTCCTGTCTTTACAGTTTTATGCTGTGAAAGAGGAGCTGTACCGGGTGAGGATGGAGCTACAGGTGGCTCAGAGTTTGACTACCCGAGTACAGTGTGAGGAAGAGCTGCAAGCGTTGAGGAAAGAAAATTGGACGCTAAAAGAAAGACTGGAACCGACGGGGCAGAAATATTTGGTGAGGAATGGAATCACAATGCATGTCTACTTACCTTCTGTAGAGCTATTTTTATTACTGTTACTTTCCATTTCTGTTGATTATGTACTTACTACATTTCTAAACTATTATTTTATGTGGCTTTTTCATATTTTTCTATTTATCTACATATATGTAAGCTACATATGTAGTCAATTTAGTCTGAATGCATAGAAGCAAGATGAATGTTCTCATTATTTACATTTACATTTTAACGTAGAAGGATAGAGGAGGATGTTAAGTAGCCATGGCAAGAGATGATGAGAAAATTGATACAATTTTTGATTGCATCTTGGGTAGGAGAAGGACATATTCAAGCAGTATTTTGATCCTGAAAGTAACATGACTGGGAGAGAGGAATAGAAGATTATCGAGAGAACTGGTAGATGTGAGTAAACAAGATGTGAGAGTAAACCAGAGGATAGATTGAAGTGTGACACCAAAACAGCAGGTTGGGAAGACTGGGGAAATTGGGGTGTTGTTGATTGTGGAAGACTTGAGTTGGTGAATGGGAAAAGGGAAAATCACAAGTTCTGTTTTGGCTATATTGAGCCTTACAGTCATGGCAAAAAAGTTTTAAGAATGACACAAGTATTGGTTTTCACAAAGTTTGCTGCTTTAGTGTTTTTAGACCTTTTTGTCAGATGTTGCTATGGTATGCTGAAGTAAAATTACAAGCATTTCATAAGTATAAAAGGCTTTTATTGACAATTACATTAAGTTTATGCAAAGAGTCAATATTTCCAGTGTTGACCCTTCTTTTTTTTAATTATATACTTTTTATTGAGGTTACATTAGTAAAACAACATGTTACATGATACAAACTATCACAGACACATAAAGCATAAAACAAAAACATGTCCAATCAATAATGTGTACATATTTGACGATCCCGTAATAAAGGTATGTATGTTCAGCAAGTAAACCTTATATCCACATTAGAACCCGTAAAATGGTATATCGAGGGGGTAGTAATCAATTGTTGCAGCATAATAGATGTGGTGAAATTGGAAGAGGCGTCTCAAACCATTTATTGAGGAGAGTGGAGTGTTATTGGAGGGTTTTTAGCGCATATTGTCAGCTCATATCAATATGTGTGGTGAAAGCTTTTCTTCACCCTTCTTTTTGAAGACCTCTGCAATTCACCCTGGCATGCTGTCAATCAACTTCTGGGCCACATACTGACTGATGGCCGCCCATTCTTGCCTAATCAATGCTTGGAGTTTTTCAAAATTTGTGGGTTTTTGTTTCTCCACCCGCCTCTTGAGGATTGACCACAAGTTCTCAATAGGATTAAGTTCTGGGGAGTTTCCTGGCTACGGACCAAAAAATTTCCATGTTTTGATCCCCAAGCCTGTTAGTTATTATTTTTTCCTTATGGAAAGGCGCTACATCATGCTGCAAAAGGCATTGTTCGTCACCAAACTGTTCTTGGATGGCTGTAGAAGTTGCTCTTGGAGGATGTTTTGGTTCCATTCTTTATTCATGGCTGTGTTCTTAGGCAAAATTGTGAGTGAGCTCACTCCCTTGGCTGAGAAGCAAACTCACACTTGAATGATCTCAGGAAGATTTACTGTTGGCATGACACAGGACTGATGGTAGTGCTGACCTTTCCTTCTCCAGACAAGCGTTTTTTCCAGATGCCCCAAACAACCTGAAAGGGGGTTCATCAGAGAAAATGACTTTACCCCAGTCCTCAGCAGTCCAATCCCTGTACCTTTTGCAGAATATCAGTCTGTCCCTGATGTACTTCCTGGAGAGAAGTGGCTTCTTTACTGGCCTTCTTGACACCAGGCCATCCTCCAAAAGTCTTTGCCTCACTTTACGTGCAGATGCACTTACACATGCCTTCTGCAAGCTCGGCACTGGTGGTGCCCATATCCCGCAGCTGATCAACTTTAGGAGACGGTCCTGGCGCTTGCTGGATGTTCTTGGTTGCCCTGAATCCTTCTTCACAACTATTGACCCTCTCTCCTTGATGTTTTTCTTGAAGAAAAGTGGCTTATTTGCTGGTCTTCTTGACACCAGGCCATCCTCCAAAAGTCTTTGCCTCACTGTGCGTACAGATACACTCACACCTGCCTGCTGCCATTCCTGAGCAAGCTCTGCATTGGTGGTGCCCCGATGCCGCAACTGAATCAACTTTAGGAGACGGTCCTGGCATTTGCTGGATTTTTTGGGCGTCCTGAAGCCTTATTTAAAACTATTGAACCTCTCTCCTTGAAGTTCTTTATGATCCGATAAATGGTTGATTTAGGTACAATCTTACTAGCAGCAATATCCTTGCCTGTGAAGCCCTTTTTGTGCAAAGCAATGATGACTGCACGTGTTTCCTTGTAGATAATCATGGTTAACAGAGGAAGAACATTGATTTCAAGCACCACTCTCCTTTTAAAGCTTCCAGTCTGTTATTCTAACTCAATCAGCATGACAGAGTGATCTCCAGCCTTGTCCTCGTCAACACTCTCACCTGTGTTAATGAGAGAATTACTGACCTGATGTCAGCTGGTCTCTTTGTGGCAGGGCTGAAATGCAGTGGAAATGTTGTTTTTGGGATAAAGTTCATTGCCATGGCAAATATGGACTTAAATTAATTGCAATTCACCTGTCACTCTTCTTGACATTCTGGAGTATGGTCACACAACATAGTGTTACGTCTCACTGGAGACAACTACCAACCAGTATTGGCCCTGGCCTTCCCAGGGCGCGGAGTCCAATGGACCCCCGGTCTTCTCCAAGAATCGCCGCAAGGCGGGATGGTTTTAGCTGCCGGAGGCCCGCAGGTCACGGCACCTAGGTTAGCCCACTAGCGGGGTAGAGAGATAGTAGTAGGGTGAACAGTTCTGGGAACACAGTAAAAGGCCTCGTCTAGCTGGATATTAAACAGCTTAACTGTAAGAAGTAGGAAGCCAGACGTACCTTGCTGTCTAGTAGAGAGGCATGAGGAGACAAACACGAGAGGATTCAGGAACTGTAGCCGGTTTGGTACACAGAAGATCACCCAGTGCGTGTTGCCAGGGATTCAGCAGATGCAGGGTTAATCAGACAAGCGTCGGTACACACAAGGTCAGCCAGTGCGTGTTGCCAGGGATTCAGCAGATGCAGGGTTAATCAGATAAGCCAGGTCGGTACACAGAAAGTCAGCCAGTATTCACAGGAAAAAGTGCACAGGGGAAGCACAGGGATCAGGAGCAGCCAGGCACTAAGTACACTTGTTGGTCTGGCACAGGAGAGTGTCAGAGTGAAGACTAAATAGTGGGGAAGTTTGAATTCCCCGCCTCTCAGGTCACGTGATCAGACAGACCTAACACATAGTAGAGAAGGTGAGAAGTCAGGGGAGGAGAGGTAGATTTGTGTGTCATCAGCATAGCGGTGGTACTGGAGGACGAATGAACTAATAAGTTCACAAAAAGAAGCACAGTGAAAAAGGTCAAGAATAGAGCCCTTCTGGGACCCCAGCAGAATGTGGAAGTGGGGTGGAGAATGTACCGGGTTTTGAGGTTGGATATACAGGAAGTGAACCAAGAAATAACTGTGTCACAAACAATAACAAAATGAAGGGTGTGTAGGAGATGAGGGCGAACAAGAGTGTTGAAGGCTTTTGAGCTGTCCAGAAGAATGAGTATGGAGAAATGAAAGTCAGATTTTGTAGTATTGATCGCTTTTTGAATGCAGTCTCAATGGAATGTTAGAAATGGAAGCCTGCTTGCAGAGAGTTGAGATGGGCATAAGAGGAATGAAAGTAAGATAGGCAATTGTACAAAGGTTGCTCAAGTAGTTTGGTGGCAAAGGGGAGGAGTGAAATAGGATTTAAGCACATGTATAAAGGAGAAATAAGCATGAGAAATCACATTTTTATCATCATGCATTTGGCTTGTCAATGTGGTTTATATCTCTGCATACAATAGATAGCATTAACAGTCACTTTCACTAAGATGAAACAGAAGTCTGATCAATGAGGGAAATGCCCAACTTATGAAGCACTATGTATATGTATCATATATCTCTAAATATTTCCATAAATAAAAAAAAACTAAATTCATACTAAACAAGCCACAATCCATTTTGTGATGTCCCAGACCTATTTTTATGTGATTGTGATTAATGAATCATTGATCAATAATCATGAATTATAGAATGAATCAGGAAATTCCTTGCAGAAGGCAAGCAGTATTACAGCTGTATTGCAGTGTCCCCTATGCATACATGAGATATTTTGAGGGTGAAGGGATATAAATTATATATGCAGTGACAGTAGTTAAGTGGCTGGGTACCAGGCCTCATTGCCTCTGATAAATATCTTCAGTTTACACATACTAGAAGCTGGTGAAGATCAGGCATCTGTCTATCCTTTCAATGCATTGTAATTCATTGTAAACAAAAGCATCCAGATACAATATATCCAGGAAAGTGCATTTATAAACACATATCTACAGAAATATGAGACATAAGATGAAGACAGCTTACTGTTTTCATTTATGTCAAGAAATAAATGAGGATACAAGGGGTGAAGAATACAAAACAGTAAAAAAACTAGCATAAGAAAATGATGCAAATATATCATTACATTATAGTGTTCTTTCAGATTTCGATTTAGAATTCCCAATTCAAAAGGTATTAGTGCACAATGTATCAAAATAGTAAAGTGATGACAATAGTTGAGTACTTTGCTACAAAAATAAAATAATTCAGCTATTAGTGTTATAGCAATGTACACTATTAACTACATTTATACATATTTGTAAAATAGTTGTTGAAACATTAATTGATCAATTTAATTTTTCTATTTCTTTTTTTCTTGCTTTGTCTCCTTCTAATATCATCTGATAAGGTGGAGTTGGATATAGAGCAGCTCTCAGATGTGAACCCGCCAAGTTCAGAAGAGTTGCTAGCTCAGCTGTGCATAGCCAGACAGAAGATAGGTGCTGGTGAGGCCTTTGAAAAATTGGTAAGTGTCTTCCTTTCTTTTCTGTGATCAAGAGCTATCTGAACCACTCCGATCACAGAATAAAGACAGCTTTTTAAGTTTACTCAGTAGAAGAGGCAACAGACTTATGCTGATGAACCTGGCGCTGATTTTGACTATGACAGGGGGAACCTATGCTCGTGATCATCCTGTTATAGTGGAAACCAGCCCAGGCTGGTTTACCAATTATATGTAATTCTACTTGTACCATAGTAATTCATGGGTCAATGCTCTCTATCACTTGTGCGACAGGTTTAGGTCCCTTCTCCTTCTTCTTATGCCCTTAGATATTTTGTATTATATGTTTGATCTACTTCACTATTACAAGACATGATCAGATGGAAGCATACTTGGAATCATGTTTTAATTCATTATCTTTTGATGTAATTTTAAAATACTTTTTCAAATATTTTATTTTTTTATTAAAAAGGCTTTCCAGCAAATAATTTTAATAAATAGAAATAAAATGTGTGAATAATAAAGCAATGGGATAGCCATCTTTCTTCTTTTTGTTGGTATTGTATAAGTTAAACCTTATTAGCAGTAGCACATCCAGTTATTGCAATCATAAAATATGCTTCAAGTGCATTATAGCTAGATTAACTCTAATTCTCGTGATTCAGAATTTATTGAAATTCTGGTGTGGATGGGATATAAAATATTTTGATACTAAATGAGACCTGGGGTAAATGTATGAAAGTTCGGTTTTGTCATATTGTGCTCATAGCATCCCTTTTGTATTGTACTTAAAAGCCTTGCTCACTAGTGTTACTGCTTGTAAGACTTGTTGGTATGTATTATTATCAGTGAAAGCAATGCACACCCCATAAAGATGTATACAGTAGTAGGAAGTTTTTCAATTTAAGAATCCGATTTGGAATGAGAATACATATCTCTGCTTTGTTTCCAATGTGTTATTATATAGCCATTATAAATTTATATAGCCATTTTAAATTGAAAGTCATACATAACCACATACAGTATTATATGTTGTCTAATCCAGTATAGCATCCACGTTAGAAAAAAATATTTTGAAAATCATCTTTTATTAATCACATGTTAGATTTGGGGTAATAGTGAAATCAGTCCAGACCTATAATTACCAGCTTTATGTCCGTAACAACTTTTAACTCACAGTAAGTGCACCATAACTAGATGACTTAGCTGTTTTGTCTTGTATGAGGTGAAGATACATTTGGGTAATGTCATTAACATGGCAGGTCTGTGGGTATTTACAGTGTGACACATGGTTTCAATGGTGTATAACCTAAAATGTTTCACTATTTCTTGTCATTGTGCAAGTTATTATTATTTAAGGAAATGTTATCTGTTTTGTATCTGCAGTGGCAGGAGGAGAAAGAAACCATGATTAAGGACAGCCGACATTTGCAGGCAAATTATGACATCTTGAAGAAAAAAATGGATGCATTCCACAATCAGGTTTCAGAACTTCAAAAGGAGCGTGACCAGGTATCCATATCCAAACACTGATAATACCTTTAGTGCCCACACACATATTTATTATTATTACCCATAAACACACCGGCAGTAAGAGCATCACCTCCCCACACACTGATTATACCAGAAGTTCTCCCATATATGATAATAAATACAATAACCTCCACACATGATAATAGCCGTTATTAATCATAAAACTACCTACTATGTCCTATTATGAATTATGCTGTACAATGAAAGAATATTCTAAAGAGAAAAGTTTGTATACAGGATCAAAAAGTGACACAAAGGATGTCTTATCATATCCATTAAAACCGTTTTAATATTTTTTTCAGATGATACATAAAAATTAAATATGCGCCCCATTATTTTAGGAGTAGGGCTTTTCACAAACCCTCTCTCAATTTCTGGACAACAAATGTTGTCAGCTAGAACAGAATTTGGAATCCTATTTGACCAATTTGAAAAAGGAATTCAGTAGTGTAAAGATATTTTTAGTGTGAAAATTACAAGTGGATAAGTATTGGAGTTTGTTATTTTTATTGCAACATTGTTTAGGTGCCCTAGATAGCATTTATCAATGACATGAATCAAGTGGAGCAAGATTTGAATATTTGCTGTTTTTAATTTATTTACTCATTAAGAATATATTTTCAAATTTTATATAATTTGATTAATTAAATTAAAGGGGACAGCAATGGAGAAATACAGGCATTAAAGAGACAAGCTTTAAGTATAATTCAAAGACAGTGATTTTTGTAACATGAATGCACACCTCAAATTCCCCTGGGTTTGTACCAATACGCCTATATGGTCTGCCCAGCACAGTGCAAGATTACATCCTACTTACTGGTCACCTCCGTAAATTAGAAGTGTGTCTATGTTTTGTGGGGGGTGGGAAAATCTGAAGAGGCACACTGTGAAAAGGTGTTAATATCAAAGTCCCTACATCCTAACACTTTAGGGCCATCCCAATCATTAAATTAAACTTTTCGTTTTTCTCTCTTAAAATACTCCCTGGTTCAGTTTAATTTATTACTTTAGTTATTGCTTAGTCCAGGGGTCAGGGAACTTTTTTACCTTTTACCCCAAAATATATGTAGAAATGCTGACGTTACCCCCTTGATTAGAAATTAAGGAAATAATAATAATAATAATTAAGGAAATCATATATTATTAATTATTTGAATTCAAACCTGTATGGAATCAGGTTCAGCTTCAAAACTTCAGGCTTTGGAGAAATGATGTTGCTTCATTGTTGATACAAGAGCATCAATATTGGGGCATTTTGATGTCAGAGCAATTTGGATACAGTCTTCAGCGTCCAATCGATTTCTCTGCTTTGTTTTAATGTTCGTTAAAGTTGAAAATCCTTGTTTGCAAAGGTAGACTTGATGATGATGATGAGACTTGCTGAAAGCTGTACAAAATAAACACATGGAAATTGATTTAAGCACCAATGTAAAACCATCCAAAGAGAGAAAAAGACACCAAAGCACCTCTAATTGAGCACCAGGTGGGGCCTGATTGTTGCGCAAGGCTCTAGTTAAGCATCTAATAATAATGCAATTGACTATAATATATACATACATATATATATATATATATATATATATATATATGTGCCTCCATACTTTTGTTCCCACTTCTCTTTCCTCCCTCACCTTATGTGCCTCCATAGTTTTGTTTTCCCGTCTCTCACTTCTCTCACCCTATATGCCTTTGTTATTTAACTTGCTTTTCTATTGACTTTCTCTCTTTTTTCTTCTTTTCTGTTCTTCTACTCTTGTTTTCTTCTGCCTCTTCTGCCGCTGCTCCTCTCTGCTCCTCACTGAAATTAGCGTCGGGCGTGATAATTCAGTGGGAGAGAGCAGGAGAGGGGACTGCTGGGAGCCATCGCTCCGTGCGGTCATGTGATTTATTGAAAAAAAAACGCTTTGGAGCCGCGGTGGTTACCCCCGGAAAAGTCATTTTTACCCCATTTGGGGTAATTTACCCCTGTTCGCCGACCACTGGCTTAGTCTGAGAGGTACTGTCTATATGTGTTTGAATTTTTTTGTTTACAAGTGCTGCAAATACAGAAACTGTGTTGCAATTGCAACTAAAAAAACAGAGGACAAATGTAGTGTACATCATAGTGATATTTATTTGCAAATAATTTTATTGACTTCAACCTCGCCTAATATTGGTGAAAATTAAACTTTAAGGGGCATATTCAATTGTCGGCGGAAACGCCGAAAATCACGCGCTCGCTGGATTTCAGCTCGCAGCTCCCTGAGCCGCGAGCTGAATTCCAGCTATCTATTACCGTAATATCGGTAATAGTTTTTACGCGCCACGGGAACCGGAGAATTGAATATGCCCCTAAGAGCGTATTTCGTTTGTCGCTACGTGCCGCCTGACATCACCCTATTCTCCGGCTACGCACATTGCCAGCCATTATGGTCAGGAGTCTCTGCACATTTTTCCTCAAGCCTCTAAGAAAAATGAGCAGAGATTTCATCCTCAACAACGGTGCTATGTGTCTTGGACTGTACCAGAGACACGTGACACTGAATTGAATCTATCCATATTGAAAATAAATTAGTCTTTCATGTATAACAATTCCTTGATATTTGAAAGTATTTATTGCAAACTCTGAGGCCTTTAATTTTATAGTCAAGTGAAGTCATAAATAGAAACAGATTCAATTCCACGCACTATTACCATTACTACAGTAATAGTGCATATTATTACTGTTACTACAGTAATTTCAACGCTGATTTTGGTAATGATGTGCGCCCCACGTTGTTCTACACAACACGGGAAATTGAATCTGCCCCCATAGTGTGATATTGGGAGTAGAGTCCTCGCTGCTGAGTCTTATAAAGATGAAATACTGATGATATACAGAGCTGGAACATTAACATACCTTGTCATGGACAGAATGCATTTCATGGGCATTCACCGTCCCCTAACAAACACCTACAGATAATCAAAGTACATATTTAACCTCCAGATACACCTACAAACACACATACACCTGAACACAAAATACTATGACACCTTAATGTGAAGTATTTTCACATTCATTGTTTTCTATGTATCCAAGATATTTAGGGTACATACTATATTGCATCTTCTTTATTTTTGGTCCTCTCTGCGCCAGAGGATTCTCATGCTATTTGAGCGACTGCTGTGGAAGGACTCTGTAAAACTTCCCACTGCATAGCGGCTATGAATCTGAGCTGTGAGACGCTACAATACCAGATTCCTTTATTGTGGGGTGGCACTGGTCACATACATTTTACTGTAGTAAACTTAACAAACATGTTCACATTGGTTGGACTGCACTGTATGTGTGTGACATACGATTCCACAATAAGCAGTATGGCACTGTGTGTGTGAGGGGTTGTGGCAGCAGGTCTAGTATCTCACTTTGCATGTTTGTGATTATGTTACAAACTAGGGCACTTTGCAAACTTTATGTTTTAGCAAACCAAGTGTACGTGTGGCTTTCATAGGCAAACTGAGGGGGGGTTTCCTAGTGTCTGGAAACCCCCCCCCCCAGCATGGGGCACTGTGTGCTTGAGGTGGCTTGCCCTGTGTATATGATGGGGATAGGAAGAGTTGGAGAGCAGCCAAGCACTGTCTAAAATTATAGCTACGCCCCCATGCATGCTGGTCATGCCCAGTGGCTGTGTAGCGTGGAAACCCCTCTCTACAAATCCTGCGTTTGCCCCTGGCTTTATAATTGCAAGGCTAAGACAGGGGCAAGGCTTCTGCAAGGTGTTCACATGCAGCTATTATCCAATACAATACAATACATATAATTCTCAAGCAAACATCATATATGGGTAAGGTCACTCTCTATTTCCTAAACCTACTTTAATACCTCTACAGAGTACACCACTACCACCAGTATATAGAACACTATATCCACATGCCCACTAAACCAACACAGAATGCAGTATGTCCATTTTCAACATCAACGCCCTCCATCATTAAAACATTATTTTTACACTACCAATTGGTAACATAATTTTATACAACCATAAATCCATACAAATCCATACTAAGAATCCCATGTCTAAAATATTTTTTAAAAAACTTTATTAATATACATTATTTATTTAACATATTACACCTTTATATATGTAAATATTTATAAAAAAAATTGTTATTTCTACTAATGTTCATCAATTAGCCTGTGATACGTCCTTAGATTCCTAAATTGTCTTGTGAGTACTCTACAAACTCTGTATGCATGTTGGAGGAAGTATTGTATATGGTTTAAGTCTATTTTTCTTAATTGTTTTATCTTTTTATTCATGTTATAAGAGCTTTTATTGTGTCTGGTTCATTTCTTAAATACTTGTACCATTTGCATGTTTTTTCTGTTTTGTCTATATAGGCATATAAAGCTCGTGACATGGTTCAAGCTGAGATTTCCTGTTTCCTGGCAGAGAAGGATTCATTGTGGAAACAGGTCATGGATCTTACTGAATGTAACTCTGAGCTTAAACAACAGATTCAAAGTTTGGAGTTGCAGCTGCAATCTTACAGGGTAAGATATACCTTTGTCACACAGACACTTGATAAATTAGAGGAATGTCAATTAATCTATAGGAGGAATGATGGGAATAAAAGGAGCAGTACACAATGAGAGTTTGATGCCAGAGGAGGAAGACAAGGGTAGGCCCATTGAAGGGTTTGCTGCATAAATTTTGTCACAGTTCACTTTATTATAAAATAAGTTTTTATATAAATGATACAGTTAGCAACAATGATGTATAACGAAACCCTACCCTACAATCTTGCTACCATCATTGACTCATAGCTGTTACTTGTTCCCCACATCCAATCTGTATCCAAATCCTGTTACATACTTCTAAGAAAGATTTCCAGAATATGCACATATCTCACACAACAGTAAAAAAAAACTTTAATTCATGCATGTATTATCTCTCTCAATGACTATTGCAATTCCCTTTTTACTGGTCTTCTCTTAACCAGAGTTTCACCCCTACAATTATACTTGCAAACCATTCTTCTAATGCTATTTAGCTCTGTCTGTGCCTGTCAGTACCAGCAGTCTTAGACATCACTGGCCTGCTTCCAACACTCAGCAGTCCACGGATTGTTTGCCTTCCCAATTAAAATCCTTAACAGAATCCAGCTGGGCTCAGCCTCAGGCTAGAGATGACATAACAACTCTCTCAGGTGTTAACACTACCTCCAGTACTGATGACACATGCGGGGAATCACAAATCAACCGCCACTATAAGAACCTACCCAGTGCACTCCTTAGTGCCGGAGTATCAATTTTGCCCAACAATTGAAGCTCAGGACTATTCTAGGGAGTATACTACTCATGTTTCTTCAACTCCTGTGCCCAGTCTCCCCGACAGCAGCACACACATACCCGCATTTCCATCTGCTGTGCTTTCAGCAGAGTACTCATACCAGATAAGTACTCTACTGCTTTCATGGAAGGAATCAACCACACTGGGACGCGACTTGGGTCCTCAATTAGCAAAGTCCATATCCTCTTGCAAGGATCCCTGGTGAAGTCTGCTGGGGGTCTTAGATTCTGAGCCAGTGTATTTGATTGTGGCATTCCCACCTGCTAGTTATTCTCCTCTGTGTTTATGTCCTCCGCTACACTTGCTGTTTGTTATTGCACACTACGCACTGTTTAAACAGCACAAACCCCTCCTTGTACTTAATTACACACTATGTTCAGCCACCACCTCCGTGTACATTATTGCGAGCTATGTGCTGTTCAAACTGTGCCAACACATCTGTGTACCTTATTACATACTACGTGCTGCCCTAACAGTGCTAATACATCCTTATACAGCGCTACATACTATTCAACCAATGCCAACACCTCTATGTATCTTATTGCATAGTATGCGCTGTTCAAAGAGTCCCAACACATCTGTGTACCCACACACTTCGTTTACTCAACTGTGTATTAGGTGGAACAACCTCTCTTTGTATGACATCCATATATCTTCTGGCGTGTTTTCCCATAGATACAAAATCCCAAGTTCTCACAGTCCCTAATTGGTTGCCCTAATTTTACTGAATCAAATATAAAATACTTCTAGTAAGATACAAAGCTATTGACAAAACTGAACCAACATCTCTCACATTGTCTCAAAATATTCCCCAACTAGACCCCTCCACTCTGCCCAAGATATTCACCTCTCATCCATACTCATTACTTGGGGCAGCATGGCCACACAGTCATGAGTTTGATTCCCAAACAGGGCTTTATTTGTGTGGAGTTTGTATGTTCTCCATGTGTCCACTAGGGTTTCTTTCAGGTGCTTTGATTTCTTCCCACACTCCAAAAACATTCTAGTAGGTTAATTTGCTGGTGATAAAGATTAACCTGTGTGTGTGTGTGTTAGTGAATTTAGACTGCAGAGACTGATGTGAATAGCAAATATACTCTGTACAACGCTGCAGAATTGGTAACATTATATAAAGAGATGATGATGATGATGATGATGATTACTTACTTCCATTTTCAGTAACAGGAGTTTTTTTCAGGCTGCACCAGCTATGTTAAATTCCCTCCATTGACATTCCTCTTGCCTTCGACTTTCGCCCCTAGCCTCAAAACTTTCAAGAATTCCCTAAAAATTTATTTCTTCAGGCAGGCTTATCAAAATCCAAAGCCATCTTCTTCACTTTCCTAGGCTATTCTACCCAGTTATTACCCCAGTTGTTATTTAAATAAATCTTAATAAGAATATCTAAACTAATTCCGCAGTACTGTATAGAGAACTCACTTACATCAGTCCTTGCCCATTGGGGCTTACAGTCTAAATTCCCTAACACACAGACAGACATACTGACTAGGGTCAATTTGTTAGCAACCAATTAATCTACCAGTATGTTTTTGGAGTGTGGGAGGAAACTGGAGCACCCGGAGGAAACCCACACAAACATGAGGAAAACATATAAACTCCTCACAGATAAGGACATGGTTGGGATTTGAACTCATGACCCCAGTGCTGTAAGGCAGAAGTTACTAACCACTTAGCCATCGTGCTGCCCAATGCATATGTGTGTGTATGTATGCCTGATGTAAACCTGACCATCTTGTGATGCCTATGACTCAGCATATGGATGTAATAACGCTATTTTTTACAGGTGCATTTTTTTAGCCTAAATTACACCCAACATGATATCTCATTGTACCAAAAAATGTGTTGTCTGTACATAGCTATTGGAAAGTGTCAATTAGTAGTAAAATCATCACTAGCAGTTTTTCTTACAACCATTTTATTTTTTTCTGGGGCAGATGAGAAAAAAATTGCAAGAATCTCCCGAGCAAATAGACAGCTGTTTAGGCAAACACCAGAGACTTGTGCGGATGGATGCAATTTGTCCTTCAGAGGATGGTGACAAGGGATCCTCTTGCAGCACATCTGAGGTTTGTTATAGCCTTTAGCAATGTATCTAATTGAGTAGTTGATTTTTTTAATCTATAAAGCACCAGCATATTACATGTTGCTGTGTAAAGCAGTTTACTACATACAAACAAATGACACAGGTTGAAGTGTCAAAAAAGAAAATGTATTAGACGTATTTATACAGCTTGCAATCTGCTTGAAATCTGTTTACACGCTAGGACAGGTAAAGGCTTCAGTAACAGTCACAGGGCCTCATTTAGAGTTGAACATAAGTAAATATTTTTTATGTAAATGTTCACATTTCTGTACTACGCATTAGAACAATAATGATGTTTCTTGATGTTACATAGAACGTATTGAGATAGTGACTTGTATCTAGTGTATTTATCATATTTACTTGTAATCATGATGGCACGGTCATTTGCAGTGTATTTTATTTTATATTATTGCTTTAGTATGTATGATAATGCAACTTTTTAATTGCTGTCACTAGTTAGATTTCATGCTTAGCTTTATTATTGCATCGGTGCAAGTTTTTTTACCATGTTTTAATTCTGCTGCTGATAATTTTACTCTCATTTGTGACCAGAAAGCAGTCTACTATATGCATACCACTTGGAAATAATCTGTACTACTTAGTATTGTGATAATCATTGTAAGTTAGTCTGTGAGTTCAATCTATTCACCAGTGACTGAAAATTATGGTTGCACAATTTACTTGTTATAAGTTCGCATTATAATGCAACTTTGATAGCTGGTCTGACCAACACATTTGGTTTGTGCTGTATTCGCTACTATAGTTTGCAGCTGTAAAAATTGCATCAGATTTCTTAAAAGTATTTCATTTGTTGTAGCTACTTTCACTGGCAATTAGTGTTCTTTAATGACAAATAAGACTAAAATGTACTGGTATTGTTTTATGATACATGATGTATAACTGTAACGTTATGTTATGTATGTGATTTGATCTTGACTATTGACATGTGGGGGGGGGGAGTTTCCTGGTTGTGTTACCAAATTATTGTTTTGAATACTTTCCCCCACAACATTGTGTGTTCATTCTAGCTTGTGAAATAGCGCTGTTGTATAATCCTCTGCTAGACGAAGGGGCTCCTTTCTCTATAGTACACTATCCACTGTATAGTTTTGACTATGGCAGTAGCCTTCATTTAAAGAGACCACAGATTGCTTCGGTTTTGGCCATAGAAGACGCCAGGTTTAATTTAATTTCATGTCAAATTAATTCTGTTTTTCCCTTGCTGTTCTGTATCATATCATCATTATTTTCGTCTACATTTATTTATATATTATATACAATTTATTTTACATATGTAATTGCTATTGGTCACTCTCTTGGGAATAGCTTAAGTTTTACATAACATTTGTGTTTTTTTAGCTTTATCTAATTCAGCAAAATGTATTTGAGGATTAATTTTTCTTCAAAGTTCTCCAACAGCTAATAAAAATAACCCAATTCTTTACCTATTTATATAGCACCTACATATTACATAGTGCCTTACAGGGAATGTGGAATCATTCACGTCAGTGAATCATATAATTCTTCTGGCTTTGTGAAAATGGGAAAATCACACCAAAACTTGGAACAGCACTAATTACTACAGAGTGCATTTCTGACTCTTCATCTGAGCATAGAATATCAACTGTTCTCTCCTTATCTTTAGTCTTGGCAGGAGCTAAGCAGGGCAAGCAGTGACCTTGGTGAAAGCATCTCTTGCAGCTCCCTTCACGATGATTATCTTACTGGTATTTCTAAGAGGTAAATATATTGGAACATGTTTACTACTCTACTTAGTTATGTATTGCCTTCTGGATCCCAAAATATTATATACTGGCTGTTAGGTTAAATATAATGACGTGCAATTTAATTTATTATGTTCTTCTATATATTTTATTATGTTCTTCTATATAATGTCTGTACACATTTTAATATTTGTACTTTGCTATATATGTGCCACAGTAACAGCTATTGTCTATATTACTTGGTCCATTTGGTCTACTGTAAACTTATTGAGGTTTTCTCTGGGCCATGGTCACCAGGTCCACTCTTGCCAGTCCTTCCCTGTAAATAGCAATGTTTAATATCAATTTAACAAAAAATCGTTAATTTTTTTTTTTCTTTTGGACATCTCTTTCATGTAAGTTAGTATGTCCCAATCACACATTCTTGGTACTTGTATCTACGGAGGTTCCTCCCATTTAACTTTTGAGTTCTGATTCAGAGAGCCTTCAATATATTGTAGTCCTCCTACTTGAAGGACTCAGGATTATAGGGAACCCAGCAGTAAAGTAAGTACTCAGTCCACTGCATCATTCCAGCAATAAGGGTCTTTTCATATAAAAACGTGCCCCTGGAATTTGTTTCTATTTGCCCAAAAGCGCCTAGTTATGTGTTTCATGTGAACATCTATATTATAGTTTTTAGAGCTGCCCCCATAAACTCATCCAACACCTACACTCCCTGGATTGCACACCCAGCTTAAAATGAGCAAGGTGGTAACAGTAAAGACGTAGTTCCTTGTCTAGCCTGCTTCATAACTTCTGGGCTCCCCACAATCTTGGGCTTATCAAGATAAAAACTGAAAACTATTTGGATCTTTCTGGAGCAGAGAAGGTGCCAGGAAAGGGAGCTGGTCCCCATGAAGGTATTGGGTGGGTTGGGTAGAAGTCTGCAATACCTTATAAGAGGGAGTGAATGTGGAGTTTAATTTCGGTAAGGAGGCCTTCTGCAGTTTCCATGTGATTGTATTTGAAACAAGCAAAGAGGCTCACGCTAGCATTGAATGCCTCGCTATGGCCATTAGAAATGTAATCCAATTAGTCTATGTAACAGCCGTTCTCCTTTTAGAAAGTACAACCACAAGTCTTTGCATTGGACCTTGGCACCACCACCTGATCTCACTACCTCATTAAGCTCGCTCCTCTTGTGTCAGTTTCCTCTAACACCATTCATGTTTCTTGATCATTTCTCATTGTCACCGTCATGATTACCATGATGTTTTATAACTAACATTTATAATCATTTTATTATATACAAATTCTGATAAATAAATAGGAGTTTGACAAATCATCATATGAACCAGAATATATAGGGCCTTCAGTGCGATACTGTTGCACACTTATCTTCAGTTCTGCGAAACATTTAAAATGTAACTTTTATTAAAAAAATGTAAATTATAACATAAACACCCCAAAACAGACAATAAGGGAAACTAAGTTAAAAGAAGGCAGAACATAGAATCTTCTTGATAAACATCTCTGCTATTTATCATCACTTCTTTTTATTATGTCATAGGCTACCATTAATTTTTTTAATGCCAGTTACAATATACCAAAGTAAGATGACTATCAACAATAAGTTATATGGTAGCAGCATCCTTACTTAGAGCATGTTGCTCGTATGTTTTTCTTATAAGAATGTAACACATTTGCCATATGTTATAATAGAACTGTGCTTACCACATTAACAACTATTAGGGAAAGTTGAATACTTCATTGTTTGCATGCAAAGTATTAATACTAAAGCCCTAACCCATTAGTGTCAAAATACAGGCTGTCAAAAGAGTATTACAATGGAACCAATATTTCAAAAGAAACCGCAAAACGCAACTCCAGTGGGTAACCTGCCTAAAACTAAAGAGAGAAGTCCTACTAAACTAGTTTCTCAATTCTCTTCTCACTTAATAGCTGCCCCCAAGATCTCCCCTACCTTCTGGATGCAGAGAGAACAACAGAGACAGACTTTGAATATGTTGAATACAAGAAAGGTAAAACACATACTGTTATCAATATATATATATATATATATATATATATATATATATATACACACACACACACAACATTAATTGATGAATATTACTGCCAATGTCACACTTAACTATTCAAATTTGTGGGAAGTGATGTCAAGAGTCTTTGATTTTTCCTTTCACTGTCTGATTGGTTCCAGCAGTCTGATACCTTGCCCACACACTGGGGCTTTACATATGTGGCATGGTTGTTATAACTATGGGGTTTCGCTAGCCAACCTCCAGTTGGTTAGGAAGAGCCCTTCTGCTTTTCGGTTCTGGAGCTGGCTGCAGTTAGCAGAGGGGTCCACCATCTTATATTTTTGACATCTTTACTACAAACAATGAGAGCAGTACTAACCACCCTGTAGTCTATCCACTGGTGTTAGAGGAAACCCATGTTGGCATGTTATGGGTATCACCAAAAAAATGGATGCAAGTCCAGGTAGGTTAGTGATGTGCTGGAGTCTTAATGCTGAATGCTGTTATCACCCATTAACCTAAGAAATATTGTATAAAATTATTTTAGCAGACAATATAACTAGTTTAAGTTTAAGCCCCCCCCCCCCACATACACACCTTTTACATGAATGGGATCACTCCAATGCCAAGCACCAAAATGTGATGTAATATAAAAATGCCCACTCTGTACGACTTTGCACTATTTTGTCACCCTGCTGATTTTAAATTTGTTGCTCAACTGTAAATTTCACACTGGGAATAAAGGAAATTGAAAAGTCCATGAAATAGCTTGCAAAGTACAAAATTCGGTAATGTATTAACTATCGCTGTGTTCTGTATTATCATCATCATCAATTAGAGGTGGTTAACTGGTCTGTGTGACAACAATAATACACTTTTTATATTGAAAGCTCCCAGTGCAGTAGAAAAAAAAAATCAGGTTGCTGCCATCTCGAGGCGGTACACCCCTTAAATGAAGTCTCCTGTATTTTAAAAAAATAACTCAGTCACTGCTTCTCCAAATATCTTCAGCTGTGATAAGTTCCACACAAATATCTCAAATATCTTCAATTCTCATAAGTTCCTAAAAGCATCACGTATTGTAGTATAACCTCATGATAATAATGAATTTTAAAGTAAAATTATTTTAACACCATAGCCACAATGGAAATCGATGATATTATAAATCTTCCACAGACAATAAGTCTTCCACATTCTCCTTGTCCAACACGTTGCAATAATTTAAAATTCTAAACTATATAATCACCACACCAGACTCAAAGTTATAGTAGCCCTATCATTCAGGAATACATATAATTTAATGACTGTCACCTCTAAATTCTTTTTTACTCAACCCAGAAAATAACATGACCGGGATTTACTGAAAATGTTGTCACAACCACGGAATGTTACTTTATAGAAGTTATGTCACAAAAACATTGGATTGCTATGTCCACAACTCCCTGTCTGCTTTAAAATACCTACCATGTTTTCTATACTTTGGCATTGAAATGGTTGTTCTATCATTCCTGTCATTTACTAAAGTGTTTTGATGCAATGTGTCACATCAAAACTCCTATATAATATATTGTAAAGTAATACACGTGTTGCACTAGGTATTTGGTTACAGTCACTGGTTAAAGCAACAAGATAGTTTACTTCTATTTATTTTATTTTATTGAATGGTACAAAGCTTAATTATGTGGTCCTTTATTACAAACTAGTGTATTCAAGCAATTACACTCAAGAAAACAATGTCTCGCTGAGTTGTGAAAATCACTTTTCTTGTTGAGCTGCCTCCTTCCTGTATATCCACTGACAAATCAGAGTTTCAACCTCAAAAAGGTAACTAGAATTTGTATTTCAGATCTCCAGTTGTTTTCACATATGGAAATGAGTGAGAGAGGTTATGATCTAAGTGGTCCTGCAAGGTGAGTGCAAATTTCTCATTCTGTTTCTTTGATACTTACAACACAACGACTGGCCCTAGATAAAGTCATGTACACACTGTTATACACTATCCAAACACATTAGCATTGCGTAATTTTTCATGGGATGACCACCTTTTAGGGAATACATTTTTCCAGCCAGTTAAAGTAATAGAGCATTTTTTTTCTACATTTTTTTTTCAGTTGCAAACTGGTCACTCTAAAGTAAAGAGTTATAGAAAGTTGTCCATGCGACTTGGCGTAGGTGAAGCTTTTATGTTAGATATTTGAAAAGTTGCAGTTTTAGGTGTCTATGAATGAAGCCCTAACTAAACCACACAGAAACTGCTTTCTCTATATCAGTGTTTCTCAACTCCAGTCCTCAGGACCCCTAACAGTGCATGTTTTCCATATCTCCTTGCTTAAGCACAGGTGCATTCATTACTGAATGACACATTGTAACAGATCCACAGGTGGTATAATTATTTCCCTTGTTATCTGGAAAGCAAGCACTGTTAGGGGTCCTGAGGACTGGAGTTGAGAAACACTGCTATATATGGTTTAGGCATTTTGAAGTTAAATGTTAATTTAATAAAAGTCTAACACAGGATGTGTCAGAGATATCTCCTGCATTAGGCAAATTATCACATTAAACAGCAGTCCCCATAATACTCAATCGGGACTGCGGTCTCACCAATTTTATCAACATCTGAAAAGCTTAGCTTTTCAGAGCTTGACCCCGATGGCTGACGCCATCAGAAGATGGTGTTCAAATGATTACAAATGCCAGGTTAGAAGTGTTATTTTAACTTCGCTCCATTTTTCAGTTACTTTTTGCTTTATTTCTATTTAGTGTCATTTAATGTATTTTATTTCTACATTTTTAAAAAGTCTTGATCTTCCTTGCAGCCCAGTACGGAGGCGTCATGCTCGGAAAGTAACGAGCCGAGTGACAATAATTGCTTTTCAGGGGGATGACTTACTAAAGCAGATAACCATAATCGGAGGGAACAGAACAGGGATCTTCATCCACCAAGTGACCCAGAAGTCAGCAGCTGATGAAATGTCTCTGATGCCAGGATGCAAGATCATGGCGGTGAGTCTCAATTATGATGTATGTTATCTATGAAACAAAATAGTTTATTGTAACACACACAATATGACATTGGTACATCTATTCAAACTGTCCATCATTAATTAGCTTCATGGCTTGTAAATAAATCCAATACCAATGCTCAACTTAAATCTAAGAGGCAAAACTAGCAGAGAAACGTTTTTTATGTTGTATGTTTCACAAGTATAGGCATTTCCATGCTTCTTTCATCTGCTGTATAAGAATAATTTAGAGTTCACCATCTTTCATTCAGGGAAACATTCCTTATTCTGTTGTTGGATATGGAATAAGCACAATATTTCATGGTACAAATTCTTTATCAGGTGCAGGACATGATGACTTTCTGTGACCTGGTATAGTATTATCTATTCAGCAATGACATTGTGAATGTTTCCTTGAATCAAAGAACTTGCTGGGTCGATCTTATGTTTTACAAGTGAGAGCTGGGCACTCTCTGACCTTGTTCAATACAACTAGAAACAATAGACAATGGGGGTTATTTACTAACATTGTAACCTATATATTTTTATGCAGATTTGCATCTTTGGGAAATGTCAGTAAATAAACCTCAAGGACCCCTCATAAGTGGATTTCTGGAGGAATTGGTTTAGAAGAAAAACACTCAGTGTAGTTTTGTTCAGCTTTCCCACTGTGTCCAGTTCTCTCAGCTGCTTTAAATGCCAAAATAAAAATTATTCTGTGGGTTTGGATTTAAGCAGCTTGCTCAGTTTTCACTTCTTCCCATATTCATAAGTTTTAAATACTCATTCAGGATCTGAACAAGGTATGCCAAGAAGCAAATTCTATCATTAAAAATGGAGCATGGTCAAACTGATATTGCCTCCCTTCGTTCATTGAACTCAGAACACATTAACACGGCTGTGGGAGAGTCTAAATGGGAATAATAGGAAATTGTAAAAGTGGGTAACGGCAAGTGAAAAGTCTTGTGAGAAGTGAGAAGGTGGTTACCTGAGGTGACATGCAGGTCAGACATAGATCTGAGCGAGGGAGATAAGATTTGAGATGTATGAAGGGTTGAAGTTGTTAAGGACTTTGTAGGTAAGTGTGCGCAATTTGAATTGGAGGATACAGTAACTTATGGGGATCAGGGTTGCCAAGAGGAATTTAAGGCCCCGGTACAACAACTTCATGGGGCCCTCTTATAGTTGAGAATGGGGGCATGGCTATGTATCATTGGGCCTGGCTACCAGGTGACCAATGCTAGGCCACCCTCCTACAGAAAAAAAACCTGCATTGTTGTGTACACCATTGATCAGTCACCAAAAATTGGGATTGGTCCACTAAAATCACAGCATTTCACAGACTTTCCTGCTTTTTCCTACCTGTTCTTGTCACTTTCAACACCTGTGGCTGCAGGTGTCTTTAGTTGTGGCTTGTCTGGATCCTGGAATGTTGGGGTCCCTAGTTGGAGAAAAAATGGGTACATTTAGAAAATTACATCCAGCCCTGGCATTAAACCAATAGCATCCGCACTTAATAATTAGGCCTTCCTCCAGCTCCAACATTAAAATAATAGTATTCACATTTAATAAATAAACATATTTCCTTCCCTACAAACAGCCCCAGCAATATATTAATAGTATTTACATTTCAGAAATATACCTATTTCCCGCAACCATCACTGCCATTAAATAATTCATAGTCATATTTAATAAAGAGACCTCATTCTCCCCAAACTCACCCCCACATTCAATTAATAGCCCCCAAACCACCCCATCTTAAATTAAGAGTCCCCATTATTAAATTGCCCCACCATCACCCCACAAACAAAATTGCACCCATTAATTAGCCACCACCTACCTCAAACTACATTGCCACAAGCTCCCTGTGCCATCATACACACATTACTGTGCCCCTTCATCACCACGTTGTGCCCCCTTATGATCACACTGCGCCCTCCATGCAGCTTTTCCCCCTTCTTCAAATTGTGCCATGCTGCTCCCCCTCCCCGACTTCATCACACTGTGCCATCCTGCCCCCCCTTTCCTTCATCACTGTGCTATCCTGCCCCCTCCCTTTCCTTCATCACTGTGCCATGCTGCTCCCCACCTCTCCTTCATCACTGTGCCATGCTGCCCCCCTCTCCTTCATCACTGTTGCATGCTGCCCCCTCTCCATCACTGTGCCATGCTGCTCCCCCCCTCTCCATCACTGTGCCATGCTGCTCCCCCCCCCCCCCGTCTCCATCACTGTGCCATGCCGATCCCCCCCCTCTCCTTCATCACTAGGTGCCTTTCTGCTGCCCCCCCTTTTTTCCTCACACTGTGCTTTCCTCCCCTTTTTTCTCACGCTGTGCCTTTCTCCCCCCCTTTTTCCTCATGCTGTGCCTTTCTGCCTCCCTTTTTCCTCACGCTGGGCCTTTCCCCCCACCCTTTTTTCCTCACACTGTGCCTTTCTTCCTCACGCTGTGCGTTTCTCCCCCACTTTTTCCTCACACTGTGCCTTTCTCCCCCACATTTTCCTCACGCTGTGCGTTTCTCCCCCACTTTTTCCTCACACTGTGCTTTTCTGCTTTTCTCCCTTTGCCTCCATTCTTTTACTTACCTTTTTATTAGCTTCTTTCATCTCTTTTCTTTTCTTCTGTCTTCTTGCTTCTCTCTGGGTCCTCTGTGTGCGGCTCCTGAATGTCGGCCGTGACTTGATGTCGTCACGCCCGACATTCAGTTTGAACAGAGCAGAGAGGAAGAAGGAGGGACGCCGGAGCCTCGATCACGTGAGTAGATGTTTTGTTTTCTTAAGTACCCGCTCCCCCCTCCAACAAAGGGATGGAGCAAAAAAAATAATAAGGTTTAAAAAATACAAATAATATAAAAAAAAACGTAAGATGGTTGATATTTGTAATATGTGTTTGCATTCCTTTGTAGCATCCTGGCATGTTTGCTGCGTTGTCATAAGACTGTCCTCTTAGATAAGTTACATCAATACCAATTTGTTAAAAGTATTTCAATATAATGTTGTCAAGAGCTTCTCCAGTGACATATCATGAGGGGAATGAAAGAGAAAATCTTCAACAACCTTATAATCTCATTTTTTAACATACCGAACAACTAGTCAGCTGATCAGTATGAGAATTGTCTGGGGTTGAATCAACACTTATGGAAAAGTATTTGTCTTAGTTAATTTCTTCTACAATGGTTTGCAATACTTTTTTTAACCATAATCTCTATGATTTCCTCACATATTTTTGAAGATAAATATGAAGTTTGTCATGATCCTTGATTACCATATTTTGCTATATGAGAACTAAGAAAAGGATCATATTCAGCAAGTAATTCAAGAATGCCGAGAAAGTTGCTGTTGTGTTGAGAATTGAGGAGTTACCTTGTCGTCTTCTGTTTTGGTCCTCTTCTTTGCTCTAGGCTCTGGCACTGCTGTTAGCTGTCCTGGGAATGGGAGGGGGATACAGAGACAGTGACAGTTGGGGCTGCCCCCTTGAAACTAGGGGCGGCCTTGATTGCTGAAGAAGCCAATCGCTGGCATTTAGAAAAAAAAAATAATAATAATATATATAACACATAAAAAAAAAAACTTTTCATATCCTTTTTTAGGCCCACAGCTGCCCCGGTCCCTGAGGTGTAGCCCCTAAAGCCCATGTCTTAATCCGTCCCTGATTCCATAAGCACATAAAATAAAATAAAAATAAGTAGGTGGGATGGAATATTTGCACTGTTCCAGCTCACAAAAAGGTAATTCCTACATGGTTCCCCTAGTGACCGAATATATGTAATGCTGATTTCCCTCAAAGGTCTTGTAGGCTGAATGTGAGCAATCAGAGTGAACTGTGGCAATATGAAAGATAGGGAGAACACTACGTGACTTGTCCAAACTCTTTTCTCAACTTTTGCCATATGATTATTGTTTTCCTGGTAGAGATGATGTTTTCTTTCAATTGCTTGGGTGAAAGGAAGAGTCTAGTGTGTCGAATTTTCCTTACTAGAATTCTCACTTTCTAGAGTTATGTTAGTGAATTGGGATTTAGCATCTCATCAGTCTAAATATGCTAGACATAAATATCACATACATTTTCACCTGGGGGTAAATGTATCAATCTGCGGGTTCTTCAACACCCGCGTGTTCAGCCTCTTCAGCGATTATATTTCAAGCGGCGCTGCATTGTAAAGGGAAGTTAACCCTTTACAATGCAGCGCCGCTTGAAATTTAATTGCGGAAGAGGCTGAACACGCGGGTGTTGAAGAACCCGCAGATTGATACATTTACCCCCTGGTTGGGAATTGGATAGCTGCTATTATCTCAAAGACATCCTGGCTACATGTACCCAGCAAAACTAACCATGTTAATAAAATGGCATCTACCCATTATGGACAAAGCCAAATTATGCCACTGCGCCAATTCTTGTAAGATCTTACATGTTGGGGCTAAAGTAATATTATAACAATGCAATCAAAGAGCACTGTTGAGAAACATGTGGACATTTTTTTAAGTCCCCATATATTTCCTCATGCCTATTCATATGTCATATACTAAAACATAATAAAAGGATATACAAAATGGACATTGGTGGATAATAATTAAACATACACTATATGGACAAAAGTATTTGGACGCTTGACCATTACACCAGCAGGGACTGTAATGACATTGTATTCAAATACGTATACTTTAATATGGAGTTGGTCCCCCTTTTGCAGGGATAACAGCTTCCGCCCTTCTTGGAAGACTTTCCACAAGATGTTGGAGTTTTTCTGTGGGAATTTGTGCCGATTCATTCTGTAGAGCATTTATGAGGTCAGGCACTGATGTTGGACAAGAAGGCCTGTCTTGCAATCTCCGTTCCAGTTCGTCCCAAAGGTGTTCGATGGGGTTGAGGTCAGAGCTCTGTGTCGGCTAGTCAAGTTCTTCCACACCAAACTCATCAAACCATGTCTTTGTAGTACTTGATTTGTGCACTGGGACACAGTCATGTTGGAATTGAAAAGTGCCTTCCCCAAATTGTTTCCACAAAGTGGGAAGCATAGCATTGTCCAAAATGACTTGGCATGCTGGAGTATTCACAGGAGATAAGGGGCCTAGCCCAAACCCTGAAAAACAGCTCCATACCATTATCCCTCTACCACCAAATTTCACAGTTGGCATAATGCAGTCAGGCAGGTAACATCCTCCTGTCATCTGCCAAACCCAGACTCACCAATCTGATGCCAAACAGAGAAGCGTGATTCATCACTCCACAGAACATGTTTCCACTGCTCCACAGTCCAGTGTCTGTGTGCTTTACATCACTCCATCTGACGCTTAGCATTGGTGTTGGTGATGTGAGGCTTGCATGCAGCTGCTCGGTCATGGACACCCATTCCATTAAGCTCCCGCAACACAGTTTTTGTGCTTACCATTAACGCCAGTGGAAATTCGGAACTCTTTAGCTATGGAATCAGCAGAGCATTGGCGACTCTTACGCACCATGCACCTTAGCAGTTTTTGACCCTGCTTTGTGATTTTATGTGGTTTTCCGCTTCGTGGCTGAGTTGCTGTTGTTCCTAAACGCTTCCACTTTCTAATAATATCACTTACAGTTGACTGTGGAATATCCAGCAGGGATGAAATTTTATGAACTGTCTTATTGCAAAGGTGGCATCCTATCACAGTACCGCGCTTTAAGTCACTGAGCTCTTCAGAACAACCCATTTTGTATCACAAATGTTTGCAATTGGAGACTGTATGGCTAGGTTCTTAATCTTATACACCTCTGGCAATGGGTCTGATTGAAACACCTCAATTCAATAATTAACAGGTGTGGCCAAATATAATAATAGTGTACATTTTCTTTTTATTCAGTTTAAAATACATATATTTTATGTGAACCTTCCCCCATATCCTCAAACATGCTGAGGAAGATTGATGATTATATTAATGCACGCATATAGTCTATGTAGTAACATTTAGGCTTATTTACCTTGAAACATTTAGAAGAATAGATTGTTATGTTCCCTCTTTTTCTCATATACTGTTAGCAAACATTTAATTATCTGTAGTTGTGACAGTGGATTTTAATATTGTTTTTTTAAATTGCTATAATTGCCTTATATTAACCTTATATTAACACATGCGTAAATGGGTTGCATATATTATTGTTTATATTACCTTTTGTTAATGTTAACCTATTATTAACGTGTACAACCCTACCCACATACACTACATGCAATTCATTATCATTTCCTCCACATTTTGTCTCTGCAGGTAGATTTTGATGTTTTGAATCCTGCTTACAAGGTGGTCCTAGAAGGAATGACCTTTGAGGATGCTCATTGCACCCTCAATAGGGTTAAGGGATTCTGCTGCCTTTCTGTCCAAAGCAACATGGATGGTAAGCAGAATAATATCTGTAAGGCTTGTTTTAAATTACTCTCTAAAATATCTTCAAATTCTATTTACACAGTGACATTGGCTGAACTAGGCACCCTGCTTGCACTTAAATATGAAGACAAAACAAATCATTGAGCTCAGTCTTTCAATAATGTCTCATTTCAGAGTATCGAAAGCTTTTGAAGAACATAGAGAGTGGCTTGGTCATGTCTGGAGACTCATTTTATGTTCGTGTAAACCAGTCCATGGCTGCACGTGTTGAGGGTGGCCTGCAGGTGACGTGTGGTGAGATCTTACATGTCACACATACTATGTTCAAAAATCGCTGCCAATGGTTTGCTCACCGAGTCAATTATTACACTATGAAAGATGGAGAATCAGGAATAATTCAGAACTATCGGCAGTAAGTAACTAGAATTTTTATCATTTGCCTGCTACTTTAATTTTCTTTTGCCATAATAGTTTTTCTACATGACAGCTAAAAATCTAGATGTCATTAAATAATACATCAAAAAAATTCAAAACACACAATAATGTCAAATATTTATATGATTGAAAAATAAATATAATTAATTTGAGTCTTTATTTTACTTTATATGAATAAGTAAAGCATAGGAAATAACTTGGACTAATCTGAGGGCTAGCCTTTGTCTCAATATTGCCAATTATTTCATTTTGTCTACAATTGTGCATTGTGTTACAATATGAAGTCTCTAACCTCTAAAACTTTTGGTTATGTCACAGGGCTCAACAGCAATTAATAACATCTATACAGCGCATGACATGGCAAAATGGCATGCCACGCCAGGTGAGTAGATATGGACATGGCATATAGTTAATATGACATAGGGCATTATGTCCGTGTATGGGTAAAGTGTTTGGTAGAGATAAACAGAACTATTTGGCTAGCAAAAATTCATAGACTTTAATTCTAAGGGCTCAAATAATCAATCAGAAGCAGAGGTGAAAAACTTCAGCTTATTTGACTACCCATTACTGACCTGGCTTGTTCCTGGCCATCCCTGAGCCTGCTGACTGATCTGTATTCTTACCACATATTACTGACAAGGCCTGTTTCTGGCTACCACTGTCTGCTCATGACCCTGACCTTTGGCTTGTAGTCTTATTTAAAACCTGTACTGCCCATCCTTACCCCTGGAAATAATCTGTCTCATTCTATTTTCATCTGCTCCATGCCCTGTCAGTCACTGCCTAATAGGATTAAGCTGCTGACCAAAACATTTGGGTGTCTCACAGTGAAGCCCATTACCTTTTACAGGTGTCCCTGGTAAAGAACATATACAGTAGAAAGTACACTATTCCTGATAGGTATAGGGCCGGTTCAAGTTCTCTAGGCGCCCTAGGCAAAGTGTTAGCCTACTGCCCTCCCCCCCCATACCCTCCTTGTTCTCCCCCATACCTTGCAAATGAAATATAGAGCATGAGGTGCCAAATAATAATCCTCTTCCCCATCCCCCCCATAGTTTTTTTTTACCTGCCCACTTCCTGGATTGGGCTTTGGCACCCTCATTTTTTTTAAACAAAACATTTTAATAATTATATTGTATTAACTCACTATTTGTTCTACTCAAGACTGGTCAGCAGATGCAGGGGGCTCTTCAAACTTCCTCTCTCTCAAATGGCTGCCCAAACGCTCCTCAGGCTCTTCACAGAGAGGAGGGAATGGAGCTGAGCGGTGCATGCTGGAAGGGGAGGCGGTGGCGGAAAATAACTTTATACACACTGTCACTCAGTGTGAAATTAACCTTCTATGTGGAATTGCTGTTTTAAAGGTGTAATCTCAGAGTATAGGACAAATAAATAATGCTATGTTTTAAGTGGTGTTAATGTTATCGGAGGAGGATACATATAGCAGAGATGTTAAAAAATATTGTAGATAGTATTAATGGTGGATGTGTGAGGGAGAAGTGCAGTAGTGAAGGTTATTAATAATTAACTGAGTATAAAAAATCATCAATAGAAACTATTGGCCTTGTTACCTGGACCAGTCTTGTTTGCCAACTGTTCCTGCAGACTATCGCTACTACCAGGTATCCAATTCCTATTTTTCCAGCTTACCTGGATCTCCATGCTATCTGTGCCTGCAGATTATCACTACTACCTTGTATTCAGCTCCAAGCTTCCCAGCTTACCTGGACATCCATGCTATCTGTGCCTGCAGATTATCACTACTACCTTGTATCCAGCTCCAAGCTTCTTAGCTTACCTGGACATCCATGCTATCTGTGCCTGCAGATCACTTCACCTGCCTGGTCTCCAGCTCAAGCTTTCCAACCTAACCTGCGTACTCTGACTATCCCATACTTGTATTTCTGCCTTTTCATTTGCTGGATCTCAATTTTACCTGTATGTTTATTTAGAAAATGAAAATATTGGGATAGGATAGAATGGTCCAAAAAAGGGGATGTACAGTTGTACAGAATGTACAAAATAATGGGTATTTGCGAACGGTGATTGTTGCCAGGATAAAAGATATTTGATTGTGAAAGTGCAGTATTTGAAAAAGTGCAAAATGCCCTATATGCGGTAGTATCCCCATCCACAGTACAGGGGCAATGAAAGTATTTTAACAATCCAAAGATTAGCTCTCATCTACCATATATACTATACAACTACATAATCAGTATATCATTCACAATAGACTTTATACACACATCTCAATGTAGCACCCCAGTAAGTACAGTCATGGCCAAAAGTTTTGAGAATGACATAAATATTGGTTTTCACAAAGTTTGCTGCTTCGGTGTTTTTAGACCTTTTTTCCAGATGTTGCTATGATATACTGAAGTAAAATTCCAAGCATTAAGTTGATGCAAAGAGTCAATATTTGCAGTGTTGACCCTTTTTGAAGACCTCTGCAATTCACCCTGGCATGTTGTCAATTAACTTCTGGGCCACATACTGACTGATGGCTGCCCATTCTTGCTTAAGCAATGCTTGGAGTTTGTTAGAATTGGTGGGTGTTTGTTTATCCACCTGCCTCTTGAGGATTGACCATAAGTTGCCCTTGGAGGATGTTTTGGTACCATTCTTATTTTCATGGCTGTGTTCTTAGGCAAAATTGTGAGTGAGCCCACTCCCTTGGCTGAGAAGCAACCCCATACATGAATGGTCTCAGGAAGCTTTACTGTTGGCATGACACAGGACTGATGGTGATGCTCACCTTTCCTTCTCCAGACAAGCGTTTTTTCAGATGCCCCAAACAATCTGAAAGGATATTCTTCAGAGAAAATGACTTTACCCCCGTCCTCAGCAGTCCAATCCCTGTACCTTTTGCAGAATATCAGTCTGTCCCTGATGTTCTTCCTGGAGAGAAGTGGCTTCTTTTCTGGCCTTCTGGACATCAGGCCATCCTCCAAAAGTCTTTGCCTCACTGTAGATGCAGATGCACTTACACCTGCCTTCTGCAAGCTCTGCACTGGTGGTGCCCTTATCCCACAGCTGATCAACTTTAAGAGATGGTCCTGGCGCTTGCTGGACGTTCTTGGGTGCCTTGAATCCTTCTTCACAACTATTGAACCTCTCTCCTTGAAGTTCTTGATGATCCGATAAATGGTTGATTTAGGTGCAATATCCTTGCCTGTAAAGCTCTTTTTGTGCAAAACAGTGATGACCGCACATGTTTAGTTGCAGGTAACCATGGTTAACAGAGGAAGAACAATGATTTCATGCACCAACCTCCTTTTAAAGCATCCAGTCTGTTATTCTAACTCAATCAGCATGACAGAGTGATCTCCAGCCTTGACATAATCAACACTCTCACCTATGTTAACGAGAGAATCACTGACCTGATGTCAACAGGTCCTTTTGTGGCAGGGTTGAAATGCAGTGGAAATGTTGTTTTTGGGATAAAGTTCATTGTCATGGCAAAGAGGGACTTTGAAATGAATTGCCATTCATCTGATCACTGTTCATGACATTCTGGAGAATATGCAAATTGCCATCATAAAAACTGAGGCAGCAGATTTTGTGAAAAATAATATTTGTGTCATTCTCAAAACTTTTGGCCTTGACTGTACATACTTGAAAGTCTATGGTCTTTATCCACTGACATGAAAATACTGACTTTTACTAGTATTTGTTAACACTAGTAAAAGCATTTACATAGGTATGGTATTGGAATCCATTGTACCAGTGACCAAATACCCACTGGTATTTGCAACTGCAGTTGGGAACACTTGCGTTGCAGCACCGATTTTCCGATACTTCCTTCTCCATTAACTTGCATTCACCTCAACCTCAATACTTACTATCGCACGCCAAACACAATCGCCAATAAAGCAACTTCAGTGGAAAATCATGCACAGTTTAGTGACAAGTGTGTACAGAAATGCATGAATTCAGGAGGACAAATATGATGAGAATTCCTGCTGTAACAAGTAACTAACTACATGATTCATTAATCTCAGTGAATTTCAGTTGCAAAGGTATAATTAACAGTAATTATACCCTTGCAACTAGAGGAACAAGTCAAATTTAATTGATCCAAAATATTAGCACTTTCAAAGTCAAGTGTAGTACAACACATGTTCAACGTGCACAATAAAATGCAAAATAATATAGCATTAAAAACAATCAAAAGTATCTGGGTAGCATGCACTATAGATGTATAGTGAGATTACATAACAAAACTATATAATATAATATATTAAAAGGTTTATGTCTCACTTTTTAACATTTCTTAAAGAAATATGATCGGACTCCAATGGCACAAAATATAGCTATAGATGGATCCAAAATATGGACAATTAATTTAAAGTTTTGTTTTTATTCATACGTTATATTGGTGTATTCTCTTGCACCACCAAATATGGGTGTCCACTTACCTATTAATTTCCTGAGCACCTTTCTTATTGGTTAGTAGTTGTTTCCGATTTTCTGAGGACACAAGCATAGAAAGCCTAGGTGACTGTGATGAGGCCATCATGGGCAATGTAGACAGTTCTCCAATATATGAAGTATCATCTTAAATAATCCTTCCCCTTTAAATATACAGTCCAATGTGTCCACTTCTTCTGTAGCTTTCCTGGATTCAATGGTTGCTGTTAACTCTATTGAATTCTCTCCTGTACTTCCTTTCCACTCCATCCCAAATTACAAAATTCAATAAAAAGTTGTTTTTTTTAAAATAAAAGAATTAAAATGAAAGCCTGTATTCCAGTCATTCCTCTCGCTATTGATGGGAGTGTGATTCCTGCTGTATCTATTCAGTGTAAGACTGTTCCGCTTAACTTAAAAATTGGGGTCCAATTTAAGAAATTAATTTCCAAAATTTGTAAATATTCTAGTAATACCCAGGCTTCAAACACATCTTGCTGTAATCAACTTGCTTATTAATCAAACTCTATCTACTAGAGTCCTTAATGGTTAGGTATGCATCTTAAAAAAAAAATTAAACTCCCTCCATCTATTAATTTGCCAGTGGAACTTCAACGTTGTCTACCTTCAGAATATTCAGAATCTGCTGACGTCCTTTGCAAATGCAATGCTGAGGGATATATTTACTAAACTGCGGGTTCGAAAAAGTGGAGATGTTGCCTATAGCAACCAATCGGATTCTAGTCATCATTTATTTAGTACATTCTACAAAATAACAGCTAGAACCTGGTTGCTGTAGGCAACATCTCCGCTCTTTAAAACCTGCAGTTTAGTAAATATACCCCTAAGACTTTTCCACCATACTATCCCTTTGATTGTGTCCTCAACGTAAACTGAGATACCACTCCTTCAAGAGGCCTTGCCCCTTTTATGTACCAAAGCCATGTCTAATTATACCAAGGATTTAGAAGGTGGATTAATCTGCAAATCTTCCTCTTCTGTTGGTACTGAACTATATAATTATTTTTTATAATATGCCTGTTTGTACAAGCTCAGATGGAAATAATGGTAATTAATAAATATTCACCCTCCTTCATACATTTGGACAATCTTTCATTATATAATGGAATGAGCAGTCATCCAGCATCTGTAATCAAAGCTTCATTGAGAGCTTACTTTCCTGGTGAGATCTCCCCTCTAAAGTGCTGTAACTACTGGAAGTGAGATGAGTGCTGGAAAAGCTTGAAGAACCAGACAGACAGCTTCCTCATCATGTTTTTTACTATCGTCATTTAATCTGGTGTCAGGGTGCAGAGGTTGAAGCTGGGAGATGTGAATGTGTGTATGAGAAGGAGGTGGCACTCCTAGGGAGTGGGTCTCAGCTACTTGTGGCTTATAATCATTCTCTGCAATGCCTAGAAACAGTGTTTCAAACAACATTAGTGGTGCACACGTGACTGTCATTTTTTAAATAAAGGGGCTAGTATAATTGGCCTCTTGTGCAGTCATAGAACTTGGGCTCCTTTGTGATTGCAACAAAATAAAATTGTTTTTGGAGGAGGAGGGGGATAAGAAAAGTAGCTCATTTACAGCCTTTAACTGTAAAACTTTTTGGAAGTAATTCATTTTCCACTGCCAAATAGAATAAGCTTTCTGCTCTTTAATTTGTGCTGTGCCCATCTTCCCATGATGATGCAAAAGTTGCGGACACAGTCAAAGGCGATGGCGTTATTCATGCAAAGATGCTGGTGATTTGGCTGCAGCATCGGTCTCTGTAAGTAAGCTGTTAAATCTAATTCCTCTTATTGGAGGATATGACAGCAGTATGTCTTATATAAATACTGTGGAATTGTGCTAAACAAGAGCCATTTATAGTATCATGAAAATTATGTCCTTTTGTGTTTTTAGGCATTCTGCGAATAAGTGCCAGGCCTCCTTAGATCATACTGCCATTAGTTTTACAACAAGGAATTTCTAGGCATTCACAGTGAGGTGCTAAAATATAAAAACAATGCACAGTGTGCCCTCCTCTTGGCATCACTTACACTTCACAGCAGATATATAGTGCCAGCTGTGCTATCAGGCACAGCCACATTGCATACCCAATCTCAGTGGTCAGAAAGAAAGGAACAAGTCAATGCAACCTTGGGTAATATTCCTAACTTATTGTTAACATTTCTTTATTTTAAAATACTAAAATAAACTAAAGAAATGAACCCATTTGTCCTACTGACGTGTTTCATGGAATATTCACCAAAGCACCATTTAAGAGCCGTCACAGTGCGCAGTGACACAGTAACACAGTGGTGTGGTGGTGTGCCATGTGGTCTCAGTCTCCAGGCCTCATAAGTGGGAACATTAGTAATCACATCCTTTTTCTCCTTCACCATGTCTTCAAGTCCGTGTACCCACAAAACATTGTTTAAAACTGTTAATTATCACATTACAATTAAGCTTGACAGAACATGCTTGTCCACAGAGTAAATATGCTCTGCTGGAGAGTTGAAACACACCTGAGAGTACTGTTTACCCTCATTTATATTTACATAGTCTGAGAGATAAAGTGGAGAAAAACATGTGAGTAGTTTCCATGCATATTTCTGCATTAATGCTGTGCACTGGGAACAATGTATATTTACAGCATCACAGCAAGTTTCCTTTCACGTCATCAGAAAGGACAGGACATAACACAATCTGGTCACTGTGACACTTCCAGTTCTTCAATTACAAATGTCTTGTCTACTACAGTCGTTTGAAGGACTATCTGTCAACACTAAAGGAGCGGCACATTTTCAACATGTAAAAGGGAGGACCACAAGAACAGCATCCTCAACTCCCAGATGCCAATAGCCCCATGCTGAAAAGCACTGGGGTTCATCCCAACACTTGTGGGCTGTGTGGACGGGGTAATTAATAATAATGTTTGGGGTTTAAATTTACTAAGGTTTTTTTTTAATGTTTTACAAACCACCACACATATCATGTGATCTTCAGCTACAAACCACGAGATTTACTACATGGCAATAGTTCAGTGTTCAAAAACTCAAAACACATGCGATATGTGGTGATTTGTGAATCCATAAACCTCAGGGGGTAAATGTATCAAGCTGAGAGTTTTCCGGCGGGTTTGAAAAGTGGAGATGTTGCCTATAGCAACAAATCAGATTCTAGCTGTCATTTTGTAGAATGTACTAAATAAATGATAGCTAGAATCTGATTGGTTTTTCAAACCCGCCGGAAAACTCTCAGCTTGATACATTTACCCCCAGGTGTTTTAGACTAAACCACACAGTAAAAATGGATGAGGTTTGTCTAGGCAGAGTGCCTTACTGTGACCCTTTTGCCAGGGCAGATGGAAGCCACCCTGCTAGGCTCACTTGTTTGTGCACATGTGAGGAAACAAAGATAAAACACATAACTACAAGTGGAGAGATTAAGAGCCTGAATTATTAAAGAAAGTGAATGCCGATATGCTGAGAAATTAACAATATGCCAGTAAACACAAAAACATCCATACACACGGTTTTAAACTTCGTATAATATATAAGGGTGTTAATAACATTATTTGCATACATATTGTTTGCCAAGGAGCTTTACACATTTTTCTTGACATGACAATGCAAAGTTATTTTTGAACTGTATGTCCTTGTGCTCTTTAACACTATTTGTTTCGGCGGTATGGTAATACATTTCTTGTGTATTGTCCTTGTCAGTTTATCCAACGTGTTTCATCTGGTGTTAATCCAGACTTCAGCAGGGAATGCGTGGCTGTGCTTGATTAGTGTTGATTGTCTTTTATAGAGATCTCCAAAGTTCTAAATTGGTGCATTTAATTAACTGCTTACAGATAATGTCCAATTGTGTTCACTTGTCTTTTTATTAACCATTGGGCACTGGCCCTTAGTTTATGAATTGGAATATTGTCCTCTTTTACTAATTACTGTGGTAGTTTCTCATAAACGGAATTTTAAATAGTGTTAAATGGACGTCTCTTCGTCTGACAGTAGAGCATATAAAAAAATATGTTCTCTTTTAACATACATTGATATAGTAAACACCAAAATGCCTCCAATTCAGTCTTATACTTCAGGTTATACGTATTTCATATGAGCTTGCTGCTCTATTTCTGTGTTTCGAGTGTAAGGATATTTCTATATATTTTAATAATCTAGTTGTATTAAGAGAAATACCGTATGTACTCGTGTATAAACCGAGTTTTTCAGCACATTTTTGTATGCTGAAAAAGGCCACTCGGCTTATACATGGGTGAACTTACCTGATGTCTGGTCCCTCGGCTGTTAACTTCTGCATTGGAACGCATATGCGTTCCAACAACAGGAAGTTCGGCATTTGGAATGCAAACTTGCATTCCAAATGCCGAACTTCCTGTTGTTGGAACGCAATTGCGTTCCACTGCGGGGAAAGTAAAAAATCTCTCTCTGGTGCGAACTAATGCACAGCCTAACCTGATACCTCTAGAACACCGCCCACAATGTGTTTGCTTAAGCTTCTGATTGCCTAGCATCTCTCAATCTATTTCCTGATTGGCTCTCTACCTCCTTTCTCAACTGCATATTACTCACTTTGGCTGAGAGCGCGAAGCGTACCCTTGCGTTCGCGGTGCACGCCGGGATTTGTAGTTTACGTTTCTTAGTCTATTTAAGCTTTTGATTAAGGATGGAACTACGTTTTCCAAGTAGCATTGCGAAACAGCGTGGTTCTCGGGCGGCTTATAAACAGAAAGGACGGCTGGCTGAAGCAATCAAATGCCTATTTTGCTATAAGGGTTCTTTGTAGAAGTTGTTTGGGTTTCTTAAAGTATTTTTGTTATTTATTCAAGATGAAAGGAGTGTCCCTTAAATTAGTGGTTTAGGTTTGAAATATATCTGTCTAAGTTTGTGACAGTTAATTGCGTTTTCCATAATCAGACATTTAAAACCAGATACAAGGCAGGTATGCAGTTGATATGTCTCTGCAGCATGTGTGTAATCCAGCTGAAATATAGTCTCTCTCTCTCTCTCCGCGCTGTTTTCCACCCTAGGCTTATACTCGAGTCAATAAGTTTTCCCAGTTTTATGTGGTAAAATTAGGTGCCTCGGCTTATATTCGGGTCGACTTATACTCGAGTATATACGGTAATCATTTTACCATGTATGTTACTTGATCATTTTAATATATGGAGCACATTGCAATCAGAACTTAGACATACTGTAAACTAGACTTTAAAATAATTCCTATGTTTGTTTTCTAATTTCCCATGTGTTGTCAAGGTTAGTTCTGAATATACGTTGTAGACATTTAGCTATGTAATAATGTCTAAGAAGAAACTGGACCAGGGCAGTTGTTTCTGATAGATGGTCAACATGAACAGTTTAAAATAATATATCCTCTCACAAAATATCTGTTGCTACAGTTTTACATATCCTTTATTCTCCCTACAGCCAAGGAAGCAAGTCCGTATAGTTAGTACTGACCGCTGTAGTTCTCACTTGCTCTGGACATCTCTAGATTGTGGCATATGTCGGTGTGAAGGTAAATATTACTTTATTAATGGGGTTTTTTATGCACCTCATATCTGTGTTGTAAAGATGACCATAATATATAACGTTTAGCTGGTCAAATGCAAGTACTAATTTATTTCATTGGTATTACAAGTGTTATGTATTGAAGTTATAATCCCTCCACACCGTCTCTCACCAAACTGATGAGCCTGAGAAGTGGTAGGTATTTGTATAATAGGAGAAAAGCAGAGGTAAGAAAGGTTAAGTGAAGGGCTAGAGATGGATGTAATAAAGTATTGTCAGGGAAACAGTATAGGGTTAAAGCAAGTAGACCTGGTAATGGTGGTTGGTACCAGTTTATTATATGGGCTAATGATGATTTTTGTTAAAATGAATATACATACATTATATATATATATATATATATATATATATATACAGCCAATAAAATCTTGGCTTGTATAAATAGGCACATATAATAAACCTCAATTTCTATCTGAGGAACTCACCACAACAACTAGAAACATTTAATGGTGATATTATGTTTATGATAATAAACATAGTATGTTATGATTGTGTTTGGGTTACCATAGATGTTACTGCATGGAATTCAAATATTCCTCTTGATAAAGGTCTACAGTGCTTTCAATATTTTATATCGTTTGATCCTCAAAAGCCCACAGAACAAGTCTATTTTTTGTTGCAAGCAGTACAATTCTATTTGTCACACAGTATATTGTTTATGGTTGTAGATATCTAGAGGTCAAGGGGACAGTGATAATGAGCAAATTTTACCCTAATTTTGCTAAATTCTACAAGAGACATTGAGGGGCGTATTCAATTGTTTCGTTTCCACGCCGCGGAAAAACTATTACTGTTAATACAGTAATAGTTCGCTGGATTTCAGCTCGCGGCTCAGGGAGCTGCGAGCTGAAATCCAGAGAGAAAATTACCGTATTAACTGTTTTTACGCGCACTATTACTGTAGTAACGGTAATAGTGCGACGAGCGCGAGATTTTCTGCGTTTCTGCCGACAATTGAATACACCCCTATGAGACACAAATTCTAGGATCTACCCATTCTTGTGTTGAACATTTGATCCTCCATCATTGGTGTCTAAACAATTTGATTTTCATTTGGCATCAAGCTTATCAAATAATATAATGGATGGAAGAAGAGATAATAATAATACCTACTTTTTCATTTGACAGCACTAAAGTCTAGTACTAAACATAACCCTGATGTCCCCTCACTTTCATGATTAATTTAAGCCATAAATTAGACTATGGCCAGTAGCATTTTAGGAGAAAAGTACAAAATTGAAAATTAATTAAGGGAGTGGTCCTAAAGTAGTACTAGGTTGGATTTTGGGGTGACAGCTTTTTATCTTTTCTCCCAACCCACAAAACTAGTCTAGAGTGCTTTTACAAGGATATTTTCTAAAACTGTATGGTAGGTGTACACCTTGAAATGTTATATAGTAGACAATACACCAAATCAGTGGATGTATAGCAGTAAGACTGAAATAGAACCTTTGTGAATCAGTACTGATTCATCTGATAGTTTATCTCTCAATACAAGTCTTGGAAAATTAATTGGTGTTAACAAATATAACAATAAGGAACACATTTTAATTACAAACAGTAAGACAATTACTATTTCATTTGCACAAGCATTTTACACTTTATTATACTTGTGTTCAGAGCCCACTGCCAGCTCGTCGTTGGGGAGAAGCTGCTTGACTCTGATGCCCTACACTCTGGTAACCCACTACAAGATTACAGTTCTACGTCCAGTGCTGCTGGTCCCTTCACTGCTAGGAAGAATTTTGAGTGAGAAACTATGTACAAACAAAGATTTCATGAAGTGCGATACAGGTATTTTCAACATAGCTTCAATAATGTTTGCACTGCAATCTAACTCTTGTTTGGTGTTTCTTTACCAAGGCACCAGTAAACATTAAAATCATTCACCGCATTGCTATATGCAGATGTTGGTGTATTTTCACCAAAAATGTATCCCTTCTAGAGTGTTTGACGGATGCTGAATATGCAGCGAGATATCAGCGTGGAGAAATAATTGGCGAAAAGGAGGGAGAGGGCATACGCTGTTGTTTCACTAGACAGAACGTGGAATCGGTAGCCCAGCAGGTGAGAAAGTGTCACAGTTTTAGGTTTTATAGGAGAAGATGATATTGGGGTATACAGGTGATCTGATATTTGTTTAACCATGTGTTGCACCACAGAATGCACACTGTATCCTAGAACTTGGACTCTCCTGTCTCTCTGCTTTGATCCGCGTGGGTATCTATCCTATTATACTGCATATCCCACTAACTGAGAGGAGCACCAAAAAACTAAAGTGAGTATAATTTACTGCTTATCAATTGTTTAAATAAGCTGTACCAAATGTATTACATATTTATTGAACATGAGATTTAGAAAGAGATGAGTAAATCTTCAATTGTTTGATTCATTCATTTTTGTTCTTCATAGCTTACTGTAAATTTGAATTTTGACAAAATTTTCAATGTTGAAATGAAGGGTGGGTAAAATGTAAATAAACACAGTTAAGTTGATTTGTGATGTCGCTTTTAGATCTGCATTGTACTGGTATGATATAAAATTTATGTACGGATTGCAGAAAAAGTGTTTTGTGTAGAGCTATATCTGTGAGTGGTGGATTGCCTTAGATTCTTCTTAGATTGTTCTTTCAAAATATGTCATACAGACCAATTAGAGACTGTTTTTCAATAAAAAAAAAAAACACCAACGCACAATATGAAATAAATTATAGAGCATAATGTGGCAACAGGGAAAATTTGCCACAGCAGAGACATAAAGAGGTAAAGAGAGAGACAGAGAGCATATTTTTATATTATAGATTGAAAAACCACTGATGTTACCATATTAGGATCCAGTGTTGGCAGATGATCCCTCAAACAATATTTTTGTGATTCTAGTTATCATTTATTTAGTACATTCTACAAAATGACAGCTAGAATCTGATTGGTTGCTATAGGCAACAGCTCCACTTTTTCAAACCCGCAGTTTAGTAAATATACCCCCTAGAGGGTGACTGTACCCTGACAGTACCACTGTCATTCTACAGTCTGAAATGTCCATAAATGCCAGCAAGCTCCAGGCAGGCAGCAGAAATGCGTAAGTTGTGAGCACCTTCCCAAACTATGCTCCCAGGGAGGCTCATGGACAGGAAAAGGAAACATCTTGCTGACCACACACCTATCCAGTGCTTCTGTTAGAGTCCTCATAGATATTCTGTCTGCAGTAATAGACAATGGTGATTCAAGAGTTATCCTGTCAGATAAAGCATCACTACTATCTTCTGCCATTTGAAGAGGCACCATGGTATGATCTAGGTGCAGCTTTGTCCGAAAGCACTGATTTATGGGACCATTAGACCAGCAATGAGTCCTGCTCTTCATGGTGGAAGTGCTAATGCAGATAGTAGACCCATCCATGCACTAAATAGACAAAGCTATGCACTTTAAAGATGGTGAAGAAGGAATTAAACCCATGCCTTGGTCCCTAATAACAACCACACTACCCAATCCATAGACCACACCCATAAAACACAAAAAGGCAAGCTGAACGGGAAATTGTGAGTCAGACTGGGACTGAGTCATCTTCATACTCCAAGCCTTATGAAATCAGTTGATTTTCATTGTGCATATTTACTTTGATGGATGTGGTGCTCTTATGAATACTGGATGAACAGGTCTGATAGCCAGAAAGTAATCCAAGACAAACTGTTTCAGTAACACACCTTTAGTGACATAAGATGTAATCAAGGTCTAGTAAGAAAGAATGCAGATTTAGAGTCAGACACAAGTTATGCTCGGTACACAGGATTGCACATAGAGAGAAGTCAGATATAAGTCATGCTCGGTACTCAGAATTGAAAAGTGACTAGCAAGCTTATTGGAACACAGAGCAATGGGGAAACCACAATATTGAAACACTGAGCACATCAGGATGTAGCTATTTATAGGCCCAGATAGGCAACATGAACCGACATGGCCACCAATGGCCAACTTAGATCTGAGTAGAATTACTGGTACAGCGACAGACTTCAGTAATTGGAGGTAGGAAGTGTAGGGGCGGATCCAGGGGGCGATAGCCCCCCCCCCCCTCCCCCAGCACACTGCTGCCTCCAGTGTTTTAACAAAAATCCTGAGCAAAGTGAAAAAAAAACGGAACAATACAAACCGGAAGTGACATCAATCTGAAAACTGTCTATACGACTAATAGAGGGCAGTTTTGATACTAGAAACAGCAGGCAGACAATACAAATAGAACAGGGTAACAGTGCGCTCAGACACAATTCTGTTAGAACACTCGACTAGTGTATAAAACAAAAAATAAATTTAAAAAATTGTCCGTGTGTGATAGTCTCTCAACAATGATGTTCACATGAACGTGTTCGCACTAGCAGTCACTTGTCTGCGCGTCTTCCCCTTTAATAGCCCGGTCTCCACGGGTAAAGTAGTATCCTAAAATGTCAAACAAATGGGGGCGCTTCCATAGTGCATTAACCAGATAAAAAAATTATTTAAAAACAGAATATACACGTACCAGAAGTAAGATTTGGTCAGGCATAAACGAACAATCAAATGGCTCCTACATCAACACAGTTCCGTAAGCAGCCTGGATCTAAACCACCTCTACGTGTTTCATCTATGCAGACTGACGAAAATTAAATGTACAATATGAAAATAATGTATATCTAAGGCTCATTAACATGTATCCACAGAGCTTTTGCAATCCAGCGTATAGATTTTAACTTGCATTTGACCTATTTCAAATAAAAATTTGATGCATTAATAACGCATTGAGAACACATTTTCAGTGCATTCTATGGGACTCGTGTAACTTTGATGTGAACTGTAGATCTTGGCTGCTTATTACCAGAGAGAGCAGAAATACAGCTCCTTGATTTCACTTGCCTTATTTACAATACTTATTAGCCAAATAGGCATCAATAATAGTTGTTCTTCATCCATATATTGTTAAAGAAAAAGCATTATTGGGTCCATCCACTTCTGCCGCTAAGCCCCACCAAGGGTCACTTAAAGCTCATTTATGGGTAATTAAGGAATTTGTAATGGAAATTGATGGATTATACCTGGATCATCATCATCTATTTATATAGCGCCACTAATTCCGCAGCGCTGTACAGAGACTCACTCACATCAATCCCTGCCCCATTGGAAATCCCTAACATACACACACAGACAGAGAGAGAGAGAGAGAGACTAAGGTCAATTTGATAGCAGCCACCAATTAACCTACTAGTATGTTTTTGGAGTGTGGGAGAAAAAAGCAGTGTCATGAAGGTAACAGTGGAGTGATGAAGGTGGGAGCAGTGTGATGAAGGTAACAGTGGAGTGATGAAGGTGGGAGCAGTGTGATGAAGGGAACAGTGGAGTGGTGAAGGTGGGAGCAGTGTGATGAAGGTGGGATGAAAGGGGCAGCAGTGTGATGATGGGGCATACATATCTGTTATTTGTTGCTCTTATTGTTGTGATTTTATAGCCATAGAGTGTTTTACTTAAAATAAAGCAATTAACAAACCTGATTGTTACTACATGACAATTACTACGGTAAAAGTGCTCATTATCAATCTGATTTTTGCGGGAACCGCAAGCAGAAATCTGGGTTAAAATGACTGTATAAACGGTAATACTGCTAGCGCCGCGTTATTCCTAGAATAACGTGGCCGAATTGAATCAGCCCCATAGTGTTATAGGGCACAAGGACTACAGGAGTCGGGACTGGAGGAGGGGAGGAGTCAGGACTGGAGAAGGAAGGGGCTGTGACTGTAGGGGGGAGGGGATAATCTATAAACCCCCCCCCCCCTAAAAGAAAAGTCTAGATCCGCCCCTGAGGAAGTGTCATGATAAAACAAAATACTATATATATATTATTTCTTGTTTTTTGCTCAGGGACTTTTGTCCCTGAGGTGCTGTTTAATCACCAGTTCATACAAAACATAATTATTCCTAATATTACTGCAACTGTTGAAGACAAGCTGAAGCAAGATTATTTCCATGAAGCAGGTAAGTAGCAATATTTAACCATATTTACTGATGACATTAAGCTATGTAGGGTTATTAACATGAATTCAGGAAGGAATTATTGTTGCCTTGTGAGGCTAAATTGGCAAATTGTGTCTGCCTTCCTCTGGATCAACACAATTAAAATTTAGGTTAAACTAACTAGCTAAGTAATAATAATAATAACAATAATAACAATCATAATAATGTCATTATATAGATGAGCATTATTTCCACATACTAAAGTTCACACGTGTATAAAACAATATGACACTTCTGTTATATCCTTTAGAAAAACCCGCCAGTGGTGGGGGAAATGTGAAGATCTACTCCTGGAGTGTGCTCAGCGTGAGGAGGCTGAACTTGACGCTCTGCCATGCCTGTATAGCACTGTGTATCCTGATAGCTGGAATGACACAGACTCTCTGCTTTACACTGTAAAGGATGCCATCATGGATGAACAGAAGCGAACTGTGTGGTTGGAGAACCAGCCTTGCTAGAACGGAATACTCAGATATTTTATCAAGTTCAAAGTTTCTGTACCTTCATTCCTCAGTATAACAAATATTTATTTGTACACAATGTTTTACCAGGTAATACTTTACATCATTAATGATCTATTGTTTGCTTTACAAATGTCTATTTTGTGACTGTAAAAAGATGTCTGAGTGGGAGACTAGGATTTCCTAGTATTTCTGAATATTTTTAGGCCACACTAGTGAGGAGCTGGTGATAGTGGCTATTTGTCAATAGTGAGAAAGCAGCGATTGCGTTGGAAACCCCCATGTTGGGGGATTATAATGTAAGTTCCTTACCTTGGCTTGCTCGGGAATCCTGACTTCAGGTAGTTATAACCCATTCAATACTAATAAAATGTGTAGAAATAATATGAGTAGACCATTTTTAAAAATTAGACAACCTAGCACATTAAAAGTACCCCTCAGTTTATTGAAGTCAGGCTGAGTATTATTACCCCATCTCTGGACTTATTCACTCCTTTTGTAGTGTATGCTGTTACTGTCTGGTGATCACTAGCCATAATTGCAAAGGGGGCACATCATTTGAAAGAGGAGGTTATACTCTTTCACAAAACATGTTCCTATCCCTGGACTTCTCAATGATTTCTCTGCAGTGTCTGGGTTTTTGTCTCGTGATCACAGATGATCAATAGGCAATAACTATTCAGGGGTCATAAAGATTGAAAGAGAGGACTCCCTTCTCTCACACAAGGGTGCTCCTGAGTCTCTACATTCTGCACTGAACCCATTTCCTGGCTCTTCTTGTATTTCTGTAATGCAGAGCATCATCTCCCCAGCCCCCACTAGCTTGTAATACCAGTGGAGGACTGGTAAATTAAATTTGAATCCCCTGTGTGCTACGTACAAGCAGGAAATAGATAGCTAGTGTTGAATTCCTTTCTCAAAATAAATTAATATTGTCCATTCAAGTGTAGATTTATCAATAAGAAGAGATTTACTTGTTACCGTTTCAGATATAGCAATTAATACAGTGCACAGCTTAGTTTCAACCTGGTCCATCATGATTTCTAGAAGAGAGAGGGCTCTTGAATGAATGCAAACCAATTTATAAGCTTTTAAAAATAGTGGGTGTGTTTACAAAATTATGTCATAACAAAGGTCACATAGGCAGTTTACAAAGCAGTGGTGAATCATCAACACGGATCTACATTCTTAGGAAATATCCATCAGCCAATTTAAATAGTCTATCATTTATATAGTATTTTTTAGCAATTCCCAAATAAACAGTATGTATAACAAGAATACATATATATTGCAAATTGAATTGCACACAATAAATTGTATTATTATTATAAATACAACTTCAACAGTGCACTCTCTGGTAGTACCCCAAAACTACCATAATTTTAAATTAATACTGTAATAATAATAATACAATTCTTCCCTTGTATCAAATATGTGGTCCTTATACCAATGTGTCCTAACCTTATCATGACCCTTTCCTTGTACCTGATGTTTCTACTTGTATGTATTTTACCATTAACACACTGTTCTCGTCACTATTAAATCTGCAGTTGATGCTATCAATTTCATTATTTTATACAATAATTTACTACTATTACATATCTATACATTTATCACTAACAGATCAGTTAGAACCACTAATAAAAGTCTACCCAATGCCGACATTTATTTTCTCTTCGATCAGTTTCTTATTTTGTTTATCTGTTCAATTAGTGAGATATGCACAATATATTATCCAGATTCAAATCTTTAAACTAATGAATTTCTTCTAAATGTATGGACTGAACAAAGAAATGTGCTGGACTTCACTTGTTACCTTTTAAAACCTTAACAGCATTTTCAGTATCACTTTTCACCCTCCCCCCTTCTGTAGTTAAAAATAGATGATGCTGGAACTTATAGAAATCAATGAGGAGAAAAACAAACACGTGGTGGCCACCACCTACGGCTTATTCTTCTTCACTGATTTGCCTTTCTTGCACCAATTAATCTTTTGCTTCTTGGAACACATTCTCAAGCTGTGGAAGTATTTCTCCCTATTCTGCTTAGTCTTTTTATGGGTTGGTGTTCTCACAAATGGTAGAGTGGATCCAAGTGTCTCTTTTCACATCCTTCAATTATGTGGTAATGGTCTTCAACACCTGGTAATATCTTTCCCATTGCTTTATTGCACAACCAGAACGCAATACATTTCTACTTGTCACAGTCATTGTTTCACAGGTCTGATGAGAGGATCTTCAATCTCTTTTATTGTCCTTCAAGTTGTTTGACGTGCACTACAGGGCCACCTTAACAACTTTATGGGCCCCCGGGCAATGCAGTGTACCGGGCCCCTAAAAAAAATAAATATATATATATATATATGCCCCCTTAACTTACCTTAAGTCCGATCCTCTTCTTTTTTCCGTGCTGAGTCTCTTCTGCCTTCTTCCGTGCTGTGGTGTGGTTGCAGTGAATACCCAGCATTCACTGCAAGCACAGCACGGAAGAGGGGACCAGGGAGGGAGCCGGATCACCGCTGATGTGACCGCAAGGTAAGTATTTAAAAAAAAAAGATTTCGGACGGGCCCCCCTTGCCTGCAGGCAGGACCCCCGGGCACCTGCCCATCGTGCCCAATGGAAGAGACAGCCCTGGTGCACTAATCAAATATTTGATTGTTACAGTTTAAATTACATGTGGCTGTTTCCCTAAAAAATGTTTAAAAAATGTTCGCTCAGTTATTAGTTTGTTCAATTCTAACAGCAGTACCTATTATCTAAGAAATAATTCATCATAATTTCCTTGTTCTTCAGTAAACTAAGAGGCATGCTATCTTTCTTAAAACAATGAAATCCAAAAACTTTTCTTAAAGGTAATAAAACAAACTAATTTTAACCCTTCTTAACAATCTTTTATCCCTCCACTGATATCCACTGTTCACAATATATATCTCTTCAGTACTATATTATATAATGACCAGTATAAATCCAGATGTAATCTAATCAATGATAACCTTCTAAACTGAACTGTAATAGAACATCCTAAGATATGACAACCAACTTAACATTTTCTTTAAATCTACTATACAGCAAACATTTTTCTTATCAGTCCTACATACACATACATTATCACAAATCCCACATCCTACATAAATGATGAGAAATCACAGTAATATGTGCCTGTCAATATCCCAAGGGACAAAAGTACAATCAGATAATGACTCAATAATTTCTAGTTCAAATATGGACTGTGCAGAAAGTGTCTGTGTGCATTTTGTTTAGCATTGTTGATTCAAAGAGATATATAGAGTATATAATACAATTTTTTTTTAATTAGTTGTGGCAATACAGATACATTTTTACAATTCACGATAATCTTTGACTATAGGAGAAGAGAAAAATGTCTTCAATCTCAGTCCACTATGCAGAGATACAACAAACACGTGTGCATTATTTTGCATCTGAAGGCGAACCTCTGGATAGTGAAACAGAGATCTGAACAACTCCTAATTAAACTATATCTTGTCCCTGACAAAGAATTCTAAGATAATATTTTCATTCTTTTTGTGACATCATGATGTCAATCTTTGGCAAGGTAATATGGAGTCTTGTCATTCATCCAAAAATCGCAGATTTTTACATCTTCTTATCACAATTTATCAGTACCTCCGCCCCTTTTTTCTATTGAAGAAGAGAAAAACAAAACAAAAAAGATTTCTGTTGTTGACCTGTGAAAACAAATTTATATATAATAGAGAGAAAATGTTAGAATCCATAATACACTTTATTCTGTTACACAATATTATCAATATTATTTTCCCAGTGCACATATAATATTATTATATGGATTTTTTATTTAGAACATTTGATAATGACAGTTCCCCTACAATCCATTTTATAAACCGTTTAACATTAAGCATTTTCCAATACCTTGTAAATTATGGTTACACACTAAACGCTGGCGCAACTATATTTTGTTTTCAATTTTATCATGTTGCCATATTTCCAAACATTAATTTTTTTCTAACTTACAATTTGCATGAGTTGATTCTACAGATTTTAGCCTTTATCATTTTTGGAATAAACGCTTTTTCTATTGTAATAACTGTTATCACCTCATCACTTGTAGCCATCTTTTGTGTACTTAACCCAGATGCACCAACATTCTTATGGTTGACCATAGTTTTAAGGCTGAGCCGTACACTGCTCCTCCCCCTGTTCTGGTCAGCCACTTTGGCTGCGGAGCAATGGATAATGGTGGCAATGAGTGAGGGGTTCTTATATTCTCCCTCATACTTCCAAAAATGTAAATATTAACTCTTTCATTTACCGATTTTAGCTTACGGACTTTACATTTTTTTTTATTAAAAGGTACCAATAACAGAACGGTTTCATACAATCTTTCATTGGTTTTTTTTTCAACATCATTTCATTATTTTTACGTGCGTACTTGTGCTGCGTCCATATCTAGTATCCACAATATCTATTTTGATGCACCCAGTACCCTAATATTATTTTGGTTACATTCTAGCTTTCCACTTCATTACTTTTCAAAAACATCTCCAACAAAAATCTTTCCACCGATTCCTTATCAGTGGCTGGCCAATACAATGATAATCGCACGCATCAGACCATAAATAAATTTAGTGGTACCCTAAAAGTTGCCCCATGACGTGTTAGACTAGATCCCATTGCCTGTCCATCCCAGGCTCTTCCCCAGAAGATACAGCTATAACAAGTAGGAAGGATATACGGACTTTCCCACATCATATCCTTTAACTATCGGCCAATATAGTTCTAATACACGTCTGCGGGCCGCACTTCCCGTTGAATTGTATACAAAATTTGCACCCCTTGCATTGTAACATGGTTTTGTCCGGGAGACTTAAATAAGAAACTTCTCAATTTAAGTTCCTTAATGAATCAGGCCCACTGTCTCTATGTGTGGATGGGTCCACCGATGCCAGTAAGTGGCCGGCTTGCAGACAGGGAAGTTATGTCTAGCCAGATGTAGGTGGTATATATTGATAACAATATACTGTATACTGAATTTGGACATCTGTCTGTATCCAGAGAATTGAGATTCTAGTCAAATTTAAATAACTGATATAAGTATATTTGGTAGAAATCAGTGTATATTTATATTTAGGTAATTTTGTTGACCTAGTTAATTTTAAGGTTTAAGCCCAAAGATTTAAGAAACAACAAATTATGCAGATATAGTGGTGATATGCCAGGTACAGCATTCACGGATTCCTGTATATAATATTTTGTGAGAAAGTACAGCATTCACAGGAATCAGACACAGGTATGCTGAACCATTTAACTGTTTATTAGCAATTGTCAGGATGGTAAACAGTTCCAACGCTGGTTCTCAGCAATCATATCCAGTAACAGTACACAAAAATCCCCACCACCTACATCTATTTATATTTATTTATTAGTATTTTCTTTTTAATACTCATTAATACACTTACCCATATGCTTTGTTCAGATAATAGTTCTATCAATATATCTCTAAAATTACACTAGTACACTGCATACATACATCTCATATCTTTATAGTTATCTGTACCTGGCATATCACCACTATATCTGCATAATTTGTTGTTTCTTAAATCTTTGGGCTTAAACCTTAAAATTAACTAGGTCAACAAAATGACCTATGAAGAATTAAGTAAATATACACTAATTTCTACCAAATATACTTATATCAGTTATTTAAATTTGACTAGAATTTCAATTCTCTGGATACAGACAGATGTCCAAATTCAGTATACAGTATATTGTTATCAATTAATCTCTAGTAATATTCAAACAAAGCATTTTAAACTAATCACCGTCCTTAAACCCTGTTGGTGTATCCTAAATGAAGTGAGAGAAAAGAGAAAAAAATATATATATAACCCGTATATTGCAAATAATTTGAACTATATGCTTCAAACTAATATATAATTACAGCATAAGCTTTAATTGCAATATATATTCAAACTTGTTTAAATAATTTAATAGCTAGTGTCTGTAAGTAGAAAGAAAAAAAAATGGCATTGTGTCCCGCCCTTTTTGGCTCTCTTGGAAACAAAGAATGAATAGGTTAATGTTAATTAATTTAGGAAACAAACAAGAGATTTACCTTTCAATCATTTCCCAACTAATCTATATGCAACAGCTCTTTTATAGCATCCACAAACCTCTGTTAAATACTTTGGTGTGAAAGATAATTTTCCCAAGAGAAAATGCCCTTAATTAACATTGAAATAGACAGTAACTTTTAGTCTTAATCATATGATAAGTTTTAAGTAAAATAATTAAAAATGTTGGAAAATGTTTCAGATATCAGATATGATAAAATATATGTCACTTTAATAGTTGAAAAAAAACAAAAAACTTTCTGTGAACAAATGTTCCAATAACTTTTAATTCCTCATTTTTCATACTGTCACAACCACCTCTCTGATTATTTAAATACAAATATTTTACACACTTGTAATTTGTATATTTTACAATATATCAAACATGTCAACAAAAAGGAAAGTTTTTCATACATTGTACAAAATATCATTACATCTCCACCATGCTTGTCTTAAAAATGGCAGATCCATGCAGCTCCTTACACAGCAGCCATTTTTAAATTCCTAAGAAATCCTTCCATAACCTTATAATCCTAAACTACAGTCTACTAGGATGATGCAATTTATTCATTTTCGCACATTATTTTCAAATTCACATATTACACAGGCCTAAAAATAGACTTCAAATCAAATAGTACAGTTTTCTCGATTGGTATGCCTAAAATCAGATACCTCTATTTGCTATATTTATATAACTTAATATTGGACTTCTGACAGGATGAAAAATTCACATATGAAATTACATTAATCTTACATTTTTACAACAAAATCCACAGTTGAGCAATTGGAATACATTTTGTCCGAACAAGATCTTACCTTGAATGTCCCAGAATTCCTTCAGCAACTTCCAGCCATGAGCAGATTTCTGCCTTCCAAAATGCTGCTATAAATTTGATGATTCCACACTGTATGTTGATAGATCAAAAACTGGAAATCCATTTGTAGAAAGTTGAGAATATCCCGGACGAGCCCCCATCTCTTGAATTCCTTTTTCAAAATAAATCAATATTGTCCATTCAAGTGTAGATTTTGCAATAAAGAGATTTAGTACATTCTTAGTAAATATCCATCAGCCATTTTAAAGGACAAATAGTTCATATAATTTATATAGTATCTTTTAGCAATTCCCAAATAAACAGTATGTATAAAAACAATAATAAATATATAATATATTTTGCAAATTTGGTTGCACACAATAAATTGTATTATTATTATAAATACAACTTCAACAATAGATAGTATACATAAAACCATTCACATCCATATAGTATCCAGAAAGGTGCTGTATTGTTGTTAAGTTATCATGTTGAGGACTTTGTATCAACATTATAATTTCTTATAAATGTTTCTCCACTAGTTTTTCCTTAACCTTTTTTTTTGTAGCCCAATTTCCCCAAAATTTGAATATACACTTTTCTTGAGTCTAAGAAGAGTGTTTAAAAAAACCTTATTAAGAAACAGTAAACAAAAAAAAAAATGCCTGAATATTCATACTATTTGATGAGTAGGTCAAAGCCACAGCCTAACTTTGCAAAGGATTGGGATGATGTATTAGCATGGAGATGTTTAGACCGAACAAGTGAGATAGGAGGTGTTCATATTAAATAATATTGGGGCTTGCAGGAGTGTTAGCCAATGCAATAATAAAAACCAGGTAGGCAATTATAGACTGGATGAGTCTAACAAATTTAGTATATGGGGATCAGTGATTATGTCAACATACAGATCATTTTGCTGTGAACTTTTTAAACATAGAACAATTTATTCACAGATATACATATCAGCATAATAAACATTAACTATGTAAAATCACTTCTGCCAGGAATATTGTAATCCATAAACAGCTGTGATAAAATATCACTAGACTAAAATGATTCTTTCACTGATTAAAACCGATATTCGCCCCATAAAAATCCAAACCAGCAAACACTATTTGAATAATCTAAATTGAAAAAAATCTTGCAGATACTCAAATTATGTCCGTGGGAAATCCCGTTGGTGTTAAGAGGAGAGGTGTACTCCGATCTATCCATGTCCAATTTAGCTGCAGTTTGTTCTCAAAATGAATAGACTCCTGAATGTATCTAAATAGATGCTCAAAGTAATGGTAACAATATCTTCAAGGTGCATACATCGAGGAGGATAGGATGATACTTGCGGTTTGTAGTCCTGTCGGTGGTGGCTGAGTACCCAAATACTGACATTACACCAATACCACCGCCACCCCTTTCCCCCCCAAACATTACACCAATACCACCGCCATCCCTTTCCCCCCCCAACACATTACACCAATACCACCCCCAACCCTTTCCCCCACCACACATTACACCAATACCACCCCCAACCCTTATAGAAGTAAAAGAGTAAAATATATAAAAGAGTAAAATAGTAAAATAGTACAAGAGAAAAGGCGCGCTTCTTTAAATTAATGAAATGTGTACTAGTGAATAAAATCATTTGAGACGACAGCCATGGACAAATAAGACCAATGTGTAAGTGCAAATAAAAGAAAAATGTTGTCCAGCGCTCAGAAACAAACAATATATAAAAATCACTGTGTCACATATACATAAAAGGAGAATTTTGTGCACAATATAGCTATATTGGGATTAAGCTCACTTGCCAGCATCAAGGTATCTCCTGTAGGCGAGTACCTAAGCTAGTGATACAAATTTATATTCAGGGTGTCTCATTTAGAACCTTTATCTTATATAGCCTGCAGCACCTGAAGGGTGTGGTCAACTCCCAGAAAATAGTAAAAAGATAAAAAGGTGCACTTCTTTAAATTAATGAAATGTGTACTAGTGAATAAAATAATTTGAGACGGCATCTCCTGTAGGTGAGTCCCTGCCTAAAACTGTCTAGTAGTAGCACCAAGCCTGCTTTCTTTGACCTGAAATACCATGGTACGCTTTTGTTTTCCCTAGTCCATGAGACGTATCCATACGGTGTTAAATGTCTCTCTGCTGAAACCAGCTCTCCGTCCTCTGGTTCTTCTGCACCTTTGTCTCCGCTCAAGGTTCAAGGGCATTTAGAATAAATCGTGGAAGATATATTCTAAATGCCTTTGAATATTCTAGATTCAATATACCTTCTAGATTCAATATCTCATAATATGGACTTAAATGTTCCTGGGAACTGCCTGTGGTTTATGCCCACTATCCAGATACACCAAAGGCGTCTGGTAGCCACCCCCTGAAGAGGGAGTAATGTCATGTTCTGATATGTCCCTCACCTAAAATGACAGCCACTATATAATCCAAGAGGGAAAGTGGACTGCACAGGACTTGATTCCTGGTTCTGTAGGCTTTGGACAGTGGTGCTGTCTGGTGAGCCACAGCAGAAGCTGTTTATCTCTCCCTCATTCTAGAAAACCTGTACCCTGTGCATTTGTTTGGTGCATGCTCAGACTGCTTCAATAACATAAATTGCACTACTGCCCACTACCTGTCCACTGATAATCCCCTTAATTCTGGAGATTTATAAATCTGGCAGGCAGTAGCACAAACTGCCAGATTATTGTGCGTCTAAGCCTTGATCCAGCCTTTCTCTGATTCGACTCCTTATGTAGGACCTCAGCTATCACCTGATGACCCTCTCAGCTCTCTAACTCTTGCTACAGACATTTCTAGTTCTCTAACTCCAGCATATATCACAGACACTTCAGGTTCTAATATCTCAGCCACCATTGTGACACAGCTCCTTGTGACCGAAATCCTTTATCTCTGTTGAACTCAGGAAGGTAGCATTTCCATACTACAGCAGACCTGACAGAAGGATGCATATTTCAACTACACCTGTCTTTAACAACTCAACATGTCTCAAAGACAGAAAAGGCAAATCAAACAGATGCTTTAATTTTCTTTCAAAAATAAGGGGGGGGGGGGGGGGGGGGAAGAAAAAACTAGACCATCATCACACCTTACTCGGGATTCACCAAATCCCAACACAGACATAGAGGAACCACAAGCTGCTCTGGTTTTCATTATGAAAGGCATTAAAATTATTATTCAATCAGAAGTCCAAGCTATAATCGAGGAGTTCAGAATTGAAGTTGAGGTTTTAGGTACAAAGACCAATGCTCTAAAGAAAATAAACTGATGAAATATGCTATTTTCAGGAATAGTCAAAGCATGAACTAATGAATATTAAATGTGAACTGGATACCCTCAAAGATCAAATGTTAGATATACAAATTTGTTCTTGGTGCAACAACATAACAATTATAAACATTCCTGAAACAAGAACCCAGGAACACTACCAATATGCCTTGATGGGGGAGGGGGGATTCAAATCTCTCACTCTAGGTACTCCTACAACTTGACCAAGCTTTTCATGCACTCAGACCTAAGCTTAGACCTAACCTCCTTAAGATGTAGTTGTTCTGTTCCACTATTATACAATTAAATAAAGAATATTATTTTTGTCTACAAATATCACAACAATTTCATACTCCGGAACAGGACATGATCATCAACAAAAATACTCAGGAATCACAAGATTGGTATTCCAACTGATGGTATTTCACGAAAACGAATCTCATTCTGTTAAAACACCAGATAAAAGAATGATGCTTCTTTGAAAACTTGGCCTCATAGAGGAGCCTGCTGTGTTTACCTTACTTCAAACCTAAAGCAGAGAGAAACCTCCTGTACATAACACTCCAGAAATGTTTTCATCAATTCTGTGGGAAGCCCATGAGGCAACCATTCAATGCAGCCTTAGAAGATGGAGAAGAAACATATCATGACATAAAATCTATATACCAGTGGCCCACTATATGCAAAACTTACCTTAAACTGATTGCTCTAGGGGTCAGCTTAGCCAAATTTTATCTAATGAAGCAGCCAAGATATTGCAAAGGCTCCAGCAAAAAGATCATGAAAAAGGTCTTGGAGTGTACACTTGCAGCCCAAAAATTAAGAGATAAATATACTCATAATCACATTAGCTCAAACTAATATATGACCTAAAAAAATAACTGATTGCTTTAGAGATTACTTAATACTCACTTTATAACCTAAAATCATAAATATCAGACCCCTCTATTCTATAGACTTAGATTAACAAATTTGAAAATTCCTCAAACCTGTCTAAACTACATACATCCCAAAACGATTATCTTAATAAAGAGATAACAAAAGAAAAGACTAGCCAAAAATATCAAAACATTTAAAAACACTTCTGCACTTCCACACTTCTGACCAGAAGGCCTCACCCATATGTATTACAAAAGATTCTCTGGATCCCTAATTCACATGCTACTTGAGCTATTTAACTCCATCCTTTGTGGATTTAAATTTGGTCCAGCCACGACTAGGACGAAAATAATCCTCTTAAAACTAGGTATGGACCCTAATGGTAGTCATAGACCAATTGCTTAACTGAATATCGATCTTGAATAGAGTAATTACATCCCTAGAACCAGACAAAACAATAATTTCTGACCTTGATGATGGCCGTAGGTACAGAAATTGCTTTTGACAGAGTTGAATGTCATTACTTGCAACAAACCTTATCAGCTATGTGAATGAGAGGATCCTTCTTAAGGGATGTAATAGCTCTCCATCTCAACCCAATAGCATTGGCATTAAAAAATGGGTCATCAACTTTTCAAAAAGGTAATGGTACCAAGAAAGGCTGCCCACTCATCTTCACCTTGGGGGCATATTAAATTAGGTGCAGGCATCGCAGCTACGCGCTGGAACAGCCCACAAATGTAATTCGCAAGGAAAATCAGCCTCGTTGCGTTATCGTATTACCCTCGGTAATGTGCACTCCATTACCCGCACTTAATTGAATATGCCCCCTGACATCTAAAATCTGCCAAAATCCAGATATATCAGAAATAAGAGCTGGCCTCCAGGAGCACATCATTTCTTTATATGCAGGGATTCCCCTGACCAGATCCTATAACCCACTTTATGTAATTAACTTCCCACCCTTGATAGAATCAATAAATTCTTACCTAAAATGGGATAAGCTTCCAATATCATTTGTGGGTTGAGTTAAGACTAGAATATGAAAATCCTGCGTACATTTCTGTACCTCTTTCAAACCTTACATAAACCTTTGTAAGAAGGAGGTTTGACTAGCCCCCCCCCCCCCCACCCCCCCCACCCCCCCGCAGAACCATTCCATATAACTGTCTGGACTCATGCCACTCATACTTATAAGATGCTATCCAACTCTTTTCAAATTATCCCATTGTGAAACAGGATGCTTTGGAAAAGTCAACAGTGAAAATGTCTGCACCAAAATTTCTACAGTCATAAGTTCGACACAGTTATAGGGTCGACAGTCAGAATATCTATATGTTCAGAAGGTTGACACCATTAAAATGTTGACATGTAAAATGTGTGAAGGGCTGTAAAGTTGACTGTCAAAATGCTAACATAAATCACTAGATTTAAAACGGTAATACATGAAAAGAAACAAAAATAAAAAACAACGCCAAAATGTTAGCAAAACAAAATGGCGTGCCCCTTCCCCAAACAGCTTAACTAACCCTAGTGCTTGTGGCACTATAGCAGGGAAAGCCGCAGTGTGGGGTCCCTCTGCCTTAGTGCCAAACCAGCCCCAGGCTGGTCAGTACGTGTCGGGTTCCCTAGAGAAAACAGGTCCCCCCCCAAAAAAATGTGGGTACCCACCATAGGTTTATTGAGCCCCATGCTGATAGGAATAGGGTTATTCACACCCCTGGAGTGGTAAGTGTGAGATAATGCTGATAAATTAAATTTATAAATCCACGTTGTCCTTGGTGCACTACAGGTGTCAGCATGCCTAGGCTGCCATTAAGCGTTCAGGTATAGTGGCACTTCGGGAACCACAAGTGCCCACTGGGACCTGTAGTGCACCAAGGAAAATTTTAAATACTTGAGAGCAGACAGCGGGTAAAGGTGGAAGTAAGCTGAACAGGTTACACTGGGAAGCAATGAGCTGCAGAGAGCAAAAGCACAGAGATCCACATAGGTGCATAACTCAGGAACAGGGTAGATGAAGCTGTGTCTGCGGCACTGGAATGAATCAGCAAAAACACAAAGACAGGTACTCAGGTAAGTATAACCAGGAACAGGAGACAAAGACGAATGCTTCCTATCAGGTTGAGTGACCTGATGCTCTGGCCCAGTCTGCTGGGCGAGGCTGTCTTTTAAGGAGTACCAGCAGGTGTAAATCATCCTGAGAAAACAAGCTTAGTTCAGCAGGGAGGGAAACAGTTCAAGCTCCACAGTGGCCCCTTTGTGGCATGGTGGTACTGCAGGCTGTATATATCCAGAAAGTCCAACATAGCTCCTGGCAAACAGGAGCTGCAGGAGGCAGATCGTGACCAGGGCCAGATTAACCCTAGGGCTAACTGGGCTACAGCCCAGGGGCCTCGGGCATCCAGGGGGCCCTTGAAAGTGCTCAGCAGCAGTATTGATCGGTCGGGGGCGGAGGCGCCCCCGGAGCGATCAATGCTTTTGAACACTTTCACTGCGGTCCTTCCCCGGCGCGCTGTAGTATCCTTACTGAGGAGATCTCGCGAGTCTCACTCTCACGAGATCTCCTCAGTAAAGAGCGTACAGCACGCCGGGGAAGGACTGCAATGCCAGGAGAAGGAGGCAAGTGCCTTGGGGTCAGCTCGGCTCACCGAGGGGGGGGGGGGGGGCGGCTCGGATCACGGGGGGCCCTCACTGGGGAATGGAGGCCCCCTTAGCCCAGGGGCCTCCATTCCCTTAATCCGGCCCTGATCGTGACACAGCGTCTTCTTCTGTAATCAATCCAATGATCCTTGACAAAATAAAAATACTTGATACCGATGCAAGACAAGCTCCTAAGTGCTCGGCCGTAAAATGAGCTCTTAGCAGCAGTATTTGTTTTTCCCCATGGCTTGAACTTGTTTTTACAAATATCTTCAATGCAGATTATTTTACATTACAACATATCGATCCAGCTAAGGACTGCAACTCCCTTCTTCCTTAGAGTCGTTCTAAATAGATCTTCTTCTTCTAGAGGACAAATCTCAACCCAATTAATGTTAAAGCATACTCAAGCTCCCAAAGAACTGCATGAGCTCAGATGGGAGTAGGACATGGGGAGAGTCTAGACCTTGAGGAATGGTCAAAAATTAGCAATAATTTATTGAAAAGCTCAGTATGTGTAAGAGTAAGTGAAAATGTCTATAAAATAGACATTGGCCGGTTAGACACCAAATCAGAACATTAACAACCGAAAAACATCCTATAACAAATTCAAATGGAAGTGCAAAAACACGTGAATGAGGAAATTGTTCCTGACCAGGGTACCTGTGCAGGAGGATTTGGGCTTCCCCTCTTCCAAAGATACTATGATGCTACATGTATCAGCCAGCTCATTGCGTGGCATACATCACAATACTTTAAACGATGTGGTGATATAGAGAACAACCTAGCAGGGCATCTCTGGACCACCCTGAACGTCATTCCATGGCTCAAACCACAATGTAGACCAAAATCAGTTCTTTCAATTACTACTGTAAAGCTAACGCTAAGCACCTGGGTCAGAATCAATATAAGTCTCTGCATGTCAGTCCAATCCTCTCCACCATTCCCTATTTGGGACCATCCTCTCTTCCCCCTGGTACAAAACCATGATATGGCAGCTGGCTGGAACGTAGCTGCTATTATTCATTTCCACCACTTAATTGGGGGTATTGCCCCAAATTCAAGCACCCAGCATGAAACTAAAGGTCCCATCACTCCACCTTAAATAAGCCCACTATTAGATTACATAGCCCCAGCATCACACCACAAATAAATTAATAGCACCCACCATTAAAAAAATTAGCCCTCCACACACACCATTATTAAATTTAGACATCCCCACTTCCCTCACATTTTTTATCCATGCTGTGTTGGAAAGGAAAACTCTTTTGTCTGCCTTTATTGCAGCCTGCATACACAGGAAGCAACACCTATCATGTGGTGCGTGTCCCATGTGAGACATTGTTAGTGAGGGAGATAGGAGACAACCAGACATACAGAGGAAGGGAGGGAAGAGTGGATCACATGATCTTCAGCCCCATGAAGTAAGGTTGCTGGTCTAGGAAGTGGGGTCAACCATTAGGCCCCTATGCCCCCCTCCCCTAATACAGCTCTGGCCATACCCTTTTCAGTATTAGATCAATCCTTAAATCTAACACTGGGTGACTTCTCCCTTCTCACATCCCCCTTACCATTAGAACCATATTGACCAACTTCCACACAACCCCAACTGCTATTTCCTAGGGGCACTAAACTATATTCCCAATTCTCCTACAAGCTTAAACATAAGAGCTTTCACTTTGATATGTTCAATCCTGATCATGTTAGAGGCATAATAAGTACACTGTATTTTCATGACTAATGTTATACTGTAAAGTAGATTAATCATTTTTCAAGTTTTAATCTCCATCTTTTTTCCAAAAGTTTACGGCAGTCTGGTAACTCTACTAAATATGTTTCTTAAAGGTAGGCTCAGGGCAATCTTGGGAAGAGGATGAGAGGTAACAGGCCTAAAGTTTTTGTTTCTCAGGTTTACATACCAGTTTGACTAGTTGTTGTACATATAGTGCAAACATATTACCTCACATTCACAGGTTATCTGATAGGTGCCAAAGAGGGGGCAAGTCCAGGTAATGTAAAGATGTCCACACTGTTCAATACTGGAAACTTCCCTAGTATCACTGTGTATGTGTTTTCTTAAATGTACACGATGCCCTAGTGAGTGGATTATTTTTGGACCTGTCATCGCTGTTGGTCTCTGAGTGTGGTCACATATGAGTACTGAAGACCTGGATCTGTCCAAGTTTGTGGTTGAATTACAAATCGATCCAGAGAGGTAGTCGAGTGGCAGGATTGGACATCATAAAGAACAAGTCCACTTCCGATAGCTCTCACATCCATTCCTTATAGTATTGTGACAGGCAAGTTCCACGTACCAATTTTCAAGTTACAGCCCCCATACAATGGCTCTATGCCTCAAAAGGATGTTAGAGGAAACTACTTTCTCGCAGGCAGCTGCACATATGACTTGGGGATGACAAGTATTTATTAGTAATTGTTCCTATGCCAATTGTGGTTTTGATAAAGAGGAATAGTGCTTAATACATATATAAAAATACATTTTGAATCACCCCACACTGTGTTGACCTGTAAATCTCATTAGGGTGGGTATATTGGGCTGTCTTCACACCCAATTAAATGAAAACTTCATTGATTTTTCCTTTCTCCACACCCTGTGGTAACGCACACTAATTGTATATGTAAAGCAGGTTTTTAGGGAGGGACAGAAGAATCATTAAAAACTTTAGACAGCATTATAGTGCCAGATGCTATTTCCCCAGAGGCTACAATGTAAGGAAGCTGCTATAGAAATCCAACCAAAGGAAACCATCAATATAGCGAGATAAGACTTGACTGCTCCCAGTGGTATGAGGATTTATAGTTTGTAACTCTCATGGACAGTATTTTTAAGCCATCTGGCTATTGTTTCTTTCTTTGCAAATCTGAACTGTATAATTTTTCGTGAGTGAAATCTGAGGATCTGGAGAGAATGAGGGAAGTTAAACATCCTAATTGATTTTATTCACTGATAGAACATTGGGAAAAAAGGAAAAAATGATCTGCAAAAGAACCTCATGCCCATCGTACACACCAGTCACGCCCAACATTAAAACCACTGACAAGTGAAGTGAATAACAGTGATTATTTCATTACAATGTCACCTGTCAAGGGATTGGATATATTAGGCAGCAAGTGAACAGCCAGTTCTTGAAGTTAATATGTTGTAAGCAGGAAAAATGGGCACGTGTAAGGATCTGAGCGACTTTGACATGGATTAAATTGTGATGACTAGACGACTGAGTCATTGCATCTCCAAAATGTCAGGTTTTGTGGGGTGGTGTATCCCGTTTGCAGTGGTTAGTACCTACCACAAGTGGTCCAAGGAAGGACAACCGGTGAACCGGCCACAGAATCACGGGCGCTCAAGGTTTATTGATGAGTGTAGTGAACGGGGGCTAGGCCGTCTGGTCCAATCCCACAGAAGAGCTACTATAGCAAAAATTGCTGAAACAGTTAATGGAAGCCCCACCTCACAACGTACAGAACTTAGAAGCTCTGCTGCTAATGAATTGGTGCCAGGTACCACAGGACACCTTCAGAGGTCTTGTGGAGTTCATGCCTTTACGGGTCAGAGCTGTTTTGGCAACACAAGGGGAGACCTACACATTATTAGGCTTTAATGTTATGGCTAATCTGTCTATAGCCGGATGGCCAACAAAACAGCCTGATGTGCAAATCATATAGCCCTATGGATGCGAGAGCTGTCGGCAGTGGACTTGTCCTTTATGATGGCTAATCCTGCCACTTGACTACCACTCTGCATCTGTATTTTAACCACAAACTCGGACAGATCATATCAGCCTAGTGCCAACCACAGTCCTATGTTCACTAAATTCATGTTTTACCAACAAGCATGTCAATTAACTCTGCACGCACTGTATGGTGCCCTATGCAAAATACACCATCCTCCATGGTGCCAGTTGGACAGCACTGATGTAAGTAGTCTCACCTGAGCATGTTTGGGTTTTTTTTGGGGGGGTTTTTTTAGTTCTGCTGCTGCGAAAAAGCAACCTGTTCTGTTCATCTATCCCAGCAACAGGTGCTTCCATTACTATGTATGACTTTTATAACTATCCAAAAAGCTGTTCCGATGTGTCTATTAAACACCAAATTCACATGATGCAAATAAACGTGCACATGAAACATCGCCTGTGAAGGACAACGGCATAGCAGCCAATTGTCCACGAATCCCAACATTCAGACTTATCACTGGAAAAAGTTTCTCTCTCTGGTGGACAGTGGTAAATAGTAATCCCCCCCCCCATGCTATTGGTCACGGAGGGAATATTTTGTCCAATTTAGTAACAGGCCTTTAGCCATCAGATATGGTGCCTGATAAAGATTGTTCACCTATAATCTGAATATGTACAAAAATATATTTGTGTATATATAGTGACATTTAATTAGTACTTTTTCTAATACTACAGTAGAAATCTTCACTCATTTTCCCCCTCGCTTCTCTATGGGGCACGAGGAAAAATGAGCAGATTTCTGTCAAAATCTCCACTGCAAAGTGTCTCCGGAACATCTACAAGACACCTCACGGCTAATTGAATTCCGCTCATAGGAGATGTATATGTGAACATTTGAAAGCAAAAAAAGCAAATTTACAGCTAATATACCCTAACCTGTATGGTGATACAGAAGAAAAAAAAAAAGACAATGGTGTGAAGAATACAGATTTGTATATTGTTTTGTGCAACATGTTTTATTCCACTACAGACACTGTCATTCCTACACACTTCAGTTCAGAACCTTGTTAAAACCTTTCAGAATAAAAAATACAATCAACCTCCATCACATCAATACAGAATGCCATCATATTTATTACAGACATGAATACAAAATATGTATAAAAGATAAAACTTTTACAAATCTGTTATTTATACAGAAAGCACATTTTCTGGAAGTTTACACTCTTGCACACCCCTCATATTATATTCACATATAATAACATTGGTACAGCCCAGTGACATTTACAGACACTCTCACAAGCTAGGTAACTTCAATACAGTTTATGCTTGAAAAAAGGTTGGGTGGTAGGAGTGGTCGTCCACAGATGACCTTTTATATTGTCTTATCATTCCAGCTTCGGCTGTGGTTCTTAGTAATGTATTTTATGTTATAAGGCAGCCACAGTAACTGGGTAGGAGCATAGTGTTCACATTTCTTTACTTTGTGTTTTAATTAATGTTCCTTTTGCTTTGAGGATAAAATGCGAAGCAAAAAATACTGAGGAAGAGGGAAAAAAATGCGAGAAAGGAATTTGGATTGTGTGTTAGCACCAAATGGCCGCTTCTGCAATTAGCTCCCTTCTACCTAAATAGACGTTTAAATGTGCATTATAATTTAAAGGGAAATAGATTCTCAGTGTCAATATAATCCAATGCAGTAACCAATTACATGCTTAGATTGCACTAATAGCACAAAAGCAGCATAACTGTAGAATTGTGGGTCATAATTAAGTTACCACTGGAAAAATGAAAACAAAACATATTTTGTGCAGTTTTTGCAACACCTCAAATATGATCTTCTATAAAAATGTATAGGTCTATCAAATGTACATAGCTTAAATTTGGTTGACTTGTGTGAATCAGCATATATCATGTAAACATTTCTTCCCCCCCCCCCCCCCAAACACACTCTCAGGGTATAGTGCAAGGTTTCCCAAAACCAGTCCTCAGAGCACCACTAACTGGATATAATTAGTACAACCTCTGGATCTGTTACAATGTGTAGAATAAATAAAGAACTGGTAGTTGCTCAAATCAATTTATAGGCTATAACAGGTGCATGAAAGGGTGGGGTTATCCTAAAAGGAAAAAACAGAGACAAATTCTCCCAGCACACTGCTATAGCCAGCAACAGATCTGCTATTTCTACTGTAGATAAAAATGCAAAAGTCTCAACATACATTTGCAAATGTGTGCAACTGAGACTTTTGCATTTTTATCTCCGACTCCTCCCTTGTACGTCCTGTCATGATTTTGCTGCACTTTATGTGAGTCCCCATAGCATTACTCACACATAAGTAGCATAGATGAGTATTACCCCATCTATTTGTTACTTCTGTATTCAGCGCTATGGAACCTGAGGTGCCTTATAAATAAATAGTAAGGCCATAACGAATACACCTGAGCTCCAGCAGGGAGATATGGAGAACATGCACTGTTAGAAGGCCTGAGGACTGGGTTTTGGGAAACCCTGCTATAGAGTAAAATGATTTGTATAATGCACGTCTGTTAAATACAGATTGTTGCAATCACATTGAACGTTGAAAGACAGGGCAAACTTTAGTTCCACAGCAGATAGAATATGACACTATGGGGACAGTCAGTTAACCACAATGGAACCGCGCACAAGTTATAACACTGTACTAGCAGTTATGAGCAAAGATTTTAACCAAGGACATTTCAAGGAGGAACCTTATGCAAAGTTACTATGGACCACTCTTAATGGAATCTGACTATATACGGCGTATGTGAAAGCAGCAACGGACATTTAATGCAAACGGTATAAACAAAGACCTCAATACTACTGCAGTAGAATCCGCTACATGGCACCTGCATTCAAGTCATTTAAGGGCATGAATACAGCTGCTGTAAACATCTTTGTGGATCATAACTGGGTCTTAGTACACACATGGACTCTCACTAACAGTGGATGTCACTATTGCTCACCAGGAAGAAGGCAGCACGAACAGCGCCTCAAATACTTAACTTATACCTACTTGTGAATTAATTTGATGAAAAAGGTGTATTTTTGTTTTATTAACATTAATTAGGCACAGGTTACAGCAAATGTAGTGGGTGAATTGTGGGCACACCATTTGTACCTAGTAAGCCGTCACGTTGGTGGCTCAAATTAGAACGTCATTTTATACTAAGCTTTTTACTTTATTGAAATAGTATGGAACATATTCAAAGGGTTCCCATTCGAGCATGGACACCAGAAGCTGACACAAACAGCACAGAGAAATTAACATTCTTGTCCAAATTATTTGCTCTGAAAACTGTTGGCAGCTGCAGACAGTATGTATAGTACTTGCTGCACTGGTTCTTCTTGCAGCAGGGTCTGTATATACCGTCTGTAGCTGACAATGGGTATAAGAGAAAATAATTTGGTCATAATACACAAGTCACGCTAATATCTATAAAAGGGGTGGGGTTCTGGTGTCATCACTTTACAGATTCCAGACCCTAATCCTAACAATAGATTGTACAGTTAGTGGGAACTGGCACTGCCGCTTTAAATAAGGAAATACCAATGTCGCTATATTAGGCAACGTAAATGTGAAGTGCCGGCATTTACGCTATTCAGAATTGATAGCAGGCGGGTCGTAATCTTGTGTGTTTGTTTTATAATAAGTCTACATTCATTCATATTGAACTCATACTTTTTGGAATTATTTTGTGGGTATATTAATTGTCGCAGTAACTAGTACCACACTAAAAGCAATCAGCCTTTAGCTCCTTACCTTCATATGGTCACATAACATCTGTGACTCAGTGTCTTGATAGTTTATAGGGGGGTGTACATCATCCCATGCATATTTTACACTAAATAGTGATAGAAAGCCTTTTTCTTGGCTCCTAGAAGGTTTTTGATATGTATTTCGGAATAAAAGGAGTTGAGAAAGAAAAAAAAAAAAAGGGCCTCTTCTATTTAGCTTCGCTTCAGATAACACATTAAAGCATATAGCAGCTAAAATACCAGACTTGTTTAAGCATGAATGTGCTATAACCCATAGCAAGCAGATAGCACATCATGAGCCTAGGGCAAAAAGTACTAAAAAACCCCTAGGCCACAGGAGGAACTACAGCAATATTTCTGAGATATCCCAAATTAAAACAACTAATGCCCAAGTTCATATAATGTGAAATTCTATGTGTAGTAAACGCTGCAACCCATTAGTTTGCTTAAGATATTTAGCACTGAATTTCTATTTGTCACACAGCCAAGAGTAAGTATTCACATCGGCTATCAGTCATTACCGGGAGGCTGCCTGTAGGCCATGTTTCGTATACAAAAATAAAACTTCCCTCATATTTCCAGTTCTTATTACGTTCCTGATAATTTCACATACATATTTGGAATGTTGTTAGTAGCCATTTTGTACAGGGCATGTTGCATTTTAGAATTAGCAGTCTAATAAACACAGGTGTTATGCAAGAATGCCAATAGATATTGCTAGTAGTCTGGAAACAGTGTTGGTCTGGCCCAATGAGATATCTGGAAAATCCCTGGCAGACCCCACTTGCAGATGGCCTAGCCCCGTACGTACGTACATACATGAGTATAATGGAGGGTGGTGAATAGAGGCCAGGTTAATAATGCACTAATAACCTCATGGGGCTGGACAGCCCCCTACCACAGCACGCTATTTAATTGCCCCCTTCTTTTCTCAGTAGACATGATGCCACAAAACTGCATTCACACATTTCCCCGGTAAGCGCCATTTTAGTGCAGGAAGCATCCAAACAAAAGACTTCAGTGAGAAGTTGTTTCCTCGTATATAAATGGTGTTAGCAGACGCAATATCAAAATAGTTTTTCCTCCCCAAGAATATAACATGACTCACTATCAAAGACCTGAAACTGTAATTTCACATTTGCTGTACGATAAAGCCACAAACTCCATGGAAGTGCTGAACTGGTCGAACCCATGTTCTATAGAAGTGCAAAGGGTTAAAGATTGGACATCACACAAACAGAAAGAGGGCACATATTATCTGTCAGTTTTTCACTGAGCACTTACACCTATTTCTGAAACTGTGGGCTCAATGTTTTCCACCCATAGCTCCTCCATTGCGGCGACAGAATACACACACAAATCATTTTAGGTCAGATGTGAAGGGAGGGGTGGAGGAGCAAGAGGACCAATCAGAACCCGCAATGTCTGTGATGGCAGCCGATTGGCCCGTTCATTCACAAACCCTCTGCAGCGTCATACAATCCCCACAGCTTGTGGTCATGGACTGTGCGATAACCCACAAAGCCCACGTCATGAGTTTTAAGTTCAAAAACAGGACGACAAATAAGTACGGATTTCCTAAGTGCCAAGCAATGTTCACTACCTTTGTTTAGTGTCCACTTAAGAGGAAAAAAAATCCAGGAAATCATCAAATTCATCTGAATGTTTATCAACAAAATGCCTTGTTCTTTGTTTGATAATTTGAATGTCTGCATCTTCCTGGAACGATTTCTGTAAAAAGACAATGTGACACTTGTAAGCACAGCACTTTAATAAAAGGTCTGATTTTACATTGTGAGAATGTAATTTAAAAAGGGGTTAACCAGGACCCCTCCCCCAATTGATAGATGCACTGCTCAAATGGTGCAAGCAGTCGCTCAGCCACCATAAGATGGTCAATTCCGTAAAGGGACGGACTGCACGCCACATATCTGTTTAATTATTAAAGGGAAACTCCACGTTTAGACAACAATCTTTACACGGTAGAGTTATTCATTCCTACTGCCCTAAGATCTGCTGTGTAGAAAGAATTGTGCTAATTTTCACAGTAGATTAATTTCTGATGTTGTTCAATAGAGGACAATGTAAGTGGAGCTCCGCTTTAACATTTCATTTCAGATAAGTGATTAAGCAAACAGAGTGGTATGTAATATTAGTTTTTGCTAACAACATGTTTTCTGACTCTTCAAGACTTTATGGAGACCAGAATATTAGTTTCTGCAAACACTAGAATTGTTACCAAGTGTCAGCTAGGATGGACATTCCATCTTGAATTAAATTCTGCAAAGACTTTCAGAAATAGCATTACTGTATAATACAGTCCTCACTCTTGTCATAATAACCCTTAATTACGACCAGTTATATAGTCTCTGCAAAGTTGGATTCAAATGAATGCAAGCTCACGGGCAAGGTCCCCTGTACCTATTGTATCATGTCTGTCTCCCTTTCATTTATTTTGCTAAATTCTGTGTTTTATACTCATCTGTACTACTGTGTTTTTCTTTCTGAATTAGATTATGTCTTATATTTGTATGATTGCCCAGCGCCAAGAAATAAGTGGCACCTAATAAATAAATAACAATCATGTTATGCACCACTCTTTATACCATCATGCTAGTTTGGGCCTGTGTTTTAGCTGGTGGTAGAGGGATTACTGAGTAAATGACCATCAATTCTGATTATTCATACTTTACCTCATCACTAACATCTGGATAGAAGTATGAAGTTATTCTCCTTTGAAAGCCTTTTTCAACAAACTGTCTTAAACTCATGGCAATTAAATGTAGCTCTTCATGTTCATAAGCGTAGATCTTTCCATTTTCTGCCACAAGAATGATCCATTGTAATGTGGGGGCCATGCTTCCAGAGCACTCCAGAGTACCAAGAACTTCCATTCTTGTACTTTTCGGGAGGTATAGGTGTTGCCATGCTTCAAGCATATACTTCTGACCCATGCAAATAGTGCCATTCAGATCACAGATTCGCAAGGATAGGCCATCAGCTTTCAAGGGCAACATGGTGTCTTTATTTTTTTGTACAAAGCTTGAGACCAAGCCAAGGACGTTCTCTATAGAGAGTAAAATTTTAATTCACACATTTTCACAAACATGACATGATTTAGGCATGGAAATAGAACTTTTTTAATTTAGAAGTTACATAAAATAAAGAACTTCTTCACAGTTTTAGACCAAATACTGGGGGGGGGGGGATGCTCTAAAACATCTCCCCTTTACACTAACACTATTAAATCTAGGATATGCAAGCTACTAACTGATCCAGGTCACACTGGATCTAAATTTTAATGACAGTGAATTTTGACTTCCCTACTATGCTATAGGGGTCTCCTCCACACAGGAAATTCCTGGTGACAGTGCCATGACATCAGCAGATTACTAATCTTTACCCACACCAAGAAGAGGACTTACGGTTCCTTTGCAGTTTTTGTATTAGCTTTTTCATTTCTAAAAGACACGGTTGGTGTTGAACATTGGATTCACTTCCTGCTTGGGAAGACAGAGATTGGATAATCATACTTTTTTCTTGGAGAGAGTGTTGCAGTCCCAGATTATCTTCTTCACAATCAAATTCCCTGTAAAATACATTTATCTGACTATTAAAGAAAGGCTAGTATGCACTTGTTTTTCAAGTACAAAACAGAATGTAGAGAAAATAACTCATTCTTAATAAAACAAAGTGCAGATCACAAAAACGTTAAATTGATTAGTAAGCAAAAGATAAAAGTGCTAGAATCTTGACTTGCACTCACCTTGGTAAAATGCACAGCTTGCTGGAGGGTGATAATGTGTGTGTATGGCTCAAGCTGGTGATTCTGTCAAAGATACTGCTTTTCATTTTCATAAACAAATCCAGTCAACTATTTTCTAGAAATAAAACCAGGCAAATGAATACTAACAACAAGAAACTAAAAAAGAAAATCTGACAACACCACAAAGTACAACGAAATGTGACCTGCAGGGAACACAAGGGAAACTTATCATTTTCTACCAGGTCTACACGAATGTTTTTTTTTTTACACTACTGGGCTAATTGAATACAACGCAGTGCTGAGTACACAAAATTGATGTAGCAAGATGATGATCGTTACCTTTTTTTTTTTTTAAACTATGCCACTGTGTATTTCTTACCCGTGATATTTTTCCTACTTAAATATTTTTTTCCCCACAGGCCAGGGTGGTTTCAGATTGCTTGCCAACCTCTATTCAAAGCAATTTCAGGTATACTCATTTTCATTACAGTAATTGGAGCTCTTTCCATTTTGCTAGTGTGGTCTGGAATCCTGATATAAAACTTGTTTATACACCCCATTTGCCTAAACATGAAGGCCAGTGTAAACACAAAGCTCCTGTTATATCACTAGTAAGCCAAAAGTCAGAGCTTGTGCAATGGAGAACATTAATATACTTCCAGCGTGCATGCCACATGTGCCAGAGCATATGACACCAATATGACATCACAACGTTCATACCTATTGGTCTCATTGAGAGCAATGGAAGGAAGCACTGATCGGCATGGGAAATTGTTCGTTTTCAATTAATAACTTGCCTTAACATGCATCCACGTCATATCTAATACAATGAGTAAACAGAGTGAAGAAATTAAGTAGTGAAAGGAATAGGGAATTAGCTAAATGTAAGAGCAGAGTGTGTATTTCAGGGGGAAGCAATGGCTAAACCTATCAAACCACCGTATGAGGGGGGGGGGGGGAAATGGGACTCCAGTCGCATTTCATAGAAACTATGATAAATGGATCTGTGTACTTTGGCCATAGGATTCTCCAGATTGAACACAATGTAAGTGAAAGAGTATAGTGAAAGAGTATAGTGAAAGAGTATAGTGAAAGAGTATAGTGAAAGAGTATAGTGAAAGAGTACAGTGAAAGAGTATAGTGAAAGAGTACAGCACTGCGTATGTATAGATTGTAGCTTTCAGTTTCTAAATCACAATGTTAAATAGACTGCTTAGGGTTTCACTTAGTGGAAAGGGGGTGTTAGCACCAATCCCAAATATTATTATTGAAGACTGGAACAAAAACTCCAAACGTTAGCCAGGTACAAATTCTATGCGATACATTAATAACCTTACGCTGTAATGTGACCTAAATCACATTACAAAGCACACGCTGCAGTACCGCCTCTGTCCACAAGAGGCAGTGGCACGTTACCTAACAATGTACCTCAGTGTTACAACATACACGTTCCGTCTATACGGCCGAGCAGGAAGAGACAGGACGACACATACACAGCACGACACATACACAGCACAATTAATTATCATCCAAACAAGCTCGATACTACAATGTCATTGGATAAAAAGAAGAAAAAGAAAAACCTTACTTACCGGACAGCTTAGGAGATTGTATACCGTGTGAGCAGTGTATATATATAAGTGCTATACCTACCAGAACCAAATAGGTAGAGCACTTATATATATACACAACCTCACCGCACAACTTGTCCGCGGCTAATCCTCGATAGTAATGACTGACGAGTCCTAAGATGGCGGCTGGATGTCACATGACTCCGCCTGTAAACATGTCAGCCGTGACTCATCATAAGACGTGACACGATGTACGTCACACAGCAGCCTATGTGTAATACTGCGTGTTGTTTGAGTTTCACAATGGCTGACCGCACATTATAAACGTGTACTAAGAAGTACCAATACGAAGAACATTGTTAATTCCTTGACAGTATACTCTATGTACTAACATTAATGGTAGCACACATTTTGTTGTGTATATCCAGTGCCCTGTAAGGACACCTTTATAGGGGAAATAGTAGAGAGGTATTACCTTCACGTTGGATCCATTTTATGATTTATTATTGCATACTTGCCAACTCTCCCGGAATGTCCGGGAGACTCCCGCATTTTGCGAGAGTCTCCCGGACTCCCGGGCGAGTGTGGCAATCTCCCGAATTCTGCCCACTTCACTAGGAAGTGCCCCACTTCCTAGTGAAGTGGGCAGAATTAGATCCCAAACGCCGCGATTCCCGATGAATCGCGGCGTTTAGCCCCGCCCCCCGCTGTCAAATGACGCAATTTGCGTCATGACGTCACAGGGGGCGGGGCCGAGATGACGCGATTTTTGCCGCCCCGCCCCCTCACGCCCCCCTCCACTGGCTGGCTCCCGGAAGAGAGCTGAAGAAAGTAGGTAAGTATGTATTATTGTGATAACACAAGGTTTATGAAATGTACGGTATTTGCGCCAGTGTCACCACTAAGTAGCCAAGGTGACGCTAAAATGTTATTGCACATGGAAACAATATTCAGTACAAACGAAATTCACTGACTTGTGTCATGATTAACGAGCAATAATTTGTGTGTTTATAAAATATAATCTACATGTTTGTTTCATAAACAGTCTAAATAGATCTTGATATAACTATATGAAAAGATGGAATTTGAAGCTACCACTTACAATTAATACTTTGTAATTAATTAATTAATTGGTTTTCATTAGGGTCAGGGACAAGTTGGGCATTTACTTATTTAAGAGGCACGGCATAGCAATGTCGAATCTATATCAGATTGTTCACCTGTAAGTGTCAGTTTATCAGTTATGAGCTCATCAGCTGGAGAGAATACACTGAATGGTTTGAGTGTACAATAAACTCTGCTTTATTAGTTACAAGTCCCTATCTATATAGCAAAAATCACGTATTACAGAAAACTACGCCCCAAAAGGTTTTAACCACTAATGCTCCCTTCACACAGATGTTACTATATTCTCTCATTATTACACAGGAATACTCCACAAGGGGGGAGTTGGCTTATCTCCTGTCTGCTATGTCCAAGGTTATAAGCATAGTCTTGCAAATAATGAATTACTCCTACAAAACAGGTGCATCCAATTGTCTTTAAGCTATAACAGAACAAAATGGCTATAAGGCAACAAGATGGCGTCAGCTTAGCAAAATCACATTTCTCAGCAACTAACCAATGATGTGACTTTCACATCCATTTGTGACAGCCAGGTACAGCCGACTGCTACCAGGGCAGGAGTCCCAAACCCCTTTAGTAAGGTCTATGAAATATTTTCATTTTAGGGATAGACTATTGACACTAGATTTTTTTAAACTTGAGAAGAAACATTTAAAAAAAATATGATCACTGTGAGTAAATACATTCATAACCAGTTCAGACAACTATTTAGCGGAGAAAACAAATATATTTAAACTGCAAATCTTAAAAAGGGTTCATTACAGTAAGAGCAGTAAAACTGTTAAAGCCACTAACCCAAAAGTGTCAAATAGACACATTTAAGTGAGGGTTAAACATATTCCAAGGCCAAGCAATAACATAAATTACACGGCTACAACCTTAATGAACATGTGTGTTGGTCTAGGGTAGGGGCGGCTCTCTGACTTAAGGCTCCTGGCCGGCTGGGTGATTCTCTATGGCTGTCGGCAACCGGAGCACTGCTGAAAGCCTCAGAGAATCACCAGCCAGGAGCTCAGCGCGTCTGACAGCAGCCTGCGCCATGTGACCTTCTCTGCATATCGCAGGGAGGTCATGTTGTCACTAGTATCCAATCAGGGAAGGAGGAGGAGGTTGCATGGCCATCTTAACAACATCATGGGCAAAGCAGGGCACCGGGGGCCCTATATATATATATATATATATATATATATATATATATATAGTAACAAAAGGAGGCATTTAGCTGGCAATATGCAGAGAAAGCAGGGAAGTAGAGCAAAACATTTGTGCAGTAATGCACCTAGATTGAATGTAAAGACCTATGTATGAAAAGCAATAGTTTAAGTTTGGTTTAACTTACATGACTGAAATCCTTCTTCTCAGCAAACAGACAGGGTGGGTCTGTTTGCATTACAGAGCCAGTGATGGGCGTTTCCTTTTAAAGAGAAGGTGGGTGTGTCACCTGTTCATCAAGCTAAGGCTGGGGGAGGAATATCAGGTATAAAAGCTTGTTTATATCATTTGTGCAGGGAGATCAACGCTGGGAAAGCTGGCTGATACTGAGAGAGAGCTGGACTATGTATAGCTAGCGTTTAGGGTCTCCAAGTATTGCTGTGAAATCTGTATGGTGTCAAAACATTGATCATCCTGACAATAAAGCCACATAAAAAGGAAGAAGTTGTTCGCGTGTGGTTCTGCAGTAGCGGGCTCTTGCCACTATATATATATATATATATATATATATCGCCCTAGGCATTTCTAAAAAAGCGGCGCGGCGCCCCCCCGCAAAAATCGCCGCCCCCCCTCGCAAAAATCGCCGCCCTCCTCCCTCCTCCCCTTACCTTGTCTCACCACCGCCCCCTCTCTGCTCTGTCTCCTCCCCTCCACTCACTGACACTAGTAAGTGGAGGGGAGGAGACGGAGCAGAGAGGCGGCGGTGGTGACAAAATAGCCTCTTCCCCCCCCCTCCCCGTCCATCTGAATGCTGTGCGGCGGCCGTGACAGGTATGGTCAGCGGTCGCCGCACAGTTTTAAAGTATTTTAGAATACTGTGGCGCCCTCCAGAGCCCGGCGCCCTAGGCAAGTGCCTAACCTTGCCTAATGGGAGCGCCGGGCCTGCAGGTAAGTAAGGGGCATGTGAGGTGTGGCTGATGGTATTTAGGGATATCTGTTGGAATGTGTGGAGGTTTGATTGGTGTGTATGGGGCATGTGGAGAGCATGATTGACATATATGGGACATGTGGGGAAGCTGATTGGCATGTATGGGGAAAGTGGATAGGCTGATTGGCATTTATGGGGCATGTGAGGGGGGCTGATTGGCATGTGTGGGCCATGTAGGGAGGCTGATTGGCATGCATGGGGCATGTGGGGAGGCTGATTGGCATGCATGGGGCATGTAAGGGAGACTGATTGGCATGAATGGGGCATGTAAGGGGGCTTATTGGCATGTATGGGGCATGTGGGGAGGCTGATTGGCATGTATGGGGCATGTGAGCAGAGCTCATGGCATGTGGAGAGGCTGATGTGTATGTAAATGGCAGGTGGTGACGTCTGGTGGGAATGTGAGGAGTTCTGAGGGACATGTTGGCTATTTATAACTTATTTTATCCCCACTTCAACCGTTCCCTCCACAGCGATTATGGATAGAGTAGCACCGTGAGCAACTGTGGAGAGACTGTAAGTACCCTGTGAACCCTCCTCCGCTGGACACAACAGCAAGGTAAGAGCTGAGTTGATTATTATTCTGAACATTTTGGCAATGTTGGATATCTTCTTTTTCACTTAGCAAGATATTAGTAAATTATGTTTTATTTTCAATGTATGGGTGTGCATTATGTATTCTCATGTTTACACTGTGCATATGTATATGCACACATATATAAAAGGTAAAGTTGGCTCTTTGCCGTATCTATGGATTTTTTTGGCTCTTAGGTTCCAGCCGGTTGGCCACCCCTGGTCTAGGGAACAGTCCAGCTGAGAGTTGTAGTTAGGAAGGATTTTCCCCTTTTTAGAGCAAATGAAACCAAGCTATTCTATTTCTTCCTTTGCGCTGTACCAGCTGACTTGAGATTCTGAAGATGAAGGGTTTAAGTTAATAGATGATACAATTCTTCAATCTAAAAAAAATTCTGTATTCTCCATCTAAACACCCTTAAGACGGTGGCAAAAAAAACATAAAATGACTATTGAGAGAGCTTTTGTCCTCTTTTTATGAGTAGGCTGTAGGTATTCTATGTTGTGGGAACTGGTGATATGCATATGTAAAACTAAATGCACTGCTACAATAGACCAAAAAATAACTTATCATTAGGATGAAATGCCCCTTGTTTGATTCGCCTTACTAGTCTGGAGTTCATAATATAACTTATTTTACACACTGAACAGTGGAATGTCATGAGCACTATATGTAGAAACTTTAGCTCTCTTTGGGTAGATTTGTCTCCCTTTATGCATAGTGCTGCAGATTATTTATTACTATATTTGAACAAGGCTGTATTGCTAGACCAGGGATCAGTTAATATAGGAATAACTTTTTAGTTGCTTGTTTCCCCCAGTTAAATTTTAGATTATGTTAGCAGGTCATACACGGGAGATCCAACAGTATCCACAGGACAGGGTAAAGGAAACAGGAGCAGGTCAGCAAGACTTGTACTGAAAAGTTATAACCGGCAGTGAGGCTCAGTCCTCACTGCCTTAAATACTACTGGCAGCCAATCAGAGCCTAGCTCTGAAACCATTCACAGCTCCTGCCTAATACACCAAATAGATTAATTAGCCTACAGGCTAGTACACTCTTTGCGCACGCGCCTGGCAGTCCTCTGTTGCTGGGATGCGGCGCTACAGCGTTTAGCGTTCACAACGGTCGGGCTGGATCCGGAAATGATGACCAGGACGCTAGAGGGCGCTAGGAGCGAGCCGCGGCTCGTAACAATTGCATTTAAATTTGCAGCAGAGACCAAATAAGCTGTGGAAACTCAATGGCTGTCTCACTATATACCAGGTTATCTAGATAAAAAGTGTGTTCCTCTGCTACATATTTTCAGGGACCTCGCCATGTGTTGTTCCTAGGGGTGCTAATCTGCCATGACTATCCTGATACACAATTTCAATGCTATGGACTGTTAAGTATGTGGGATCTGCATTAAGTACTTCCACAAAGTGTCAGTAAATCTGATGGGAAGTAGTCTTAATGTTTATATGTTATTGGTGTTCATAAATGCGTTTAGGGATCTAAGTGTGCATCCAACATACTGTAAGCCACCGTTTAGGAACACTATACTCATGGGTAAAGAGAATATATCTAATCCCCCACCTTCATCAAATATTCACTGGAAAGCTATGTGATAAGGAATGGTTACTATCTAGATATAGAGAAATAGCTAACCACTTTACTAAATACACATAGTAACATCTGCTGTTAATGCAAATATCTATTCAGTCAAACATGTGGCAACAGCTCCATGCATAAAAGCATGCTGACATGGTCAAGTGGTTCAGTTGTTGTTAAGATCAAATGCCAATATGGGGAAGAAATGTGATCTAAGTGTCTGGCCATGGAATTTTGTTAGTGCCAGACAACGTGGTTCGAGTCTCTCAAAAACTGCTGCGCAGTAACTCAACCATTTGTTACAATAGTGGTATACAGAAGAGCATCTCTAAACCCACAGAATATTGAACCTTGAAATGAATAGGTTACAGCAAGACCATATTGTGTGCCACTCCTCTCAGCTAAGAACAGAAAACTGAAACTAGAGTGGGCACAGGCTCGCCAAAACTGGAGTTGATGATAGGAAATATGTTACCTTGTCTGCCACAACCTCGATTTTTGCTCCCACATGCATGGTAGGATCATCTCATGCTGGTTCTACAAACATGACAAGGTCAGTGTACTCCAGTGGCCTCCACAGGAGGTATATTTACTAAACTGCGTGTTTGAAAAAGTGGACATGTTGCCTATAGCAACCAATCAGATTCTAGCTGTCATTTATTTAGTTAATTATACAAAATGACAGCTAGAATCTGATTGTTTGCTATAGGCAGCATCTCCACTTTTTCAAACCCGCAGTTTAGTAAATATACCCCCAGATCTCAATCCAATAAAGCACCTTTGGTATGTGGACCAGAATCTGTAAGGAATGTTTCAAGCACCTTGTTGAATCATGTTCATGAAGAATTCAGGCTGTTCTGTGGGCAGAGAGGACTAAAACGCTGTACCGGATAAAGTGTATTTGAGATTATACTTCCTGAATGGAGGTGCAGCTAGACATTGAACATATTGGGTCTAATTCATGTTCGGACGAACATCTATTTGCATAGCATATATTTACACCAATGAATGTAATTCGTGTCCGAATGCAAATCACATGACAGCCTACGATTTGAGGGGTGAGGGGCAGACTAGCATAGGCAATAAACCGTAAGTGCATGTCGAGTGCGTTTAAACGCACATGTGGTCAATTCAAATCCTGGGTTCCTCATAAGTACACTTGGTCACTGATTGCCACCAATACTAGCAGCTGACACATTTCATCTGACTGTATAGACTATCTCAAAGCCAAGTGGATTGTCACAGCACGATGGTCAAAGGGATCCTTTTTCCTGAATCTGCCTAGTTTAGCGCCACCTACTGGAAGGCGCAGAGTCTAACAACATGAAAGTTGTTCACTAGTGACCCCTGCAAGGGGATATGGACCTAGCCACTCTCATGTCGCAGGTCACGGTGTTCCCAGTCGGTACTAAGCAAGATCCAGTGGAGAGACAACAAAGGTAGAGATAGAAACAGGGTGCAATAGCCTGCGGCTGGATGTTGCTGAGGTCCAGAGGTGCTGACTGCAGAGGAACTGGATCAGAATATAGCAGTGGCCACAGTAGTTTACACAAGAGTCCTAGTAGTGCTTGAACTTAGAGGCACAGTAACAGGAGCGTCAGGGTGCAATGGTCTGTGGCTAGTTATTGCGGAGGTCCAGAAGCGCTGTCAGCAGAGGAACTGGATGAGAAAATAGCAACAGGTAAACACAGAGTCAGGAAATCACGTCTGCACAGGTAGAGAGACACAAAAGAACTGGCAATCCAATGAATGAATTGACTGCTTTAAATACTGTGGTCACTAGAGGGAGCCGACCAATAAAAGGGAATAGGAGACTTCAAAGGATGGATCTGCACATGCACAGATCCAATTCCAACATGTTGCCGGCCAGGGACCGCAGCGGGGAACTGGAGAGCAGGTAAGCCTGGACCCGACAGTAAGGATGGTGGGCTTAGTGTGTGATAGGGATCTTCTCGTGTGATACCATAATATAGCCTAAATAGTGATTGCTCTCTAAAACAACTGTTTGCTGGCACGCTAACTTAGGATTACTAAGATTTGGGACTCAATGAAACAGTTTATTGTTGGGGACACACCTTAAAAATTTAATAAATAGTTCATTATAGACAGGGATTGGATCTGTTCCTTTATAAGCCACTTGGGGATTCATGCTATAAGGATGGAATTTGATCGATATTGCTAATCAATTAACATGAAATGAAGTTTAGGGTTAGCCACTAAATATATTTTCAGTCCTTATTCTTTTGTCCTTATTTAATTATATTTTGGAACAAATTGCTTTATATTTTGTTATTGTTATTATATTTTATTTTTGTTTTATGATTTTTTTATTTGTTTAGTATTTCTTTCTTGGTTTTAATAGAATGTAATGTTTGTTATTAAATTTACATATTTATTTTAAAAAAAATGGTTCTCTGAACTTATTTTCTGCTTTCATTGGAAGCCTATTCCATATTTTATATGAAGTTCATTACTTTAGCCTGGTTCATCAGATGTTATGTTTCTGTTGCTTTCTACATATATTTCCTTATAAATAAATGTTGGAAATTCACTTATTTTTCTTGTTACACACATACATACATACATACATACATACATACCTATAGAGGCAATGTACACTGCGACAAAACAACCTGTAAAGTTAGGGTGAGGTAAGCTAAATGGAGAAGAGGAAAGCTCTCTTTAGGTGCAATTCTACTTTATCTAGTTTGGGCAACTTGCATAAGGGACTCTGGTTTCTATTAATTTATACTGCATGTAGCAACAGGTGTTGGAAAGGAAAAAAACAACAATTTTTCTCTCCATTTTCAAAATACATGAAGATGTTGTATGTGAAGCAACATAGCTACTACAACATTTCAGCAGCATAAACTCAAAGGGGCAAATTATATATACCCACACACAATACTGGACAAAAGTTGTAGGCAGGTAAAGTAAGAATGCTTTCAAAAGTAGAAATGTTAATAGTTTATTTTTAAAAATAAGGTAAGGCTTTTGGGCATCATCGTTGAAATTTGGGTGCTAGGCCCATGGACACCAGCTTAAATTTGGGCGCTAGGTCAGTGACCCCCATACTCGGAGTAGGCACTATACCAATTTCTTCCCCTTGTTTTCTCACCATCTTTGCAGGTGACCTAATTTTTCCCGCTATTCACTGGACCAACAGGGAGGTTCTTTAGAAACCAGGTAGACTAAAGTGTGTTCCCCTAAACTTGGTATCACGCCTTGGATAGCTTTCCCACTAAAACTTGTTCTGTGACTTTGCCGCCCCTCTTTAATGTACACAATTGGCAGTTGTGTACAGTGCTCCCTAGGCCAATTTCTGTTATTCCCTAAATGTCTCCCTGTGACCTCATTTAAATAGAACCAATTGGTAAGGCCCCCTTTAAAGGGAGGCTTTTGTTGTACTGTTGTATAATTTCCAGTCTATGGTTTATTTTGCATTGTAGGCCTTATTTAAGGTAGTACATTAAACCTAATGTTTTTCACAGCATACTGGTCACATAAAACATTGTTAGGACCAGGGCGATGCTGTTGATGTTGCATTGTTAGCTAGCACTAGAGTGGGTGGTATGTACTATGTAAGCAACAACTTAATCCTTTGGGAGAGCTGTTGTGTTTCTCTCCTTTGGTAGGAGTCATCTTTAGCTCTAATCAGAAGAAGACGGCATAACTATGAGTGTTCCATGTTGTCTCTTGGTTGGGCCTCCACCCCTGGTGAGTAAGATATTTGTGCTGTAGAGAGAATTCACTCACATCAGTCCCTGCCCTACTAGAGCTTACAGTCTAAATTTCCTAACACACACACACACACACACACACAGACAGACAGAGAGACTAGGGTCAATTTGATAGCAGCCAATTAACCTACTAGTATATTTTTGGAGTGTGGGAGGAAACCGGAGCGCCCGGAGGAAACCCACGCAAACATACTAACTCCACACAGATAAGGCCTTGGTTGGAAATCGAACTCATGACCCCAGGGCAGTGAGGCAGAAGTGCTAACCACTAAGCCATCCATATAATAAACCCATAGAAAAGAGGACTGGCACCTTTGTCCCAGTTCACCACAGCTCATTTATTTATGAATGAGAAGCTGATAAGGATAAAGTTGAATGAGTAAACTCATGAGTTATAGACAAAGCATCCTAGACTAGTCATTGAGATGGAATGATCATATTGTTACCACTATACGACGCATGAAGAAAGCAGAGGAATTGATGATCTCTATCATTCACTTTCTGTCTCTGAGTCAGCATTTGAGAGAGGGTAAAATGAGACATGTAGACAGATAAGTTTATTATAAATAGAAAAATATAAAAAGTGGTTATTTTCCAGTATTTGATAGGGTTATACAAGTGCAGTCTTCTTTCATGCTATGAGATGAGCAAGTCTGACACACATCGGAGATTCAGTTTCCAGTGTTAAACAAGCAGCTTTGTTCCCCCATTTGTATGTGCTGATCATTTCTTTCCCACAGTTGGCTGAAAAAAATGGAAATATAGAACACAATGTTAATATATTCCTAATTTCCAGAGAATGCAGGAAACTGTGAACTTAAGAGCACTGGAACGGTTTAACACTGTGACATAGCAGAGTCCATAAGGACCCAGTGTAAAACCTCAGCTACACACCCACCCTCCATGTATAATGGAGCCCGAGCTTGTAACATATAAAGGACAATCAAAGTGAAATTGCACAATTATCTGCCCCCATATCTGTTACCTTTACCAGCTTACTTTACCACTTCTGGCCAGCACCTCCACATGGTTGTACAGAGATTCTAAGAGCTACGGCAACTCTCTGATCACAAAGATGTTCATAACGTTGTGAGCATCTCTGTAAGCTCTGAAAGTGCCAGGAACACTTACAAAGTCAGGATAAAAGTGAGGACACCATACGCTGAGATATCATACACTGGACCCCTCTTTCCAACTAGGGAGTCTAGGTAGTGTCAAAGTCAAATAATTGGATATGATCATTTCAATTTAATATCTGTCAATATGATTTTCTATGTCTGAAATTATGCGAATAGCACACTACGGCGTGGAGGAGCATAATTACCTCAACACGTACAAACACTTTTACACACATTTACACGAACACATACACTTGTAATTAGTTCATATAAATATAGTTGCAACACATAGTTATTTGTAATGAAATGTAACAGGGTTTATAGTTAAATATTATGTTATATACACTTTAGTGAGATCTAAGGTTCAGGACACAGGAAACATCATGTCTGGTATCATTCTAATCCCCTATTTATCTGCAGACGTTCGGTTCAATTGCCTAATCGCACCTTGCGTATGCTAGATATGGATTGCGTATGCTAGATATGGATTATAGAGAATAAGTGATCATGAATGGTATTGTGTGTGTAATGTAAATAGACCAGTTTGAACTAGTTCTTGGCGGGAAGATTAGTATGCAACTGCTGGAGAGCTGACCCCCCCCCCACTCTTTGAGGGCATCGTTTGAACTGGCCAATGACCTGCATTACACTGGACCTTCCTGAAGGCTGAACCTATGGAAACATGCCAAATCATCTGTATTGTTTTCACTGTATCACTGATTATATATAAACAGGGTTTCTGGGACCAGCAGACAGTCTCTTTGACCAAAGACTTCAGGACTGAATGACTGTATGCTGGACCCAGGGCACCTGCGAACATAACGGCTGTACTTATTTTATTTGAATTGTTACTCTGCTACTTTTTGCTATTAAATCGCATTGTGCTTTGGAACCACACAACTGGAGGTGTACAATCGTTATTGGATAGCGACTGGATGTACATAACAGTAGGGAAGAGAGGCACAGGTACCATTAGTGCCGTGTGTCAGAACGCTGGTACCAGCAATTACCACCAGCACCTCTGGTGTCACAGATAACCAGGTCCAGTTTATGAACGCTGCAATCTCTGCTGCTTTCCACTGGGGCATCCACCAATATTTACATTCACTCCCTATGCCCAATTTATTTAACGGTTGCTTGAGCACCACATGAATGGACAGTTATCTGAAAGTCAGTACAGGTGAAGCTAAAGTAAATAGATAACTACTGGGAATACTTGCAAGTAGATACATTTGGCCAAGTTGGCATAAAATTATCCTTTAAATCCTACGTGTTTTATGATGAAATGTTCACCTTTGTCTGCATTGTCCTCTTCTCATAAACAGAATGGAGTCTGTTAATAAGGAAACGTTTGTCCTCTCCTTCCTAGTGTTAAGAGAAACACGAAAGTTATTAGCACCTTGAGTAAACCTTTGATTTCTGTAAGTGGCTCTGTGCCTCCCCGAATGGGTGATGGGTAAGGAGCTCCCATTTACATTAGTTGCAATGGAACTGAGCATCTCAGCCCTTCGTTCCAGGATGCTGGTCTGGAACCATTTGAAATCGGTTTCATTAGATTGCAGAGGCATACATTTGTAGTACAATCAAACCATATTGTCTGATTCTGTTTTTCACTTAATATACAACATTTTCCCAGTATTGTCTCTTGTAAAGCAATGTGTATAAATAAAACAATGATGCTGTATAAATAAATATAAACATGTTTACAAAGTCTTGCTTCCATGCCCGCTAACATCCTCTGTAGCATAGTTTCTAGGGTTCTCTTCTATATACTGGAAATTAAATGACATTGATGATGATGATTGAATTACATTGGGATATTTTTACACAGCCTATAAGTGCATGTGTTACCATTAACTAAAACATCATTAACAAATAATCTCATGTTAATATGCAGTAACACATGTTCTTGAAATAAAAATAAAAAAGTAATAAAATATTTTTTTGCTCCTGAGAAAGCCAAAAGGCAAAATATTTGTTTTAATATATGGTGTATGGTGTATCCCAAATTAACCAAAGGAGAAAATAAGGGAGGCATCACATTCTGGTACTAAAAACCTTCTGGGGCTAACAAATGTCTCCAAGCATGTCTCCCAAACCAGGTGAGAAGTTGACCTTAACATCTCTCTTTCTTTCTCTGTGTCAGTGGGGAATAATTTACAGCAACTTATTTGTGATAATTAAATGCACTAATCATGTAGAAATGTTGTTAAAGCTGATATACCGCACCAATCTCACCCCAGCCCGCCTGCAAAAGATTTGGCCCAACCAATCGAAATTTTGCTGGCGCAGGTGTGGAGCTGTGGGCAATTTATTCCATGTGTTTTGGTCATGCCCTGTTATCCAACCACTCTGGCAAGAGGTTTTTGATCTAGCTCAAAAGGTGACCTCCATATCGTTAACCCCAACCCCCCTTATGGCCCTCCTACATCTCTACCCTGAACAATTGTCTAAGCACTATAGATATGTTTGGGGCCACATTTTGATAGCCTCAAGGGCAGCGATAGACCAACTTTGGAAGCAGCCATCTCCCCCTACACTGCACAAGGTGATTGCAAAAATTCACTTTAACTTCCGCAGGGAGACACTAGACGTCCCGTATTCTATGTCAACGTTCTCCCCCTTTGTCAAATGGACGCTATGACATATATTTATGACAGACGGTGAAGGCTCCAAGCTTACTCATCCTATTGACCCATCTAGCCCCATGCACTCAGCACAGGCAAATTCATTAGTGGCCTTTAACTAAGACCCCCCTCCCCCGCTGCAATAATTTCTAACCTACTGCCTAAATAGATTTGTAGAGTCTATACTGTTTTGAAGGTTCATTGGTTAGATCTATGATGTAATATCTGCTCCCCACTCTGTACCCCCCCCTTTTCCCTCTTTTTATTCTGTACCCTCCCCCTTGAAACATCTAAAGCTCAATAAAAAAAATGTTGATGTTAATATATGGTGTATGTTAGGTCATTGTTTTTGTCATGATCATAATTACATTTGATCATACAGGTTTAGTGTGCTGAATACATACATTCCACATCTAGTTTTAAACCCATGTGAACCAAGAAAATAACCAAAGCCACAGATATGCAAAATCATAAATATAGGATAATTACACCAATCCATGATTCAGTCCTCTGCCACTTCCACATGTATGTAGACCATAATTAAATGCACTGTGGAGTCTGTGTGTATTTTGGGTTTTAATTCTCCCTATCTTATATTACTTTTTTCTTATTACTTTCACAAACGGGCAGGACCTGCCTCCCATGTGTTTGTGTAAATAATCTATGGGATAGTTTCTCTGCTCTCTATTATGTCCAGAGAGTTCTCTTACTGCTAGAGGGTGAGTTAAGTTCAGCCTGGGGTTCACAGATTTTATATGGGCAGAATGCGAGACATGGATACAGCATTCATCCTTTTACTCCCATAAATTAAACTAATTTCGCCCAATAGTTGTAATAGTAATAGAGGTGAGAATATCATGATCAGGAATAAATAAAGATACTGTAGCAGTTCCAGAGTCACTGAGCCTGGAACAGGAAGTGATCAGATGAACTTAGGGGGAGATTCAATTCACCACGATGTGATGCTGCTCACATTGCCGATGCAAGGAAAAATGGATTGACTACTGCTGCTTATACAATACAAATAAATCTCTCTTGCTTTGACAAAATGCTTAAAAAAAAAAAAATAAGTAGATAGAGATAAGGAAGACAAAATCATTTACATTGCCAATCTGCTCCTTTAGTAATTTTATGATTTTTCTTTGTCCATTTACAATCTGTATATGGAAATAGATCACAATCCTGGAAAATAAGATAGCAGTTATGTTAAAATGCAACTATCACTAAAATGTTTCTATTACTGAATTTATAATATTTGCATCTGTTACTTCACATTTAGTAAGGATAGAGCAGCAACACAGTAGCTCAGCTCTGTTGTTTTTACACTGATGATTTAACTTCCTCATTATATTGATCTGTTCAAATGGAATCTAAAGTAATATTATAGAAGATATCCACTTATATATTATTAATGTATTGATTGTACTCATATATACATAATAGCATATGTTTAGCACAACTTTATAATGACAATTTAATGTCAGAAAGATAACCATTTATTATAAATGTATATAGGGTTGGGATATTCTTCTACTTTTAAACAAGTGTGTGTGTGTGACTGAAGATACTCTAAAGACAGCAAAATAAGATTTCAAAGAACTGGTCCTAATTATAAAACTTCAGTGAAACATTAGAATTAATTTAATTTACTTTAACACAGGGCCGTAACTAGGGCTGTGCGACAGGGGCGACCGCCCAGGGCGCAACGCTGAAGGGGGGCGCAATTTAGGAATATTTTAGGTTAATTTGGTTAAAATTGAGGGCTAGGGGGGCGGCATTTGTGTTTCTCGCCCAGGGTGCTAGAATTCTAAGCTACGGCTCTGCTTTAACACAAAGCATTGCATATAAAATCCTATAGTCCAAGATGTTAAGTGTATTTTTGTGGTTTACTCTTTATTTCTAGCCAAAACTAATTCACCCCCTTCACATCACCCAACACCCTGCAAGGTCTCACAGCAGGATTCCAGATGCCAGGTAGATGAAGAATGTATTCTCCCAAAGGTAGTGATAAATCCAGCTGACCCAGCCTAGCTGAGGGTTTGACACCTCCATCTTCTTGATATAGAGCTTCCCAGCTTCATACATAGTATTGAGAGAACGGAATGGACCACAGTCCGAGGGTTTCATTCTAAAAACAGAGTGAAGACATTATGGTACAGGAAATAACATGTGACATTGAGTAAACCAAATACAAGTCTCAGCCTGAGGTACCTTGGTCCCAAATAAGTGTCTAGCCTAGAACTATAATGGATATATTGTATATTAGACATTGTACCCAGTTTTTTCCCCAGAAAGCGAAATTCGGTCACATCAATGAGTGGTTCATGGAAGATCTCATTGTCAAAAATGAAAAAATAAAATATTGAATGTGTGATTGATGTTTCATATAGAGAAGTGTTTGTCCTCATAATTTTACAGCATATCAGTTTGAAAGGAGTTATCCATCACTAATCTATGCTGTTGGGTCAGTGTTGCCACCCCTTGAAAATATTTTTTTAGTGACAGTTTTATAGAGAGGGCTTACAGCTAGCATTTTTACTGAAAATATGCTGTCTCAAAATTATTGCTGAATGTCATGGTCAGTAAATTTACTGACTGTTGGAAACCCTGGTTGGGAAACCCTGCTTCTTCTCCTATCTAACTCTCAGTATGTGGCTTCTTGCTTGCATCCACTGGCACACTACAATGAAGGACTATAGCAGCTGGGGAATTGCGGAAGATTACTACTTCATACTAATGAACACATTACTGTTTTATACATTATACCACACCAAAATATACCAATCCCATATGCTTCCATATTGTTGTTTACATGTTCTTTTAGCATAAAAGTACCTTCATTGATTACCAGGGGTGCCCAAAGTATTTGTATATAGCAGCTCTATTCCTCAACGGGGCAGTGCTGAGGGCATCAAACTTCCAAACTTGATTTTTCTATGCATGCATTGTAGACAAGGCTAGAAACAAAATACAAGCGCCAGCTCACAGAAGCTAGGGGAAGTGGTATACCAAGCGATAAGGAATTTGCTGGCGCTATATAAATAAATGTTGATGATGAGGATACATTCAGGTATGGTTTATGTGTGTGTATCTGGAATATTAAATAAATTCCCTGTGGGTTCATTAACCAGCACTGGGAATGATAAGAGAACTTGCTGCTCTCCCACTCACACTCCAGCTCGTAGGTCACAATGAGCAGGTCACATTTCCATGATATACAATCAGAAGGGAATCCTAACTACAAGCAGTACCCAGACAGGTTATTCTGACAGGAATCCTGCGCTCCCACTGGGAGTGGGCGCTGCTCTGCCCGCTCCCTCCCTCTCTTACACATTGGCTTCTATTCAGTTCCCCACTCTGAACCGCTACGGCAAAAGCTCAGTGTAGGAATGCTGCACTGTCCGCTGTCCCTGACCCCAGAATATTACGATCAGCAGAAGATGGGTCAGAATTAAGTCAGATATTCCTTTCCTGTCAATACCAAGAATGATGCTTACAATGAGCTGGGCTGCTGGTATATTAACAAAACTGTGCAAGCAGTTAAAAAGCCATTAGTGGGCTATAATTGGACACCCTTACTCTGGATAATGCCTGTACACCCTTTTCTCTCTACCAGGCACATATTCTACTTACGACCATACTGCATAGGAGAGGAATACAGATGCCCCTAGGAAGGAGGGAAAGCAAAGCAGTGTGAGGAAGGTGGTGCTCATATGTGAGGCTCTCCAGGGTTTCCTTGGTGAGCGACAGTTCCTCATCAGGCTGGCCTAAGAGATTAAAAATATATTTTACCATCATCCTGCTGTATTAGTTCTATAGTGTCTGAAGAAATCTTGTACTGTCCAATATAATTTGTTAACTCAAGATTCCCTTTATCAATGTGCAACTAGAAGAACCCCCAACACCCCTTCATATATCTGAGAGTGCGGGGGGCTAGGTAACCAAGTGAGATCAAACAGGCAGAAGATGAACTAATGTTTGGTCAGAGGTTCAAACTTCTCACGCAGGCAAGCCACATATGTATATGTAAAAACATACTACGCACAATACTTTTAAATAAAAAAGGGCAGAAGATTTTTTTTCTAAGAGTGTTTTGTCAATGACAGGAACCATATTTTGTGCTTGCTCTGGCTTTCGTATTTAAATAACAGAGAGACATTTGATATCGCTCATTATAAAAAGTGGATAACAGGCACTGAAAGCACATGTAGACATGGTTACTACCTCATATAGACAGGTTACAATTGACTTAGACTTGATGCATTTAGCAGAGCATTGGACCTCATTGTGCAGAAATGTATCTTACCTTCTTTATGTAAAACAAGAGAAGCAGTTTCAATGTCTGGACAACCGGAATGAGAGGACAAAACAGAACACCCAGCCTAAATCAGAGGAAGACCAGAAGATAAATGAAGGATAGAGAGTAGGCTCTATGTAATCAAACAAAATAAATATTAAAAAAACAATCCCAGAGAAGGAAAATAGTGCTCTATAATACTAGTTAACAGATACCACAACACAAGGTCTACTAAAGAGTGTGAAAGTTTAGTTATATGGGGATATAGTTATTTAGTTATATGGGGACACAGATGAGTTATGTTCCAAACTCTTGAAAACAGGCAACTGGGGAAAAAAAATGGACTCATCCTCTAAATATAACCCTCCTGACTCCACCAAAGTTTTTTCCCAGTATCCTGCATAGGAAATAGGCACATAGCCTTTGGTCCTAGTTGTAATTTTTGACTGCCTTCAAGTGCTTGGTAGCACCACTATTTAGGAGCATCAACGGGGTTTTCCTGGTACTAAATTTTTAGCCTTTGCTGTCCCTAGGAGTAAGAGAGGGGGGTGTAAAACACCTCATCTGTCCATTATGAAACACACTGTCAACTTCCATGGTGTTCTTGGGACTACTCTTCAGCATGACACTTGTGCAAAAAGATTGGTTTCCTCAACTGTTTAATTTCTCCTCTTCTGACCAACCTATACAAAACCACCTGGTACTACATGCATCTAGTGAGAGCAATGATTCGTACTCTGAAGACAGTCCCTTATGTACAGTTGCACATGCAAATCATTCAATATGCACCCCTGAACTCGTACTCCTGAACTCGTACTCCTGAACTCGTACTCCTGAACTCGTACTCCTGAACTCGTACTCTTGAACTCGTACTCTTGAACTCGTACTCCTGAACTCGTACTCCTGAATCCGTGACGTGTCTTTTGGGCATCTGCCAAGTCCAAAAATAGTCCGGCTGGTGTCAAGACTAACTTACAAACTTCCCCATTGAGCCATTGGTTTCCAGGGGTATATATCACCCACACATTTGCAGCCCAGTGGTCATTTCAGTTTGTTTCCCCCAACTCCTAATTCCTTAGACCCTGCAACAGTCTAGGCTAGAAAGAGTGCAGGCGACCAGACTTCTTATCTCATGGCCCCTTATATCATCAATGGCAGATGGGGCTGGCTTTAAACTTTAACTTTAACTATATGATTCTTAAGCAGTAGTCTCAGCAATGCAGTGATTGAGACTCTGCTGCAGGCTTGGAACCTTTCTTCCTCCAGCTCCTATCACAAGGCCTGTGCTTTCTTGGTATAAGGAATGTGGATTTCCACTAGAGGTTTTTCGTACCTCCTGTCTTCTTCGATTCCTCCGGCAGGGGGCAGAACTCCCATGGTTTCCTCCAGCACAACTTCCAGCTATTAAAGTATTTCTGCTATACATAGGCAATTGCCCAATCTACACAGGACCAGCAGAATTTATCAAAGGAACAGCCCAATTATCTGCAGATTGTAAAGTTATCTAATCCCTCTTCATATAAACATGTTCAATATTATTCACAGAACACTAATTATAGTTAACATAAGCATTTAGGCTAATAGAATCCTTCCACATAGTTGCTGCCATTAAGGCTTTATATCACAGTCCTCTCTATTAGAAACATAAACACGGGCTCATGCTTAGTTGGGCATTCGCTTATTGAAAGATATGCAAGTTTTTAATGCCCATATTATATGATTTTGTGTGCTTATTTTTCAATTAATTTTTCCTACTTTCATTCATACACAAGAAAGATTATAATCTGCTGTATTATATAGGTTTTTTATTTATTTAAATGAAACATAATAGCAAATGTGTTTTTGTCTATAAAAACAAATGCTATACTTTTCTTGTGCTTATGACCTGGTTGGGTATAAGTGTATCTAGGTGTAAGCCTGACGTAAACCTGGCGCATACACTACTGGTACAGAGCTGGATATATTTGGGAAGCATCAGCATATGACCATAGATAATAATTCTTTATTCATATAGTGCCTTCAGCGGTTTACTCAACCAGGGCCAATAATCTCTCCTAAGTGTCCTCAGGATACCAGGTCTGCAGAGCACCGAATTTTTGTAGTAGGTGAACAAGAAGGTCTTCCAAGCACTGTTCTTTCCTCCCCTCCCATATCGGTTGACTTTCAGACAGATCATTTGTGTCCCTCTACTGCAGAACAACCCACCCGAGAATGCTGGGCCTCTGTTCTACTCTAATACGTCTTCTCGGACTGTTGGGCTAGTGGTAAATTGAGGTGGAGTAGAAAGGTTATAGGGGAAAGAAGTACATTTCTTCCTTAGTGCCATGTCTCCTAGGGAGAACACAAACCACCTGGGTTGCACTACAAAATCAAATAATAGGATTTAACTGTAAGTACAGAAAATACCCACATCATGCTATTTACTGCTTCTACTGGACTGAAAGATGTATAATGTTATTAATAGATATTTTAATGTATAAATTTACAATTAAAAACTAATACTGCCCCAAATGATAACAAAATACAGTGGTTTACTCAAAATGTCTTATTCTGCCGTAAAACTGCAAAGTCTTATATTTACAGGAACAAGCTCAAATAAAGAGGGAACTAGTTCAACTGTTCTGCATACATTGTAAGAAATACTATCAAAACAGAACTGCATGACGTTGCGCCAGACCATGCACAGGAGACACTATGCAAACACTGTCAGATTACATAACACAGATATGAAAATGTTCTCACCAAGCCAAGGTTTGTCCATAAATCAGTTCCAGCACGTTTCGTGCAATGTCAAACTCCAGCCGGGACTTTTGTTTGCTTCTCTTTTCCAGGATTAACCTGTCACAAAAGATGAACAGACGTATGAAGAAGTACGAGAAGGGGAGGATGCTGCTGGGATTTTAGCTTAAGGACTTAGATGGGGCACAGCTTGAAATGATATATTTACCTCCAAAGCAGCTCTCCAAAGAGAGTGTCCAGCAGAGTAAAAATAAAATCCATTATCACAAAGCGATACAGCTCCTGTCCAACAAATGTTTCCCAGCACTGAAAGAACAAAGAGTAAAAGAGTAAGAGAGAGATGAAGTGTATAATGTACAAGACTCAGCACTTGTAACAATGGCTGCAAAAAGTCAATATTTATAATTAAAAATGTGAAATTCACAAACTATTAAGAAGTTTTATTTGTGAGGTAAAACATGTTGTTCTATAGATGCTGCTACATCAGTATTACAATGGAATTCATAATGTTTGTCATGGCAATAACTCTGGACAGAGGGATATCTTTGCAATGGGACGGCAGTTTCATGATGTACCATATTCTCCAGGTATGGCGCTTTCCTGCTTAACCAGTGATAACATAAAACACCAAGGATAACAACCTTCAGTATAAGATTTCTAGGAGAGAGGATAGAAGAACAGAAGATGGAGTTTAGTTGGTGGTAAGTTGGCATGGTACGAGTAATAATACTCAGCAATGGTATTGTCATACTAACCTGCAGATGGCGAGATATACTTCCAGAATGGGGGAATCCAGCCTCTCCCAAAGCGCCAGAGCACAGTACAAGTATGGTAGTAGTAGATTAAACAGCGACACAGCCAATGGCAGTGGCAGCAGCATTGCCTCCACTTCTTGCTCTCTGCTTTGTTTCAGTCGCATCCGATGATCCTGAACAAAAGGTACAAAATGAGGTATTTTCTTCCCTTTCTTTACACGTTATTAAATTCAATTCATATAGTGCACACACTGCTCCTAAATCCTTGTACTTTCCCTCTGTTCATCTCCTGCTCCAATCTTATGCAGATTTTGCACCCACTAATGAGCGAACACAGATATAATCAGCCAGCACTGACCTGGTGTAGATGTTCTGCAAGGAGGTAAACAGCAACTGCGGACCCCAGCCAGCTGCCCAAACACAAAGCCCATGACAGGATATGGACAAACACACTATGCAACTTCTTTCTCAGGTCATCACGATATATATTCTGCTGATGCTCGCACAGCAACTCCTGGGGTGGACATAAGGAGAGCAAGAAAGGTTTATACCAAAAACTCCAAATCAAAACACACACATCACAGTGAAAGTAGATAGACTAGACTAGGCTAGAAAATTGCAAAATGCCAGGGTCTGAGACTGGGTTTGTACTATACTATATAGAAATCTAATGTAGCCACATACACTAAATTGAAATTCATCATGTATGAGACATACATGGAAAGACATCTAAATACACTTGTTTTCATAAAGCCCTATGCAGAATATAATTATAACAAGCATCTGATGGCAAATCCCTTCCTCTTCCGGACTACTGAAAATGTATTTCCAGAGTTAGCCCCAGGACTTCAGGTTTCCAAAACCTGACTAACCATACATAGAGTGGCTAATCCAATCAGGTGCATCAGTATAACTGACCTAATCCTACTCAGTTTCAAAATTTTCCAGTATAAATGAGAGTCTCTGGGGATGAGTAACTCTGGTACTCAAGGGCTCCTGGGGAAAGGACTTCTGTAAATGTATTATTTGGGGGAAAAAGGAGAGCAGAGCAAAAAAACAAATAAATAAGAAATACAATTTTTCTTGAATTGGCAGACTCAATTTTCAGCAGTCAGACACCGCACTTTTTGGAATATGCGCACCTGGGGGGCTGGGACTGAAGCAAATGGCAGAAGCCATCGTGCCATCCATATCTTTGGAGTGGAAACGGACACCCTGCCTACAAGTGGGCCCACTGCCAGATACCTTAATTCAGTGTGGAGACCTCTTCCCCCTCCCCCCCCCCATCTCTCAGGAGCAGATGCTGCATAGAAAGGGAGCCTGAATGGATGGCAGAAACTTCATTGGGTGCCTGTATTACAAGAAATGTTCATTGTAACTATAATAAGCAGAGGACATTATGAGGGTGACTGACCCAGGGGCTTTTTATTCAGATTGAGATTTTTGGGATCAGGAATGAATGTTTTCCCCTGAGGCTAAATTGGCAAATGTCACACTGAGGGTTTCGTCTTGCCTTCCTCTAGATCAATACAATTTGAAATTCTAAAAGGTTGAACCTTTTATTCTTTGCTATTGGGCACCTGAAATTGTGCAGTTACTTAAAGCAACCAGTCAGCAATTAACTTTGATCATTTAATACAAAGAAGCAAATAATTCAAATGTTGGTATATACATTTTTCACATTTGTACTGTGTTAGTAAATAAACACTGAATGAAATATAACCAACAGAAGGCAAACAGATTACATGTCCATTGGGGGCAACCCACATCTCATTAAAGACTTTCAAAGGAGGGATGGTCTTCAGAGGAAAGGACAGGCGTGTTCAAAATTGCTACCATCTGCCCAAAAAGAATGGTCTCAAAAGATCAGCACTTCCAACATTTTCCTCTTGAAGGAAACATCCACAAATATAAAAACATTAAGAACATGAATCTTTGTAAGATATAGTGGGTAAGAATTGGTCCCTGCTCTCCAGAGGGACGGGCTATGCTAGATTCTATTTCTGCTAGTTTTCTGAATTATGTGGGTACAACCTAGCCATTGAGATCTGGTTACCAAGTAACTAAATATGTTAGTTGCTGTTCCCATAATTTCTGAGAAAGTTCATCTCATGTCTCAAGTCACTGACTTGTTTAGTAATTAAACCACTTGGCCTTTTGCAAACTATTTTGCTGTTTATTTAACAGCACCCTCCAACTGGTCAATAAAAAACAGGATTGTAGAAAGAGATCATCATTTTCAAGGGCGTGAATAGATACCATTTTCCCCTCCCCTTCCCTTCCTCGCCAAGTACTGGATTATGATATCATTATGGTTTCTTTATTGTGACTTTACTGCATGAGTTTGTTATTTGCTTAAAAGATATAACAGACTAATAATACAAAGAAATGTTTTTAATTGAGGCCAAGTTCACCTTTAGCTGCATGTGAATATTCTCCTTCTGCCTCTGCACAGAGCGGATTCGGGTCACTTTGAAATCCCAAGCACTGAAAACTTTTAAAGCCAGATCTCCAGAGAAAAACCCTACTCTGAAGTTCTCACCAAATGAACAAGACATTCTGCAAAAAAAATAAAAAGACCCAAAAAAAAAGAGCTAGTCACGTATAGCAAACAAGTCATGTTATGAGACAATGGGTCAGAAAGAAGCACATACATACCTATACACCAAAATAATACATGTGCTTAGAAAACCGACTCCCACTGTAAACAGATAAGCCAAAGGTATATGGTAGGGAAGCCAGGCCTTGCCGCTAGGACACACAGACGTGTTGTACCCTGAGGAGCAGCCATCATTTAGGGTAAAGTTGCTGTAATACCCATAATACATGAGGGTATTGGTAAAATAACCCTGAAAAAATAGTGTTTTTGAGATTAAATAAACTAACATTTGTTTATTAATTGTTTATTGTTTATTAAGGACACACTGGGCCTGAGTCATTAAGGAAAGCAAAGCAAATAAAATGAGTCAATTTGCACTTTGACCAAACCATGTTACAATGGATGGGAAGGTACATTTAAAATACAGGGACAGATTTATAGTTGGGGTAGGGCATGTTCTAGATCAACTTTAAAATTTCAGTTTAAAAATAAAGCTATTAAGTATTTGTTACATTAAAAAGCAGCCAGTATTTTCCTTACATGCAAAAATAATAAACTAATTTGTACCCCTTGAATTTCCTTAATGAATCCATGCCCACTAACCTTAGTTTTTTTTCTAGAATTTGTATTTGTCTAATGTAAATATTTAGAGATAAATGTAGTATAATATTCTTGATGAAGGAATTTACTTTGCTTCTATACAGGCGTTACTAAGTCTGCTGGCACAATACTAGAAAACCTGAATATTCCTGCTTGTCCATAAACTCCTTGTCTCCCTAAAAAGCAGTCAAGTGTGACCAGGTCCTGAGAGTGCAAAAAGAGTAGAGACAACCACCTAAGTTTCCTCATAGCATGCACAGAGGGATAGATATGTATTACCTTTGATTATGTACAATTAAACAAATAACTTTTTCGAGATGAGGGTGCATCAGTAACAACTATACAATGCAGTAGCGGGGCCTAGGGTCTCCATCACATCAATACTGTGGGTTGGAGACTAGCTATGTAGATTGTATACACATCTGAAGACCAATGGGCAATCATACACACTTACAGCTCCTGTGAAAAGCTCCAGACTGGTGAAAGAACGTAGGTTTGGGGAAACATGAGGATGCACAGCCTGCGGAATGACAATGAACAACAGGCACAAAAGACTCATGAAAATGTTAAATCCCAGAAGAGTCTGTAGAAAAAGAAAATATGAAAGGACACTGGATCCAAATCGCCCACCAATCTGCTTCAGAGCCACCTGCCAAGGTCGCAAAGCGTAGAGTGCAGAAAGGAATGAGAGCCAACATTTATGTGTAGTCTGTGGAGAGGAAACATATGTCAAAATACATCAATTCTAAAGGAGACCAGATTACCCTATTTTATAGCACTGACAGAATAAGATAGGAGAGCTCTCATACTTTTCTCTCAGTTCTCACCATACTGATGTTATCAGTTATGTAGCTGCAGCAAGAGTTTACATTCCTTCGCTTCCATGTCCCACCGCCATCTATGGTCAAGTACCTGAAAAGGAAAGTGCAGTGGTTTATCAGATGGTAACTGATGAAAACATAGGAGATCAGTGATGCAGGAGCTATCAGCCCAATGTGCACCATATGTATTATACTAATATGTATAGCCTTATTGTTCTATGGGATGGACTGTGATGCCGTGTGTCCTTTGTAGGATACATTTTGGGGTGTACTGTAGCTACTTTTACTCTGAACGCTGTAGTTATACCAGTGGAAAAAAAGCTCTGCAATATTTATATTCAAATATAGACTTGTCACCTTCCTTTGATCAGAAGCGCAGTATATGGAAGTACAATTGGAAAATCAGAAAATATTGGATTTATCTCTCTTTACCTCAATTCCCTTTTCACACGAAGGCTTAGAGGAAAGCTCTTAAGCAGGTAGATGCGCTGGGTTCCCGAAGTCTTCTGCAGTTCTGACACCAGCAACCTTTGATGTTCTGGGGGAAGAGATACAATCATAACACTATTACTATCCTTGTTTATACAGCACCAACATATCATGTAGTGTCGTACAATTTGAGACTATTACTCAGACAGATAAGTCCCCGCTCAGTGAAGCTTACCATCTAATTGCCTACCACAGAGCCACAAATGCATCAGGGCTGATTTAGTCAGAAGCCAATTAACCTACAAGTATATTTCTGGATTACTGGAGAAAGCCAATCTCTATTGTGACAGAAGCACTGGGAAAGTGGCAGAAGGCAGGTATGTATGTCCCAGGCTGTCTGTCTAACACTCTTCTAAATCAAAGGGAGATTGCTGGTATTTGGGGAAAACCAGCCCAAAGATTATGTTCAGCTTTAAGAAAAACTGATAAGGGTCCATGGGGTGTAAATGGAGAGAGAAGTGTGGGATCCATTTACAAAGCCCAGTCTGGGTCTACTGTTCTTACAGTCTGGCAGCAGACTGATTAAGCGTTGCACATGAAAGGTGTGCAAAAGGATGTCAGATCAGGCTCAGTCTCTCTCAGACCTGGGGAAGAGGTTGGATGCCTCCAGAGAGACTCTGCAAATGGTGACCAATTAGCTCTATATTTTGTATGTGTGTGCGACACAATGTCCTTCACAGGAGAGAGGGTGTTACTGTGTTTAGTTAGTGCAGGGCAGGCACAGTGTTTATTTTGAAGTTTTCTGCTTAACAAAAACAGGATGGGGCCAGTTGTACCAAAACATTGGACTTGTGTGACTTCTCTGCTGCTGTACACTACCATCTACCCCAGGAGATGGCATCTGTTCCCCTAACCCACTTACACTATATTATAAAGATCAGTCAGTATCTATAGTGGAAGTACTGGTCTGGGCAGCCTTACCCTCAATACCTTATCAGAGAAACAGAAAAATTAGGCAACTGTAAAAAATGTAACTTGCAATATGTTGCATATAAGTTTATATGCTCATAGAAATGATTAACTCAATGCTTGCACTGTTATGTTATTATGCTGTTTTTATTATTTTTTAACATTATTATTATTATTATAATATGGTAAGGGTACAGAAGAAGGGGGTAGGGAGCAGACATAACAGAGAACATTACTAAATAAAAATTGACTATTCTAATCTTTTTACAACTTCTATTTTAGCTCCATCATTCCTCCCTTTCATGTCAAGTTGGATGCCAAGTCCTTCCAAGGATCCCTCTCCTTTAGCTGTATACTTACCCTCTTCTGCTTCTATAGATTCTTCTCTGTGCCGTACACTGGGTCTTGCGCTACGTTGCATATTGTACAAAGACGGACGCTTCTTTGATTGTCGTTTCCTCACTGTGCGGTTATAATACTCGGATAACATAGCCCCTTTGCAGCGTCCTTTAAGTTAGCCATCAGAGAGGGAAAAAAATTGTGGTGAAGAATTAAAATGATTATATGACTCCTGAGAAAAAAATAAGTGTTAGTGTAGATTCTGGGGGAAACAGGATGGTCACAGTATGCTGTGTATCCAGTCCAGCTGCTGCCGGACTTCCAAGTTCATTACAAGGACTTTCTAATGTAAACTAGTACTATGTATTCTGTAGATATCTTAATCTTTAGATATAACTTTAATGAGGAACTCCTTATCTATTTTCTGCAGATAACAATTTGTACATTTGGTTTACTGTATTGTTGGACTACATTGTGAATGCAACATCCTTACCAATTGCATATCAGTAAAACCAAGAAAAAACAATCAACTTGACATGTTGTGGTTCGAATAATGAAAATATGGTTGTTATAGCACAGTAACACACTACATAAGTCTCATTATGTCCCATGTCAGTGGCTTCATTGTATGACTAGTTCAGAAAATGTGGGGGTGCAAAATGTCACGCATAGGATGTACAATTTGTAAATTATGGGGGCCAATGAGGAAGAACATAGGATAGAAAACTATATTCTGCACATATACAAGTTGACTGTCTAGAAGATGGAAATGACATAGTTAAGAAGGTAGCATACAGGGTATACAATGTAAGGGCGTAACTAGAAAATTGTGGGCCCCATACAATATTTTTTCTAAGGGCCCACATGTATCACCCAATGGTGAAAATTTTACATACATATGACAGTGAAAGAATGCTCCCCTTCCAACTCAGCTGTGGACCCCATAGCAGCAGCACCCCCTGCCACTAAGGTAGTTATGCCTGTGATACTATACTATACTTACCAATAGTACGACTTGGCATATTGGCAAGGATTCTCATGGTGGCCACGTGGTGGTCACCTTGTGTCGGATATTGGTCCCCTGCCAAAAGAATATAACATTATAACAACACTCCAACTCTATCCACAAATCACAAATATTAGAAACAAACCAACAACAGAAAAGCATCATATAAAGTGTTGTCCACATATATTTTAGGCTTCCAATGCTTCTCCATGTGACAAGGGCAGGTTTCCCAGCTACTGAAAAAAAAGGTTAAGCCTGCCTGGCATCCCTTTCACAAATATAAGTTAAACTGACTTATTTATTATGTTATATGTATTTTAATGATTGTTGTAGACTATTCTTAAATGTAACCAAGTAGGTTCTTAAGACAGCGCTAGATTCCCTAACATGACCCATAAAAGGAACTGCTATCTCTAGTGTCCATAGAGGCATCCAACTGACCAGTGACGTTCCGAGGAGCAGCATCAGCTGCTGACACTAGACTCTGTGTGACTAGCACCACTATCAGCCGTCAATATTGCATTGGAAGTGCCAGTCATCGCTTAAAACGTTCTCGCTGGGAAAGATTGCTAAGGGTGAATTTGGGTCAAGGACTGTGATTTCCGGATCCTAATGTAATTATGCCCTTTTGTTGTGCCTTTGAAGACTCATGGACTTTGTCACTGTGTGCAACTGACAAAACCGGGTCCCTACCTTGGTGGTAGAGGAGCAGAACTTCAGACTCGGCAGCCAGATCATCATTCCAAGGAGACTCAGTGAATACAACCCTTTTTTTGGGTAGGGTTCTTTAGTATACTCTTTGTTCTGTGTTTATATTTTACTTAGAAAAGCATTTATCCTTTGTGCTTGCAGAGGACAATAAAGTACAGTTGTAACTTCCAGCTTTTAACCTATAAGATTCCAAACCCAGAGAGGTACCAGGTATACCTCAGCCAGCACATAAAGCTGCCTACAGGCGCACCAGCTGAGCTCAGTGGTAAAAGAGCTAACATTAGCCAGGTATCCACTCACTCCCTTTTTGTTTGGAGCAGCTTAACACGGCACGATCCATACTTGCGTAATAAACATGGTCTAGCTCCATTCACTGCTACTGAGCACACTGCTCATTGAATAACGGTAAGCTACTATATATACAACCTTTGCTGGGGTTCCTGGGTTCCGGCTCCCCAGCCACCTCAAAGTTATTGTAGTTTATTTTACAGTATAACAAACTAAAAATATACTGTTGTGGCGCATTCTAATCAGTTGTATGTGGCAGAATAGTGAGAAGCCAGAAATACCAGAATTTAATCAAAGGTTTAAAGTACAGGTAGGACTGAGGTAGCAGTTAGCGGTGGACTGCAGTTATTACAAAAGATTACTGTCTTATTACATGTGGTAAGTGTCTTGTATTCAACTATGTTACTTTGGAAAGGTAGATTAGAAAATGCTTTAAGCGTAGAACCCCTTTAAAGCTAACATATCTGTGTTATGCAAAATACTATAAAGGTTTTCAATCAAAGCAGCGCTATAATAAATATTTGCTTCAGCGAGTCATTATTTTCGATTCTTTTGTGTACAGTATGTTTTAAAAGCACATGAAAACAAAATAAACTTTACGTTTTTGGTTGCAATATATTTGCTGGATTTTATTCATTTCAATTACACTGATTTTTAATAGCTTACAAGTACAAGTTACAGTAACAAAACTGCAATGTAAGAGTTATTAAAGCCAAATCAAGACCATAAAAATAAAAAAATAGGAGTTTTTGACACAAAAGACACATCCCAGACAGCTGTGACAAGTTTTAGGTGAATTCATTCACCATAAAACCATTCTCAGCTACTACATAAGACTAACCCAGCCTAGCACTAAGATTAACAGAATAGTGCTGAAAGCCTCAGGAAAAAGGGGGAAAGCAACCTTTTATGAAATATGTTTGTGAAGTGATAAATATTTTACATTTATTGACTTCCATTATACACTGTCAGCTTTTGTTAACTAGTGCTAATAAATGTGACAGGAACAATTATAGGAAGCAAGAACATTATGCTTCAGTAAATATACCTGCTAAAGATGTGGGATCGACTTTCATAGAAATCTGGCAGCAATCAGTGAGCAACATTGGAATACATTTTGAATACACAGAGCTATTCTTATTTTCAAATAAAGACAAAATAATCATTTTTTATCACATTTATTTTTTTAGATGCAAGTCAAGTAGATTTACATGAAATCTGAAGCTTATATATGTTGCAACAAAAAACACAATACTACATTCATTTCCACATTCCATTGAGGAACAAATTCAATTTACTCAATTTAGAGAGAAAACGTTTTGGAGTTTTATAAATCGCAATCAAATACCTGTATTGCCATTAAGTGGCTGAAGTTCCAGTAATGTTCTATTCTCTGCATCTTGAATAACACTGCTGAAGGAATTGTGCACTTCACACTCATCATAAGGGCTACAGGGTGTCACAAAACCAAATAGTTAAAAGTTACACTAAGCACTTTCCATACACACAGTGCAGATGACAGGAAGTCACTTACCTGGATTCCTCCAGGACCTCTGGAATGTCCACAAGGAAAGTGACAGACATCCTGAATTAGAGGTCCCCAGCAGAGATTCTTATACCCCTAAGGAGAGAAAACAGACCCCTGTTTAGGAAGATAGGGTTCAGATAAAGTTGGAGAGGAGTGTTGAAAACAAATCAGGGACATAAAGAATGAGTGGCACACTGCCAGTAATGATATCTATATAACACAGTGTGATACCTGCACTCACATTAATCACTAACTACATTACTATAACATCCTCTGCAGCCGGACACAGCCACACAGCTCCCAACGTCAGAATATCACACCCTGCCTTTCTGTGGAACTTGGTTTGACCCAGCCCCTCCGGGTATTAATTCATGACCCAACCATCCCAGCTCTAATGGGGGGAGGAGAACCCTCAGGGCTTTGTTCAGATACGAAAACTCCGCCTCCTCAACCTGTCTGGGCAAAGTCGTACAGAGGGTGTATACAGGTAGAACCTGATGTCACCGACAGCTGAACGTAGAACTAGTGTGACAGTGGTGACTGGTGGGCACAGCTGAGGGAGTGCAGGCTGCTGTTTGGAGTTTGACTGACTGATACATTGTACCAGCAACAAAAACAGATGCATTGAATGAGGTTCTCTACCACGTGACTAGAGTATAATGTCACGTTTGTTTATTGCAAGACAAGAGTGACAATTTTTTTTTGTTATAAACTTCTCAGTTTGTTTCTATTAGGTTTAGAGACTAGCACCAGCTTATAGTTAGAAATAGTCTTTAAATGATATTTAAATGTTTCACAGTGAGATTAAAGCTGCCTAAACAGGGATGAGGTAAAAGCTAGAATTACTGGAATGCCGGAATGAGTCAGCTTACTACAGTTCCCTCTGCTGCTTGGTGTCTTGAGTGAAGCTTGTTGTGTTTTCGCTCCCTATATAGTGCATTATGTTCTGCTACACAGATATGTTCTCTGTAAAACATATTTCCGAGACTCTGCTCCACTGTGGTTTTTAAAAGGGTCACAGCAATATCTGCCACTCATTTTATTTTCATTAAAATCAGAACTGTATAGTGGAACAGAGGTGTGAAGGAGCAATACTGAGGGTGAAGGCGTGGTAGGAGGGGGCTATTGTGCCATCCTTGTCTCTCCTACTCGCTTATCCTCTAATGCCCGTCTTCAGCCTCTATCATGGGAATACGTCAAGTTTAAAATCTTACTGCATTTTTCTTTCATGTTTTCTTTTTACTAGAACAACTATTCTCTTATTTTAAAATGTATTTCAATTTATACCTCTCTTTTTCACAATTTTGCACCCCCAAAGATTTTGCTCCACACACAAACATTCCGCCCTAGCCTGCAGCCTGTTCATCCTATTGGATAATCAAGTCCTGCTGTACACAGTTGTTTTAATAACAGGCAGCAAACATGGTATCTGGCATAAAGGAAACCTTAAATGACACATGAGAGGCAAAAATGTGAACATCCATGCAATGCGGCATTGATAGCATATGTGGAAATGCAATCAGCGCAAAAAAACAGCAACAGGATGCACTTTGGTGGCTGCTGCCTAAAAATTTGGTTCATTTTATATTTGTGACAAATTCTACTAAATGGATTCTATGTCCCCCTCTCTTTAAACATCTCTTGCTGCAGGGAACCTGAAATTGGAGATTGTTCCTGGTCAAAGATGGTGGCATCTGCATGCTTGTGAACTGAAAGCCATGGTTGGCGGTTGTCTCACCACCAGTGAGTTGCTGCTCACTCCAAATCTACATGTTTCCTCTCTTTGAAGCTTTTCAGTATCTAATGCAAGGAGGTGAGTATGACCCCCTTCATGGAGATTCCCCTTACCCAGTTGGCATATAGTAAATACACTTTTAACTTAAACTGTTCTAAGCTGTATATTAGTCCTACCATAGGCACTAGAGAAGAGGCATGGACAGTAGCTATTAAAACAAAAGTTCCTTATTTCAGCATACAAGCTAAGGAAAACTTGGGGAAACGTTTACATTACATTTGGTTTGGTTGACAGAAATAGAAAAACAATATTTCCAGTGAAACTAATGCATTGCAAACAAGTGGGCATTACAGTGAGCTAAGCTAATGTCTGTCTGATTGCTATAGTTTACAGCACATTTATGCACAAATCTTATAGGAACCATTCTAATAGAACCGTTTTCATTAAATTGTTTACTTCCCTGCAAAGGATGCACTGCTGCAGGAGTTGCTAAATTAGCTTGTCCCCTAAAGCTACAATTAACCAGTTATCAGGATAAAAGAGGTTTCATGAAACATGAAGAATACTGACTGCTAACTAAAATGCTCATTAACCCATTATTAACTTTATTGTGGGTTTAGGCAAGTCAAGGCATCTTGAGAGTCAGCTACTCTATAATTCAACGGTGTAATAAAATATTGATACAACATGGAATATCTCCTGTAAAAGTGAATATATAATAATAAGTGCTCTTTTGTGTTAAGATGGTAATGTGCTTTCTACACTTGTACATTTCCCCTTTTAATCTATAATTTATTAATTTTTTTCTCTTCACTGTTTTGGAGACAAATATTATAAATAACTGTTACTGGATACACCTCTGAATTTTTATTTTTTTAACCTTAATAGTAAAAAATAGTAAATAAGCAATGCACAGTTTCAAACTGGCACATACCATTCTAAAAAAATGAGGAAAACCTTTGTCCATTCTTTTCTTGTATTACTACTTTGCATTACACATAATGGGGCTCATTTAGAGTTGGAGAAAGGTCTGCTTTTTCATAGTAAGATATGCATTGTCATAGTGCACATGAATACCAAAATGTAAGCCTACATCCTTATCCAGATTTATTTTGTGTGTCTTTATGGTTTATGACTCGAGAGATATTTACTAAACTGCGGGTTTGAAAAAGTGGAGATGTTGCCTATAGCAACCAATCAGATTCTTGCTGTCATTTTGTAGAAAGTACTAAATAAATGATAACTAGAATCTGATTGCTTGCTATAGACAACATCTCCACTTTTTCAAACCCGCAGTTTAGTAAATATATCCCTAAGTGTGTGATCAGGTAATTGACACTTAATCAGACACAGATACACCTGTTAGAAGCCGTATGCCGCAGGTGTTGGAGGGCTGGAGCAAATATAAGCAATGATGACTATCAGCAGTACTATGTAGCTCATTCTGATTGGCTGATTTCAGCTATTTATGTCAAGTTGCAGCCATCTATTTGCATTAATTTATTGTCATTTTACATACAGACTGCTGTAGGAAGATGCTTTCCCATTTAATTTTTAAAAGTGTAAAAAATGGATGTGTAGGTGTTGTATTTAATTTTTTAATATAGGAAATGTGACTTTCATTTTTATTAAGACATTGTTCTGGCTATTTGTGTACAACTTAATGCTATATTAAAATGTGTTATTATAATGTGATCAAACAGGGTGATGCCACGTCTGCCCTGAGTACTAACACATATGCCTAATGCTTGCATATCCTATGCCTCCATCAGGTTTATATACACACATTGGTACACCTAGCGTAAATTCCACTTTTTCTATGTTTGCATAGCAAGATGTGTCTTGCATACATACATAGACACGCACCTAGGCTTTGTCTTTTTTTCTTTTTTCTACTTCCGTCAATGACACATGTGTCAGTGTAAGCTAGTTGTACTGTGCTTATGACTATTGCACTGTGAAATATGTACATACTTATTAAGGGATATTAACTATTTCTCAAAAATGGAATTCTAAAACAATATCAATCGGACATTGAAAGTCATTTAGAAAGCAAAAAATATTTGTTCTCCAGTGCAAATCCAGCTTTGGATCCGCTGTTGTGCACCTCAATTTGCACAAGTGTACCTAGATTTCTACCAGCTCATAATTTTATGGAGCAAGAGGGCTGTATATACTAAGGGGCAGCAGTTTGCAGAGGGAATTAGCTGAGTGCAGGTGTTCCTAATGAAGTAGGCACAGTGGTGCTTCTCGATTTGTGAAGAAGTTAGATTTTATTTTGTGGAGCCAGATTATTGAAATGAGATGAAGGGTTGGAAGGCACTTATTTAAGGACATTTTTGCTGGACAGAGGCACACACAGCCATTCCCACCCTGAAGCCACTTAATTGTATTAGTTCAGAGATGGCGAATGTTAGTTCTTAAAGTATACTTTGAGTGGGACCTTAAACTATACATTTTGTGTTGTACTGCAGACAAACAAATTTCAAGTTGCACTCTGAGTAATGTAATAACATACTTCACAACAAATATCCACCTATAATGAAAACAACCTACTAGCACACTGTGCTGTTTGAACATTAAAAATCTAAATAATTAACAGGCCGCATATCTCCATTTGTAGGTATATATACAAAAGTGATGTGTGGAGTAAAAAAATGTCTCAATGTCCTCTGTTATGATTTTAGGAGAGAAATTAAAAGTTTATCAAATTGAAAGTGGTGGTGCTAAATAGGTAGGGGTTGAACCTTGATGTGCTGTCTACGCTTTTGCACAGTGCGCCTCTGCAGAGGCTACTACCGAGTATGGAGAGTAGGGGGTAAATATATCAATATGCGGGTTCTTCAACACCCGCGTGTTCAGCCTCTTCCGCGATTAAATTTCAAGTGGCGCTGCATTGTAAAGGGAAGTTAACCCTTTACAATGCAGCGCCGCTTGAAATTTAATCGCGGAAGAGGCTGAACACGCGGGTGTTGAAGAACCCGCATATTGATACATTTACCCCCAGGTGTGTATCGTCATGTACACTTGGCGGACATTAAGCTGCAGCAGTGCAGAATCTAGGGATTGTACAGTGCGCATTGGATTCACTTCCTAAATTACTTACATTTAATTTTATCTGTCTACTACAAGTAAAGCTGGGTACACACTACACTGTTTTCGTCCAATAATCGGCTCAAACAGCCGACATACAACCGCTCGTTCAAAAGTCAGGTCAGTGTGTGCAGTGACACAATGGTCGAAAGTCTGCCCAAATGGACGATTGTCGCCTCATTTGGTTGGTCGTACCGTTTAATATTTTCGTTCCAATCTAGTTTTCGCTGTGTAGTGTGTATAAACTTCCGACCAATCCACAACAGTGAGTATGAAATTACAATCATTGTTCACAACAACATAGCTGTAAAACGTCGCTAAAGGGACGTCCTCTCTTCCCTTTATCGTCCTAAACAAGGCTAGTGTGTATGCAGTCCATGGACCGAGCGATCGGAACATCAATCGCATGTAAAATCGCTCGGCATAAAAAGTTGGTTGAAATTTCTGTAGTGTGTACCCAGCTTTAGACAATGAGAGCAGACTGGTTGTTATGATGTTTGCGCAGATTTGCACCTTTGAGCAATCTTTGTAAACACTCACTCATTTTGTCACCGGGAAGAATGCACAGTTAAAGGCGAAGTCTTACAGCATGAACAGAAACTGCGTGATGAATGTTTAGTACCTGCTTAGGAAAATGACTGTTACAGGGAGATCACATGGCGTCACAACATAGGTAAGTCACTCTCTGTAGTTGCAGGCGTAAAATACTTTTATACATATGTGCCTATGCCATTAGTGTGGCCCCATAATCAGAAGAGTAGCTGAGATATGAGAAAAATATTTTTTACCTTTCAGGAAACTTTGTTATGGCAGCCGTCTCAACTGCTGTTTTTATATGTATGCTCTGAACAGTATATTCATTTAGAGTGCTCCAGGGTGTTTAAACTTGGAGAGTTGCCATTAACGTTGGAGGCAAGGATGATTCTCAGGAACTGCGTGGGCCCAAAATAACTCAACGGGTTGTCTCTCAAGGATGTCAGGAAATAAATTCTAAGTGTAATGGGCGATCTATGCAAATATCATTCTTTTACACTTGAAAACATGCAAACATTGACAATGGTTAGGAGTCCTTTCACCGGAGAGGTGGGTTGGGAACTCGGGATGACACACAGGTAGCAGGGTGTCAGAAATTCAGTGTTGTACTCTTTAGTAGCGTGTCTGAAACTCAGGATTGCACTCGAAAAGAAGAGGTTCAGGAGTACATAGATAGCAAGACCAGGAAATCAGGATTGCAGAACCAGGATAGCAAGACCAGGAACTAAAAATGGCAGAAACATGATCAGGAAGAAATTACAGGAACTACCACTATGTGACAGCATAGGTTCAACAATGATATGGCCCTGATTGTTGAGCCAGAGTTTTAAAGGCCAGTTAACAGGTGCAGCTCATTGACTGTGGAATACAGCAAAGTTGATTATTGCATTGCTTAAAAATCAGAAATCCAGAATACAGTCAAACTCTGGTTGAAGTAAGATTGCACCTACAAAATCCATAGTTTACAGGAACCAGAGTTTCAAGCCCTGATGGTGTCAATATGGCTACATATATGCACTTAAAAAAAGATCATGGAGCTGGGATTATTACTGTTCTTAATGGGGTAATGCAAGTATGTACAATGTAGTTTACAAAGTCTTCTACATTGTACATAGGCGCATACTTACATCACACAATTAACAGCAGCGATGATCCCATGGCCATGGTAATTGACGTCATGAAGGGGAGCCGGCTTATTACTTAGTGATTGGTTCAAGCCACTTTCAACAGTAGTCGTCATCTGTGATCGTTGGTAAGGAGCCCTTCGGAATCATCATGTCGTGGTAAGTGTTGTCGGTGTATTCGGCATTGATATGCCGTACCCCACCCTTAGAGTTCTTTTTGTTGGCATGAACATAATACTTTGTTTGTTCATTGCTTGAAATATTTGCATAACTGAACTCCCAAACATGCATTACCAAGTGAGCAGTTTCTGCTCTGCAACCTGAGTATAATATCCTGGTCTGTGATGTTTTCTAGGACCGTTTGTGATTAAACTGACTGCTTGCGCTACAGGTTACAATTTACTGTCAGTTGCTCTGCAGTTGTTCACCTGTTTTACAGATATCATGATCCTGGAATATGCTCTTGCCCAGTGTTGTCCTTTGCTGATTATGTTTCTCCCTCAGTTCCATCATGACATCACCTTAGACACCATTGTTTGTGATATATTAGCAATGTGAGCTATTTTAATAAAGGAAGCTAATGCCAAAAGCCCCTCAAAAATTACTCCTCTTTCTTTGTCACTGAGGTCTCCTCTTACAGTCACAATTATAGACAACCAAGATAGTTCAGCATTTTTATACATGACTCTGATCATGTTCAGATGTTATTTGCTTAATTAACTTATTAGCCACACCTATGTGGAAGCCCTTGCTTTCAATCTGCTTGGTATTCCTCATTTAACCATTTTTTTCCCCAATTGTTTTACCTGTACATAAAGCCACAATCCCAAGTCACTGTGGCAGGCTATAGGAAGAATGTTGGTATTTGCCATTTTTCCTTAGCCTTCAGGCTGCTATTAATGATTTATAATTCTGCACAGTGCTATGTGACTACCATAGCAACCACAATCACATGTAGTGAATGGAGGCTTTGAAACGCCTCTATGTGCTCTGTCCACACAGTGCCCTGAGGCTCATAGCCAAGAGATGGCCCCTCCCCCTCTAGGCTATGGACCTGCGTGTGTGCCTGACAGCCATGCTTTTTGCCCTCCAAAGAAATTTTGAAAACAAGATGATCATTTGTAGGAGGACAGCTAAGAAAATAAGGTACATACTTAAATGGTACATAATTTGGTATTTAAAGAGTAAATTCATATGTGGGATTGCTGCTTTAAACTACATTAAGTATAACAGCACACACGATTTCTATTCACTAATTGCTTGATCCGCTAAGCCTATAATATCACGATTAGGTAGACTGACATACACTTTTTAAACATGTAAGACATATTTAGTAGAGATGTCAAATTGGTAAGAAAATTAGCCAGCTTTTCTTGAATTTTAGATCAATTAAAAAAAAAAAGTAAAATAGGTTCGACCCTATTTTAGTTAAAGTTTATAACTTTTTTGTTTTTAATTGTGACCTAAAATAGAAAAGACCCAATTTTTTTCTGTTTTGATTTTAATAAAAAACTCTTTTTCTTAATTACAAATATTTAGACAGTGTGGGCCTAATTCATTAAAGAAATTTCTTACTTAAGTCTCCTGGACAAAACCATGTTAAAATGCGAGGGGTGCAAATTAGTTTTGTATTTTGCACATAAGTTAAATAATTGATACGTGGTATATCAGGTTCTGGGCGCTAGAAGGTATAGCATGTGTGACAAAATGAGTGGTTGATGTTAATAATTGTGTAAAATATTATTTTTATTTATTTTTTGTCTGTTTCATATACCGTTTACATAGTGTTCATGTCATTTCTTTTTTGGTTCCGGCCGGAATACTTATCCTGTACATTATGTTTTAATAAATAACATCAACCACTCATTTTGTCACACATGCTATACCTTCTAGCGCCCAGAACCTGATATACCACGTATCAATCCCTTTTTGGGAGGGTAGGGATTCCCTCCTGTCCACTTGCAGGTTCTACTCTTTGGCTGCTTTGTACACATATAGATAGCGCAACCCACCCTTTTGTTTATTTCATAAGTTAAATAATGTCTGTTTTTTCATTTAGCACACAAATTCTTGACAGCTGAAATATAAAGTTGATATTTGTGTGCTACATGAAAAAACAGTCAGTATTTAACTTATGTGCAAAATAGAAAACTAAATTGCACCCCATGCATTTTAACATGGTTTTGTCCAGGAGACTTAAGTAAGGCAAGAAATTTCTAAGTTCCTTAATGAATTTTTTTTTTTTTTAAAAAAAACACAAATTTTAACACAAATAGCAAAGGCGGACCTCAAATGCGATCAGTAACTCAAACAGGAACTGCAAACACGAGCTGCAAATTTTGAAACCACAAACCTTTCTACTGTCCATTGATCAAGATAAGTTCAATCAGCTTTAGAATCAGTTAGCATGTCTAACATGCCAAGATGTCTTTACAAGGGTGGATAAAAACAGTATTTGAGGACCAAGTGGATCTAATACTTTTCTCTGCCACTGGTCAGTATAAGTTTTGTTTAGTTACAGGGCACCACAATATACTGCAGCTTCATACAGTGTAGAAATAGAGCATGAAACATAGAGGACCAACAAGCAGAATACAGAACATTTAGGATGCCTTAATGCAATAATGGCAAGAAATAAAACATAATATAGAAGAACTAGCAGGCAATGTATAGAATAAACATAAAGTGTAGAACAGGATATGCAAGTGGCATAATCGAAGGAAGCTGTTAGGACTCTGATCCTAAGTTGTATCTGGCCTGCAGTATCTCAATGCTACCAGAGGTGCTGCTATTTTGCCATGGGACATTTCAACCTCGCCTACCAGAGTTAACCTCCTTTCCTGATTGTCACCTGTAACTGTTCCACTGCTTTATATACCCCCCACCCATTACTTACTACAGTTCATCAATTGTTTGCTGCTTCTGGTCCCTGTCAGTACTCCTGTGAATTGTGCCTGTTGTTCTCATGATTAGCTGACTTCTGCCTGTTCTATGGTTTTGCATCTTGGACTGTGACCCAAGACCCCAGCTTTGTTTGACCTTGCTTCTGCTTACTCCCTAGTATCTGTCACAGAATTAAAACACTGAAGGTTACCTGCTGGTATTTTCGTTGCCCGAGAGTAAGGTGCGGAGACTAACGCGCCTCCGGTCTTCAACAGGGACCCCCGCAAGGGGATTTGGAATTGATTGCGGGAGATGCATCCACAAACTGAACCACCAGCGAGGCAACGGAGTGTAGAGGGTGGTCAGAAGTGCCAGTTCGGTAACATTCAGACAGTGAAAATGCACCAGGGAAAGCCAGGAGAATGGTCAAAGGCAAGCCGGATCAATATGATTTGGTCAGCAAGGTATACAGGTAGATCCAAGAGAGTAGTCACAAGGAAGGCAGGGTCACAGGAAGGCAATCACAAGCAGGGATAATCAGACACAGAACAGGAAAAAGCCGAAGTCATATACTGGAGGTCAATACACAGGCAATAGGAAATAATGCTGGAGCTGAGTTACTTAATTCTCTGGCACCATTCTGGTGCCAGAGATCTCCTTAAATAGTTTGTGGAGCCTGCTGATTAGCTCTGGTGGTGCAGCATCAGGGGATTTCCCACCACAACTTCCTGTAGCGTCCCGCTGCCTAGCAACAGAACGCACGTTTGCACTGGTCCCTGCGCGATAGCCACGTCTGGTTGCTAAGCAACCAGGCATGGAAGAGTGGACAGAAGGCAGCCGTCCCTGAATGGAGAAGGGATGGCACCTGACTATATCAATGTGGATCTTTCGGCTTCTGACCCATGGCTTGCCTGACTCTCCTTTACCTGATTCTCCTGTGGCTCTTCTGTGTATCCGGACACTGGTCTCTGCTAAACGTGGTAACCTGCATCTGCACTTCCCTATTTGTACCTGACATCCAGTACCTAGTGCCTACTGACTATCCTGGTATTCAGTCTCCTTGTGCCTGTACTTCATTTATATACCTGGATACCAGTCTCTGCTAAACCTGGTAACCTGCTTTTGCCCTTTCCCATTTGTACCTCGCATCTCCTTGTGCCTGAATCCCATCTGTTACATCTAGGGTTGCCAAGAGGAATTCAGGGCCCCGGTACAACAACTTCATGGGGCCCCTTTACAGGTGTGCATGTTGAAAAATTTTGCGGCGGCGCAAAATTGGGAGTGGGTGTAGTCATACAATTGGGGGCATGGCTATGCATCATTGGGGCATGGCTGGTGGGGAAAAGCGCTAGACCCTGAATTCACTGGAGCGTGACATATGTCCAAGCACTCCTGACTTTCAACACATCTAGCACCACAGTGTAGTACAGAAAGAATGCAGTGTGTCTACAGAGATTTCACAGTCTTGGCCTGTACCTTACAATGGGCAGAACACTTACCAAAAATTGACATTGTCCCACTAGAATCACAACATTTCACACACTCTCCTGCTCTCTCCTACCTGTTGTTCTCATTTCAACCCCATGTGGCCGCAGGTTTCTTTAGCTGCGGCTTGTCTGGGTCCTGGAATGTTGTGGGACCCTATTTGGGAAAAAACGGCTACATTTAGAAAATTACAACCAGCCCCGCCGTTAAATCAATAGCACCCATGATTAATAATTAGGCCTTCCTCCAGCCCCAACGTTAAAATAATAGTATTCCCATCACCCCGCAAACAAAATAGCAACCATTAATTAGCCACCATCTACCTGACAAACACTACATTGCCAGAAGCTCCCTGTGCCATCACACACACATTACTGTGCCCCTTCATCATCACCACGCTATGCCCCCTTATGATCGCACTGCGCCCTCCATGTTGCCTTTGCCCATTTCTTCACCCCCTGTGCCATTCTGACTTTGCCCCCCCTTTCCTCAACCCCCTGTACCATGATGCTGCCTTTGCCCCCCCTTTTTTCATCCCCTTGTGCTATGCTGCCTTTGTCCCTCCTTTCTTCACCCCCCCCCGTGCCATGCTGCCTTTGCCCCCCCTTTCTTCAACCTCCTGTGCCATGCTGCCTTTGCCCCCCTTTCTTCAACCCCGGGCTATGCTGCCTTTGTCCCTCCTTTCTTCACCCCCCCCCCGTGCCATGCTGCCTTTGCCCCCCCTTTCTTCAACCTCCTGTGCCATGCTGCCCTTGCCCCCCCTTTCTTCAACCCCCTGTGCCTCTCTGCGTTGCTCCTCTTTCACTTACCTCTGTATTGCTTTCATATTTATTTTGTTTTCTTCTCTTTTCTGTCTTCTGCCTTCTTCTGTGCGCGGCTCTTCACTGAATGTCGGGCGTGATGTGATTACGTCATACCCGACATTCATTGCAAACAGAGAGGGGAAGAGGGACACCGGCACCCCGCGATCATGTGAGTATTTGTATACACAAAAAAATCTAGAGCGATGGCCCGGGTAATTAGTATTGAAAACTGTATCAGGACTGTTGCTCAATGTATTCTCATCTTGAATAGTTTTATACAGGTAGTTCCTCAAATAACATCTCAGAAACATTCCTGTATTTGTGATATGGGATAGGAATGAAGATAGGAGGCTGACAGCTGCCAATTGTCACGAGCCGCGGAGGTATGCCGCATCCTGGTGTGATCTAGCAGTCGGGCACGTACATTAGGTACAATGCACTAATATTATTCTTTGGGGTTATCTTTGTGGCATAGAGTAGGAGGGTGTAGGGACATCCTCCAACTCCAGGGAAAGCTCTCGTATGATTTTACTTTGTTCATTTATATATTTATACATGTTTCTGGTTTATGTTATTACCTATGCTAGTTCTAATCTAGTAATTAGCAGCCTCCTGAGGCTGATTGTCAGCCCTGTCCTCCTCCTTTCTGATTTGCCCATCAAAGTATTTAAGGCAGGAGGGCTTAGCCTCTCTGCCGGTTATAGCGTCCAGTTTCCTGTTAGCTAACCTGCGCCTGTGCTGTGTTTGGTGAATTTTTGATTGACTTCTGTGTATGACCTCTGCCTGTTTCCTGGATCCTGATACCTGCTAGTTGCCCTGACCTTCTGTCTGTCACCTGGACTTGTATCATTGCTTGTGGCCCTGACCCTGCTTGTATCTTACCTCCTTGCCTGTTCTCAGTTTAGGCCAGTCTGACATTACCCAGTCTGTTCCGGACCGCAGACCTCTGGCCTGTTCCTAACTCCATGTTATTTCCTCCCACTCCCATGTGCAGCAGTGCGGTTATAAACTTACTACACTGAATATAAGACCTGTGGGCATCCGTGTACCTGTGAGCATAACCAGTCTCTACGGGAAAGGTGGCTGCTATAGGTGAAAACCTCTACCTCTAGTTCTACAAGTTTATGATGCACTGGTTGCCAATCAGGAGTTTCTGAGGTTGAGAACAACGTATGTTGTTATTTATGAGAATGTTTACTGCTAATTTCTAGAATACATACAGTATGTGCAGTTCATAGATTCAGCTCTGACATTACCCAGGCAGCTCTGACCAACATCGTTGTAAAGGAAACATTTGTTTCTTCCCCAAACGTCTTTTTATCATATTTACAGTAATAAATATGAGGCAATGTGACTGTCATGCCTTAGTTTTACTTTTCACCATAATACTCTTATATTTTTGAAAACGTAATACTTTTCATATGCACTTCTGTATGTATCAGTCAATTAGCTTTTTTTTTCCCCCTCTCTGAAATTATATTGACAGTCAGATGCATCTCATGCTACCAGTTTGCCAAAATGGCAATTAGTGGTTAATACCATCCCCGAGGTACAGTTAAAAACATGGCTTTTTGCACTATTGTTTGTGCGAACCTCACAATATTTAAATTGTTGAAGTCGGGCCAATAATGAGTGGACATGATAATAGCAAGCTGGGAGGTATGACTATGTCACATGATCAGGGCCGGATTAACCATAGGGCTAACTGGGCTACAGCCCAGGGGCCTCAGGCATCCAGGGGGCCCTTGAAAGTGCTCAGCAGCAGTATTGATCGGGCGGGGGCGCCCCCTGCGCAATCAGTGCTGATGAGCACTTTCACTGCGGTCGTTGCCCGACGCTCTGTAGTCTCCTTACTGAGGAGATCTCGTGAGTCTCACTCTCACGAGATCTCCTCAGTAAAGAGCGTACAGCACGCCGGGGAAGGAGGTAAGTGCCTTGGGGCGGCTCTGATCACTGGAGGGTGGCTCGGATCACGGGGGGTGCCCTCACGGGGGAATGGAGGCCCCCTTAGCCCAGGGGCCTCCATTCCCTTAATCCGGCCCTGCACATGATGGGAGAGGCACATCCCCCAGAGGCATGCTCAGACTTCTTAAGCACTCTGTCACTCTTAACCTCCCTCGATTAAAAAAAACACCCTGTAGCAGGACACACCTCCCAGCAGTCGGGACAAAATTGGGGACTGCAAGACAATCCCCTTAAAATCGAGCTGTCCCACCTAAATCAGGAAAGTTGAGTGATTTACTACTGCAACTCACTTAGGCATATTCACAGATAGGAAATCTCATCTTTGAGATATTTGCTCTGCACCTAGCGCACAACTGGCACCACATCAATATCAGTACGATCTACCCATTCTACCATCTATAGCAAACCTTTTTATCTCTGCAAAAACTGTCGTCTAGCCACACAAAGCCTGACACAATTGTATCTTCATCAAAGAGAAAGAAATGGGTTTATATGTATGGTGTTGTCATAACAAGTATTTATTAAACTCCATAAATGTAAATCTTCCTTTCTGACTGACTGTGATTATACTACTTTTGACAACCATTATGTTAGAAAACTACTTCTTGATAAACCAATGCAAGTCTATTTATCAGCCAACATGTAATTTACAGGAACCCACAAAATAATCCAAAAAAGAAATGTAACTTCATCGAGTTATTCTACTTTTGGCCAGCTCAGCAGGCCCAACGCAGACTGTTGTGTGCTCTGTACCAACTAACAGAGCCAGAGCTCATTCTTATTCTCTTAGATGTCATGCTGGCGACTTCATACCTAATATTTTATTCAGACATCAACAATAGTTGTATTATTTCTTTATATTTTTTTAACAATACTTCTATACACAACAGATCTCATGAATAGTACTGAGAACAATACAGTAAGCGCTCACAATTTGCATTGCAAACTATTTCCTTAGCTCTATCAGAAAGAGATGTCTGAACAAGTTTAAAATGCTCCACATCAGAGATATTTGCATGACACATACGTTTGAGAACTCAGATGCACTAAGCAGTAGAGAAACAAAAGAAATCTCTTTGTGCCTCATATTTTCCCCTTCCCCAACCACAAATTGTTTCTATTATTCTATGTTTTACCCAGTAGACATATTCTCTAGCATTCTGTCTCTAATTTCCAGTATTTTGAGTCACATATACAACTCAAACATAATGGGGCTTACTCAGTAAAATTGTGGTATGTGCATGAAACACATAGCAACCAACCAGATTCTGTAATTTCTCTAACAAAGTTTAGAAAGTAAAAGTAATCATACATTTTGTTGCTAGGGGTTACACCACAGTTATGCAGATAGCGGCTTACATAGTAAACTAGTGCTACGTGTTTAGACTATTAGTAATATAACTATACCATTACCCATGTGCTTTCTGCGCTCATCCTGCTACAGTCTATCTCTTTGGGCCATTGGCTCTGGGGAAAAAAGAGTCCTCACTGACAAACTACTACACTAGTAGCCGTAATGTTGGTTTCAACACCACTGTTCTTTCACTGTGATTTAGAACAAATCACTATGTCATAGGGGTCTATGCATCAAGCTTAATTGAAAGTACTGTTTCCGCATCTTTTAAGTATGTTTGCTCTGCATTAACTGCCTCATATCTTGCAGCATCACAGTCCCCATAGATTACTATGGGGACTGCGATGTTCTGCAATGCATCAAGCTTTGATAAGCTTTGCATTGCGCAGACAGGTAACACCGTCTCAGGATGGCATTACTTGTAATTTCCTATGTGATTCTGCTAAAGCCTCTTTGGCTTTGCAGAATCCAATACAGTGTTAGTGTTGTCTGCATGCGCACAGTACTTCCTCCTGTCACCGCCAGTGCTAAAGCTGGGTACACACTACACTGTTTTCATCCAATATTCGGCTCAAACAGCCGACATACGACCGCTCGTTCAAAAGTCGGGTCAGTGTGTGCAGTGACACGATGGTCGAAAGTCTGCCCAAATAGACTATTATCGCCTCATTTGGTTGGTCGTACCGTTTAATATTTTCGGTCCAATCTCGTTTCCGTTGTGTAGTGTGTATAAACTTCCGACTGATCCACAACAGTGAGTACGAAATTACAGTCATTGCTCACGACAACATGGCTGTAAAAAGTTGCTAAAGGGATGTCCGCTCTTCCCTATATCGTCCTAAACAAAGCTAGTGTGTATGCAGTCCATGGACCGAGCGATCGGATCATCGATCACATGTAAAATCGCTCTGCATAAAAAGTTGGTCGAAATTTCTGTAGTGTGTACCCAGCTTAAGCTGGCAGTAAGCAGGAAAATTAGATTGCAGAAGAGGGGTCACTTTGCTGGGACTCCCAGTATAGCCCTGGCATGATGCATTCAATTGGTGCATAAATATACATCTCTGCGATGTGCAGCGATGCATATTTACTTGCACCGCATTTAATTGATGCATAGACCCCATAGTGTCTACTGCTTCATGAATTAAATTGTAAGTTATTTATCAGTTTTTGTGGAGCCATCTAGAATCAGGGGACGGTGTTACACCCCGAAAACGTGTGTCAGAATCTGTATTAAAGGGAGCTCTGTTTGACCAAGTATCATCATACCATCTGTAACTTCTGGAAAGGTCGCTTGTACCACAAATTGGCGTGTGTAACTGTCCTTATTAGGACAATTGAGCTAATAAAACATCACTGTTTCAAGTTCCTGTTTTGACGACTACTTACCCTGTTGTAATTCCTGTGACCTACAGATTACACCAATCTAATCATTATCCGGATAATGGTTCTTAATTGTTATTCTTTTTCAATTCTGCATAGTCAATATAAGAATGTAATGAATTGTCTTTTTTCTTCACAAAGAAAAGAGATGCACTCACTGGAGATGTAGAGACCTATATAAGAGATTTTGCTAAATATTCATACAGGTATTTCTTAAGAACCTTTATTAGGCCAGCTAGTGGGTTGCACATCCACTGGACAATCATACAGTCACTGATGCAGTTGTCTTCCAGCATTCTTTTTGTCAAAGATATCAGAAAATTATATTACATTGTGGAGGTAAATTTTCCAATACCTTAGCAAGGGAATTATAGGTTTTGTTTATCTCTACAAGTCAGGGTTCTGATTTGTTTCAGGAGCACACATTATTTCCCTTATTCTATTCAGTTGCTGCTTATTGAAGAAAGAGGAGGGATGCATTCAATTGCTGAGGCTTATCAGAAATCACAGAATCCAGATGGGGAAATGCCTGCCTAACCCACGGTGGCCTCTGTCTTATATGAGGTCTTCTAAGACATGGGGCTAGATTTACTAAGCTGCGGGTTTGAAAAAGTGGGGATGTTGCCTATAGCAACCAATCAGATTCTAGCTTTCATTTATTTAGTACCTTCTACAAAATAACAGCTAGAATCTGATTGGTTGCTATAGGCAACATCCCCACTTTTTCAAACCCGCAGCTTAGTAAATCTAGCCCATGGTCTTTGATCATCACATGTTTGTCTCATTGCTTTGAGGAAGTTCTCAAGGTTTTCTAATATTAGACTGATAATTTCATTATTGAGAATTACATCCAGCATACAGAAGGTGAAAATTGGCGCTATGAAGTTGTCTAGACGCACAGAATAAAAATGCAAATAAAAAGAAGAGATGCTGTACTAAAGTGGTGTCCATACATACAACTAAATCAGGTACTAAGAATTAAATCTAGCAGGCAGGAAAAGGTTGCAAATGCACAGGGGAACCTTCACTGTAGAAACCTGGTGATACTTAACACCGGCAGGTTTGAAATCCATTACACCAAGAAAGTCTAATATCCAAATGCCATTGTGACATATGGTAAATACTTAGTCATTTCTCTTGAATGGAAACAGAAAGACAATGGCAACAAAGAAATCACAACAAAAGGTAATTATAATAACTTAATTATTAATAACTAACATTCAGCTAGACCAGACTTTCCCTAACACTTGTGGAACCGCTTATGTAACATATCTTGTGTTTTTCGCACTACACATCCTTAAAAGGCGAAAGTATGAAAATGCATCTATGCAGGCCTACAACTTTTTGGCACTTACAACTCGTTATGGCTGAAGAGGTGTTCTAACATAGGCAGAGTATAGTAAAGGGGTGTTCTTGCAAATGCGTACTGATCCAGATTGGTTAAAAGACAGATGTATGGCAAAAAAAGTACTTTTATTTGCAAGTGGCCAGGGGCAGATTTAACTTGTGGATGATGATGATGACGATCACCGGAACTAGGGAACCACTTGTAAATAGAAGTTTGCAACTAATTTTCAGACGTTTTTAATACTTAGTAGTCGCTCAGCCATAGATTAGGATTTTGTGAGTTTGTTTAACAATAGTTTTAGTGCGTTTTGGAACATATTCGCAAGTGGGACATAAGTGTCTGAGGGGTGTGTATGTAATAATGCTGATGACTGTGCTACTCATTCAGATCCGGACGCATCTCTAACTATGGATATTGAAGGAAATACACATTTTTTGCAGGGAACTTTCTCAATTGCATGTTGCGCTTTTTTTGCATCCCACTCTGAATCAGGCCTTTGTTTTATCACGTCCTATGTTTCTTTTCTTTACAGACATTGTGTAAATGACATGTACCAATACTGAATCTACAAATTATACTAACTTGAATTGCCAGATTCATATCAAGTAAACAATAGGGCATTGAATATGATAGCCATCTGATAACCCTTACATACCGAGGCACGGACCCAGATAGTGTGTCAGTGTGAATGGGTAGCGATCAGTGTTATTCCAGTGTTGGAGCTGCATACGCTGCAGTATGAAAGGTGTTACCAGGTTATTCTACCCAGATTCTGTTAAAAGCTGCTCATTGGCCTTTGCTGTCATCTATATGAGCCTCTGCTGCCCTCTTTTAATGACTCAGCTTGGTAATGCAGGGCAGACACAGGTCCATTGTGAAAGGCAGTGACCCGGAATATACCCGGGTTCAAAGTGCGGTGTGAAAGGTTGCAACATGGATTGTAACCGTGTTCATTCTCCCGTGTCTGACCCGGGATTTTGGTGAGAAAGGGGTATGAGGTCGCCTTTCATTTCAAAGAAAACAGTCTCCAGCCTGTGAGATCGCAAAGGATTTTTCAGTATTTTGAAATTGGATAGAAAACTTCTCTGATGAACATCTGTAAACAGCAATGATCTTCCTTCCTGTAAGATTCTATTTTTTATATGATATCTCTTTTGTATCTTGACAATGTATCTTTTCAAATTCTTCTTTATGTCGTTGACATTACTGTTAAATAATATATATTTTTCATATGTATAGTGCTGACACCACTACATATCCCAAGGTATGGTGTGCATAAGATTCATTTGTGGGTGCTTGAGCACCCTCAATATTTGTGCTGCCGCAGCCATTAACCATGTTTATTAACTTTGCAAGTATATTTTTCAAAGCCGCATTGAAAGTGTATCACTATTGCTAATTAGGCTATAAAGCACTAGAAGCTATTTACATTAAGTTCTAACTGTGTCTTTTTCTGATAATAGGTGCACTGAGCAGTGAGAACTTCAGAGGCTTGGCATAACTACAGTATTTTTTGATGCACATGACTTTGTATTGTGTATTTTATGTATAATGTTGAATGATTTTTTTAAAAAATATATATGATGTAATTCCTGAGCTAAATATGCTGAGAAGTTAGCAGGGGCTTTCTGGGCTAGGGGTAAAAGGGGGCATCTGCCGACTGGGCCAGTCCCATAGTGGTCTACCTTGTGCTAGGTCACTGGACTACCTGCATTTTTTTCTCTTTAAAATGTTACTAATTGGCTGCCTAGTCGAGTCTTTCCCCCCAGGTTAAAACTTGCCATCCAGCCCCTGGAAGTTGTTATAAAAGGCTGTTTTCAGACTTGATGAAGAAAGACCTATGCAGAGGATTGTGTTCAAAGCTTTGACTGTGCAAAATATAACTATACTACTAAGAACCTTATGACTAGTGGTGTTTCCACCATGGGTGCTGGGTGGCCTTGCACAAACCCATTGACCTATATACAGCCACCCTTCACCTACATGTGTTCTAGCATTGGGAAGTGTGATCTGAGGGTCCTTGTCTTTACAGACTTCTTAATTTGGCACTGGCATTTATGTGCTTTCTGGTGGCTGCCCACTTCCTTTTGGCAGTCAGGGCATTAGGCTGTTCCACTTCTCCTCCTGAGGTTCTTGCTGGTTCCCTCTCATTTCTTCCCTTCGCCTCTTCACTACTTCCCAGGTTCCCCTCCTCCCTCCCTCTCTCTGCACTCCTATTTCTTTTCTTCAGGCCTGCTCCTTCTCCCTCTTATTTTCTCCTAATCTTCCTTCCCTCATATCTGGTACTTTCCACTTCAGGAGCTCTGTTTGCCACCCTCCCTTCTGAGGGCTCTGTCTTTCCCCCTCCCCTTCAGTTGCTCCATCTACCATCCTCCCATCCATGCACTTAGTATGTCGCCCTCCTCTCTCTGTCATCCTCCCTCTGAGGTCTCAATTTGTCACCATGTCTTCTCCTCCAAGGTCTCTGTCTGTTGCCATGTCTTGGTCTGCTATCCTCCTTGCCTCATTAGAGCATCAACCTGTCCTTTTATTTTTACAGTCAAACCCTATTTCTACTGTTCTTACTAAATGACTCTCTCTTCATTTGATCCCACAAATGAAGAGGAAGTTTCTACTCTCTTCTCATCTTCCTACTCTACCTCCTGTTTTCTTGATCCCATTCCCTCACAAATGGGTATGTCCCTGTCTCCTGTGCTCAGTCCCCCTCTAACTAAAATCTGTAATCTATCTCTTTCTACTGGTATTTTTCCATCTATATTCAAGCATGCAGTGATTACTCCCATTTAAAATAAACAGAATTCTGACCCTAACTCTCTCATAAATTACCGCCCCATCTCCCAGCTCCCATGCCCCTCCAAGCTTCTCGAGAGAATTGCCTAAACACGCCTCACACACTTTCTTACAGCAAACAACTTATTGGATCCTCTTCAGTCTGGCTCTGCGCTCTCAACACTCCACAGAGACTGCCCTGACCAAAGTTGTCAATGATTTGATCATAGCAAAAAATAATAACCAATACTCTTCTAATTCTCCTGGATCTCTCTGCTGCATTTGACACTGTTGACCACTCTCTCCTCATACAAACGCTGCAATCCCTAGGTCTTGAAGGCACTGTCCTATCCTGGTTCTCATCCTATCTAATCGCTCTTTCAGTGTTAATTTCTCTGGATCCACCTCTGCTCCGCTTCCTTTATCAGTTGGAGTTCCACAAGGCTCAGTCCTAGGTCCTCTGCTATTCTCTATCTACACCACTTCTCTTGGAAAACTAATAAGCTCCTTTGGATTTCAGTATCATCTCTATGCGGATGATACACAAATTTATCTATCCTCTCCTAATCTTTCACCATCTGTGTTGTCTCGCGTTACTGACTGTCTTTCTGCCATTTCATCTTGGATGTCTTCTCGCCAACTCAAACTCAATCTTTCAAAAGCTGAATTAATAATATTCCCACCCAAGAACAGAAGCTTCCTGCCTGACATTTCTATTTCTGTTGATTACATGACCATAAATCCCACCCCGCAAGCTCGTTGCCTAGGTGTAATCCTTGATTCACAACTGTCATTTATTCCCCACATCAACTCTATATCTAAATCATGTTACATACACCTAAAGAACATTTACAGAATACGCACATATCTGACACAAGACACCGCAAAAACATTAATTCATGCACTCATCATCTCCCGCATCGACTATTGCAATTCCCTCCTTACTGGTCTTCCCAAAGTCAGACTTGAACCCCTACAATCTATTTTGCACGCAGCGGCTAGACTGATTTTCCTTACAAACCGTTATTCCTCTGCTGAGCCACTCTGTCAGTCTCTACATTGGCTGCCTGTATTTCAACGAATCCAATATAAAATTCTTCTACTAACATACAAGGCCTTCAATAAAATTGCACCGACATACATTTCCTCACTTGTCTCGAAATATCTCCCTACTCGACACCCCCGTTCTGCACAAGATCTATGTCTCTCCTCCACTCTAATCACATCCTCCCATTCTCGGTTACAGGATTTTTTTCCGGGCTGCACCTACTTTGTGGAATTCCCTCCCTCGCACAGTAAGACTTTCCTCTAGACTTCAAGCCTTCAAGCGTTCACTGAAAACCCACTTCTTCAGACAAGGTTATGATATTCCTCAACCATCATCTTAATTTCCCTAGATTACCCTATTGCCATCCTCTACACTGCTAACGCAAGACAACAACCTTCTGACCAACATTGCAACACACACAGCCCACTCAGTACTTTTACCTTTGCAGTCTGGCTGGTCCATTGTGCAATATGATGTAGCACATGCCCTTGTGTTTCTAACTCCCATTGTCCTATAGATTGTAAGCTTTCGAGCAGGGTTCTCTTACCTCTCTGTCTGTATGTATTACCCAGTATTGTATTATTAATGTTTGTTACCAATTGTAAAGCGCTACGGAATTTGCTGGCGCTATATAAATAAATGATGATGATGATGTCTTATTCACAATGGATTTGATGGCAGCTGCTTACCAGTAGTTGACGCAACTGAGCAAGGAGGCACTGAGTCTGACACGTCCCCGATGTTCACCAGGGACCCTCACAAGGAGGTATGGGCTTAGCTGTGTGGGACATGCAGGTTGTGGCCCTCAATATCAGTTACTGGTGAAGCAGCAGGGGAATAGAATGGTCAGACATGCTGAGGTCAAGCTGTATGGTTACTAGAGTCGAATCAGAATCCAAGAGGTTACTCAGGAACAGCAAAGGTCAGAGCCAGGATAGGGGGTGTACATATTTGGAGGCATTGCTGAGATCGAATCCCAAGCTCTGAGTTGTTTACAAAAAAGAAACCAGGACCATGGCGATATTGTCGCAGGAAGATGTGTAACGGTGGTGGGAGCAATTATCAAGAGAAGCAGATAGTTGCTTTGCATTGAGTGGTGAATTATCTGACATCACAAATGAAGTAGTGATCAAGATGACTGCTGAACGAACATGGATGCCGAGGCCGAAAGTCATAGACAGGCGAGGTGATGGACAGAGTTTAACACAAACTGTGCTACTGGAGGGTCAAAGCAAGTTACACGGAGAACAACTTCCTGCCGCTATCTCTGACAGAGAAGGGCAATGTTGGAGTGTGATACTACCCTTCAGACAAAGTGAAGAAGAAAGAGTTGCAGCAGACCTGAGTTCCAGTGTTCAGGAAAAGCGTCACTCAGGTGTACAACCCCCAGACACTCAAAGTCAATTGTTTCTACCTTCAATAGACAGGCTAGCTAAACAGTTAGAAAAATCTCAACAGGAAGGCATCAACAGGAAGGAGATCCTTCTCAGGAAAAGCTGGAGAAGATTTGTAGAGACATGGAAAGACTCTGCAATGTTATATCTAGAAGAGTGACACTTTTCAAAGGTCAATAAGAAGCAGAGGTTAATGGAAATTTTGCAGGGCCCTGCAATGGAGATAGTACAGGCTGTTCGTCAAAATGATCCATTGACTACAGTACGAGACTACGTTTGTCTGCTGGAGAGAGAGTTAGGCACATCTGAGGATGCTACTGACTTATTATATCGGTTGAGGAATACATGCCAAGAGTCGGGAGAGAAATTTTCAAAGTATATATACCGGCTGGACAAACTGATGTATTGTATTGTGAAAAAACTTTTGAAGAAGTGGATGAGGGTCGCCTAAAACAGTTACTAAGGGGAGCATTGTCTTTGGACCCAGTCACTTTGAAACTTAGAGGTAGCTATGCTGGAAAATATTGCACACATTTTCAACCAACTGATGCAGGAGGTCAAAGAGGAAAAAGCTTTAATAGAGGCCAGATATCAGGTGACAAAGAAAGTGGAAGCGGTCAGATTAAAGCCTGAGCCCAGCAAGAGAGAGGAAGAGCTAATTAAACTCCTTCATGCACAAAAAAAGCAGATAGACCGTTTGGAGTTTCTTTAGCAAGTTATAAAGCTATCAAAGAAAACCACTACTCTGCCTGCTGTTCAACGCATGAAAGGAAGAGCTCCTCAGATATGCTTTGAGTGTGGCCAAGTGGGACATATAGCCCTAAAGTGTCCCGATGGTTGGGATCCATGTACTCTGCCGAACAGGGATGTTACCCTGAACCACCATTGGGAAACGAGAATCAGATCCCCAAAGGTATGAATGTGATAAAGTAGGACACATCGCCCAACAGTGTCCATTGAGATGGGACAGAGGAGAGTAACCAGATCATTCCACCCGCCAAGACATGCTGTCGGGAATTAATAATGTGAGAATGAACACTGTGAGGACCTCATATGCCAAATGGAGGTCAGTGCCACCCATTTTAGTAGGCCCAGCAATACATGTGACCGCCCTGATTAATGGAAAGAAATGTACTGCCCTACTGGATAGTGGTTCACAAGTGTTCATTATATTTGAGAAGTGGTTCCGTGAGAATCTGTCTGACTTGGAGGTACAACCGTTTTCCGATTTGACTATCTGGGGCCTCAATGAACAAAGTTATTTGTATCTGGCATATATAACCATTGGCCTCAAGGTCCTAAGAGAAGTGTCTGGCATCGAAAAGGAAGTGTGAGTACTCGCACTAGTGTGTCCAGACCTGCAAGTAGAGAACAGAGATGTGCAAGTTATTGTAGGGACAAATGTCCATGTGTTCGATGCATTAAAATCCAGGCCTGGCCCAAACTCAACGAGAGGCCTCATATCCACATTATATCAATGATTAAATAACTATGGCCTTCCAACTAAAGAACCACATGAAATCGCTTGGGAAAAAGACAGGAGAGATTAGAGATCCTAAAGAGTGGACCAAGATTAGAACCAATCTGGTTAAAACCTCTGTCTCTGTTCGAATCAAAGAAAATTCATTCAAAATATATAGTAGATGGTACTTGGTCCCATCGCGTCTTCATACTATATTCCCAGCCTCTTCGGACAGATCTTGGAGAGCATGTGGTTGTAGGGGCTCCCTGCTGCACGTTTGGTGGTCCTGCCCCAAGATAGTCTCATACTGGCAACAAGTCCATAAGTTGATATTCTCCATTACTTATGTTCAAATTCCTGACACACCGCTCTTTTCCTTACTCCCTAGACCTCTCCCTAATATATCTCGCCCAACCCAAAAACTAATTAGACATATTCTTAATGCAGCTAACTGCCTGATTGCTTTGCACTGGAAGAGCTCGATCCCACCCTCACTTACTGCGACCATAAATTTTGTTTGGTCAACATATCGATTGGAAAGTATAACCGCCACCCTCAACGATACTCCAATTCAAAGCTCTGTGGAACCCCTGGACATCCTTTTATGAAGCAGAACCGCCCCTTTCTACCGTTTGACATTCTCTTATTTTAACTTATTATCTATTTGCTTCTTTTTGGTTGGAGATGACTGACTAAATACGCCAATCTCTTGCTCTAGTTACTATAGACAAACTCACTCATCTTTATTTTTTTCTCCCCCTCATCAGATACCTCCCTTCTCTTCCCCCTTAAGCACCTGTATGTCTCCCCTCACCTACAAACTATTTCTCTTTGTATTATATACACCAAATCTACATTTAGATTTTACATCACTTTATTTGTTATATGCCTTCAAATGTTGTTGACATTTTATCCTCATGTATTTATGTTCTTCTACATATATACAACTCATTGCTGATATTTTATAAATGTAATCCTGTTTAAATAAACAATAAAAAACTTTGTTTAAAAAATAAATAAATCCAGGCCTGGAAAAGGAAAATAGAAGCTAGCAGGTGCAGAAGAGAACCCTATGAAGTGGCGTTAAAGATGTCTGGGTCACCTATATACAGAGTAAAGCCAGCAGGACAGAAAAGAACGGTAAAGACCTACTATAGGCACTGGTAAAGATGTAAGATTCAGAGGTGACAAAGAGGTTGAAATTGTTACAACTACCCAGTGGAAACAACCAGATTGTCATGAACAGACCTGCTCTGAAGATCTTAGCTGTCGGTATTGGCGCTGCTAAGCTAGGAGGCGCGGAGTCTAAACACGCCTCAGGCCTTCACCAGGGACCCCTGTGAGGGAGATTGGGGTTTGGTGCAGAGAAGTGCATGTCACAGCCTTTCCAGTTAGCTACCAGCGAGTTGAGGTGGAGTAGCGAAGTCATGCAGTCCTAAGGTCAAACCGTGCGGGCAATTTAGGTACCGAAGGAGTAGGCAGGAGCAGGGTCAGAAAGCCAAAAGGTTAATACCAGGAAATCAGAATCGGTCCAGAGGGAGATCCAAAAGAGAAGTCAGGCAGAACTGGGTCAGAATCCAAGTAGTCAGGTATACACTGGTAACAGGCAAAGTGCTGGAGTATAGGAATCTAGATACTCTGGCACCCTAGTGGTACCATAATCTGGTTTAAATACATAATGGCTGCCTGTTATTGGTGGACGCAGGGTCGGCGGTCAGACCGGCTGCTGGCGTCTCTGTTGCCTAGCAACAGAGACGCCCGAAATTTTGGCTGGGAACCGGAAGTAGCGTCCTGTTGCTTGGCAACAGGATACACGGGGAACAGAGAAGGTGACCGACCCCGGTACCTAGCGTGTGTTTGGAGACGGCACCTGACACAGATAAACTGAAAGCTAAGCAAAAAGGAGGGAGTTGCCAGGCTGATGAGGAGAAAGAGTGCTAAAATGATGAGTGGGGGTACGACCCTCCTGCTAGAGAGATAGATAATGTTATTACTACTCGGAAACTTGCTAGACTACCCAAGTCTACTGAGAGGGCTTTGGGTAAACAAAAACAAGATTCAGTGTGAAGATTAGAAGAAGTTGAATCAGTAGTCGTCTCTAAAAGTGGAGATGCCGAGTGAAGCAGCAAAGAGTCCTTCGGATGACAGCATTGTTGGGGAAGAAATCGAACACCCTGGAGCGGTGTCATGGTCAGACCAGGAACGCCTTCTAGCCTCTGAGCGACCCAGGCAAAATGTTAGGGCCCCTATGATGCTAAGTTATGACCAATTGGGGAGAGCTACTGAAGTACCCCGTATAGTACATCCTTATTGGGCTTATCCCTAGCCATACTTTGACTCCCCTACAGTCAGAGTAGGAGCTTGTCAAGGTTTATGTTTGTGTGTTAATAAGCAAGATGAATTGACCAGCATTCCTTTTCAGAGTGTGGAACTGGACCATGAACTGGTCAGTGGAAGACTAGCCCTACAGGGGGAGTGAGTAGTGCCGGCGGACATGATAGCCTGCACATGTGCACTAATGTCAGGTATTGATAAAGCTCTTCTCACAGTGACATTTCAGAGACCAAGGGTGCAAGGAAAAAGGGACAGTTAAGAAAGAGGAATCACTTTAAACTGGCAGTTGAAGTGTGGTAGTTGGTCCCTGTCATCGATGAAACCTGTGAGCCAGTCAGGGATGAACCCTGTCATATTGTCAGCAGGAAAAGCCCTGTGAGTCCCTGAAGAAAATCAGCTCAGAAGGAAACAGCCTGGAGGGACAGAAGAGCATCAGCTCTGACAGGAGGGAGAGCCCTGTCAGACTTGTCAACCCTGTCCTGTGAGAGAATCAGTTGAAATTTCCTGTGAGAGGTCTGAGGAGAAAACCGAATCTAAATGGATTAGTAACCCCTGTTTATTTATTATTTGATAGGACTGAGTATCATGATTCTTGATAGATATTCTAGGTAGATATAAACTTGGTGGGAAGGCCCGAAGATAATTTGTACACCCCTTTGCAGAACTGTGATAAACTATCAGGGGCAGTGATAGGAAAAGACAGTAAGGGATCAGAGACAGATATATTGTGAAAATCTGCATTAAACAACACAATTTACCTCAGACAAGTGACAATAATTACAGTGAAGTACAGAGGAGAGATAGCTCACTGCAGGACTGGGCCTGTATGATAAGATGAGACAAGGAGGAAAGTGTGTACAAGCCTAACTTCTTCAAGTCATTTTCCACTGAAATAAAGATAGACTAGAGATTGTGTTTATTGGAAAAGTGAGGGATACTACATATTGTCACCAATAAAAGAGATTTATGTTTAACAAAGCTAAGGAAAACTGACACCAGAAACTTGATTCTGAAGTCTTTTATACCATATTCTACTGTTTCTTGGATAGAGAAGTGGAGAGACATTTGCTTGTCATCAATTTTCTCATAAGACCACTTAACTGCATTTTATTCCTAAATATGCATATATTGATATATAGCATGTTAAGTTAGTGGATATGTGTTGAGTTTAGAATGTACTATTGCTATACATTATTACAGTTGGAGAATAATTGCAAGTAGGCATTTAAGGTAGAGGTACCTCTTGGATAGTGTGAGAAAGGTTAAGGTATTTTCATCTCTTTTAAAGGGATATTTTTAAATTACAGTTTATATAACAGATATTCTATTTTGGTATATATAAAGTCTAATTAGACATGAAAATCCTTTGAGAGCACACACCTAATCAATAAAAGTGCCGGCGTTTCTTTCAAAGATTAATTTGCCTATTGCTGTCTCTTTCTGTGTGTGCATGTGGTTTGTTAGTATGGGGTGGACGTTTCCTTGGTCTCCCTCTGGTGTTGCTTGTCAAGAATACTACCCAACAAAGAGCCTACTGCACTCAGACCAAGGTGGAGGCACTGTGCTAACTGAGAATAAAAGTAAAGGAAACGCCACAGGTCACAATACACTTTACATAGACACCCAGCTGATCTACGAGAAAGGGGGTGTTACATTAATATCAGATGCTTTGCCAACCATATCAACATCACCATCCACCTGTTGTGGGGTTGAGGTCTGCAGTGGCATGTCCTGTAGATCTAAAGAGATGTTAGCAAACAATTTATACATAAGCGACAGAAAAAAGTATGTGAACCCAATGTGCTGCTAGAAATTTCCCCTGGCTAGATCTGAGGCACAAAATCTAATTGGAACCTCAGTTTTCAGCAGGGATACCATCAAGGGAGGGGTGGACTTCACTGTGGGGCACCCACAGGTCTCTGCCCCCAGAACTACCCACAGTCGCTGTCTATATTGAGGAATAAAGATAGAAATATACAGTTTCAGATCAGGACTTGCAGTTCAGGTTCAGAATATTTTACAAGCTGGGGTCAGGGTTATAAGCAAAAGATCTGAGTCAGGAATAAGTGTGGTCAGTATCAGAAGATCATGCAGAATAATGTGTAAACACAAGGAATGCAAACACAACCTATTGCTCAGGCACCAGATAAAAGTTTGAAAGGTTTAAACAGAGAGCATCAGATGCACAGTCAGTGAGAGGACTTAAATGAGCGCAAATATATAGAATATGCCTATCTGGGCATAGCTATATAAAATGTGCCTATGTGTGCACACACTCTGTTAGCGAAAGGAGACAACATGGTACATGGCATCTATGATGGCGGAAACACAAACTGTGCAGCTGCTTCAATTTATAGATTATGTTTGATTTCCCTACACATGAAAATCTGCTTGCACTCCTGTGGTGCACAATTTATTTTTGGGACCTGGGGTGGCATAGTCTGCAAACACAGTCATACTTCACTTCAATCTGTACTGTAACGATTTCCTTACCTCTTTCCAGTTTGGTTGGTATACCGTGTTATTCTCAATGCGCTGTTCAATTCTCAGCTGTGTGTGTCAGGCATGGTCTTCAGGATATACATATTTGGGTCATTTGTAGGGTTCACTGCCAAAAAGCTTGCTGACATAGTCGATTGTGAAAACTACAGCTGTGTTATATTTCTTGTGGTTTCCTGTACATGTATGTGCAGCACAACTTCCTGTCACATCTCTCCCTCGCCTTTATCTTGCCAATACACAAGTGTAAACAGGAGGGAGAGGTACCGAAAACGGCTAAACAAGGTAAGGGAGCATAAACCAGTTAATAGCTTTTGTGCTGCACACAGATATAATATGAAAACAGTTCTCCGGGACACTGCTGGACAGGTGAATCTATACATGTTCTGTAAAGGACACACTATACAGGCCTAGCACACTACACTCACAGTGTAGATACAGAGACACTTTGGTGAGGTTGAAAAATCACCATTATGGTATTTTTTTTTAACTTGCTGCTTAAGTTATTTATTTGCATTTTGAATGTCTCTGTTCAATAACTTAAATGTATAAAGCCTATAGAGTAAGACTGGATAGTGAGAATTGCATCCAGTGTACAAAATAAGAGGAATTGAAAACCAGGACATACAAGTCTTGAAATCGTGGGACTGTCCCAAGAAAATAGGCAACTACCCAATATGACCATTGTGCCTAATCATGGTACAATTCTATTGCATTTAAAATAATGTATGTTTAATGTAATTGAACAGCAGACTGATGCATGACAGAATCTTTTGTTCCTACATATGACAGCTTTGTGACAGGATCTGTCAGCCTGCAAGTACTCTGCCATGCTTCCTTCTGGTTGCTGGAGGCAGTTAAACAAATATACCCCACTCCAGTTAATCTAGGTGTATTGCAGTGTCGGAACTACCATTGGTGTAGCAGGAGCGGTGCACCGGGGCCCATGGAGATAATGGGGCCCACTGCATGGCAGATGAAGAGGGTCAGGGGCCCCCGGTTCCATATTCCCCGCCTCCCTGCACCGGGGGCCCACAGCTCGCTAGTTCTGCTTCTGGTATATTGCATATCTTAACTATGGAAAAATAAGCTTTCACAGTTAAGATATTGACCAGCAGAAGCCAGAAATGTCCTAGTAAAACCGGATCACAGTTACAGCCTAAACAAACTCAAATGTGCTATTGCATTGTCCAGCGGTTGACAACTGGGTGCGTAGGCCAATGGCTTTGTTTTCACATCCAGCATGAGCATTCAATTGCCTTATTTCTGAGATGGTTGTATACTGCGGTTCCCCTGGGAAGGTCAGGTAAAGTATTGCTAACTTCTACACTTCGACCTAATGTAACGATTCCTGGTTTTGTCTAATCTACTGGGAGTATCTTTATGATAATTACAATGCTAAGCCACTGTACAATTTGCCATATCTAATTTAGATTGTAACTCTGATGAGCTGGAAGTGCTCATCTACTTTTTATTTGTTTGTAATTAATGTTAATCCTAATGGGCATAATTCAAATTGGAACACAAGTTGCAGTTAAAAAAAGAGCATGGAAATTGAGCATAATTCCGACCATATTCAGATCCAAATGGATCTCAAGACGCATTTCGATTTGAAACTAAATGTAAGTACAGTCTGCTTATACAGTACTTGCATTACGTAGGCGCACAGAACAGACTGCACTATATGCACAAGCATATGTGCAATATAAAGTCACATCAAAACACATGAAATAAAAAGTACATATAAAATAAATGAACAAATCTAAACCGTATAATCATTAATAAAAATATTCCAAACAAAAAAAATAATCTTCAATGGCGTTTCACTTTCAATTGCAGCTTCTTAAATAAACTATACACCAATAAACAAAATTTTAAGACATATTCCAGTGCTATTTGTCTCTCATAGACTAGGCAGAATTCCAATATTACTAAATATAAATATACTTATATTTGGTGATTGGTGAGTAAATATTCTTCATAAATCATCTGTGTTGTATGCGAACATAGAGGTGAAAAAAGAATAAAAACAAGTACTAGTGCATTTCTATATATACACAGACATATATTCAAATTAATCACAATATAAATAAGTAGAATTATTTTCTTGTGATCCAAGTGTCAGTTTAGTCTGTGATTCCCCTCTTGTGAATGAATTTACAGAAAACTTACTTGTGTTTCTTGTGATGTGTTGTATGCAGGAATCTATATGTTACAGTTGTGAAATGACTGACGGTGATTCTGTGACATGGAATTCTTCAGACAAGAAGTGGTGGTCAAAGGCCAATTATAGTGACATCCGGGATAACCCTGTACCCCTGAAAGATAAGCGCAGATTGAGGTGAGTGTATAATGCTGAGACCCTATACACCTCCATTTACACTTATTACATAAATAAAAGTACTGTATTTCAAAAACGTTTTCATGGACACTTCTGGTAAGAGAACAAAGCTCCATAACATGGCACTACCAATAAACTCGAGCACGATCAGGGCCGGATTAACCATAGGGCTAACTGGGCTATAGCCCAGGGGCCTTGGGCATCCAGGGGACCCTTCAAAGTCCTCAGCAGCATTATTGATCGGTCCGGGGGCGGGGGCGGCCCCAGCCCGATCAATGCTGCTGAGCACTGTCAGTGCAGTCCTCCGTCCCCGGCGCCGCTCAGTAATCTGCTTACTGAGGAGATCTCGCAAGAGTTCACAAACTCTCGCGAGATCTCCTCAGTAAGGAGCTTACAGTGCGCCGCGGAAGGAGGACTGCACTGACAGGTAAGTGCTTGGGGCGGGGCCTCACGGGGGGGGCGGCGGGCGGCTCACATTGGGGGCCTCACAGGGGAATGGAGGCCCCCTTAGCCCAGGGGCCTCCATTCCCTTAATCCGGCTCTGCGCACGATACAATTCTGTATTTATAAATAGGAAACATTAACACATACAGTGTGTTACTTATTTCCTTTCAACATGCTAAAACTTCCAGAGACACATTTTTCAAATCATGGATTGGGAAATAATTTCATTTATATTGTTACTCAAATTGATAGTGAATATAGGGGGAGAATCAAATCAGCATCTGTGTACGTTCCGGAAGGTCCACAGAGACACATTGTGTCAGTGTTATGGCAGGAATCTCTGCTCATTTTCCCCCGCACCCTTAGAGGTGCGCAGAAAAATGAGCGTCAATTCCTGCCGTAATGGGCACAGCCTGACATCGCAGTGATGTCTTCGCCGCACATCGCCAGCAATTGAATCTCCCCCATAGAGGAAAAAGACCGGACCATCCCTCAACTTGACGATATGTGTTAGTGGTCAAACTAGTCAATATCAAGATGTTTATCTCTCATATCAAATGGCTGAATCACTTCTGGCTTTATTGTGTTCTGTTAGTGCGGTTTGCAGATAACTTTACACACAGCCAGGTGGCAACCATCTTCCAACAGCTTTGTCCACTAGGCCTAGTAGTGGTCTTAGGTATAGAATCATTATCTGGCATCGCAATAATTTTGGGGGCACAAACGCTGACATGTAAGGACAGTTGCTTGATACCAGTTGCAATACTGTAGCAGGTTTGGCCAGATCTAGACATTTCTCATGTTCTCTATTACTTTTAATATTTTACTATTACCTACTTTTACTGCTATTATTTTGTTTATGTGTTACTACTTTTACTAGCATTGTTCAATATTCTTCTTTATTGCTCTAACACTGCTATTTGAAATGCACAAACTCACACTTATCCTTAAGATATACTTTTGTTAGTCAGTGCAAGAGATAGAGAGAGCTTTTATAGACCTTTATACAATGTAGGCAGCATCCTTGGGATCGCCACCCAATACAGAGAGCATTCTGTTGACCGGCTTCCAATAGAAAGAGCATCCTTGTGATCACCGCCTAATACAGAGAGCATCCTTGTGACTGGCACCCAATAGAAAGAGCATACTTGCGATCACCGCCTAATACAGAGAGCATCCTTGTGACTGGCACCCAATAGAAAGAGCATCCTTGTGACCGCCATCTATTACAGAGATAATTGTTGTAAATGCCACCCAATACAGATGGGTGGTATACGTCATATCAATGCCGAGTACCCCGACAAGATTTCCCCCGACATGAGGACTCCGAAGGCCTCCTTACCAACGATCAGCGATGACGACTATTCTTCAAAGCGACTTCACCCAATCACGATCAAGTAAGAAGCCGCTCCACTTCATGACGTCATTCACCATGGCGACTGTATTATCGCTGTTGTTAAGGGGGTAATGTACAATGTAGTCTACAAAGCCTTCTACCTGTATCTCCCTGATTAACTGGACACCAGCAAAAAAATTCTTAAAAACAAATTAACCTCCATACAAATGTGCTTTTGGGAAACAACTGAGCAAATTGTGTATAATAATTATAATAATAAGATTGCAGTATTAAATGCAATGCCTGTATTAATCTTATATATTCTGAATAAAGAGTCCAATATGCATCCTAGCTTCAAGGCGACATAAGTTAATATAATAACTTGTGGAGCCTTGACGCTAAGATATAAGTATTGGACTCCTTATTAAGAGTATATAAGATTAATACAGGCATTGCATTTAATACTGAAATGTTATTTTAATTGACCCATTAATGACAGACCCCTGTTTTTCCTACAAGTCTTGCAAATTCCACTGATCATAGCTGAGATCTTTGGAACTGGATTCCCTGTGGCACAGGACATTCATCTGGGTGTCACAGCACAGCCTCCACAGCCCCCGCACATCAACAAGCAGCCTCGCAATTGGCTGCAGGGACCTCTTCACTGCCTGGACTATCCCCTTCATGTCGAGCTTTCCTGGCACAAATCCCAATTCAAACACCCTTCATCGCAAGTCTGCCCACTGATGGTTGCCAGCAAAAATAAAACATGGCCATATCTCTCATTGCTTTAAACTGGATAAAAACAGACCATACCTCCATTCAGGCTCTTACACATAAAATCTGTCAGGCCTACAAGTTAGAGCATATCACCAGTGTTATCCACGGCCGCCCCTTTCAATTCTCCAACATCTGGACAGCTTGGACATCTTATTATAAGGATAGCTCCCCACCAGCCCCATGGCTTCCTGTTCATCCTCCGCAGCACATACATATAATCCACACTCCGGTGTCTCTACACCCATGCCCCCTTACTAATATCTTCCCCCTACCCTCATCATTCACCATCTTCCAACCAAAAAGAAAAATACATAAATGCATCAGGCGGCTACCGGGTTGCCTCATTAGGCCACTGGCCTACTGGGAAAGTAAGGTCTATGACCAATCTGCCTGTGGTGCTGGTTCAGTGCACACAACTGTCTTTTAAATGTGGAAGGTGGCTCAGGGAGGGGTAGAACAGGACATGCTCTATTTTACCAATCACTATAGAGCTCAATTATCTCTGTGAGTAACATCTCTTATCATCATCTTATCATCACAGGTTTCCATAGTGCCGGACAATCACCTTACAGATATGAGATATATATAACAGATATGACACGGGAATATAATGAATATAACAGACACATGAATACAATTCAGTATAATTGTTAGGAATCCGCATGCTCTGTTATCTCTGTGTGTGTGTAGGTCTGATTCCAATGACGTTTATTACTGTCCTATCTTACAGGGAGATGAGCCAGACTGAAGACTGCAGGGCTAGTCTCTGGATCCGATGGACTCCAAAGTACTGCTTATGTCTGCGGCCAGTCTGGGGCAAAGTACTCCAAGTCTTGGCAGCTTTCAAATTGTGGGAAAAAACACTGATTGCCATCAGAGGTGAGAAGATAAGCAATACACAATATTTTTAAGAAAATCAGATAGCTTCAGAAATTTTTCTTATGCTTTACATTACATATTGTGGGTTATCTGTGTCACAATTTGTGAACATTTTAAAATGTCCATCCTCCTTTGTAGAATGTATACAGGAAAATGTAAATGGCAGCTGTCCAATCTTGCAGTTGGCTAACCATGACAATGGTCCACAGTCACTTGTCACCACATTTTTCCCGTTGGTCAGGATGATCCCTTCAAATTTCACATGGCCAGGCTATACTCAAGTACAAAAATGGGGCATTTTGCAGAAAACATGTAATGATTAAAGCCACAAAGAAGCAAATATTGGATCACGTGAATGATTAGTACACTGGGTGGGCCAGATATTTATCATCAGACCAAACAGTGGGATAAGAAAGATACACTTCCTGGCTTCAGAGGTCAGGCAATGACCTTGCACGTATACCAATGGATGATCTTTTGTTCTACCTGACCAAAGCCAACCTGATTGTCATCATATAGGCCCACAATGCACAGTGATTGTTCTATTTGGATGAAAAAATACCAAATTACCAACATACACTCAATATATAGGTGTTTTATAAATCTAGTTTTGTAAATTTAGGTTTGGTGTGTCAGGTGGTAAATCCAGGTGTCTGTAATTTAACCTCTATCCATGTTTATTTTCATATCATGCTCCAGGGAGATTTGGCTCCAGTATTAGCTCCTATTTCTCATTCCTTCGCTTATTGATGGTGTTGAATTTTGCTTCCCTCATCCTTACCACTGGACTGGTCATCTTCCCCACCATGTTTCTCAACCAGACTGAACACCACCAGGGCTATTTTGGTAGGTGTTCCACTATTGTGTATGGAGATGTACTTTATGTGTAGAATATCATGCTTTTATATGATTTCTCTAACATGTTGATCCCTTTATCTCATTCTGTTCTCACCAGCACCATGTGGAAACTCCTCATCCTCCTTAAAAAGTTCCATACAAAATATTCTACTGGATATATTCACAGGCGAAGTGAGTAATACACAAGAATAATTGCCTATACTGATCATTATGTCTCCTACCACCAGTTAGCTGATTCTGGTGAGCATTCCTAACCTATATTGATATAGCTCTGCCATATTACAACAGTGCTTCACAGAGAATATTTTTAAATCATGCACATTAGTCCCTGCAACAGTAGAATTTATAATCTATATTCCCTACCACAGGTAGAAGATAAATGGCTGAAACTGTATATAAAGACATTCATGTTAACTGAATTTTCATGTATTCTTAATCAACCCTCAGGGCTTCATGGAAAACACGTTTATTTTCTACGGACATTACACAGATGTGGACGCTCAAGGCACTTGGTTCAATATCAGACTTGCATACCTGCTTACTCCCCTTGTTTTCTTGTTGATCTGCAGCTTTGGCCTCTTGCAGTGGTAAGAGCATTAAATTCAACTGAAAAAAAAAACAATAGGGCGCTAGCGCCGGGTATACTTCCGTAGGGTGCTTTACCAACCGCAGCTACAACAATAAGCAGATACTGTTACTGCTAAAAAGATCAAAACTGAAAATAAAAGCAGAAGAGTGCTTGTTGAAATGAATATAGTATATATAACATCTATTGAATTTATTTGATATTAAACAATTTAAAACACTTTAAAATCATTACTGAAAATCGGAAGGTTTGGGAATTTGTGGGTTCAAACATGAACATGGGTTCACTAGAATGACCAATCAATGTGCACTAATTGAATATCTTTAGTTAAGAGGAGTTTGGATTTTTGTATTTTGCAATTTATTTTTACAATTTCAACTTGCTAACACTATGATCTATATATTATGCTGTCATATATGTTTGAATATTTTAAATTGTTTTAAATTGTTTTATATCAAATAAATTCAATATATTTTATATATATATATATATATATATATATATATATATATATATATATATATATATACTATATTCATTTCAACAAGCGCTCTTCTGCTTTTGTTTCCAGTTTTGACCTTTTTAGCAGTAGTTTTCCAGCAGTTTTCCATTTTTCTCTAGTGCTTTTGAATAATTGAAGGCAACTATGGTTCATTCCCGTTTCCTTTCTCCTGTATCACATATTGGTTTGGTCTGTCAGTCTGCCTTATAATATCCCCTGTTTTCCATTAAAATTCTAACATTCAAACCTCAAGTGCCTGCAAAACAATTCTGGTAGCATCATTTACATCATAATTTTCTGCCACCCATTGCCAAGCTTGACTCTTGATGATTTCTCATTTCTACATCTTTTTATTACAACTACAAGTCATGTAACCATCCTGCAGTTCAAAGCTGTACGACATTCATATTAACTCAACTACTCAAAAACATTCAAACTGTATAGTTATATTATTATTTTTATTAGCATTTATTTATATAGCGCCACCAAATCTGCAGCACCGTATAGAGAATATTTGTCATTCACATCAGACCCTGCCCCATTATAGCTTACAGTCTAAATTCCCCAACACGCACTGTCGGGCATATTCAATTAGATGCCGGATCGCTGGTAACACGCGGCGTGCGCATTACCGAATGTAATACGGTACCGCAATAACGTGACTTTTCCTTCGCTACCCTATGGGACACAAAGTAAATCAGCCTTATTGCGGTACCGCGGATTACCTTTGTGCCCCGTTCCGGTGCCTTAACGTGATCCTGGGACCTAACTGAATATGCCCCTGTGAGTCACTGATTTCTTTTCTCATGTGTCTTGATATATATATCATGTGCTGTTTCACGTGCAGATCTGCAAATCACTTGTGGTGCAAAGTAATAATGATAAAATATATATCCACGCATGTGTATATAGTAATATATTCTGATTTCTATGTCTAAGATCTACTTGTTTACCTCTCAAAAGTAACCCCCACGAGGTTCAGAGGACTGGTAATTGTCTAACTATGACAAGCATTTACATTCTTCCTCTTTTTGCTACTCTAGATGCTTTGAATTCTGTGGGCCTGAGTCATTAAAGAGAGCAAAGCAAAAAAAAAGGAGTAGCTTTACACCTTGGCAAGACCATGTTACATTGGAAGGGGATGTACATTTAAATGTGGGGACAGATCGATATTTGGGGTAGAGCATGTCCTAGATAAACTTTAAATTTCAATGTAAAAACAAAGTTTTCAGGTATTTGTGTGCTACATGACAAAAAAGCAAGTATTTTCTTTATGTACAAAATAATAAACTAATTTGCACCCCTTGCATTGTAACATGGTTTGTCCAGGATCAAATTTACTCCATTTTTTGTCTTGATCTCCTTAATGACTCAGGCCTTGTATTTCTGTTTACAGCAACGCAGAATTTAGATGAATCCGCACAGGTGTAGATCATATGCCTCTCTGACCTTAACTCTTAATCCTCAGCACAGTAAAAGGCATAACACAAAGGCGGGTGCGGAGCCGGGACTACAATACCTCTATCAGCAATAAAGTGTTTTCAGGTTGGGATTATTGTGTGCGAGGGCCAGGGACATCTATCCTAAAGCAACAGAGCCTCAGTAATGACATCAAGGTATGCCATGCTTTGTACATGTTACCGTATGCTTCCAAAACTTATTTTGTTGTGATCTGTTGCTGCATCTTTTCTTGTTTCCTGATATCTTCCCTCCTCACAGTCTCACCTGGCAGAAGACCGCTGGTTTTGGGAACTCGCTGAACAATCTTTTGGTGAAAGGGTGCGTGTTCTTGTCTTGAGGGTCCTGCTCAACTGTATTATCCTGGCACTGATAGCTGGAGGTTTTTATTCTATTTACCTAGCAGCTGACATAGCTCAGTATTATCAAGAGGTGAGTACAAAACTGTCTCCCAAATGTCTATCCTCCACCCTTTGTACTGTATGATCTCTAACATTCGGTCTGTTCCTCAGAGGCCAGCAGACCCAATCCTCAGCTTGGTCAAAGAGTACCTGGTCCCTATAGTCATCTCCCTGGTCCTTCTGATCCTGCCACATTTTTTCATGCTTCTAGTGAGATTTGAGGGTCTGTCGCCAAGTGCTGAAATAACGCTAACCCTAATCAGGTGAATGACTAGATTCATTGCTGAAAATCCTTCTGTTCTTTTTTGTTTGTTTTTTCTTTACTTTCTAATTTTCTTCTTCAGTAGGTCAATAGTATTTTATATGTGTCTTTTACCTATTATTTTGAATTTCCAGTGCCTACCAGTGCTTATACCACAGAAGTCCTCAAGCCCCACAACCAGAGGTGACTCACAGTTGATAGGTTGTTCCAAATGGCATGTAGCTAAGTCTTGTCGGCATACAACCTCAGCATGGTGTAATGGAGATCTTTCATTCTTTTTATTCTTTTCAAAACATTTTAACTTTTTTTATGGGTTATTATTGGTTAGATGAGGAAACGTCAGGTCCGAAATTACCCTTCACAATGCAGAAGAGATGGCAGCATAACAGGTTCCTATGTCAACATTTCTGCCCCCAGCTCATTGTTGTGTGCTTTTGTTCACATGCAAACTTTATCTCAAAGTTCTTTACCCTTCGTGTACTTTGTACATGAATTGTTTCCAGACTACGGACCAGCTTTAGTGAAACCTAAACCGGTCCTTATAAACAGGATCTAAAGATGGAGGTGGATCAGGGGCCTCTCTTCTTCTAGTACTGGAACCATGCCGTCAATGGCAGCTCCAGTTACAGCACTGGGCCAGTAACTGTTTGATTTGGGCATAGACTCACTTGTTACATAGTGTTTCCATTGAACACTATGTAATCCAATGCAGAAGAGGATATTGGGGATGGGAACACAACATTGTTTTGGTGTTACTCAAACTTCCTCATCCATGAGGGTCCATATCAATTCAAGGGGGAAAAGAAGAAGGTCTCCCCTGCACCTCTACATTAATAAATCACACAATAGCGGTCCTTCACTAATTGGTATGCTAACTAAAATTAGATCGTATTAGAGGTGATCTACTGCTACAGTGATGCAGGGGTGCATGGACCCGCTCTCCAAAATAAATTTTTTTTAAAATATGTAAAATAAAAAAAATACTTAAATTCCAAATAAATGACAATAAAACATAATTATTTAAATATGGTCCCAACAGAACCTTCCCTAACCCCATGAAATGGTCACACATTCTCTGTGTCACACACTCATGCAAAAATACATAATTGTTATGCCAAATGCATATAATCCCAATCATACCTAAGAGACGTCATCACCCCTATTTTTATCCCAGCCCCATCCCATTTACACCTACCCTAAGGATTTCTGAAGAATGATCTTTGCATTTTGCAGTTGAAATGTATTTTCATGAAAAGAAAAGTTCCTTTAACTAAAATGCCCTATTACTGCCTCAGTCTTTGTACAAATTTGGTATCCGTACATTGGGGAGAATTGGCTGATTAAAGTAATTGACTAAAAGTAACTGGGCAGAATCATGCTTGAAATGTTTTTTTTCAATTTGTTTTCCATTTCCCCCCAATAAATCCAACAAACAAATATATATTTATTTCAATATGCTACCAAAAGAACAATTGATCTGTCCAAAATTTGCTAATAAATAGAAAACATTCCCAGAAAAATAGATGCATCTTTCAAACAAAAAATATGGTCTAATCATGAAGGGACGAAAACTGGTCATTAAGTGGTCAATGTTTTGATCATTTTAGCCGTTTTTTTAGATTTTAATTTAAACAGAATAACTTTATACATTTAAAAAGTATCAAAGTGAAATGTAATATGGTCCCTTTTTATTTATAGGTTCTTTGATGATTCCAATTTTGTTTTGGTTTAACTGGTTCAGACCTCTTTTTGTAATAATGGTTTGGAGAGGTTGAGAAATGTAGTTGGTTGTGGATCGAGAGGTTTTTTTCAGGACAAAACTTGCGTTGAGCCGTTGCTGAAAGTAGTCAGTCATAAGCTTTGCCAAGCAGGTTTATTGCTCCCTAAAAAGAGTATATTATACTATTTTATTTATTTTCTTATAGTAGCCTGGATTATATAAAAGTACCTTTGTCCAAGGCCACCGGACAAAAGCCTACTCGTATTACAGTACAGGCGTATACATCAGTGTGGCTCAGTACAAACACACCACAAGTTTACATGCGGGACACCACATGTTCTACGTCGTTATTTCTGCTCAGTAAACCAAAGAAAGCCAGCCTGTCTTCTGTCCATCTACTAGCCTATTCTTCTCTCTATCTACTCTATATATCTTTCCATTTTGCTCTCACTTATATGTTTTAACCCTCCTAAAATCTCCATGCCCAGGTGCGTGTTCCTTCGGCTTGGTGTTTTGGGTATTTTCTTCTTTTCTCTGGGACGAAAGATTCTGTGTTTTGGGGGCTCCCGTGCACCGTGTGAGACCTGCGGCTACAACACACATTTTCAGGTGATGCTCAGTCTCTGTTGTGTGTGAGATTTGTGTCAGTGTACTGCTTTGTGTACACTTTTATTACTAAAACTCTACGTTAGCTAGTGTGACCTGACAGAACAGGGTATGCTGAGCTTTGTCTGGTTTCAAGCAGTAGTGTGGCAGGTTATAACTAAAATGTAAATAATTATATACCTTATGTGCATGTTTCTGTTTTATATTAATATCTACATCACAGTGCTTGTGTCTACTTCTCTGTCCTTGCAGTGCTGGGAGACATCAGTGGGGCAGGAGTTCTACAAATTGTCCATATTCCACTTCCTCCAACTGTTAATGGTGTTCTTATCCATGCAACTGCCTCGCAGGTAGGGGGCGCCGATACCTCACTGGGTCCATAGGTGTCCACTAAAAGATGTAAAATCGAATGGAGAAAGTGTTATGCACATGGAGGGATCCAGAGAGGCCGGAGAGGCTTCAGCTGGGTCCCATTGAAAAATACCAGTAACGCCATCCAGAGATGACGTTACAGCGTGATGCATTACCTAATGCTGCTGTCCCCATAGAGGTCTATCTGGACTGCGGTGAGAGCCGGTAATTAGATTAATGAGTAATCTCTGATTTCTCCAGCGCTAACCATTTGATAAATAAGAAAAAATGGTGAAAGAGCCTTTTGTCTGCATTTTGATTCTTCACCACTTGTTAAATAGACCCCTATATTATGTTTTTAACATTTTTTTCATCCACATTCACCTTCCTATGTCTCATGCCTTGTGCTGAAAGTTCAACATGTGATACAAGGCATTTAACTGAAACAAACTGACTGAGAAATTGTTGCACGGTAATATCTCCGCCTACGTACAGACTGTATGTGTGCTTACTAGACACTGCATGTAATGGGACTATTGCCATGTTATACCATTGTTCTCAATTACACTAGCTCCATCTGTCATAATATTATGTAGTAAAAATATCTCTTGGCAATTGAACTAGTTATCAGCTTTCATCATTTTGTTTGATGTTAGGTCCAGCATTACAAAGATATCTTTTAACTAATGGTTGGCTTGTACATTCTTTTTTCTGAATTTTGCAAATAAAGTGTTTAAGGGCAATTTATGAACCACAGAAGGTGTGGACGTTCTAAAGAGGAAAAGTGGAGGTACTGGCCAGAACAACCAAGCATATTCCAGCTATCATTTATGTAGTACATTTAGACACTGGAGAGAATGTTGTATCTATATCATGTGTATTTTATGTTAAGGAATTACACTTTAATATTTTTTAATCAATAATCGCAAAAGTTCCAAACCTCAAAATTAAAAGTGGTTCTGTCTTTATTAAGTAAAGTGGCCTCCAATGAGGTAGCAGCGTATGCATATGATTGCTGGTTTTAGGACATAATTATAATCTGTAGTTAGCTTGTTGTAGCTTTCTCATCCAATCCCTTTCTCTTCTTTCTCATACACCAGATTCCTGATTTCCAGGTCACAGTGTCGTGTGGTCCGCTGGCTTGGCAAGGAAAAGTTCCATCTCTCCCAGAATGTGCTTGACACCGTGTATGGCCAGACCCTGGTGTGGGGAGGAATGTTCTATGCCCCCCTTCTGCCTCTGGTCAACCTCATCTTCATCTTCATCACTTTCTATATAAAAAAGGTCCGAAGGCAAAACATGGAAGGTTAATGGGTATTTGCAGTAGTTAAGGGTGCAGAACTATGTTAGACCATGGAAGTATGAAGTCATATGGCTTGAGAACCATTGTAATACATTTCACATACTGTTTTGTTTGTTCCTCTAACCTCAGTTTTCCCTGTACCGGCTGTGTGATGTATCCCAGAAACTGTTTCGAGAATCGACTTTGAGGATCCTGTTTCACTTTGTCTTGCTCCTGGGTCTGATGACAGTCTTTTTTCCTGTAATTTATCTAGTGACAAGGTGAGAGAGTACAGAAAATACATTGTACTTGGTGGGGACAAGAGAGGTGGAAGATTAATACAGCTACATGAGTGACTGTGTACTACAAAGAAAAGTAGTGATAACAAGGACTTGAGCAAATGGGGGAGTACGAGGACATTGTAATGCTGGACACTAATCATTGGGATGTACATTGGTTTGCTAGTGTATGGGTAATGACCATTGGTAGTTAATATTTATGTTACAGAGCAGACATTGGGGTAGCAATGTGGCACAGTGGTTAGCATTTATGCCTCTCAGCGGTTCCCAACAATGGCCTTATTTGTGTGGAGTTTATATGTTCTCCTTGAGTTTGCGTGGGTTTCCTCCGGGTGCTCCGTTTTCTTCCCACACTCCAAAAACATACTGGTAGGATAATTGGCTGCTGACAAAGTTAACCCTTGTGTGTGTGTGTGTGTGTGTTAAGGTATTAGACTGTAAGCTCCAATGGGGCTGGGACTGTTGTGAATGACAAATATTCTCTGTGCAGCACTGCATAATTATTGGTGCTATATAAATCATTGTTATAATAATGTTAATGGGTAGTGGCCATTGAATAGTAAATGGCATGTTACAGAGTGGGCAGTGGCCATTGGCAGTATTTGGGCCTGTTAGTTATTGGATAGTGGTTGTGAATGGGTCATGTCCATTGTGCACAGGCGCGGGCTGGCAAATTTCAGCCCGGGGGGTGCACATTGATGACACGGCCACATCGCGTGTCATGTGATGCGGCCGCCTGTGCGCTGATGCCGCCACATCGCGTGTCTTGTGATGCGGCCGCCGGTACTATTAGGATAATATTGCATCCACAGGGGGGGCGGCCAGCCCAAACAGCGGTCAGACTGAGCGGACCGGGGGGCGCTGCCCCCATGCCCCCCGGCCCAGCCCGCCCCTGATTGTGCAGAACTTGAGTATGTTAATAAATAGGCAGTGACTATTTAACATTACATATGTATGCTAGTGCAAGAGCCATGGCCATTGAGCATTCTTAAGATGTCATATATGTTGCTGAAACATTTCTTTAAAGTAATTATGGATTACGTTACAGTTTGAGCTTTGAGCTCAAATTCCTACATTTTTGAATGTTTTCGCAAAACCGAGCTCACTTGAACATCGAGGATCCGAGTACCGAGCCTGCTCGGCTCAGTACTTTTGTGCACCGTCGGAACTGAAAACAAGGCAAAATGTCATTGTTGCGTCATCGGATCTCACAAGTTTTAGATTCTATAAGTACCGCCCTCCACGGGGATCCGGCGGCATTTCACAGAGAGACACAGAAGAGGTAGTAGGGTTCTTAGCAGTCTCCAGTGCAGTTGCGCAGCGTGATTAATGAAAGAGAGAGTGGAGGGCTGGCAGTGTTCTTAAAAGTCTAAAGTGACATTCTACTGTGCCATAGTTTGCCCAGAAACAGGAGAGGTGGCAGTATTCAGTGCTGAAAGAGAAATAATAGGGCCGGCAGTGTTCTTAAAAGTCTGCAGTGACACTCTACTGTGCCATAGCTCGCCCAGAAACAGGAGAGCAGGCAATGTTCAGTGCTGAAAGAGAAATAATAGGGCTGGCAGTGTTCTTAACAGTCTCCAGTCACATTGCTGTGTACCATCGATATGGATTCACATCAGTCCACAGAAAACCAGGAGCACCAAGCAGCTGCTGGCACCAGTCATGATGATGGTAATCCCTCTAAGTTAAAGTGCATAGTGTTTTTAAGTCATGGAAACAAAAATGTAAAAAAACACCTTTTACCTTGGTAAAAAAAACACCTGTAATCAAGGCAGAGTTAACTGCAGAAAAACATAAAATTGTCAACATGCCATTCTACACACACAGTGGCAAGGAAAGAATCAAGCCTTTGTCTTTCTGTATAAGTGCTAGTTCGGTAACTGTCAGTGAGGCATCTTCTTAAAAGGTCAGTCATGACGATGCAAGACCTTATCATTCAGACTCATAAAGGTCTCTTAGCTGTTCTTTAAACTGGACATATTTATCGTCCTGCCTCAGGGCCTCCTCTGTATTATTCTTCTGAAGCGCAGTGTACCTCTCTTGTGCAAGCTTTCTTAAATTCGGGATCTCATTCGGTGGGTCACATTTTAACTTAAGTACGGTCTCCTCACCTGCATCTATATATTAGTTTAAATCTCTGTTCAATGCAGCGTATTTCAACATGACGGATTCCATGCTGCCCACAATGTTCCGTGTCACAGGCTGTCTGAAGCAGATCTAATGCCACTACAGTTGTAATATCCATTCCTGTGTCTACATATGTTTGGCAGTTCATCAGGGATGAGAAGGAGGTATCCACAGAGGAGAAGGAGATTAAAGATCCAGCATAAACAGACAAGGTTTAATAATTATTTTGTGGGGGCCCAAAGAAACCAAGCACTTCAGCCACAAAAGTGGCACTCCTTGTCGCTGAAGTGCTTGCTTTGTTAAACTGTAAATGTCCTTTTCAATATCTTACATAAAGCTGGGTGGGAGGGCCCAAGGACAGTTCCATCTTGCACCACTTTTCTTTTCTGCCTCTACTGTGTGGAAATGTTTGCTAGATGTGCTATGAACTGCCGTGGTTTGTGTCGTTGCTCTGTCGCTTAGTATTCAGCCAGCTCGCTGCAGTCTTTATCCAAAAGTGGATAAAAATAATATTGTGATCTGTGAGGTGGCCAAAATTGACTGTAAATTAGTGTTATTGAGGTTAATAATAATGTAGGATTAAAAAAAAAGAGCAAAATTATGTGATTTTAGCATATTTTAGCAATTTTTCTAAAAAATACAGATCCAAAACCAAAACACACAAGGGCGGTTTTGCCAAAACCAAAACACGAACTTAATCTAGATCCAAAACCAAAACCAAATCACGGGGGTCAGTGAACATCTCTAATGAAAAGAGGCAAATATCCGGGCTTTTTACTAACTCACCATAGCTTAAACAGGGACATTCACTGCAATGATTTTAAGAATTATTAATTTACGAAATTATTGCGTCTTAAAATGCACTTCTGTAACACTAACAGTGTTCGTCCATCTCGATCCTGTGGACTATTTGCTGACTACAACACTCCATGGGAGGCTGTACAGAACAGTACACGCTCAGCATTGTCACCTATTGTCCTGACTGCCCTCAGATACATGACGTCGGACACCACTGCTTACTGTCTGCTTACTGCCATGTGGTAAGTCAATGGCTGTCTCTACTGTGAGTTTGTGGAAGGTAATTATATGTACCTGTAAATGTCAGATTGGTCTCCTCCATCGTCCATACTGCTGTAAATGGTATTGGACCTCTCCCATGAAATAATGCATACCCAAAATTATTAACAGCTGATGCAGAATGTTAAGGACATACTGGGGAGAAATACTGTGGGAAAGGGGGGAGCACAATCTTTTCACATATTGCTGGACATGGATTATGACACTCGCGCTCTACCTGCTGATGGGAATGTTTGTTGCCAACCATGTAATGGTCAGTTAAGCTTCTCAGTAGCATTAAATACTGTGAGTAGCTTCCTTAGCGTTCATTGTGTTTGAGGAAGACGGAAAAGTCTGTGGCAGAGTACATTTAATATTCAATAGGCTCAGACCCTTGAAAAGGCATTATATTAGTTTGGTATAACTTAGTGATACAGTGTGCTTATACAGAACCAGACAGCTTTTGTCTTTTTATGTCATTTAATCATTGTAATGTCACAGATATCAATGACTGCATTAGTATTAGACATTGGTATTAGACAAGAGAGAAGGAATGATGGGATTGCTGTCCCTCTACTGACACATTCTGCATAGCTCTTAAATTTGAATCAAGTTATAAAATTTACATACATTGTATAACACTATTTAGGATAACAATGTTGTATTTTCTTCTAAGGCCTCATAGAAAATGTCTACGCTTTCTGGGATCTGTTTTTCTTTCATTCCCATTGATTCTTACATATTACAACTGATAGATTACTTTATTTAACCATATATCTCAAGAGTCCCACTATTAATTCTGCCAGACAAGCTTTATGCCATTAATACTATCCTGACACACGCTATAAGTAAAGAATAAAACAGTTTAGGAAATAAACCAACCTACATGTGCTTCCCTTAAATCCTTTTTTTTTATTTCATAGCCTCATGCTCACTTCCTATGTCTGCCGAGTCCGTCAGAATGAACAAGACGTGGAGCAGCTGAAGGTCCACTTGTCCAGTGTAAGCTATGATTGAGGTTTTCAGACAAAGTGAGGGGTAAACTTGATATATTATTATGTGTAATATATATTAGGTCCATTTAACTAAGGTCTGAGCACCCACTGCACATGTTTTTTTAAAATCTGTGGACATACTGAAGCTCAGTATGTTGGAGTGGGCTGAGTTATACCAACCTGCAGCTAATCAGAGCATTACAACGTTAACAATAGCACATTACAATATGTCAGCTAAACCAACATCTGCGCGTCTATCTGTAGGCAAGTTTGTAGTTGAGGGGCTATGCCAATGTTAGCATAGCAGTGATATGAAGCTTGTGTCATATTGATAGTGGAAGACTGTGGTGTCACACATTCTTCTATATGAAACAAAGATCATGCAACTTGTTCTTCCTTCTTAGCAAATAGAAGATAAAGAATTCCTGGTCCAAAGGCTGAGAGAAGAACAAGACCGCCAGAAGCATAATCAAATCATAAGCTAGATAACTAGTAATGTGACCTGCTGAAGACCATGTGCGATCCTCCTACCTACTACAGAAGAAATAGATTGAGGTTGAGTCAGTAGTAGAAGAGACATTATTTTATTGCTAATTGTGACTTTTCAAACAGACAGTTACCCACTTGGTCAACCTACTGGGGTGTAAATAGAAATGTTTGGACCATATCCCAAAATTGACATTGGGCCATCATAAAGTCAAGTCGCTGAGTGCTCCATCCCCAGTTAGCATCCAGTTGCATTAGTAGCAATCTCTCTCATTAGTCTGAGTTATATACTGTATATATACAGTCATTTTATCCTCAATAATTTCCATTGTCTGGAGAAATTACTTTTGAATTCATATTACATTTATACTGTAAAGCACAATTTATCCTTTAGGGAAAAGGCCTCCTGTTTTCCCAAAGATCTGTCATTTTATTATTGCTGACAAGTGGTTGAGGTGAGCTGGTGTACAGTGGTATGCCATACCGCCAATTCTCCTACTGCCTTCATTATAAACCTATCAAATTCCATTCACATTTTCTATACCACCACTTCTAATATTCCACTTCAACCACTGGTGCTGTCTATAATAAAACTAATAAGAATATTATTATATTATAACAGCAAAACATAATTATTGCATTCAAGAATGACTTTGCTATTCAACAATTTCTGATTTTTCATAATTTTTGAGCAACACTGTTGTAGCAGCGAACAGCATGTCAATGGGGGAAGATGTGAGAGAAAAATCAGGTGGGGTAAGGATTCCTCCATTCTACGGTGGCAGTGGAAGCATCTACATAATTGCAGAACAAAAAAGCCTGCAATGGTCTTTAAATGGAGACACGTTTGTATAAGTTGTATATTGTCTACTTGCCCTTGCTGTACATATGTACATACATACAAGTTAAAACTGACAGTCAAACATTTGTAAATATAGTTTTAACAATTATATCCTAATTGTCCATGTTTAAGGATGCCCCAAATCCATATTTTAGGATAAAAATATATGATAAATCATTTTAGAAAATATTGCTATGATTACCAAATCAGCTCTGCACCCTAATTGACAGATTAAAATTCAGCAGGAGTGAGCTTTCATTTTAGCTTCTAGAAGACTGTAACACCTGTGCTCAATCACCGGAAAATCAGGACTGCCTTAAGATTCAGTCAAATCCCAGACCAGATTTTGACTTTGGTACATCATTAGTTTAAACATAGTATAAATGTATTTATTTTCTATAGCTAAAATTGTGTCTTTTATTGTTTTAAACATATCCATTGGCTGTGTCTCCCCTTGTAAATACATTTTATATGATGTATTGAAACAAAATAAAAAAATAAAAAATGTCTAGTATATAATTGTGCCTGACTTATCGACTTCGTCACTCAACGACAATGCGTCTAAATAAATATGTGATAAGTGTGAGATTGTACTTTTGACTTCCTGTGTACCTTGTTTTGCGTTTACCATTTCAAGAGCTATATTATCCAGGTGGAAACAAGGTGTAATGAACACACTCTGTCTGTCCTTTCTGTGAATCATATGTCTGTGCAGACATACATTTTTCTCTTCTGTTGTTGGGACATCATAAAACATTTATTTGGGTGCATGTATGGTCATGCTGGGTGTTTCCTTTTTCATGTCATTGTAGTTAATTTGTTTGTATTATGATCCCCTCAATGTGCAGCGCTGCATAATATATTGGCGCTTTATACATAAATGTAATAATAATTCTGTTTCTAATTCTAACATTTTCTTTTGCCTCAGCCCAATTGCTATGAATTTCTCAATGCAATTATTCTATTAGTCAATTATAGAGTTCTGTAATTTCACAGCTTGGATTACTTGGAACAACACCACTCTATCTGCGGCATTTAGATAAGGACGATGATTGACTTTATGTATAAAAAAGCTCATGTAGAGTGAGACGCAAGTCCTTTTTGGCACAAATGCGTATATACAGTTCACTAGGTCAATGCTAATATTCGCACAGAGGTAAACACACAGTCGTAGGATCGCAAGGTAAAGCCAGCACAATGCCTTTACCACTTTTGGAAGATATGCAAAGTCACAAGGCCAAAGAGTCCTATGGAATCATGGTCACAGCCTATACCTAGGATGTTAGTGCAGTTCCTTGTCACCAAGCCACACACACACACACACACACTTCCAAATCCAAAAACACAGGTTATATTCTCCTCAATATTCCCACAGTGGTGGAGACAGTAGTCAGGCTATGATAGGTGGACAGTGTTAAGAACTATGCTCAGGTGTCCTCCCACACAGTGGTTGGCGACTGTTGATTTCCTGTGGAGAGAGTGGCCATGAGTCTAATCCTTGTTACTGTTGGATAAATTACATTGTTGGCTAAACATGATAAGATTGATAACATTATACATGCATATCTTAACCCAGAAGTCTCTTCCTCTCCTGTCTAACTTATTAACAACCCACATGGCGACATTTAAGAATAACCTGTCTGATTCTATTAACAACTTCTCTATTAACATAAATAGTATAAGGCATACAATAATAACAGCATGTGTTAACCAAACACACAAGAGTAACAAATGGTAATAAAATCTGTAAGACAGCGAGAAGGCAAAAGTTTGTAATAGGCAGATGGTAAGAAAAATCGCAAGCGAAGGCTCACATTGACATTCTTCTATTAGCGTTTGTGCAAATTGCTCAGTCAGACCATTTGTGGACGGGTGGTACTGCGTGGATGTACTGTGTCTCACTTCATTTCTCTTCAAGAAAATTTGAAACTCCTCCACTGTGAACTGGGGTCCATTGTTACCGATCAGTTGTTCTAGTACCTCAGTCCTGGCAAACAGGTTCTGTAAACCTATTGTGCGAGAAGTGGTTGTAGAAGCCATAGTAAATACTTCAGGCCACTTGGAGCAGGCGTCTACCCCCACTAGAAATGTTAACTCCATGCGTGGTCCTGCAAAGTCAACATGCATACATTGCCATGGAGTATTCAGCCATTCCTATGGTGTAGAATTGCCGACTTGGGCATGTTTTGTACTTGCTGACATCCGGAACATCCTTGGGCCAATAGACCCAAGACAAACAATAAAAATGATATATATGTGGTGGCGCAAACACAATATGAAGGCTAACTAATCAACAGTTCTCACTTTGAATCACCAAAATATAAAGTCAAAGTTATAATCCTTTGTGCAGTCCCATTTTTTCTTGATGTGAAATTCTACAGTATATGCCTTTCCAGTGAATCTTCTCAATCTGTGTGTACAAAAAATATAAAAGTTAATGAAAACATATTGTAACAAATTTTGAAAAAAGAAGAAATAAATACACTGTTGATACATAAATGAAATGATGAAATAGTGCAGGATTCAAACTTTCAGAATACTAAATACCATAGGTTAAGTTCAACCAATTACCAGCACCCTCTTGTGGTTACACTTACTAGAAGTATGATCTTTCACAATGCTTATCAATGAAACACCAAGAGATACAGTTCACAATTTCATAAATTCCAATCATTGAATATTTCATGCAATGGGCTCCCAGACATCATTCATCATATTGAAAGGAAGAGAAGAAACAACTTCTGGCACATTACCTTCTTAACTAACCATATTTAATGTATAAAAATGTACCCACATAAAAACATAAATATCAAGCATATATATGAAAAAATCTCTTGAGTCTCCTCTCAGGGTTAGGCAATTATTCCTACCCAATGTCCATGGTTTTTACAGCATGTAGAGAGATTTAATTGTCAAAATGAGGTCCTGGGATCCTTAACAAAGGCTGGATATTCCAAAGTACACTGAGTAGTCTACTGCACCACTAACAAGCAATTATTTTCAACCTCTATGGTCTTCCTCCAGGCTTAAGGGGACATGCTAAAACTCAATGTTTGTAAAGTTCCACTGCCCAATCACAAAGACTCAATAAAAATACATAATGGCCTGAGTCATTAAGGAGAGCAAAACAAAAAACAAGCAAATTTGCATCTTGGCAAAACCATGTTGCATTGGAAGGGGAGGTAAATTTAAAATGTGGGGCCAAATTTATAGTTGGTATAGGACATGTCCTAGATCAACTTTAAATTTCAGTGCAAAAATAATGTTATCAAGTATGTGTGTGTCACATGACAAAAAAGACAGTATTTTCTTTATGTGCTAAATAATAAACTACCGTATAAACTCGTGTATAAGCCGAGTTTTTCAGCATATTTTTCTATGCTGAAAAAGCCCCCCTCGGCTTATACACGGGTGAACTTACCTGGTCTCCGGTCCCTTGGCTCTTAACTTCCGCAGTGGAACGCATGTGCGTTCCAAATGCCGAACTTCCTGTCCACTGACAGGAAGTTCGGCATTTGGAACGCACATGCGTTCCACTGCGGGCGTAAGTAAACTTTCACGATACCTGGATGTAATTGGGGGGACAGTGCTGTTATAACCAATCTCTCCTGTTTCATCAAGCTCTTTCCCTCGTCACACACAGCGTTGCCCCATAGAGCCCACGCATGTTGAATCGGGCCTACATGAGTCTTCACACTGGTATGTTGTCCGTTTACAGCTACTGTTGTCTTATCTGAGCTCTGCTACTGTGCTTCATGGGATTACAGAGATTTTACCCTTTTTCTAGCTAGACCCTGGTTACATGATTATATCATGGACTGTAATGCACAGTGGCTATATTTATGCTAACATACTTGTCCTTACAGCACTTGCTGTGTATATGTATGTGTGGTATGATATTGTTACCTTATATCAGTGCACTGATCATGTATGTTGGACAACTCTACTGTGATTAAATTTGTGCTTATAGTATACATATATTTTGGTGCTTTTGGGAAAATCTGTTTTTTAACACAGACCCTGGTTACTGACAGAAGATAACCACATTGGGTGGCAGTAAATCATTCTGTAAGTGTCTCCTGGCCTTTGTTACTTCTGTCACCTGGATTACAGATGCTGACCTTAGGCTGTGCATTTACCAGTAGCTGCTGCATTTCTCACCCTAGGCTTATACTCGAGTCAATAAGTCTTCCCAGTTTTTTGTGGTATAATTAGGTGCCTCGGCTTATATTCGGGTCGACTTATACTCGAGTATATACGGTAATTTGCACCCTTTGCATTGTAACATGGTTTGACCAGGATCAAATTTACTCCTTTTTTGCTTTACTCTCCTTAATGACTCAGGCCCAATAACAGAAAGGTACTCAAATCTGCAAAGATGTCTTCTATACATGGCAATGGATAATGCTTGGTCTATAAGACGGGGATGACAGTAACATTGAAATCACCACACACTCTCACTGCACCATTTTCTTGGCAAATGGGACCAATGGGGATGCCTGAGGACTCCATCCACTTTGGACAACATACCTTCTTTTTCCAAACATTCTACCTCCGCTTCAATTCTCAGTCTAATCACATAGGGCACAGAACGTACCTTATGAAACTTAGGGGAGTGTGGTATTCGATGTAATATCAACTTCACACAATTACGCTCTAGCAACCTGGGTTGTAATTTGAGCAAAACAATATGTCCACAAAGAACACACAATTATCCAAGAGCCAGACAGTCCAAATGAAGGATCATTTGTAAAGATGTGATCAGTGCTCTAAGTGGGGCGGTACTTGGTCATATTACATACCTGCGCTTCTTATATCCAGTTCCATTGTAGCTGCTCACATGCTTGCACACCATGTGAGCATAAGATTCACAGCCACTGAGGTCTAAGTCTCGACCAATGAATATCCATGCTGATTTCCTCATCTGCAACACTCCACCAATCCCAAGCTGTTTCTTGCCTTTTCCACACCTCCCGCCATAGTGTGGTTGAAATCTCTGTTGCCTTGATACTGATTCTGGCTCCTGTGGCAGGACTGCTCATTCTCTCAGTACCTAGTACCTCACTGATTGTAGAAGACCACGCCAGCCGTTGAGTTAAGTGCTGCTTTGTTTGTATAGTGCCCCTTCATCTGAGATACAGAGGTGCTCACACTGCCCACTCCTCCAGTGATCCTAGTCTGGATCCTCATTGCTCTTATGGAAGTTGTCATCTTACTGTGCAGCGAAAATTATCTTCCAGACAGACACTGAACAGCTGCATATTGTGTTCTACCCACTGAGCACACTAACAAGAGCTACTGCCTTACAGGGGGAAGTACTTACCTGGTTGTAGTTATGGGGGGCTTAGTACCTACCTACCTACCATGCCAGATATTGTTATATAGGACAAGTACCTACTTGTCATTTTACTTGTAGGACAATTATAGAGAGAAAGCAGCTATCTGTCATTATACCTTGCTGATTGCTATAGTGGACGGTGCCTAGTTGTCATTATACCTGACACACAGTTATAGTGAAAAAACTACCTACCTGCCATAACTGCACAAAGTTATAGAGGAAAAGTACCTACCCATCATTATACCTGAAATAGTTATAGTAATTACCTGGCTGACAGTTACAGGGAGGTTGTACCTACATGTCAATATACCTGAGATTAATTTCACACTTTCACACATCAAAATCCCTAAAGTTTCTGGAGCCCGAGACAGCCCCCAGATGCCCAGTTATTAACTTTTCCATACAAACACTTTTAATTTCCCACTTTCCCCTTTGACCATTGGATGTGATGCATATGCAAACTAAACATTCTAACACAAATAGATAATATACACCGATCAGTCACAACATTAAAACCATTGACAAGTGAAGTGAATCACATCTCATCTATAACATCATTAATGATTATCTCATTACAATGACAACTATCAAGAGGTGGGATATATTAGGAAGCAAGTGAGCATTCAGTTCTTGAAGTTGATGTGTTGGAAGCAGGAAAAATGGGCAAGTGTAAGGATCTGAGCAACTTTGACAAGGGCTAAATTGTGGTGGGTAGATGACTGGGTTAGAGTATCTCCAAAAATGTCAGGTCTTGTGGGGTATGCAGTGGTTAGTAACTACCAACAGTGGTCCAAGGAAGGGCAACTGGTGAACTGACGCCCAAGATACATTGATGCGCGCGGGGACCGAAGGCTATCCTGTCTGGTCCAATCCCACAGAAGAGCTACTGTAGTACAAATTGCTGAAAAAGTTATAGCAGGCTATGATAGAAAGATGTCGGAACACCTAGAACATCCCAGCTTGCTGAGTATGGGGCTGCCTAGCCGCAGAGTGGTCAGAGTGCCCATGTCCGCCCCAGAAAGCACCTACAATGGACACTTAAGTACACCCTATCATGGCAACAATATTGCCTAATGGCAGTGACCTCTTTCAGCAGGATAGTGCGCTCTGCCACACTGCAAAAATTGTTCAGAAATGGTTTGAGTAACATGACAAAGAGTTCAAGGTGTTGACTTGGCCTCCAAATTACCCAGATTTCAATCCAATCGAACATCTGTGGCATGTGCTGGAAAACAAGTCAGAGTCGTGGAGGCCCACTTTGCAACTTACAGGACTTAAAGGATCTGCTGCTAACGTCTCTGTGCCAGATACGACAGGTGTCACTAGTCAGACCCGCTGATCAGACAGGCAATTACTTACCTATCTCTCTCCCTGACTGCTCCCTTCTGGAAGACGGACCTGGCATTTTCATTCATCCATATTCCGGACACCAATCAGCTGCAGATCCTCTATAAAAGTCCCCTCCTGCATTAGAAGGATGCCAGATCTTCAGGTCTCTCCTCGTGGTTGGACGTGTCCAAGTCCTGGCTCCTGTTTCTCTTGTTATTCGGTTGAACAGTCTCCAGTGCCATATTGCTTGTTCTGCAATCAGCTTCACAGGACCTCTTTAGCAGCCGCTGCTTCAGAACATCTCTCCCACTGTCATCTGGATCCTAAGGGTTTCCTACCTCCTGAAACCTTCTGCTCCTCATTTCCTCCATATACTAGGCTCTCCTTTAGGTTTTGCCATTACCCTCTCATAGGACCGCGACTTGCGGTTAGGGAGCAGCCAAATTCATACTCCTTATGGTGAACATCTCCCTCTCCGTTAGACTTCGCACCTCAAAGGGGGTGGCGATAAAACTGGGTAAACACTTTGGGCACTTCTAGATCTCCGAACTGTGACAACAGGACACCTTCAGAGGTCTTGTGGAGTCCATGCCTCGAAGGGTCAGAGCTGTTTTGGCAGCACAAAGGGAACTACACAATATTAGGCAGGTGGTTCTAATGTTGTGGCTGATCGGTGTATATTTTAGACTCCTACCAAGGGGACATACATATCTTGTATAATTTAGTGTATTTAATCTAAGGATTAAACTGCTTCCCTAATCGGTATAAAATATAATAATAGAAAATAAATAATATCTTAATGTTTAACTATAGATGAAAATAAATAAAACTGTCCATTTTACACCTCCACTATGGTCCTTGGACAAATAGAATATTTATATCGGAATTCTAAACCCTAACACCCGTAAGCATGTAATGGTTTGTACTGTACTGTACCCAGTATCATGCCCACCACAGTGTAATGCCCAGCATGCACATCTCGGACACAAGGATAATAGCCTCATGTCCATCACAGTTCCATGCTCAAAATTTGATCTTGTGTCCCCCATAACTGCTCAATCTGTTTTGTCCATCTCAATATCCTAATACCAACCATAAGCAGCAGTTGATGATTTTCAGCAGTAGACACTGACTAAATAAACGTGGATTTCATCAAGCCAAAATTGCTATTAGCTTCTCATATAGGGGCAGTAATCGCAATATGTAGTGAAATTGACAAGGGGACTTGACAGCAGCAGAAGGGTGTACCTGGGCAACGAGGTCTTTCCAGGTACATTTGGACTAAGCAGGTGATGCTCACATACAATCATCAGATCACACTTTGGAAGGATATACCCTGCTGCCACCCCCCAGTCAATCCCACTACATATCGAGACGCAGCCTGGCTTAGCTTACCCCTCTAAGAACATATGTTATAATATAAATTATTTATGTGTCTTTGTCTGCGATGCTAGAACATAGGTTTCCTTTATTATGTGTCCTCAGCTCCAAGTTACACAAATAATAATGTAGAAATGACAATATGCAAGTAGGTGTATAGATCATTGTTAAGAAAATTTTATTTCCCAAAACTGTTCTAGCATAAAACAGAGTAAGAAAAAAGCAAGACGGTATCTGATGGGCACAGTTTATAAGTACAGTAGGCTGTAGGTATACTGGTGTGCCTAGTTTTGTGGGACAATATATGATTTCAAATTACAAACTGAGATTATTAAATTGAGATAACGAGGTGGAAAGGTGCATTTTTAGGCCTATTCCTTGGTGTGTGGAGTGATGTACAGCCATTTCCACTCCAGATCTGAGCTGATAAAAATTGTGTATCATATTATATTTTTAAGTGCAGCGTCTTACATCTTCTAGTCGCACTTCAGAGGAAAGTTCAATTCCCGACCATGGCCTTATCTATGTGGTGTTTGTATGTTCTCCCTGTGTTTGCGTGGGTTTCCTCCGGGTGCTCCGGTTTCCTCCCACACTCCAAAAACATACTGGTAGGTTAATTGGCTGCTATCAAAATTGAGTCTCTCTGTGTATGTTAGGAAATTTAAACTGTAAGCTCGAATGGGGCATGGACTGATGTGGACACCTCTAGTTTGCAGAGGTGTCTCCTCTGCAGTGGAAGTGGAAGACTCTGTCTTATAACTTTGAATTGTAGTGGTACAAAACTAAGGCATTTCTAAAATAAGGTCCAGTGTTCTATCTCACCCCTTCACTCACTTTATGTATATGATTAACTACTAATAATCATCACCCTAATAGAAGCTGCAATTCCACCAAGAAGCAGTTTTGTGAGGTTATCTGTTTTTTGTTTTCATTGCCCTGCTTTCCACACAGGTTAAGCAGATAGGAAGGCCACTCTTTATCTATGCACACCATATGTGAGAGCTGTGTTTGGCTGATGTCATTACTTACTAGTGGTAAATGTGACAGTACACCAGTGCCCATAAAAACAGCGAGAAAAGGAGAGATCCCCTCCACATACTGCAGCCATGAAGGTGTATTTAGGATTGCTGACGGCATTTATCATCAGTGAGACAGTCTATTTACTTGGATTTCTCTTCATTGTCCTCTGTTCTACCTTCAACTGACACCTATTCCCTTTTAATAACTTTTGTCTTCTTACTTTAGATGATTAGCTAATCTGTCTCCTGTCTCTCTCTCTCTGTTTCATCTCTTTACTCCAATTGTCTCTCCTGTTTCTTTGCTCATTCTATCTTGGGTTTTAACCCTCTACTCTCTTATGTCCTTGACCTTTGTCCCTATGATAGGGACAAAGGTCAAGGACATAAGAGAGTAGAGGGATAGTATCCCAGTGTCTGTTCCTCATCTCTCTCTCTCTCTCTCTCTCTCTTTCTTCTATTGAATTGAATTGCTGTCTGTCCTCTTCTCCAAGTCTCTATTATCTCCTTTCTACGTTTATTTCATACATGTTTCTTTTTGTTACAGATGGTGCCATTGCCAGTACAATTTCTGCAAAGCACAGCAGTACAATGGTTTCTGTGAACTCTGTCATCCCTACAGGTAAGATGGAAGTCCTTTAATTACTTTTGGGCATGTATATGAGTAGAAAATAAAACTGAAAAAAAATATTTAACTCTACTGATTATGAGATTCTCCACTATTTGTAATTTTTCTTCACTCTATTTTGTATATATCTGGGGCATGCTAGCATACATTTTCCCCTGCTGTCTCAACTTCGGCTGTCTGAGCTTCGATGTATCACTGGCAATAACACATTATAACAGGGGCATTTTAGCCCAGGGAGATAAAACTACTCAGTGTTGCCAGTATCATGTTAACAAGAGATAAAGTGAGCTTTGGGTGAGAAGCTTGTTATATATCTCATTCATCAATGTTTGGGGAGTTTGCAATTACTTGGAGTATGGCTTTTGCTGTGCATGTTAAGTTTTCCATAAGCAGGAAATGCTTGACAGGGACACCTGATTGTATATCCATACAATCTCCAGACTATACTGTGTGGCATAGGTTCTACTCACCATCCTGCATGTTTGTGTGACTTACATGGTCATATAGACATGCAGGACAGACGGGCTCTCCTGACGCTGTGACAGTGCTCTATCAAGTGTATACAGTATGCATGGTGTGTGAGTCAGCTCCGCGGTATGCAAGAACGTGAATATAGATTGGGGCCTATAGCTTGAGGACCGCCCAGGGCCCATGCTAGTTTTAATGCACCCCTGACCGCAGGCTTCCAATCCTTCTTCTTGCCTCTGATATGTACGGTATAAATATAAACCAGGGCATACAGTGAGAACACAGAAAGGGGGGAGCCAACATTCAGCTCATGGTTTGTTTTGAGAGAGAGTTATGTACTAGGAACAAATTTGCAAAAGACAGGACAGGATCCATAGTAGAAAGGGACATTGGACAAAATTGACCAAATTATCTATCCAATATTTTTATTTTACATTTTGTCACATTGTTCACTTTGGCTCACAATGAAATGCACTGCAGTGTTTTACAAATGACTTTAGTAGCAACAACCTCAACACGCCAAGCAGGCGTTTGGCAGCTGTGGCCGGTTTCATTTTCTTCATATGTGTTGCACTTTTCTGCATTTGCAAGAGATCGCTGCTTAATTTTAATCAATTGCCCTATATAAATTTGACAGACTTGCTGGGTTTAATAGAGTACTTTTGTAGTGTTGATTTAAAGTAAGAATTATAGAAATGTTTACATAGCACTGATATAGTCCGTGATTAATAGAGGACCTATTAGTGCGTCTCTAGTTTCCAGGGTCAGTTTCAGGTTTTAAAGTCTTGTCTCTGGAAAAGCTCTTATTTGTCAATATTGTACAAATCCTTATATGAGGTGCAATTCTCACTATCTGTTTTTATCCTCTAAACATCTTGGGAGTGACTTGCTACCTCAAAGAGGCCCACTGCCACATCCTTTAATTCAGTGCAAATGTCTTTCCCCACCCATTACATCTCGGGAACAACTGCTGCCTAGTAATAAAGCCCGCTACATTCCTTAATTCACTGCAGAGCCCACCCCTCCCTTAATAAATCTGTTTGGGCAAAGGGCTGGCGGGGCCTCGTATGGCTGTAGAGTCCCATACTGCTGTACTTCCTGTACACCCCTGAAGACAACCCTGGGTGTGAAAGCACAAGATACTGATAGTAGAGTGCATCTCTATATACACCTCTTCCCAGCAGCCTTGATTGCTTGAGCATGCTTGCACTTATAGAACACGGGGTGGCACAGTTATTAGCTTTGCTTCTTCACAGTACTGGAGTCTACTGGAACATGTAGTTTAACAAAAGTAAAAAAAAATAAAACCACACACAACACATGTTGTAATATTTTATCTGAAGTAAAGACTCACTTAAATCCTTTAATTTCCCATTTTTTATTTTCCCAAATACATGAAGTAATCGATAGAAAAAAAACAACCTGCCCCATGTCCCCCATTATATATTTGATGGCTATAGAACCATTGGCGGCACGAATAAGACTTGACCAAGAGTGCACAGGACTAGAGTTGAGAGGAACATCCCATAAAGTGTGCTTATTCGCTGACGACGTACTCCTATTTGTGACTAACCCAGAGACCTCGCTGCCAGTGATCCATGACCTGCTGTTTCAGTTCGGGAGAGCTTCTCTTTATAAACTGAATACCTCAAAGACAGAAGTACTCCCTATAAATGTCCCAGCAGCCAGATTACAGGCTTTAAAAGATAAATATACTTACTCTTGGAAAACTACTGGACTTACCTATCTTGGGATTCAAATAACTCCTCATCTAGACTTAATTATACAGCATAATATTTCTCTAATGCACCAACAATTATTGAAGCTTATAGGGTCGTGGATGTGCTTCGAGGTCTCTTGGTTAGGCAGGATCTCAGCGTTTAAAATGATGCTTCTCCCTAAATTAATGTACCTATTCCGCATGCTCCCGCTTTGCTTTCCCCCGGGGTTGCTAGCCAAATTGACCTCCCTGATGAAAACATATGTTTGGAAGTCCAAACCCCCACGCATTGCTATGCTTCGTATGAGTAGAGGGAAACATCAAGGGGGACTGGCCCTCCCTCACTTGACAAAATATCATGAGGCTTGCATTTTGTCCCAGGTTCGAGACTGGTACCTTCCAAGGGGGGTGAAAACTTGGGTAGACTTGGAAATAGCATGTAACTCAGAATTCTCCCTGACGGATCTTCTATGGGTACCTGGTCAGTAGAGACCTCCCGTGGAGACCTTGCTGGTCCTTACTAGAGATACCCTGACTGTGTGGGATCTACTCTGCCAGGATACTGAGGGGCTGTTGTGTCCCACGACGGGTGTGTCATTACAGGTGGTCGCCAGACAAATAGCAGACTTGAATCTTTCTGGATGGATCAGTAGGGGTATGCAGACTTTAGGACACTTGCTGGACTCGGGCGAGCTTTTCTCCTACTCACATCTCAGTGCCCTGTACTCGTTGCCCAAAGGTGACTTCTATAAATACTTCCAAATCAGGCATCTATTAACTTCCCCGCCGTTAAGAAATCTGGCGATAGGACCTCCCCTGGCCAGGTATTACTCCCCGTTAACTAAAGGTAGTAGTAGAGCCAGCATTACCCTCTGGTATAATACTTTACTGGGCCTCAATACTACATCTAAGTCTAAACCTCAGATCCAATGGGAAACAGAACTCCAGTTAGAATTGTCAGAAGAAGACTGGGAGCATATTTTTACCAACTCCTTTAAAATGTCTAAGTGCCTTAACCATAAAAAAGATGTTGGTAAAACTATTGAATAGAACGAACGCCACCACAGACAAACTTCATAAAATCTGGCCTTCCATATTCCCACTATGTTGGTGCAATTGTTCTGAACATGGTGACATTTTCCATATATTCTGGTCATGCTCTGCGGTACGTCCTCTATGGAACAAGGTTTTTCAATTGATAAGCTCAGTCCTTGGTCACTCGATCCTCCTTACAACACTATCCACCTGCTCTCCCACGTTGGGATAGATATGTGACAGGTCAGGTATTGATAGCAACCAGAGCAGCTATCGCTCAAGCGTGGAAGCAACCTCTCCCTCCACCCCTGGCCAAAGTGATCTCTAAAATCAACTTCAATTTTGAAATGGAAACCTTAGGTGTCCCATACTCTACATCAACATCGTCCCCGCTGATTAAGTGGAGAGCTTGGCACAACTATGTTACCGATGGGGAGGGAGCCCCGTCACGTTCCCTAGCCTCGCCCACTAACGATGCTGATGAATGAGCTATTGTTTGTTTGTATGTAGTATATTAGTTGAGTCTACTGTATACGGCAAATAGTCAGATAGATTTGGTTTTGATTTTGTATGCTTTCAGGAGCGTTGTGTTCCATCCCCTTTATGTACCCTTCCCCTTTTTTTTCTTCTGTACCCCTTTTGAAAAACTTATAAAAATCAATAAATATTTTATTTGTTAAAAAAAAACAAAAAAACAACAACCTGATCAAGCGATGAGTACTTGCTCTAAGTGCTAGCCTCAAATTGTGCTGTTCGTATATGGTGTACCTTGTGGTATATGTCTTGTAACGCATTGCTGAGTCTCACTGCAGCTGCGGGATTGGGTCTGTGACAGTGTGGTCAGTCAGTCTGGCAGCAAATCAAACAAAATCAGGAAAGTGATCAGGGGGTTTTAAACTGTGTCTGGGGGAAATAGGCTGTCAGTCCAGGAACTAGCAGACATTTATACGTCTTACCCAGTGTATGGGTTCTCGATCTGAGCCAATTTTTAAACCCAAGATTAGGACTATTTGATCTGCAGATTCCCATTTTAAACACCCGATCATCATGAGTTGCAATTCTCTAAAAGTGAAGGGAAGAGAAGTGGGTGCTTCCATAGTGTAAAATAACTCTTTTTATTAAGGTTTAAAAAAACAATTAGAAATGTGTCCAAGTATGTTCCCAGCAATTATCTCCACAGCATAAGATGACCAATATTCGCTTGTTGGCAGGGTCAGAATGGCTCACAGGATATATAGAGCAGATATGGATAGATCAATTTAAAACTTGTGCCAAGCCCAGCTCTCGATGAATTTCTTCATCATATGACTTCAATAGAAGGGGTGGCTTTGCGATCATGAGATCACATAGGTGGAAACTCCCTAATCCCATGTAATAAAGCAGGTGTGTACCTTCTGACTAATAGAAGAAGTCCAACGGCCAATCAGACTATCTAGATACATCAGTAAAAGGGTAATTAAAAAAGCATGCATTGGATTATTACATTTTCCTGTCTTCAACCAATGTAATGACATCCTTATTTATGTATTGTATAACTCATAATAAATAAAGAGATATCTGACATACGGTACCTTTATTTCAAATGTCATAATTAAGAATGTTCTCATTTTAAATACATTGGTGTACTTGGGCAGAATTTTTTTTTTTTTTCATAATAATGTATAATAGACCCACAAGATCTATATTTTCCAACTCCTTACCTAATTTGATTTGTTAGAAAAGCTCTTTATTTGAGTGCACCTAACAATAACTGAATATGATGGACCTTAGGAACCTTCTCTACTCGGTGGGAAGGGGTGGGGCATTATATGCTTTGTCATCTGTCGGCATCAGCGGGTCTGGAATTTCTAGTAAGAAATGCTGGCGTTATAGGACACCCTTAAATAGCAAGTTAAGAGTAAATGGTGTACCATTGAAAGTAGTGGATTAGTATTGATCCAACACAAAAAATGGTTTAGTAGGACTAGTCCCACATCAACCTTAAGGAACGCCTTCCAATATTTGTCCATTTTTTCCGGTTTTCACTAAGCACATTATCCACAGAATCGCCATGGATTTCATGATTTCTTAAGCCTTCATCCCTAGGGGAACAATTTAGCCATACTCAGCTATCCATTCCTGTCATTAACTGTGGGAAAGATTTCATGGCCTAAATAGCCATTGCCAACAAGTTTGGGTTGTTTTGTAATCGTCTGCAGTGGGTATCGTGGTTCTTATAAAAATGTTCTTATTTGGTATAATGCTGTATTTGCCTATATGATTTATTACCAAGTTTGGTGTTATTTTCATTATATGTGTTGACATGTATTATCTTGTTATCACTTCAAAACAAAAATATAATCATAAATCACTGTCACCTACTTTATTCATTAATTATGACCCCTTATTTCTCGAACAGTAAAATCACTGTTTCAGTCCACCACAAATTAATTTCTAAGAACCCATAACTGTTAATGATCACCATTATTTCTCTTTTTTGCAGACTCTCTATCAAAACCGATAATAAAGTACAATAGCCTGCACCACAATACAATGCATATAACATGCTTCTCAAAATATGGACCATTGCCCATTCAATATGAACTCATCTTGGGAGAGAAAAAAGTGCAGGAGTTTACAGTCCATATTAAAGAACCTGCAAACTTCACCATTTTAATGACTCCTGGAACAAATGTCCAAGTGCTAAAGTGCAAAGCAAGAAGCAACTCTAGTGTGCAGGAGTCCAGTGACATTGTATTACAAAGTATAGAGGGTGAGATGTCAGTAATTTTCTTATTACATGAATGACCAATTGATAAAATTATACAAATACAAAGTAAAAAGTATTGATACAGTGCATTTCTGACCCTGAAACAAGTGCAGGCAAAGCCACTTTCTTGGAGTAGGTGAAGATCAACTGCAAATGATATGAATAATTCAACTGTTATTCTGTATACAGTACATATGTATGTTCTGTATCAGCCTAATTATATTGCATTAATTGTCGCTGTTCTCCCAAGTCTAACAATTTATTTTTCTCTTTAAAGTATTTTTATTGAAGTGTTTTGCAAGAAAATATAAGGGAAGGGGTACAGAAAGGAATAGTGAAATAGGGAATGGAATCCAGATACACAATTGTTCTTAATGATAAACAATCACTTTGTATCAATTAAAGATATAGGTTATACAGTAGATCAATATATTACTGGATATTACATAGAACAATTTATTTGGGATCGAGCTTGAGAGGGATCGGGGGAGAGGGTACAGGCAGGTTTAGGCTGAGAAGATAGGATCAGTGAAATGTTAGTACAGGGTAGAAGGGTGTCACGGTTCTTACGAGGAGACTCGGCAGATGTAGCGATACCAAGAGATTCGAACAGTTTGGCACTACTCCAACAGGGCGCGGAGTCTAAAGAGGAGACGGTGTTCACCAGGAACCGCCGCAAAGCGGTATGGGCTTAGCTGCGTCTACCTCGCAGGTCGCGGTCCCTACTAGAGCACTGTACGGAAGTCCCTGGGAAGACTACTGGCAGTAGTACCGTAGGAAGGATGGTCAATACAATAAGTAATGGCAATGAAGATAATGCAGATCGGTGTAACTCTGTAAACCACTATGTGGTGTAAGGTTCAGGAGAATGAGCGTCAGCTCTAAAGGCAAATGTAGCGGAGTTGTCCGGAGATGAGCGTCAGCTCTGCAGGCCACTATGTGGCGGAGAGTTCAGTAGAGTGAGCGTCAGCTCTGCAGACCACTATGTGGTAAAAGTTCAGGAGAATGAGCGTCAGCTCTGAAGACAAATGTAGTGGAGATGTCCGAAGATGAGCGTCAGCTCTGCAGGCCACTACGTGGCGGAGAGTTCCGTAGAGTGAGCGTCAGCTCTGCAGACCACTATGTGGCGGAAAGTTCGGTAGAGTGAGCGTCAGCTCTGCAGACCACTATGTGGCGGAGAGTACGGTAGAGTGAGCGTCAGCTCTGCAGACCACTATGTGGCAGAGAGTTCGGTAGAGTGAACGTCAGCTCTGCAGACCACTATGTGGTAAAAGTTCAGGAGAATGAACGTCAGCTCTGAAGACAAATGTAGTGGAGATGTCCGAAGATGAGCGTCAGCTCTGCAGTCCAGAATGGAGGTAAATAACTTGAAAGTAACAGGAAGCCACTTCAATCACCAGGAGGTAACACAAAGAACAGGCACTGAAGATAGAGAGGAGGTGCCTTTTAAACTTGCCGCCAGGGAGAAGGGCCAATCAGCAGAGAGCAGGGGAATTAGAGTAATCGCCGGGTCTGCGCATGCGCAGACCCAAATCCAAGATGGCGGTGCCCAGCGGGAAGCGGAGCGCCGATGAGAGGTAAGTCTGCCGGGTGTCAGGTGCGCTGCCTGAACACCCGGCGCGTGATAAAGGGAAAGGGAAATTATAGAAAAAAGGCAGTTGTTTTGACTAATAACTCAGAATTAAGTGGCTATTAGATGTCAATATGTTCCAGGTATTACAGAATTGTAGGGGGCGGTCGTGTATAATACTGGTGATGTGTCCTAATTTGTTTGGCAAATTTTAAGGATAAGTGCTTGTGTGGTGGGGTGTTCCTTTAATCCCCCCAGTTTAAAGCGATGAGAGATATTGCTGCTAGGAGGAGTTTCATCCTTGGAGGAAAACATGTCGGGAGGGGATCTAAACTACCGTATTTCCCCATGTATAAGACGCACCTTTTTCCCGAAAATTTTGGGTCTAAAACCTGGGTGCGTCTTATACAGGGGTAGCGGGGATGCAGCGTTACAGGAGCAGCGGGGGGGGGGGGAGCGGGGCAGGCAGAGTTGCCGCGGGGATCCTGCAGGTGGAAGACAGGCAGAGTGGCAGCGGGGATCCTGCAGGTGGAAGACAGGCAGAGTTGCAGCGGGGATCCAGCAGGCTGGGACAGGCTGAGTGGCAGGCGGGGATCCAGCAGGCGGGGACAGGCAGAGTGGCAGGCGGGGACAGGCAGAGTGTGGCAGGCGGGCACAGGCAGAGAGTGGCAGCGGAGATCATGCAGGCGGGGACAGGCAGAGAATGGCAGTGGAGATCATGCAGGCAGGGACAGGCAGAGAGTGGCAGCGGAGATCATGCAGGCGGGGACAGGCAGAGAGTGGCAGCGGAGATCATGCAGGCGGGGACAGGCAGAGAGTGGCAGCGGAGATCATGCAGGCGGGGACAGGCAGAGAGTGGCAGCGGGGATCCAGCAGGTGGGGGACAGGCAGAGTGGCAGCGGGGATCCAGGAGGAGGGGGACAGAGGCACAGTGGCAGTGATTGCTGGGAGAGTGTGCAGCCTGGCTGTTCTGATCACAGTCAGAGCAGCTGGCCATTACACTGTCCCTGCCTTTTTTGACAGCTACCATAATATTTTTTTTTTCAAATTTCGGGGCCAAAATTAAGGTGCGTCTTATACATGGGAGCGCCTTATACATGGGGAAATACGGTAACGTTGTCTGACATTGGTATCTATACCAGTAATACAGAATAGGTCTTTAAAATATGAGAAAAGGAAATGTACTTACTTGAAATAAAATAATTATTTTTTAGAGCTGCTTCATATTTTTTTCCCTTGAAATACAGATGATACCCCAAAAGGAGAAGACGAGGAAGATGATGAGGATAAAGATTCTGGACCTAAGCATCTTATTGCACTACATCATATCCTGACGTCAGTGGGCCCACAAGTCCAGAAAAGGAACATGCTGTTGCTACTTGTCTGTGGCCCCACCATCCTCTTTGTCTTGGTTATTGTCATCATTGTTACATATTTACGTGAGTCTTCCTTGCTTTAATCCTGCAATACTATACTTGTCCATAGCACACATTACAACATATTCAAAATGATATTTCAGTATAATAAATAAGGTGGTTGCTAATGATTGAGGAACTAAAGGATATATAAGGAAGAGGAACATATGAAAATCTTATGGGATATTTAACCCACAGTAGAAAATTATTAGAAATGTTTGTAAAGCCTCATAATAACAATTGTGAAATGATATATTTAAATGTGAGTGAACCACTCTATTTACCTAGTAGTGTCAGAAACTTATAATATTGAATTTGTATCTACATAAGGAAGAGACTCTTAAAACGTTCATACATTTGGCTGACAATTTATACGTTTCCAGCCTTAAACAAGAAGCAATTGTTCTGTGTACAACTAGAGTATTTTCTAAAATTGTCTGTGTGTTATTATAACTTTCTTTTTTACCTTTAAAATAATTGTAGGCAATCGGCGTGAACACCGTGTGAAAGTGTGAGTCATCTCAGCTGTGCAGAAGGTGGGAATCTTATACATATGCAAAAAAAAATCACAAAAGCTTTGTTTTTCAGCATCAAGCAATATGTGAAGGTGGTTATATATGTCTGTGTGCAGAACGGTAAGATACATTTCCAATCTAACCACCCCTTTGAGTGGCAAAAGTGGAGTGTTCCAGACGTTAAGCACTCAGGCCAGATCACATGGTGCTGGCTAGTGCATTTAGTAGTCATCTACTGACCAAAATTACAGGCATCCCTAAAAATAATGTTAAATTTGAGTCGATTATTCTCTGGCATTTTTGCTAGTTTGGGGCCGCCCACTTAGTGATATTTAACCATTTTGACAAAATGTACGACTCTATGGCCAGAAAAAGCCATCCAATTCACAAATGGGCTGTGAAACCACAAATCTTTATTAATTTTGTCTACTGGCACAAATTAAGATATAATGAAACAAAACATTGGCAGGGATCATGAAAAATTTCTAAAATGCTAAACTGGACATGGTCACCTTAAAAAATAGGTTCTCTGCTGATAAAGTTGTCCCCTGTAAACCTGTTTTACAAATTCATTGGGTAATAGCAACCAAACACCAATCATATTTGATTATTTTGTAAAACCATCTTTTGCTGTAAGACATACCAACCAAAATATGTTTACTTTTATTTTATTAAAATCTCATCAATGTGATTCCTGGGTTAAAAAAAGAAGGTAAAATGACAGAAACCACAAGTGCTGCTCTGTAAAATGTCAGCAGTGAAGGAAAACTGTTATGTCAGCCAGGGCCGGATTAACCATAGGGCTAACTGGGCTACAGCCCAGGGGCCTATGGCATCCAGGGGGCCCTTGAAAGTGCTCAGCAGCAGTATTGATCTCCTCAGTAAAGAGCGTACATCGCGCCGGAGAAGGAGGTATCACGGGGGGCCCTCACGGGGGAATGGAGGCTCCCTTAGCCCAGGGGCCTCCGTTCCCTTAATCCAGCCCTGATGTCAGCCCGCACAATATAGCAATTATTTTAGAAAGACTTGTAAATATATATAATAAGTGAAAATGAAGATAAGACTTGCTAAATGAATTTGGTTTTCTTTACAGTGTGATATCTCAGTCAAACTTAGGTGGGTACGGGTTAATGCAATGTACCATAAAAGTGAACACTTAGGGGGGAATTCAATTGGCGGCGTTACTGTTAAAAGTAACGCGGCCTGCGCATTACCATTATTAGGGTAATAGTGCGCGTAATTACCGTTATTACGGCAGTTCTAATGCCGGCTTTTTGCTCGCAGCTCCCTGAGCTACGAGCAGAAAGCCGGGTTAATATTACCGTAATAACAGTAATGTCTTTTGTGCGGCGGTACTTCGGGAGGAATTGAATTCCCCCTTAGGGGCCGACTCAATTCAGCCACACTAGTGTAGGAATAACGCGGTGCTAATTGTATTACCATTAATACAGTATTTTTAACCTGGATGTTTGCTCGAGGCCCGAGGGCTGTGAGCAAAAGTCAGCGTTAACAATACCATACTAATGGTAACACTGCGCATTTTTACCGTAGTAACGGTATTAGTGTGCAGGCCGCGTTATTCCTAGAATAACGTGGCCATATTGAATTGGCCCCTTAGCATGTGTACCATGAAAACATAGTATATTCCTAGTGCACTGGAAGTGTACACTTAACATGAATGCAGGGGCAAATGCAGGATTTGTAGAGGGGAGGTTTCCACACCATGCTGCCAGTGGGCGTGACAAGCATGCATAGGGGCGTGGCTATAATTTTAGACAGTGCTTGGCTGCTCTCCAACTCTTCCTATCCTCATAATATACATGGGCAATGCTGCATGCACTACTGTTAGGTGCACACAGCTCTTCCTTTTCAAGCAGAGCCGTGTGAAGCGGGGGCAGGGCCCAGCCACCTCAATTATACAGTCCCCCAGGCTTGAAAGAGGGTTTCCAGGCACTGGATCCCCCCCCCCTCGGTTTGCCTATGGAATGGTATAAAAAAAATGGAGCAATATGCACATTAGTCCCAGTTGTCCAGTATATTATGTAGCCTCATTGCCATGACATGGAGCCCAATGTCCATCACATATTGATCATCATAATGTAAATGCTATCACATACTGCATACTAATGGTGCCACATTATACATCAGCTATGTCTAGTCAGTACTAAGGAATATTAAAGTATGTAAGCTATCTACATCAAGCAAATTTCTCATCTTTTCATTTTCCAGCATTTTCATAAAAACATGGCAAGAATTTTTAACACCAAGAAAAGCAATCTGGAGACTGGGACCTCATACTTTTATCGCTTTTGCAACAAAAGTTTCCCAACAAAACCGTGGTTCACACAACAAGTGAGACCAGTGCTGGAGAATGATCTACACTTGGTGCAGGAGAATGATCTACACTTGGTTGCATGTGTCCTCTCCAGGAGGGATTGAGCATCCTGGCTTTCTACTCCTGCTGTTGCCTGTTTTATTCTGCTGATGCTTTTCAACAGAACTATGATTTTGTTATGTAAATCTACTTAATGGGACCTTTTTAGCCAGCCTTCTGAGCAATTTTGAAGAGATGAATGAAAAAACAATTATAACAATAAGACATTCCACTAAAGGAATACTGATACGATCTTTAAAAGACATTTTTAAACTTTTAACATCTTTGTGGTTTTATGCATGAACATTACTTATACTGAATAGCTTATGGATTTTTATGTCATGTTATCAGATAGAGGACTTGATATGGTAGATATGTGGGTATTTAGGCAATGATAGTCATTTCTATAAGCTGGCACCAATTAAATAAGTTCTTGACTACAAACCGGGAATTTAAATTCAACAGGAATCTTACAGAAAGTAAAAAGGTCCAGTTTTTATGAAATGTCTGAGTATATGCAAGGAGCAGTAAGTACATTAGGCTTGACTAAAACTAACATCATCATACACTACAGATGTTTAATATATATATATATATATATATATATATATATATATATAAAAGAATGTTAGGGTTTTAAGAGGATGGAAACAGGGTATAAAGGTGTAGGGGGTTGGTCACAGTACGGGAGATATTTACATGGTGGGTGTTAGTTAAAGTAAGTCAGGACAATAGTTCACGGTGAGCTAGTGGTTAGCACTTCTGCCTCACAGTGCTGGGGTCATGAGTTAAATTCCTGACCATGGCCTTATCTGTGTGGAGTTTGTATGTTCTCCCAATGTTTGTGTGGGTTTCCTCTGGGTGCTCCAGTTTCCTCCCACACTCCAAAAACATACTAGTAGGTTAATTGGCTGTTATCAAAATTGACCTAGTCCGTCTCTCTGTCTGTGTGTATGTTAGGGAATTTAGACTGTAAGCTCCGATGGGGCAGGGACTGATGTGAATGAGTTCTCTGTACAGCACTGCGGAATCAGTGGTGCTATATAAATAAATGGTGATGATGATGATGATTGTTCTCCAGAGAGGAGAACTATTTGGAGCAGGCATTATATTAAACATAGAGGGGGGAAGGGTGTGTCTACCCTTCCCTGAAGAGCCATGGAACACAGACAATGGTAAAGAGATCCAACCTGTCATGGAGACAGCTGATAAAAAATGTAAATGTAGATGATGAATATATTGTGGCCGTCAGAAAATTATACTACTGCCTGAGTCACTAAACTTGTATATCTGAATACTCCTGTTTGTAACACCTTTTTCATTCTGGCAAACCTACACTTTTTAGTGTCTTAATTCAATAAAATGAATAGAATTGCATACATAATGCATACTGTGGTCTTAGAAAAACTGGAATTATACAATACAATCTAAACAATTATACGATAATACCAGTATGAATGTTGTAACAATGTACAGATATATCTGTTAATTTACTATAACATGAAAAAACAAGTAATGTATAAACTATAATTTAGCTGAGTCCTTTGTTATTCTCTATTACAGGTAATATACTGCAGAAGAGATCTGTTTGAATATATTTCTCTATATATTAGAATATTAATCTAAACCTTCCAGTTCTTTGTAATGAGGGTAGATGGACACACTTGGGAAACAAATGCTCCACTACGTATATTCAGTGTATACAGAATAAATAGGACAGCATTAAACTGAGTAGAGGCTTGGTCATTGATCCTCATTCATAGTTATAATTGGACAGTATTGCAGTTAAATGACAGCTTTGTCTTTTAAGTCTCTGAAGGGGTAGAACTACATCAATGTGTTTCTCTGTTTGCGTCAACTTTATATTGTGCAGACGTGCTCACAAAACATTCAGCAGCAGTCCTCATGCGGAATTAGTAATAGGGCACACAATAGGCAATTTAAAGACTACAGGTAGCAATAGGTAAGATGCAGATCACAGATTATTGGGTTGGATATACACCACTCCTATAATACACTGTGAAGATTCTTGTGAGGTCAGTCTTATGGAGGTGTATAAATCATACTTGCCAACTCTTCCTCGTTGACTTCAGGGAGATCCCGGGAGAGGTGGGCGTGTGGGGGCGGGCCTTGACGACGTGTACCATTTTGGATCCATCCCTAAACGATTGTCACAATTGTGGCCAATTACAGGGGCTAACAATGACGCAATATTTGCATCATTACCCCCCCCCCGCCACCTATCTATTGCAGGGGCGAGAACCGGGAGGTTGCCCTACTCTCCTGGGAGGTCTACCAGAAATGTGGGAGTCTCCCGGACATTCCAGGAGAGTAGGCAACTATGCTTTAAAGAAAAGCAGCTAATGAATCTCTAGAGGCTGAAGTGTCTTTTACATTTCTGTCTCCATTTCTGAAGTCATGTTGTCTTACCTGTCAGTCTTTGATTAAATCTTAGTCTCCATGAAAATGGCCACCTGCAGAGGCATTGATACATGGACATAGGACACAATTTCTGAACTGTGTCATCATGCCACAGATGGCAAAGCCAACCACGTCTTGTACTGGCTCAGCATCAGGGAGAATGCCAGACTCTTCAGGGAGTGAGGGAGATCACCCCTATTTCAGGGAGTCTCCCTGACATTCAGGGAGAGTTGGCAAGTATGGTATAAATGCATTGGTGTCACACCTTCAGCTGTTATTTTCATTTGTATTTGTAGTATTTTTTTTATGTAAAAGCATTTATTTCCACAACTGACTTCCACAGATGGGCACTACTGACAGCTATTGTTATGTGGGCGCTCATTGGCCAACCGCATTAATGACCATAACATACAGATTTTAAAGTCAGAGCATTATACGATATATTTAATACTTGTCCATTTGGCGGCAAAAGCCAGCTGTCAGTTGCCTGTCAATCACTCCTACGCACGCTCTGGTCTGGGCGGGACCTAGTCTAGCTTTGTTAATGGTTGGCTGAAAGTTGGTGGGCGAGAAACTGTGCGGGTCGCTGATTGGCTGAGTGTTGGCCTCGGACGCCGGAGAGTTTGAATCGCGCCGTCCTGTAGTTGTATGTCCCGCCAGCTCTGCAGACATGAACTGCCTGGATGTAGCCGATGTGTTACCTGGCTCCCCCAGGAAGGTCCGCGGACAGATCCAGGTGACTATACATCGCATTATTGTGGGGGGGTAAAGCAGTATATGTCATAGGGCACACGGGGTAACATGGGGACAGTATGGCTGGATTACCATAGACTTCCGATTGTGTGCTGAAGGCGGGAGCGGGAGGAAATAATAAATATTTACAATAAAACGTATGACTGTAATATGTAAGTGCTGTGTAATAAATACAGTGGTGATATAGTGCGTAATAAGTGCTGACATTGACAGAAAAGAGTGAAGGCTCTCACAATGGGATCAATACAAATAGAAATAGGGGCTGCTTTCACTATTATTATTATTTAATTATAAGGTGCCACAGATTCTGTAGTGCTGGATACAGGCGCAAGTAACAAATGAGGTAATACATATAAGTAGCACAGATGAGTGTGAGTAATGCTATGGGGACTCGCACAGATTGCAGCAAAAGATGAATGAGGAGTCAGACAAATGTGGGAAAATAGGTAGAGAGAACCCTGCCTGTGAGGGCTTACATTCCAGAGGGAGGGGTGGTGAGAGACAGTAGGACCAAATGGGAGAAGAGGAGGTGATTAATACAATAGGTAGGATAGGTGAGCATGAAAAGGTGAGTTTCGAGTGAGCATTTGAAGGACTGATGGTTGTGGGAGAGTAGAATGAGATAGGGTAGGAAGTCCCAAAGATTAGGGGAAGAAGTCTTGTAGGCAACCATGGGTGGAGGTAAGAGGCAGAGCGGAGTGGCCAGGTAGGTATGTACCTCGAGACAAGGTCTGATGTAAGGGGGAGAAGTGTTGATAAGAGCTTTGTAAGTCAGGGTAAGGAGCTTGGACTGAAATGAATAGCAAGCCAATGAACAAGGGGACCTATACAAACATAAATAGAGGCAGCTCCCACAATGGGATCTTTACAAACAGAAATAGGGACTGCTGGATTAGATTGCTTTTCTTCCTAATGGAAAAACACAGAAAATATATAAGTATATACTGGATTGTAACTGCACATTATGTATGTATATATATATGTGTGTGTATATACAGGTATTCCTCACTTAACAACCTACCCATTTAATGACCACTCGGAGTTACGACCAGGTTCTCCCTGGGTCCTCATTGTTATAATTGCTGCTGTTTGTAGAGCTTTACTGTACACATGTTTATTTTCTGTTATGCAGTGTTATGTAATGTAAAGCAAACTAACAAAATACAGTTTTCTTTAGTCTATTTCTTCATTCAGAATCAATAAAAATGATTACAATACATGTAGGTGCATATAACAGTACTGTACTCACTTAGCGACCAATTCGCTTAACGACCTAGTCGTAGGAACGGAACTCGGTCGTTAAGTGAGGAATACCTGTGTGTATATATATATATGAATAGCTGTAGTGTTGACCTTTTTCTTCTGACTGGGTGGGACATCTATTCCACCACAGGCTCCAAATATAAATGTAGTGTTAAAAATTAAAACTCCCAACGAAACTGCAACAAGAGGTAGGGAAAAAAAAAGCAACACAAAAATAACAGCCTTATTCCACTTGTTATATTGTTATGAGTAGAATTGGAACTATACTCCCAAGTGTCTAAATAGAAGTACCAATCACAGTTGCATACCTGCCAACATTCTTGATTGAAATTTGATACAATAAACACTCCCACATCAACCAACCTCACCTATTTTAGGTCAGACCATGTTCTTGTCAGGTGTCAAAAACTGGAACTGTTCCCAGAAAGTCTGGACTGTTGGCTGATTTGCCTATACTATGATTCTCAAGGGAATTGACAATTCTTAAATGTTTGTTTTTCAGGTGATATTTGGACCCATGTTTTCAGGAAAAAGGTGAGCTTAATTCTTTCCTAAATTATGATATGGAAGAGGATATCTTGACTTAAATATTTATTCTGTGCTCTTTGATTATTTATTTTATTTTTTGTTTGCTTGCAGTACAGAATTGATACGTAGAGTACGCCGGTTTCAAATAGCACAGTACAAGTGTATGGTTATAAAGTATGCTAAAGACACTCGTTACAGCAAGGAACAATTGGCTACTCATGACCGGTAAGGAATGCATTCATTTTTAACTTCTACACCTTCTGTAGAAAGTGTTATTAGGGAGATCCTGCTCCTGGTGCTGGCAGCGCTGTGCTGCAGTCCTAATTGCAGGAAGAATAGGGCTGACATGACTCAAGTCATCTTCCACCAATCAGCGAACTTGGGCCACACAGACTGTTTAGTTTTGTTTGCTTTATTTTCTTTCACTCTACTAATGCTGCATGACAGTTATTTCCTGCAGTCAGTTATAGCATGGTTCTCGCTTTGCATCATGGAAGAAACTGCCTTGGGTGGTGGTTTTTTTTGTTTGTTTTTTTTAAACTAATTTCCAAGAACTGAATTTCCTTTTTATATAATATATCTGTTCATGAGTTCAATAAAAATCTGTTGGTGTACATTAGACTCTGGATGTCACAGGAAAGCGATGGCCATCTTTCTTACCACTTCAATTGTGCAGCATTGCATGTTGTGGTTTCTAAGTATTTGTGTTTACATGGTGCTACCATAGTGGTTGACTGCAAGATAGTCCAATCTTTTGTATTATACGGCTTACTCTTTTAATTTAAGTGCAACTTTATAAAGTCTCTATTATTCCTGAACTGAAGACTTTAAATTGGTAACGCAACAAAATGGCCTTTAACATTGAATTCAAAATTACATTTTTGTTTTGTTTACACAAGTCTTTTATGTATGACTTTAATGCCAATCATTTATCCTTGGTAATATCTGTTTGTCCCCATAGGTACACAATGTCTGCATTTTCTGCCTGCAGTCTGGCAGATGTGTTTACAGAGGCACTGACCCATTCTGTAATAGGAATTGACGAAGGGCAATTTGTAAGTATATACGTACTATATGGGAAGGCTAACATTTTGTGGGTTATATTCACAATCACTAAGAGGAATTTCCTCCTTGCAGTTCCCAGACGTGGTTGAATTCTGTGAAGACATGGCCAATAGAGGCAAAACTGTAATTGTTGCTGCTTTGGATGGCACATTCCAGAGGAAGGTGGGTAGGATATGAGACAAGCAGCTACCTGCAGTTGAGATGGCCATTTTGTGGGATGATCCAGTATTCATAATCATAGCATAATGAAGCACTAGAAACCATAGACCTCACTGAGGTACTTCATGACAAATAATGAGGCACTGATGACTTGCTATGCTGCCTTTCCATGAATATTGATTCAGGTCACAAAATTGCCACCCCTTAATTGTATCTCCAGGCTAAGCGCACATGTCTGTATCGGACCGGGAATCATCATCTGAGAGACTTCTAGCATAACCAGATTGATTCCTCCTGTCCCAGATATGATCAATTTTCAAAATGCTATTCATGCTAGTATACTACAACTCCACTGCTCCCTACATCTCTAACCTTATCTCTATTCACACTCCCTCCCGCCCACTGCGATCGTCCAACGATCGTCGCCTCTTCCCCTCTGATTACCTCCTCTCACGCACGTATCCAAGACTTCTCCTGCACCGCTCCCCTCCATTGGAGCAAGCTCCCCCGCTCCATCAGAACTTCCCCTAATCTGTCCTCTTTCAAACGAACATTAAAAACCCACCTTTTACTTAAAGCCTTCCAGTCTCATGCCTAAACTCCCACCGGTCGGCTACCTCTTTCTCATCCCTTCTCCGCCTTCCTCGACTCCGTCTCCATTTCTCCCTTCTCTCAGTCTCATCCATGTGTCTGTCTGTCTTCCCCTCCCTTTAGATCAGGCCTGTCCAACCTGCGGCCCTCCAGATGTTTGAGAAACTACAAGTCCCAGCATGCCCTTCCAGCCATCAACTGGTTGTCTACCAGCAAAGCATGCTGGGGCTTGTAGTTTCACAACACCTGGAGGGCCGCAGGTTGGACAGGCCTGCTTTAGATTGTTCGCTCTTTTGAGCAGGACTCTCCTACCTCCTGTTTCCATCACTTTTAACTGCGCTCTCCAGCTACTCAGCTCACCTCCTCTCGGTCCTTCTGCCCTCTGTCTCCTCTCCGCTCCCCTCAGTGACTCTCAACCTGTCATCAGTGCCTACCCTCTTGGGCCTACCTATACTCACTTTTCCCCTCCCTCATGCTGTACCTGAGCCCCCAGAGTTATAGTGCTTACTGTTACTTGTACTGTGCTGTTTCACCTTGTACTGTGCCATTGTTTGTCCTTGTACGGCGCTACGGATACTTTGTGGCGCCCTATAAATAAAAATTAATAATAATATATTTCTCATGTCCAACCATATAATTCACTAGTGAAATCCATCTTCACACTGTTTTCCATATTTTAGCTTCCATTGTCTCCCATCTAGCTTGCTACCTATTTACTCTCTCTGAGTGCAGCATGTAGTCTACCTGTTATGGGGAAAGGAGGGTAAGAAGTTTTTGAATACAAACTTGTATGTAATAAAGTGTCTGTATGCAGCAATCTTTATCAGAGAATCTGTAGAAAGGGAGGGGGGAAAGTAACTTACTGCTTGGTAATGTCATAATACAGACTTTATTATCGAGCACCTCCTACAGTCAATGTGAGAAGCATTTCTACACAAGGTGGGGATTCCCTGGGTTAGTTTGGGGAAGGACATTGGTAATTTAAATCAGTATATTTGGGGTATGGTACTCCAAACTATGGCAACCTCTTTCCAGAAATTCCAAAGTAGTCTAGATAATCCATGCCACACCTGTGTATGTGAGATATCATATGTATATTAAATTTATCCGCTGAATTACAGCACTGCAAAGTAAACAGTGACAGCTGCCTCAGTGCAGATACATCTACAAAACAATAAAGCATTTACAGGACTTGACACATGGAAGAATGTGTATAGAAATGTTACATGGTAGTCTCTCTCTCTACCTAGGCTTCTGTTAATTTTAATCATGCCACTTTATTCTTAGGCCTTTGGTGACATCCTCAATTTGGTGCCACTGGCAGAGAGTGTGGTAAAGCTGAATGCAGTGTGCATGGAGTGTTATCGAGAGGCCTCCTACACCAAGCGATTAGGGTCAGAAAAAGAGGTAAGTTGACTATTGTCAGGAATTTCATTGCAGCAGCTCAAAGTGCTACAGTCTGGTCCTTTAAACGGTTAATTTTACTTCAAGACTTTCAATCAGTCATGTTGGGTGATTCACCCTTCTGTTAAAGTATTTATGCTTCTACTTGGTAACGGTCAGTAATAGCCACTGTTTAATGATGTAATGCAATCTGGCCTGTAAATGTAGTCTGGGCTTGGTCAACCAATTGTACCTTGGTTCTAGAACTCAGTCCCAGTCTGCCTACTCCATCTGGAAAACTATGTTGAAGAGGTCTCTGGTGTGTGAATGCTGTAGAGTGCAGACCAAGCTCACACCAATAGTATATTTTGTACTTGCAGCTTTGCCTCTCATACCATACAATTCTTTCTTTCCTGCAGGTGGAAGTGATCGGAGGGGCTGACAAGTATCACTCCGTATGCAGACCGTGCTTCTTTAAGATGCAGTTGCCAGCAGAGGAGAAAGAGAACATTAGTCACAGCCTTAAAGATAAAGCATCTCACTTAATTGAAACTAAACACCTACCAGCTTTGTTGGCACGTAAACCTCTATCACAGCGGCAGTGCTCTTAATGCCATGTTGGTCAATATTTTGCTCCAGATGAAGTGGACTTTGCAGTGCTGAAATTTTGGTCTGTATGTGATGACGAAGCTTGGCTTGATTACATTGTTAATTTCCATGGGGCAGTCAACAGTGATTGTGCAGTACATCTGTACTCAAAATGTGTATTTTGAGATTGACATTTTGTTGGATTTTTTTTTTTCCTGCTCGTCTACTGCTTTTCAATGAAATTACTGTATTCAAATCTATAGAACAAGGACAAATACTTCTTGGTGGTCAAGTAGTTGCTTTACTGCTAGTATAATCATGTCATGACTGGTTTGGAATAATTAAAGTAGTAGTTGTGGGGGGGGGAGGGTTCCAGAGGTTGTCTACCCTCGCTTATGAAGCATTTGTTTCAACTTGCCAAGATACCGTGTTGGGGTGAAAGTGAAGTCACTTAGTACTTGTGTAAGTACACAGATGGTGATACTGATGATGAATGGTGCATTTACCAGCCCTGCTGTCTTCTTTTATATATTCATTTTGTAAAGCATTTTATGTTTAGTCCAATATACAAGCTTGCCTGCTTTTGTGAATGATTGGTTTGTATAGATGCAGCTACTCTTTAGGTAATGAGTTTCTACTGTGTCTTTTTATAACCTGTACTTATTTATTTTTTTAACTCTGAAATAAAATATGTAAATAAATTCTTTGAGTGGTACATTTTATTCAATGTATATAGTCCATGGGCAAGTCTGTTAAATTAAACCTCAGAGGTATTGAAAAAATGTGGAATTAGGAGCTGTGAATACATCACTTTGTATGGAAAAAAAATCAAAAAAATTTTAGTGACAGTTTAACCATTCAGGTGCCAAGCTCACATTTTAAGATGCATCTGAGCCCACACCCACCTGTTTCTAGCTCTGTACAGGACAAGCACATTTCTTGTTCTATTTTTCCCATCTATCTGTGAAAGAATACATTCACTACTACATATCCCTTGCTGTGATGCTGATACAATAGGTCTAGGATTAGAGCCTGCAGTGGGAAAGGAAGGACAGCAGAGACTGATGCTGCACAGGTGAGACCTGTTATTACAATGTAAAGGTGAGTGAACTTGAAGTTTAACAATGTTTCTTAGTAAAAAAAAAACATTTTGGAAAATACTTAGAAATAAGCTGGTCCCTCAACTACACTAAATTAATGCAGTACCTGCTACTGCAATCTTGCATGGAGAATTATTAATTTAAAGTGTTCCATGTTGTAAAGAACAGTATTCCTAGCCTGTTGCAACAGCATAAGCAATCTGATACATTGCTGTGTGCACACTACTCCCATGAACACGTCTGCATCAAGTCTTGATTCATAGTGGGTGCATGACGGCTACTCTCCATGTACTAAATATAGTAAAAACAAATCGGATTCTGATATCTGGGTGTGCTTTTGTTTTCACTGGCCATTGCCTAATGGGAAAACCTTCAAAATCTGATTCCTAAAGCAGATTTTTCAGCCTGTACATACTATTTTGTGCATCATCCGATGCAGCAGGACAATTCAATTAAATGTTTGGAGTGAACAATCTGCTTCAGAAAAACTGGATCTTCCATGTCATCTCCACTTGGCGGAATGCGGTTTACTGAATCCACCTGATAGATTAAACGTGTGAATAGATTAAACGTGTGAATGCAAAATATAAACAGACTGTAAACCATGCTTTTCTCTGTGTAACTATTTTACTACTTTTGGGCTGATAAGGCAGATGCCTACCAATTGCCAGACACTTTCCCTAACTGTTATTCCGCTACCTTGTGTTGTGTTCCCCACCTCTGAGATTGTAAGCTCTCTTGGGCAGGCCCATCTTTAATTAGTTTGTCATGATCCCCTCAGTGCACAGCATTGCATATTATGTCAGCACTTTATAATGAAACTGATTTTAGGATGGGCTTTACAAAAAAGTCACACTTCTGTCACTGTGAATAAAAATCTTTATTGAAATTGAAGCCTGTGCCATGCTGTAAATATTTTCTTTTCTTACCCAGCACCAGAATGATTATCTACAAACAAAACCGTAAACAGCTGCCACTTGTAGCAGCTGGAGCGACCCAGTGTATCACTATCAATTAGGCACCAAATCGAGGCTTCCACAGCAGGGAGAGTTTGGCATGATGTAAAATGCAGTGGTTATATGAAAATGTCTTCATTTCTATACAATGGTTTATGGCAAAACATGAAATTAATGAATAGTTGGTATTAATACTTTAGACAATCATCCATGTTCTCTTGCATTTTAACACAAACTAAACAAGGTGAGTGCTAGTCATGTAAGTTATGTTTTGGTGTTGTGCACACAGTTAATACAAGTTGCATCACTAAGTTAAAGAAAAAAAAAAGTAATATACAAATGTACTAGTTTCTAATAGAAAATGACACTAGGGGCTAGATTTACTAAGCTGCGGGTTTGAAAAAGTGGGGATGTTGCCTATAGCAACCAATCAGATTCTAGCTCATTTTGTAGAAAATACTAAATAAATGAAAGCTAAAATCTGATTGGTTGCTATAGGCAACATCCCCACTTTTTCAAACCCGCAGCTTAGTAAATCTAGCCCTAGGTGTTTTCAAGAAATACCATCACCAAGCACACTCTGGTTTAAAGACCACAAACTGGTTGTTGCCCGTGCGTGTACACAGCAGGTATAATTTTAACATAAATATCCAGTGATTACTTGCAGGTCTCAACTGCCTGCTACTGAAAAAAATAGACCCCTTCTATATTTATCCATATAAAGAATGAATGCCAAACTAAAATAAAACTTGTACATGTCCTTAACGTTTAAAAGGCCGTATTATTTCAAACATGCAGATGTGTGGGAAGGCATCACTGTAGGTGGCTTTAATCAGAGTAATGAGAACAAAACACCATCAGGCTCCTGGCACAAAATACAAAAAAGGCACTTGGGAAGCGCAGAGTATGGACACGAACGGTAGCTATAGATGTCAGTCTGTGGCTGTAGCAGCCGTATTGTGTGTCTATACAACTCTGGGTGTATAGATGTCTGTTCAATATGTTGGTGGTTTGTAGCCATCATCTGTTTCTGAATTCTGTGTGAATGGTGGTCGCTGGTAGTTATCGGTGACTGCGTCGGGGTAGCTGGAATATGGAGCTGCAGTGTCCAGATTAGGATCCGTGTAGTTTGGGTTGAAATCATCCACCCCCAGCCTGTACCTCTTATAGGCTAAAGCTGCAAGTGGAATCTGTGAAGACAGGATCATAATTGCAGAATGGATCAAACAATTCTGATATTTTTGCTCTCCAAGGCTCAAAACACTGAAATCAACTAAAACAGGAGTGTTCTTTTTGAAATTGGAGTCTGGATAATTCAATACTCATCATATTAAACCCTCAGCCACCAGATTCTATTAATTACTTTGATGTGAAGCCCTGTCTCAAAACAGGTGAAAGATGCATATTATTAAGTAACATTTGGTTATTCACAATTAATGACCGATTTCTCATGCCTGTGATTATTTGTTTAAAAAGTGGGAGTAATAAGAACCACAACGCACTTGCTGGTCTTCAGGCTTAGGGGTTCTCAGTCTCGATTTAGGACCAGGAGGGCACATTTATGAAAATGTTCAATAGCAGTGGTAAAGAAAACAACAAAAAAAAACACTTATTACTGCAATTTTAATATAGCCAAGACAGCTCATTTGCCTGTGGGAGAGTGGTAAGAGTTAAATTACAGATTCACAAAAAACTTGCAAATGCACAGTGGAACACAGACCAGATTCAGGCTTCTAGTTCCACTAAATCTGGTAACATTAAATAATTTTTAATGCTTTAGGTCTGTTCTCTCCATCCTACTTAATATTTGTTAAATTACTTCTCTATGTGAAAGCATGGACTAGGGAAAGCAAACCTTGTTTTCAGCTTTTCATAAATATGCATCTAAGTTTGGTTATATTTGCTCTTTTCTAATGTCAACGGTTGAACTCCATGTTATCCAATAACTGCCCCTTTTATTATTACTGCATAAAATCACTGATAGCTGATGCACACACGTGTGTGTGGACTAAACTTGCTTGGCCTAATTCTGCATGATCCACAGTAGGAATAAAATTAAGATGTTTGTGGCATGTTATGAAGGTTTCTTCTGAACAACAGGATCTGTGCACAAGTTGGTCACTAACAAATGGTTAGGCTTATTTAATATTGCGGCAGAAAAGTCACTTGCCTAGTTACTGCTCATTAAAACCATGACACCATTTTTTTAATCTTGCACATGCATTTTGACTGCACTGTGCTAATTTGCTATTTTCCTGTACCATGGCATGCTAAGCAATTCTCTGGAGAAATAAGTAAATTCATGGTGTGAGCTTATGTATTCATGACGGAACTTACCCAGGATAGGATGGAAAAGAAGCTGAATGCAATGGCCGCTCTAGCATTATCTTGCCCTGTCCAAATATCTTTTGTATCTGTTGTAACTGCCCACTGATTGGCCAGGAAGCAGAATCCCACAAACCACAGGAAACTCCAGAGGCCTGAAATGACAGGGTAAATGTAGACAACTTGAGTTACAACAATAAAACTTGCACAGCTGATAGCTGCCCCATATTACCACATTGGACCACGGAGACCATCTTAATTAGTTCTAAATCAGTGACGGGCAACAGGCAGCCCTCTGATCCTCCTGTGACTCCCATCTCTTTCCTGCTGTATAGTCAGATTTGTTTGCAACACTTGCTTACAATGCCTGTTGTGTTATTACAGATAGGTATCTCTTTCTTTGATTAAGTGTATTGTTCTAACTTACTACTGAGATTAAGGGCAATGTGGACCCTTCTGAAGACTAGTGTGCCACACGAAGCGGCCCCCAAAGCATATCGGGTTGTTCATTACTGTTCTAGATATTTATACCAAAGTTTGCAACCCAATTAGAACAATTGTTCTAGTTGAGTTGCAAACAAATGCCTCACTTGTACCCATAGAAGGAGAGGATGAACGGAAACCACAACCTCCTATGTCTGAGGATCCTGTTGGGCAGTTGGAGGGGTTAAAATAGAAAAGTAGGAGACATTCTATTGTCAAAGTGCTCTGCCTCCTGTTGGTGGAGCTTAATCCCACAGTCAGGTATGTGTTCCCCTTATGGATGAAAGAAAAACAATTGTATCTAATTAGCAGATTGTGGTTGTTTTTTTAGGCCAACAAAAAAAAAAATTGTCTAGAAGACAATTTGATTGAAGGTTGGCTTTAATCAAACCTCAAAACAGTGATCTATTGATCACTATGATAAATATTAGCTATACCCACTACACTTTCACCAGATGAATAAAATATAGAACAAAGTATTTAAACCGCCATAAATAGATACCCATAGTAGTAAAACATTAGACATAACACTTATTTAAGTAATTATCATTATCATCTTTAACTCGAGAATGTATTATGCATGTTCAAAATACAGAGATACATGTACACAAGTTATCCTGCACATAAAGCTTAATTTCTTTGCATATTTAATCATCTGAGCAGAAGCGGGCATCCTATGTGCCCTATTACCTACTTGTATACATTGCAACTTATATTTGGAGTGGGCAGGAGAATGATCACCCCAAAAAAACGGCCACAATCCATAAACACATATGGGTCAATAATCCTGTGTTTCAGTAAATGTTTTCAACTTTATTTTACCCCAAACACTATAGAAAGCATGTATTAAAGAATGACCTTTATTTACATTTAAAGTAAGAAATAGATGTCACACTTTATAGCCAAGAATGTATTTGATATAAAGGAGATCTCCAGCCAAAAGTATTTTTTTACTGAAAGTCAAACTCTATCTCTAAGACTTTACAATTTCCTGTTGGATATAACAATGATGTGACATGCGAGAAGTCTATTGTGGGCAATACAATTGGTGGCTAGTTCCCTAGTTGCTGAAAAGGACAAAGAGACAATGTATGCATTTGGCCAGGCAAAAGGTCCATTTAAAGCAGGCCTGTCCAACCTGCGGCCCTCCAGGTGTTGTGAAACTACAAGCCCTAGCATGCTTTGCCAGTAGCCAACCTGTTGATAGCTGGAAGGGCATGCTGGGACTTGTAGTTTCACAACATCTGGAGGGCCGCAGGTTGACAGGCCTGATTTAAAGTGTGTACTTACCCACGTCTCTCCACCAAAGAAAAAAAAAAAAAAAAAGGTGGTATTTACCTGCAAAACCCAGGTCTGAGAACACAATGTACTTTCTGGTGTTGATGTTGCTGAGCGTTGGGAAGTAAGCGTCTAATCCCAGAAAGACCAGTGAACCTAGAAAAGCCAGAACTCCGATCCCCACGCCATAATGACAGGCATCATCATTATTATTGAAAATACAGAATAATTTGTCTTTCTCTTCAGGATGACTACTGTAGCCATCGGTCAGAATACAGGCAAAAACAATGAGTCCAAAAATCTATAAAAAAAAAGAACAAAAAGGTAGATTAAAATTGGCAGCTAGTCATCATCACCGATTATTTATATAGCGCCACTATTTCTGCAGCGCTGTACAGAGAACTCAGAGAATACGGCCTTTTAAACGTTAAGGACATCGGAAAATGAAATCACTTAAATATATAAAACACTTCTAATTACATTATCTATAAATTATCTCCAAAGCTAAATTATGTGCCTGTTATTATGTAGGACTTCTGGGGGTAAATGTATGAAAGTCCGATTTTTTCAAACTTGCCTTTACAAGTCATCGCCGCTTTAAATTTTAGCTGCAAAGTCGCGATTTCCGGCGAGTTGAAAAAAAAAAAAAAAAATAAAATCGGACTTTCATACATTTACCCCCTGGTCTTCATATAGGAAGTGGCAGCAAACGTTTAACCCTGGTGTTGCTGTGGGTTAATTGCCCTGAACAATGGGTGTTGGAGTAGGGGTATATTATTGACAGTACCAGGTGAGGCTAGAAGAAAATATTTTTGCAGGGTTTACTGGTCCTTTAATCCCACTAAATGCAGTTATTACCATATGTGTCTTCTATATGGGATCAGAGTTGCACACTGTAGAGTAAGAAAGACAATTTAAGGTGTTGTAGAGTAATATTTCAAACTTACTTCCCTACTCAAGGACTAGCTGTTTTGTTCCATGGGCTCCCTATCCATTGCTGAACACACTCCCTCATCCAATCAGACTATCCCTAGTCTCCAAAGCTTCAAACGTGCCCTACAAACTCATTTCTTTTACCAGCCCTACTCCTAACTCACTGCTGCCCCCTCACACTTATTCCTTGCTCTGTGCCACCCTCTTTGTGTCAGGCCCTCCTTTATAGATTGTAAGCTCTCACGAGCAAGGCTATTTCCTCATGTTTTTCCTACCCACTCTTTCCTTTTTACCTCCACACCCTTGAGACACAATCCAAGGCACTGGCTTGCTGCCTGCTCTGTCCCCTTTCCTCCTCTACACTCCACTTTTACACTGCTTCTCATATCCATTCTGCTCACCCCTTGTGGCGCCTTATAAATTATAATAATCACCACTGTTTCCCACTGTTTGCACTCTGTTACAGTTAGGAGGTGTGCAAATACTGCATTTAATTGGATGGCCACACCTCCTGTACAACCAAAGCTCCATTTAGTACTAGCATCTCAGGTGCACTTTCTAAAGTATGTTTTACCTTGCTCTTAGTTATCGGACCTGTATGTAATCCATTATTGTATTCTTTTGTCCAGTGATCATACTGTTTATTTTTCTCACTTCTACAAAGAATGTAAATCATTTCTAGGGAGCAGCTCAATAATTGAACCATCCAAGCGTGCACAATGATATTTCAAGCTAGACAAAGCACTTTGTTGTAGAAAGGAAGACCTCCAGCAGCGTGAGGAGGGGAGAGCAAAGATCAACAATCGACCATCACCATCGATCTTTAGGTATATTAATTTAGTGACAGCAAAGTAGATTTCTGAATTGTTTTTCTTGGAAAAGTACCCGGTACACCAAGGGGCTTGTACACAATGATGCGTTTGCCTCCTATAATCACCGTGTTCTATATCAGGATTGAAGTGAGCTGTGTAGTTTGATTAAGCCGACCGCGTGTATAGCATTGAAAATAGCACAGGCATTTCAGGTGCCTCCTGCTATGTATAAGGTCGGGATTTATTGCTGTGTCCACTATTAATAACTACTACAAAACATGCAGAAATACATATACAAATGTATATACTGCAAAGGACCTATACCATGATATAAAGTGCTGCCTGAGAAGGTCAGTTGTGTAATATTTTGGGAAAGGTCACTGTTTGATTAGTTGAAGGTTATCTTATATCAGAACTATCTTCACATATGATATGAATGCAATACATGGCCTTTAATAGGTTTGAAATCATATGTATTTTCTTTTATTCAAGTGCAAATTTACTATCTTTGATTTTCTATTTATAAAATCTGTATAAGCCCTTGTATTTTTCAGCAATCTGTCAGGAAGAAAGTCTGTTGTACATAACTTTCTCGGTTAACAAACACTTATTGGAAATATTTTTACCCCCAAAAATTTTGTAACAGGTTTAGTAGTCAAACAGTTATTAGTCTGTATTTAGACTTCTAACACAAATGGCCACTTCAACAGACTACTAATCAGAGCTGGTTCAGGCAACCCAGGCTACGGCCGAGGGGCTCAGATTACTAAACCTGTTTTTATTTCTGGATTTTTTTTTCTTCTTTTTTTTTTGGGGACAAATGGAGAAGGAGAAAGGGTGCCCAAACCAGTATCGTGCCTAGGGCCCCCACAGGGTCTTAATCAGGTTCTGCTACTAACCACTTGACAGCTGAAAAACCAACATGCAAATGCTATGATAATATAATATACCGCATTTCCCCATGTTTCACCTTTTTCCCAAAAATGTTGGGTCTAACACCTGGGTGCGTCTTATACAGGGGTAGCAGGGATGCAGGTAGGGAAGGGGGGGGGGGGGGGGGGCAGCGTTACAGTGGCAGCGAGGGGGATCGAGGGGGAGCGGGGCAGCGTTACAGTGGCAGGAGGGGGATCCAGGGGAGCGGGGCAGCAGTATGCACGCATCCAGGAGGAGGAGGACAGAGGCATAGTAGCAACCGGGATCCATGAGGAGGGGGACAGTGGTATGCACGCATCCAGGAAGAGGGGAACAGAGGTACAGTGGCAGCAGGGGGAGCGATTGCAGGGAGAGTGTGCTGCCCCGCTGCTCTGATCACAATCAGAGTAGCCGGCTATTACACTCTCCCTGCCTTGTTTGACAGCTACCGTAATATTTTTTTTTTCCAAATTTCGGGGCCAAAATTAAGGTGCGTCTTATACATGGGAGCGCCTTATACATGGGGAAATACAGTATATTAACGCTGCACTATTTATATGTATTCTGTGCTGCCTTCCAAATGATTCCCACTGTCTTACCTCCATTACTCCCAATTTTGAAGAGCTTGCCATAAAATTAACACACCTTTGTGTAAAGGATTTGCAGAATGAGTACTGCTCTATGCAAACAAAACTGACTTCTATGACAAAAGTAACTCCTATACTCTAGTTATTTTTGGAGGGGCTATGCTAACATGCACCACCAAGTCTTCACCTAAACTCAAATTGTACATTTCATTTGTAGTCTAAAATATGATTATTTTATTCCTGCAATATATAATAACTGCCTCTATGAAAGTTTACAAAAATCCACACTCCCCTTCAGCATAAATACAAATTTACTTCCTAAATTAATATTTAAAGATACATGTCTCCATTGCAGTCTGAGTCTGACTGAACACTTATGACTTGGCTTGGAAATACAATAGCGAAGTAAACAGCTAGTAATAACCTGGAACATGCTCCCCTCCACAATCCCATAAAGAACAAACTGGCAGGGGATAAGTAATCCCCTGTAAACAGACCCCACGTGTCCTGCAATCACATGACACGTCACTCCTAGCATATGACACAGGGTGGAGAGGACTCACATGATACACCCAACTCATATAGGACCAATGCACTTTACACTATTCACGGACTATTACATGTTCTTTAGTAACTTAGTTGCAACTTATTCTTTGTTTGCTGCCAGTGTTCCACAATAAGAACTGCTACATTATAATTAATGGTGCTGGTAGATGGGATATTATTATACAGGGACATAAGTATAGACAGGGGAGGTATCTTACAAGAACTGCCTGTCATCGTATGATATATAGACGCACTGGGTCATGCAATAATACTATATACTAAAGAGGTACACGTTGTACTCACGGCACTTAGGATCCGCAATATTGTCTCCGGCCGCTTAAGAAACTGTTCTAGATTGAAGCTACCTCCGGCCTTGGCCGCCCCGTAAGCGCCGCTCTCCATGCTGCTGATCCTGCTGCTCGGGCGGCACTTCCTGGAGAGTTGTCGGACACGCCCACTTGTCAGAGTGACAGGGCGTCGCCACGCCCCTCCCCAGACTTCTTCTGTACCCAGTACAAGTGTTCCTGCAAGGGAGAATGAAAATCAGGAATATACCACATTAAACCAGTAACATAATTACCCCCTGACAATTCTCAGCCATAATAACGTGTGTAGTGTAGAAAATATTTAACATTACAACAGCAGAAACCTATTACCTCATACTGGTACTAACTTGTAGCTATTGGTGTAAGCAGTGCTTTTTTTTGTAAAAAAAAAAAAAAAGGTGCCGGAACTCATGTCTTATTAATCTTTTATGAAAAAAATAAAAATAAATTATATATATATATATATATATATATATATATATACAATTGTAAAATAAAAATAATACCTCTTACCTCCTCCTGACTGGCTGGCAAGTCTGCAGTCCAGATGACTGCTGTCTAAAGCAGAATGTTGTCCAGTCTTCACTGCTGCCCAGGAGTAAACGCAGGATATCTAGAGGGGAGGCCCCATATTTTAGATTTAATAATACAAACAAAACAACTGGACATCACTCACCTGTTACACACTGACATGTACCCTGCTGCCTACCCACTTTTCTCACATATGCCCACTAGCTATTCTCACCCATATTCTGCCCCCCTCTATTTTTGTGGTCCTCTCTTTCTGGCACCTCGTTTTTTTGTGGCCCTCTCTTTCTGCCCCCTTGTTTTTTTATGGCCCTCTCTTTCTGCCCCCTCATTTTTTGTAGCCCTTTCTTTCTGCCCCTAATTTTTCTGTAGCTCTCTCCTTCTGCGCCCCCTCGTTTGTCTGTAGCCTACTTTCTTCTTTCTGCTCCTCCTTTGTTTTTCTGTAGCCCTCTTTCTGCTCCCCCTTCGTTTTTCTGTAGCCCTCTTTCTGCACCCCCTTCTTTTTTCTGTAGCCCTCTTTCTGCTCCCCCTTCGTTTTTCTGTAGCCCTCTTTCAGCGCCCCCTTCGTTTTTCTGTAGCCCTCTTTCTGCGTCCGCTTCTTTTTTCTGTACCCCTCTTTCTGCTCCCCCTTCTTTTTTTTGTAGCCCTCTTTCTGCTCCCCCTTCTTTTTTTTGTAGCCCCCTTTCTGCTCCCCCTTCTTTTTTCTGTAGCCCACTTTCTGCTCCCCCTTCTTTTTTCTGTAGCCCTCTTTCTGTGCCCCCTTCTTTTTTCTGTAGCCCTCTCTATATATATATACAGTCAGGTCCATAAATATTGGGACATCGACACAATTCTCATATTTTGGGCTCTATACACCACCACAATGGATTTGAAATTAAACAAACAAGATGTGCTTTAACTGCAGACTTTCAGCTTCAATTTGAGGCAATTTACATCCAAATCAGGTGAACGGTGTAGGAATTACAACGGTTTCTATATGTGCCTCCCACTTTTTAAGGGACCAAAAGTATTGGGACAAACTAAACAATCCTACATCAAACTTTCACTTTTTAATACTTTGTTACAAATCCTTTGCAGTCAATTACAGCCTGAAGTCTGGAACGCATAGACATCACCAGATGCTGGGTTTCATCCCTGGTGATGCTCTGCCAGGCCTCTACTGCAAATGTCTTCAGTTCCTGCTTGTTCTTGGGGCATTTTCCCTTCAGTTTTGTCTTCATCAAGTGAAATGCAGCTCAATCGGATTCAGGTCAGGTGATTGACTTGGCCATTGCATAACATTCCACTTGTTAGCCTTAAAAAACTATTTGGTTGCTTTTGCAGTATGCTTCGGGTCTTTGTCCTTCTGCACTGTGAAGCACCGTCCAATAAGTTCTGAAGCATTTGACTGAATATGAGCAGATAATATTGCCCGAAACACTTCAGAATTCATCCTACTGCTTTTGTCAGCAGTCACATCATCAATAAATACAAGGGAACCAGTTCCATTGGCAGCCATACATGCCCACGTCATGACACTACCACCACCATGCTTCACTGATGAGGTGGTATGTTTTGGATCATGAGCAGTTCCCTTCCTTCGCCATACTCTTCTCTTCCCATCACTCTGGTACAAGTTGATCTTTGTCTCATCTGTCCATAGGATGTTGTTCCAGAACTGTAATGGCTTTTTTAGATGTTGTTTGCCAAACTCTAATCTGGTCTTCCTGTTTTTGTAGCTCACAAATGGTTTACATCTTGTGGTGAGCCCTCTATATTCACTCTTGTGAAGTCTTCTCTTGATTGTTGACTTTGACACATATACACCTACATCCTGGAGAGTGTTCTTGGTTTGACCAACTGTTGTGAAGGGTTTTTTTTTCATCAGGGAAAAAGTTCTTCTGTCATCAACCACAGTTGTTTTTCCGTCATCTTCCAGGTGTTTTGGTGTTCCTGAGTTCTCCGGTGCGTTCTTTCTTTTTAAGAATATTCCAAACAGTTGATTTGGCCACACCTAATGTTTTTGCTATCTCTCTGATGGGTTTGTTTTGATTTTTCAGCCTAATGTTGGCTTGCTTCACTGATAGTGACAGCTCTTTGGATCTCATATTGTGAGTCGACAACAACAGATTCCAAATGCAAATGTCACACCTAGAATCAACTCCAGACCTTTTACCTGCTTAATTGATGATGAAATAACGAGGGAATAGCCGACACATGTCCATGAAATAGGTTTTGAGTTGATTGTCCCATTACTTTTGGTCCCTTAAAAAGTGGGAGGCACATATAGGAACCGTTGTAATTCCTACACCGTTCAACTGATTTGGATGTAAATACCCTCAAATTAAAGCTGAAAGTCTGCAGTTAAAGCACATCTTTTTAGTTCCATTTCAAATCCATTGTGGTGGTGTATAGAGCCAAAAATATGAGAATTGTGTCGATGTCCCAATATTTATGGACCTGACTGTATATATATATATATATATATATATATATAATGCTTAGGCTCGATTTTTACGAAAATTGACCCCTTCCTCCCGCCAATCCAAATACCGAGCCACTCAGTTCTTTCCCACTTCCTCGGATCTGACTCAAGGCAAAACGTCATTCTTACGTCGTCAGATCTCACAGGTTTTGGATTCCATAAGTACCTCCCTCCCCAGGAGATCCAATGCCGCTGCTCACACAGAAACAGGGATCGCAGTGTTCTTGTCACTCTCCATTCTCCAATGACATTGCTTGGTGCCATTGCTCACACAGAAACAGGGTTAGCAGTGTTCTTGTCACTCTCCAGTGCCATAGCTCATACAAAAAGAGGAGGGGTAGCAGTGTTCTTGTCACTTGACAAAAATTGACTGGAAATTAATGATAATAATGTAGGAGCAAATTATGTTATTTTAGCATTTTTGTTTAAAAAAAATACAGAACCAAAATACATGATTGTGGTTTTACCAAAACCAAAACATGAAGTTAATACAGATACAAAACACGGGGGTCAGTGACCATCTCTAATATATATATATATATATATATATATATATATATATATATATAAATTTATACATACCTTGCCCTACTTTATCTTCTCATACATATAAATTAAATATATACGGGAAATGAACTACAGGGCACTGAGAAAATTACATGGAAGAGGGAGAGCGGGAAATGTATTAAGGGTAGGGGCAGGCTGGGGGGCTTTTGCCCCCCGGGCCAGTCCCATAGTGGACTACTGTCACACCTGAGGTTCTGTCTGTACCCAGACTGGGTTGTGTCTTTGGAGCTGGACTGGTGACTACGTGGACAAAGCTGGTTGGCCTGATAATGTTCCTCTGCATGTAGAGAATGGACTGGTGGAGATGGTGATTACACTAGCAGAGGAGAGCAAACAGGAACTGGACTGCTGGACCATCATCATCATCATTTATTTATATAGCGCCAACATATTCCGTATCGCTTTACAATTGGGGACAAACATAATAAACTAATAAACAAACTGGGTAAAACAGACAAAGAGGTGAGAAGGCCCTGCTCGCAAGCTTACAATCTATGGGACAATGGGAGATTGACACATGAGGTTAAGTCTACATTTTGCATTTTGGCCCAGCCAGACTGCAAAGGTAAAAGTGACTCATAAGCTAAATGATCCCGTCACACAACAATGTTGGTCAGGGGGTAGTTGTCGTGTGTGAAATTGTGTAACAGGCTAAAGGTAGCGAGGTTAAGAGGGTGGCTGAGGAATATTATAAGCTTATCTGAAGAGGTAGGTTTTCAGAGAACGCTTGAAAGTTTGTAGACCAGAGGAGAGTCTTACTGTGCGAGGGAGAGAATTCCATAGAGTGGGTGCAGCCCCAAAAAAATCCTGTAACCGGGAATGGGAGGATGTAATGAGGGTGGATGAGAAACGCAGATCTTGTGTAGAACGGAGTTGCCGAGTTGGGAGATATTTTGAGAGATGTATGTTGGTGCAGCTTTGTTGATGGCCTTGTAGGTTAGTAAGAGTATTTTATATTGGATTCGGTAGAAAACAGGCAGCCAGTGTAGAGACATACAGAGTGATTCAACAGAGGAATAACGATTTGCAAGGAAAATCAGTCTTGCCGCAGCGTGCAAAATAGATTGTAGGGGTTTGAGTCTGTTTTTGGGAAGACCAGTAAGGAGGGAATTGCAATAGTCAATGCGGGAGATGATAAGTGCATGAATTAAGGTTTTTGCAGTGTCTTGCGTGAGATATGTACGAAATCTGGAAATGTTCTTTAGAGGTATGTAGCAGGATTTAGATATAGAGTTAATGTGGGGAACAAAGGATAGTTGTGAATCAAGGATTACACCTAGGCAGTGAGCTTGTGGGATGGGATTTATGGTCATGGTATCAACAGAGATAGAAATGTCAGGTATACTCTTGTTGGTGGGTGGGAATATTATTAACTCTGTTTTAGAAAGATTAAGTTTGAGTTGGCGAGAGGACATCCAAGATGATATGGCAGAAAGACAGGCAGTTACACGGGACAACACAGCTGTCGAGAGATCAGGAGAGGATAGATAGATTTGGGTATCATCCGCATAGAGATGATATTGAAAGCCAAAGAAACTTATTAAATTTCCAAGAGAAGTGGTGTAGATAGAGAACAGCAGAGGACCTAGCACTGAGCCTTGCAGTACTCCAACTGATAGGGGAAGCAGAGCAGAGGTGGCTCCAGAGAAATTAACAGTGAAAGAGCGATTAGAGAGGTAGGATGAGAACCAGGATAGAACAGTGTCTTGAAGCCCTAGGGATTGCAGCGTTTGTATGAGAAGAGAGTGGTCAACAGTGTCAAATGCAGCTGAGAGATCCAGGAGAATGAGAGATCCAGGCGTTCAGTTTTAGCAGTGATCAGATCATTGACAACCTTGGTCAACGCAGTCTCTGTGGAGTGTTGAGAACGAAAGCCAGACTGAAGAGGATCCAACAGGTTGTTAGCGGAAAGAAAGCGTGTGAGGCAAGTGTAGGCAAGTCTCTCTAGAAGCTTGAAGGGGCAAGGGAGCTGAGAGATGGGACGTAGTTTGAGAGAGAGTTTGGGTCGGAGTTTTGTTTTCTTTAGAATAGGAGTAATCACTGTGTGCTTGTATAGTGATGGAAAGATGCCAGTAGAGAGTGAGAGATTACAGATTTGAGTTAGAGGTGAAATGAGCACAGAAGACAGGGATCTACCAATTTGCGAGGGAATAGGATCAAGAGGACAGGAGGTAGAGTAGGAAGATAAGAAGAGAGTAGAAATTTCCTCTTCATTTGTGGGGTCAAATGAAGATAGGGTGTCAGAGGGTAGTGGGAAGGAATTGAGCTGATTGCTTGTCGAGGAAGAGGATACCATTTCTAGTCTGATCTTGTCAATCTTGTCCTTGAAGTAGGAAGCAAGATCCTGAGCACTGATAGTAGATGGAGGGTTCGGGGTGGGAGGATTGAGAAGATATTTAAATGTATTGAAAAGGCATTTGGGGTTAGAAGCCTGAGCATAGATAAGAGATTGGAAGTATGTTTGTTTTGCAGTGTCCAGAGCATTTCGATAGGAGTGGTAGACAGAAGTATATGTGAAGAAGTCATTAGAGGTGCGAGATTTACGCCAGTGACGTTCTGCTTTACGGGACAGTTTTTGAAGATTTTGTGTTGCTTTAGTGTGCCACAGTTGACATCGAATGCTGGACTAGAGTGTAACTGGAATGCTGAAAGAGGATTGCTGTAACTGGACTGGAACCGGATTGCTGAAAGAGGATTGCTGTAACTGGACTGGAACCGGAATGCTGAAAGTGGATCGCTGTAAGCGGAGTGCTGAAAGTGGATCACTGTAAGCGGAGTGCTGAAAGTGGATCTCTGTAAGCGGAGTACTGAAAGTGGATCTCTGTAAGCGGAGAATTGAAGTGTATCGCTGTAAGCGGAGTGCTGAAAGTGAATCGATGTAAGCGGAGTGCTGAAAGTGAATCGATGTAAGCGGAGTGCTGAAAGTGGCTCGCTGTAAGCAGAGTGCTGAAATTGGATCTTTGTAAGCGGAGTGCTGAAAGTGGATCCCTGTAAGTGGAGTGCTGAAAGTGGATCACTGACAGTGGAGTGCTGAAAGTGGATCGCTGTAAGAGGAGTGCTGAAAGTGGATCGCTGTAAGCGGAATACTGAAAGTGGATTATTTGGAACCCCCCTCTTGACATCCTGCATTTGCCTCTGCTTACATTCTTCTCAAACATTGATTTAGAGCGAAGGAGAGGGGGAGAGAGCTAAAGAGACCACTTAGGACAATTTATGGCTGAAAGCTATCTGTAAATAGAACATAAAAACAGACAGTTTAACAGCACTCATTCATGTACATCAAAATTGCAATTAAAAAAAATGATGAAATTACAATGAATTCATTTTTACAATAGTATATTATTATGCAAATATAAAAAGACATCCTCCCTCAATACAACCCAAAAAATAAAAGTGCAAGTCATATTGTAATCCACTTCCGGAAGCTTGATACTAGAATATGCTGTCATAATCCTTAATGACATGTATTGGCAGCTGCAGTCTTAGATTAGCAGAGTTAACGTGTTAGCACAGCCAAAGTCAAACCATTTTACAGAAGTGATATTAACCCTTTTTTATTGATTAAAGCAACTTATTTGATATACAGTTGTATGACTTCCTAAGCCGTCGGAATTGCTGGAGTGGCCAGGTGCTACCTACATTAATGTCTTACCAATATATTTACTTATGACCATGTAGGGGATTTGCAATTTAACATGTTCTTTTTCAATTATGCAGTAAAATACATTTATTTGATTAAAACAGATGACACACAATGAAGCAGATACCTGCAATAGCAAAATACATATCCCAGCCTTCATGCAGGCCATGCTAAGAAACAACTCATAGTGATGAATAATCAATAGCATTTCCTGGTGAGTTCATCTGAACTGTATAACAATTCTGAAAATAACACCACAGAACATTGGTGGGAAATGAGGTAAAGACATAAATGCATGCTTAGTGGAACATTTGTAATTGAAAATTTGTCATTTTTTCCCCTCCTTGTAATTTTTATTTATAACAGTTGGTAAAAGAATATACTGTAAATATGCAATACAAAATGGAAGCTGTTATTGACCATCCAACAAGCAAAGAAACATATTGAGCAAATATTGTTTAAAAGTGTCACAATTACACACTGAAGAAGATGAAATAGACACTGAGGTGATTATTAGTAGGTCATAGTGTTAAAACAATGGAAAATGGTTTTCTGTTTTTTAGTTTTAATTATTTTTATTTAGCTCAGGGTAAGGGGAAATGGGGTAAAAGCAGGGGCTGGCTGGGCAAGGGGACATCTGCCCCCTGGACTGCTCCCATAGTGGGCAACCTTGGGCTGGGTCACTGGTCACTGAGCTACCTGCGTTTTTTTCCTTTACAATGTTCCTATTAGACTACTGAGTCGAGTCTCGCTCGCCCCCCCCCCCCCCCCTTGGGGGGCCAGCCCCTGGGTAATAGGACAGAAAGAGAAGTGAAAAGGGGCTTCTTTGTACTACAATTGTGAGGTAATAACCTAAATGCATGGTGGGTTTGGACTGTTCCAATCTTTGGCTGTGGGGTCTTGCTGCATTACAAATGTGTTGGACTAGCCATCAGTGCAATTTTTGTAATGCATGTATTCCAATTGAAAAAAGCCAGAGCCATGAGTTAGGTCTCATACGTAAATAAAAATACATGGCGAACGCATTTAACATTCAGTTAGTGTTGTAGCTGGTGTTCGGTGGGTCATTGGAGTTCACTTAGGTTTCAAAATGCTAGTACGGTGCACAAAATTAACCTCAGTGTTCATGAGGCCTTATACAGATGTAATTGGGTTTTTACTTTTAGATTTAAGTGCAGTTTATACCAGACGTGCAAAAATGCTTTAATGGCTCTAGCCAGTAAGCATTTCCAGATAGACATTGAAGTAGCTTTGCTTACTCATCTATAAAATAAAAAAAAATATCTGTTAAACTAAGTAAGATGTCCCTTTAAGGATAAATCGCTGTAAGTGGAGTGCTGAAAGTGGATCGCTGTAAGTGAAAACAAGTGAGAACAAGTGAAAAGTGTTTCATTAATATAACAAAACCTTTAATTGATGTTTTTGCACCATATTATGATTAAATAATATTTGGTAAATAGCCCTGTGCATGTGTGCACATTTGAGAGCCTTACCTGCTCTCCACGGCGGACACGTCCGGCGGCGCCTGGAGATGTTGCCTGGTCATGGAGCCAATCAGCATTTCCCTACCGGCCATTTAAACTTTGGCGCCTCCGTGAGCCAATAAGGGCTCGCGGCGGCGTGACTTAGCGGTGCCCGATGACGTTGGAGTCTTAAATAGACGCCGGCGCCGAGGCCCTGGAAGTCACTCGGTGGCGGCAAGCAAGAGGAGAGGACGGCGTGGGACCGTAGGAGAAGAGAGAAGAGCGTACGGCAGCGGAGACAGAGAGCCCTTGTCAGGGTTAAGAGCTACTCGGGAAGACCCGGCGGTGACCAGAAGAAGAGAAGAGTCCCGGCGGCAGTTCCTGGAGGATGGCAGCGGCAAGAAGAACACCTACACCGAGGTAACGAGAGGTCTCCCTGGATCAGGTAAGGCCCCCTAGGCACCACCTCTCCTGGGCCCGCACCCACACTCTGTGACACAATCTTTTCTGGCCACTGCTCTTTCACCCAATCTTTTCTGGCCACTGATCTTTCTTGCACTAGGCCTGAACACCAATTAAGGGGGGGCACTGTAGGCTGTCTTTGGGCATTAGACCTATAGCCAGGTAGGGGACTTAGTCCCGCAAGCAGGGCACAAGGCCCTTAGATAGTTAGGACTGGGCATTAGGCCCCATTAACAAGGAAGGGCACAGCCCCATAGTCTAGGCACTGGACCCTGGGGTAGGGACAAGTTGGGCACGGGGTCCATGGCAAGTAGAGTCTAGGCTTTCGTCATCGGGAGGCACTAGGTCTGGAATGCTGTGCAGAGTAGGAAGATTCTGTGCATTGTTGTACTGTATGACTGTGTACTGCATGGGTTGTGGGGGTTGTGTTTCCTCTCTAGGAGCAAGACGTCAGCGTCCCATTAGAGGTAGGCTCTGCTGCCCGGTCCGTTTTATGGCCACACTCAAGGCCTGGAAGGCGCAAAGGAGAATGGGCAAAGCACCACGTCAGAGGAAAAAAACACATGGTAGTCCTCCCGCCTGGTAAGTCCCCGGAGTACCTGTAAGGTTCCAGAGGCTTCTCACTGGCATTGCAGCACAGCCCTTTTGAGTTCCGGTGGTGTTGCCTGCGGTTTAATTTGGGTGCCTGGCGGTTCCAGTGCAGACTGTGTACCGTGGGGTCAGGCGGGATTCATCTGAGTTCCGGCAGTGTTACTGACGGTTCCAGGTGGGAACCACCAGACCCGGCGGCGTTTTGCTGGCAAGTGTAGCCCCGTCACCTAAACTGCTGGGTGGTCCTCACTACTGTTGAGTTGAGCGTTTGGGGCGAGAACGTTCTCTGTCCCAAATACTCGCAGCCCCCGTGTCCAGGTCAGAGTAAGACGGGGTGACAGCAGACGGAATCGAGCGAGTGGCTCCGTTCTTGGTCATAGCCCCGGACAGCCGCTTCTCCCTCCCCTCTCCCTTGGTAGGCACGTCTCTCTCTTTTGTCTCGTCTGCAGAAGAAAGTGGAGCAATCGGACCAAAGTATGGTGATGGGTTAACTACAGCCGGAAGAAGCAACACCTTCCATAGCAGTCCCTTGGGATCGGGTGAGTATCTCCAGTGTAGACCAGGGAAACTGCCCTGGTTGGTACGTGGGGTAGCGACCCCCACACATGGACATGGTTATACTGTAATACCCTGCAAATCACAGGTATATTACTGTATGCACTCATTCAGAAAACTATAGTTCCCCAGAATTGTTGTCCTGAGGGATGTTTGCAACCAGCCCAGAAAGAAGCACCTTTGCAGTATAGGAAAATATCTAACTTGCCACTGCCCATGAGATGTCAGCAGGACTTATATGAAGACAGATAAGTTTATTTTGCTTTGCTATTTTCAAGTTATTTAAGTGAGACATCCAACTGTGTTATTAAAACCTCTGACCGGGACTGTATTATTGCTATTGAGACGTGTTATAGCACTGGCTAAAGGAAGAGTTTGTTCCAGCCAAATCTACAAGGCTGAAGTTAACTTCTTCTAGGATAGATAGTATAGGTTCTTGGGCGCACAGGATATGTGCATTTATAGAGGTGTAGATGCAACACTCATCATAAGAGCTGTTAGTGTTTATTTTTCATCTATAAACCAATTACCTTACATTAACCTGGACTTTATGTACTCTCTCTCGCTCGGATACCCCTGCGAGCAACACGAACTATAGCATCTACTATTTGTTATCTCCACCATCATTCACCCCTTCTAGAAAGAATACACTTTATTTCTGGACATTGATCCGATCAGTTGAAAAACTAAAAATGTAACTGTTTTTTTACACTTCTGTGTAACGCAACACTTTCTATCTTATTTGTTAGCATATTTCAGAATTTATTTTTGAACACCTATACAGCTCTCTACTACCAATCGATGAATTGTGCTTTAATTGTGTTATTTGTTCTGGCCAGAACTCATGTTTGTTTTTACCATTTGTAAATAAACACTAACAGCTCTTATGATGAGTGTTGCATCTACACCTCTATAATTGCACATAACCTATGTGCCCAAGAACCTATACTATCTATCCTACAGTTATCTCTGGAGGATGGGGACTCCCCTCTTCTACTATATAAGCTCTACCACGTGGCTGCACACACACTAATAAGGAAGCGCGGCTTCACCCATCTCTATTATCTACCCTGAAGTTAGCTTCTTATTCAGCCAGCTTCTTATTCACTTCTTATTCATGCTCCAGCTTCTTATTCAGAAATGCTTATTTTTAAAGGGTTAAATCAAGTTGGATCACTGATTTTACATCAGATTAACACTAAAGGGCAGAGCCGTAACGAGGCATGTGCGGGCGGTGCCGTCGCCCAGGGTGCAAGGCCAAGGGGGCGCAGCAGCCACCCGCTACCTGCCTCTGTACCTTCATCCCTTAAGTTCCGCAATGGAACGCATGTGCGTTCCACTGACAGGAAGTTCGGCATTTGGAACGAAAACTTGCGTTCCAAAAGCGCTCTCTCTCTCTCTCAGTACGGTTTATGAAAAATAAATATATACTTTGTCCTCTACATAAAACAACTAAACTCATGAATTTCTTCAGCAGTGCTGTACAGAGAACTCATTTGCAAATATGTGTAACAGAATTCTTTCAGTAAAGTGCTAGCCACACCCACACATTAGGTTGGCCACACCCACTTGTGAAATGCCACTCCCACTTAGATGGGGGGCGCCGGTGCCCTGTTTCGCCCAGGGCACTAAAATGTCTAGTTACGGCACTGCTAAAGGGGGGGTCCCTTATACAAGCTACAATCATATTTAGCCTGACCCAACAAGGTTTTGGACATGAAATCGGGGCAAAGTCACCATATTTTATCATTTTGAATAAGTAGTTGTAGTTTTGCAAGGGTTAAATGCCATTGGGCCACCAATTTGATAGTGGAAATCAACACAGAGTGGTCAGTTACATATAAAACACCTGTCTTTTGCCTGGCCCAACACTGTTCTGGGCATGAAATCAGGTGGCAAAATGGGCACATATAGCATTTTCATTATTTTGAATAAGTAGCTGTAGTTCTGCAAGGGTTGATGTTTTTATTAAAAATTGCAGCAAAAATAACTCCAATATCTCTTTGTCTAAAATAAAATACACTATATACACCATCAAAGGGTAAAAAGAACTAATAGGAACAAAACTTCACACACTGAATTCTACTACAATCCTACCACAAAAAAAGTAATACATCATTTCACAATATTCTGCATTACCACAACCCTGCCACCAATCTATAATACCACCCGCACACCCTTTACTGTCAGGAAATGAAAGCAAACTTTAAATGTATGTAAACCTTACTATAAAAAAAAAGGAATCTCCACAAAATCTAATGGTGAAAGGACAGTATAGATAGCCAAGAATCGAGAGACTGCTCTGTATATCATACAGTGAACTAGAAAGTATCTAACCTGAACAAGCTGGATTAATTCTTGTTGCATCTCAGCTGATTTTTGTCTGATAAGTATGATCGGCAGAGCCGTAATTAAAGCTGAGTACACACTACACAGTTTTCATCCAATGATCGGCTAAATCAGCCGACATACGACCGCTCGTTAAAAAGTCAGGTCAGTGTGTGCAGTGACACGATGGTCGAAAGTCTGCCCAAATGGACGATTGTCGCCTCATTTGGTTGGTCGTACCGTTTAATATTTTCGTTCCAATCTCGTTTCCGTTGTGTAGTGTGTATAAACTTCCGACCGATCCACAACAGTGAGTATGAAATTACAGTCATTTCTCACGACAATATGGCTGTAAAAAGTCGCTAAAGGGACGTCCGCTCTTCCCTTTATCGTCCTAAACAAGGCTAGTGTGTATGCAGTCCATGGACCGAGCGATCGGAACATCGATCGCATGTAAAATCGCTCGGCATAAAAAGTTGTTTGAAATTTCTGTAGTGTGTACCCAGCTTTAGAATTCTAGCGCCTGGGGCGAGAAAGACAAATGCCGCCCCCCTAGCACTCAATTTCAACCAGATGAACCTAAAATATTCCCAAATTGCGCCCCCTTCAGCGTTGTGCCCTGGGCAGTTGCCCCTGTTGCACAGCCCTAGTTATGGCTCTGATAATCAGTATAATTGCACTAAAAGTATTGTGTTGATTTATGTTTGATTTATATTGTGTTGATTTATGTTTGCATATTGTTGAACCAAGATTCCTAAAAGTTGATTTATTTTGTGACATGTTAAATAACATTGAATGTTTATGGTATTGTGCTATTACTTCTCTACACTACCGCTACTGATCTGCTGCTGTGGTAAAGCCTTCGGCCACAAGCAAAGAGAATACGAGTTTATGCAGTTTTAGCCCTGTGTTCCTTGTTTTATTCCAACACCACTGGGGTAACCTTCGCCTCTCTACCATACCACCGGGCCTGTAGAATCCTTCCTTATAATACTTTAGGGGTGCCAACCATCTGCTAAGTTACTATACCATATATACACAAGCAGTGCCATTGATTAAATATTTTCGGTCTGTCTCTGGGAGGGGCACCTGGATAAACCTGTTGTTTGTGGATTGTAATATGCTGAAATCTCCTGTTACAGGTCAGAGTCCCTCTGACAGGAGCCAAGTCCAACATGGAGAGAGAGAGCCTGAGGAAGCTAGTGAAAAAGGTACGTTGAGAATACTCTCTGTGGCAATACATCTCAGTAGAATGTTACTTACATGTCAAGTACTGAAAGTACAACTAATATGTTCAATTGCTTAGGTCATCTTCCTTTCAGTTAATAGAGATGATTGTGATCTTTACAGCCCAAGAGCTAGTAATTCAAGAGATGTGCAAGAAAAGAGCAGAGCTTCCCTCTCTCTCAAAAAGCTACTCCTTTTAAAGAGCACCTTAACACAGTGGAAGCTGTCATTTTTGGGGGTCAAATCAGTACTTGTGAGAATTCGGCCTATCCACTCCCTAAGAACCAGTGACAATCACTTTAAGACCAATATTAAAGAGGGTCTGGGACCTACTGAACTCATAGGGCTAGATTTACTAAGCTGCGGGTTTGAAAAAGTGGGGATGTTGCCTATAGCAACCAATCAGATTCTAGCTGTCATTTTGTAGAATGTACTAAATAAATGAAAGCTAGAATCTGATTGGTTGCTATAGGCAACATCCCCACTTTTTCAAACCCGCAGCTTAGTAAATCTAGCCCATAGAGTCTGATTCATTAAGGATAGTTATGCAAAAAAGAGTACATTTTCTCCAGAACAAACCATGTTACAATGCAAGGGGTGCAAATTAGTTTATTATTTTGCACATAAGTTAAATACTGACTTTTTTTCACGTAGCACACATACGTTATAGCTTTATTTTCATACTAAAATTTAAAGCTGATCTTGGACATGCCCTACCCCCACTATAAATCTGTCCCCACATTTTAAATTGAATTTAATTTACCTCCCCCTCCAATGCAACATGATTTTGCCAAGGTGCAAAGTTACTCCCTTTTTTTGCTTTCCTTTCCTTAATGAATCAGTCCCATAGACTCCATTTTTATGTTTAGGTTGAAAAATAGGATTAGGCGTAAATTGGGTTAGGTATAGGTATATATGCATATATGAAAAGAAAGGGAGAGGCGGTGTATAGTGAAGTATAGCTAAGTAAATTACCCATTGATGAAGTCATAATCTATGACGAAACATGTTGGAACTTATCACAGCCACGTACTGTTACCTAGCAATGCTCTTTGACGTCCTAGAATCCCCTCCACCACACATCTGGGCTGCAGCCGGTGAGCCGTGAACTAACAACACTTTACGCGGTGTAGGAGGTTTTGTTCCCCTGACGGAAGGACGTTGAAAGATTCCTTTTGAGGAACCATTGTCCATACTCAAATGTGAGTGTGATTATTATATTTTAATTAACACATTTTACTTAGCTATTCTTCACTATACACCGCCTCTCTCTGTCCTTTCATAAATGCATGGATATTGCTAACGGAGGGAGTGTGGACGAGTCACGTAGGACTCAAAGTCACTTGTGGAACACAGGATCTCTATTGGACATATTCCAACTGGATCGGTTTTTCACCCCAAGGATATTGGGGCACTGACATTTTGGGTTTTTCATAAAACTGAATGGACTAATTATCATTATACACAAGTGTATTTCCTCTGTATATTCATACCGAGACACGCGATCATGTGACCAGGAACCTATCACTATTGCTATTATATAATTTCATTGTTAACCTGAATTTACCTATCCCTAACCCAATTTGCCTAATCCTATTTTTCAACCTTGGCATTTGTACTTTGGGGGATTCAGGCTTCACCCCCTACTAGGATAGTGGCAGCATCCAGTACCCCTTCCCCCTAACTTTAGGGAGTGCTAGTTGATCAATTCCTGTTTCCATTCTTAAGTGGTTGATTACGAAAAAGTCTGCCACCATTGTATATGTAGGGGACTGGTTTCAAATTGTGCACCAAAAGCTACTTAGCCATTGTGTTAGGCTGGGTACACATTACAGAATTTTCCGACCAATGTGTTATTTACAACGATTGTACCAACGGCAGAAAAAAAAGTGCCAATCAGCATACCGATTCACGCGTACATACTATACATGTTTTAGAAGATTTACCCTCAGATCTGTGCTCTTCTGTCATAACCGTTGGCTGAAAAAATCATGACTGTAAACTGTATGAAGATCCTGCAGGATTGGAAGGATGTCGTTCCACAGCTGAACAAGATTTATAGTTCTGCTGAACAATCAAATTAAACTATTTGTACTTTGGAACGATCCTTGTTCATTGCTGGGGCGTACACACTAATGCAATATCAGGCCAAACGGTCATTTATCATTTGATTCACCCAATACTCGGCTGAAAACACTGTAATGTGTACCCAGCCTTAGTCATTTGGTCCACAAACCAGTATCTATGCATATACTTTTCTACTCGACCAGAGGTCCCTTTGAAAATGTATTTTTTCATTGCCAAGTGATTACAAAAAATATTAATTTTATTATTTTAAATATTTCAAACATTTTATTTTCCGAAAGTGGTGAAATGTCCTTGTCACTTGGCACCATACACTGTTTGTTTTTTTTTAGGAGCTGGAGCATCAGTACTCCCCAAGTCATTGGTCTCATCGTATGGACAAAGATGCAGTGATCGAGTCACATGTGATGGAACTTACAGAAGGTACAAAATTATAAAGGCGGCCTTTATCTATGTTATAATAAATATGTGTAAACCATGCAACAAATCATGGAAATAGTCCTCTTGCCCAGATGTTATATTGATAACTACTATCTTCATGGTCATTAAGCATATGATATATTATTTTATGGTGTAATTCATATAAACAACAATTAAATCTTGCTGATTGTCTTATCACAGTGTCAGATTGTCAGACTTTAAGCTTGCCCTTCCTGTTCACTGCAGGTACAAAAAAATCCCGATCAACAACACAGTCAGTATTGAACATCCAATATGGTGAAGGAGAAAGTGAGAAAATGGACATGTATCTACCTGACGGAGAAGCAACAGGTGAGATCTCCCAGGAACATAAGTAAAGATTTACTTTATGTCCTTTCAGTGGCATAAGTGCAATATCTGAGCCCAGGCTTAGTGGACATACACTAGCGTCGCCCGTTTAATAGTTATTGGATATTTTCTAGTTCTGGATTCTCAAAGGACCTGATTGCACAGAACTCCTGTTTTGCAAATCATACTTTAATAGGTCCCACTCGTACATTGATGGCTGAAAACATGGCTGTCCAGATGAACCTCAGGCCCAGCGCGGATGCTTTTTTCTATATGTTTGCATACTCAGATCTTTGACTTACAGGTTAACTGTGATGATGTCCCTTTCTACCATGCTGTGAATTGGTATACTATAGGGCTTATTGAATAACAGTGCTATTAGCAACCAATCTGTTTAATTTTATTTCTAAGTGCCATCAGGTTGTTATTCATGCTTATTCCACATTGCAGTTACTGTGTGTTGCCATGCTGGCACCTCTATTCCCATTTAGGACGCAACTCTTTATTTCAAATGGAATTAGTGAACGTTTAGTCTAAACTTGAACCAATGACCTATATTAAAGGGGTGATTTGGCAGCCCATGCTTATTGTGTTCTGCACATTGGTAAAATGTAGAAATGTGTCAATTGTAGGCCAATTCAGTCCTTTTAGATTGAACTGCAACACAATTTTAACATGTGTGGGCATACAACAATAGATTATTATTATTATCATAGATTTGTAAGTCTCCACAGGGCACAGTACAGTAGGGAAAACAATACACATATAAAACAGTAACATACAAGGTAGACAAAATAAATGCAGACATGAAAACAAAGGGTGTGAAGGACCCTGATCATTAGAGAGCTTACATTCTAAGTGGGAGAGGGCACAGCTGAAACAAGAGAAGTGGCTCAGAGTGAAGATTGGGATAGTTGTGAGGGTGCATTAGTGTGAATAGTGTTATTGATGATAAGGTCACTGTTATGACTCCCAGTGCATTCACAAAGAGCAACGGTAGTGTAAGGCAAAGTGTCTTTATTCAGGTAAATATATTAACAAAGATAACTCAAATCCACGGATAACAGGTTCCAAAAGAGACTGTATAGTAAAATGGCAGGAACAAGTATAATAAGTTTTACCCCAGTCCAGAAGGCACAAGGCTGTCCAGGAAAGCAGACAGAGTCCAGGGATAAAGCAGTAATCAGACAAACATATCCAAATAGCCAGGCAGAGATCAAGCAAATTAGCGAGGTCCAGAAGTCTGTCCAAAAGGTCAGGGGAACAGGCAAAATAGCGTGGTCCAAGGTACAGGCAAATGATTCGGGGTCTCAGGCAAGCAGGCAAGGTCCAAGGTACAGGCAGGGGTCATACACAGAAGTTCAGTCCAGCAGGTTTATACCAAATAGCACAGGAGCAGGTTAGCAGCAGCCAGGAACAAACGGATGAACTGCACAGAGCACAGCTTGAGGCAGGTATTTGAAGCAGTGCAACAGGTGCAGTTCTAATTAGCATCAGACAAGGAGATTAACTCCTTCAGGCATGTTGCAGAGTTCAGGAGCAGGACAGCAGCACCTCTAATGGATTATAGGTACTGCTGCCAGATACAAAACAAAGGCAGTCATAACATAGCGGATTCCAGATGCTCCATACATGCTCCCTTCAGGTCTTTCGCCTCTTCTTTTTCTTTTTATAAGATCTCCCTGGAGACACAATTGGGCTCTTCTCTAATGGAGTACAAAGAAGACCCAATTCTTCAGAAGCAGAAGAATTGGCAAGTTCGTCCACTAACTCTCTAGTATCCTCCACAAATTCACTTTCAGATTCTGAGTCCCAGCCTAGAGTCGGGATAGGACCTTTTATTTTATCACCTGATGATGATATGCCCAAAAAGCCAGTCACCAAGGTTGGTGTATGTTGTGACTGAAGTGGCAAAGCAAGGGTTTTTCCGTTCTTGTTAACCTTCTCCCTAGATGACCTAGACTGTCTGATGGAAGACACATTCATAGAGGTCTTATGGACAAGTGCAGGAACTGACGCACAGGCTGGAACGGGCACAGAAAAATCGTGATCAGATGACTTGACTGTGAATGGAGTGTACTTCTGACAAACAGCATTAACAAAGTCCATGGTATTATTAATAATGGGGTCATCAGAATTTAGTAATGAGAAGGCCCAGGTTTGTGGCTCCCCTCTAAAACACATAATAATTGAACCCACTTGGTTAAATTGGTCAACAAAATAATCCGGACATTCTTGAAACTGTTTCATGGAAAGTTCGAGTACCGTAACAAACTGTTTGATGTCTCCATCAAAGAAGACTGGAGGAGTATCTGATGACTCAGAAGAGGCTTTTGGGAATTCAGGCTCAATAGCAGTCACTGGAGAGTACCCAGCTTGTGCAGCAGTCTCTGAAGAGTCCTCAACTGGAAGGGCAGAGCAGGAGTCCCCGACTGGGACGGCAAGTTGGGCACTCCTGACGGGAAGCCCGGACTGGGCACAGCACTCTGACTGGATTGCACTGTGAGATGCCTCAGAGCAGACAGCACTGTGAGATGCCTCAGAGCAGACAGCACTGTGAGATGCCTCAGAGCAGACAGCACTGTGAGATGCCTCAGAGCAGACAGCACTGTGAGATGCCTCAGAGCAGACAGCACTGTGAGATGCCTCAGAGCAGACAGCACTGTGAGATGCCTCAGAGCAGACAGCACTGTGAGATGCCTCAGAGTAGACAGCACTGTGAGATCCCTCAGAGCAGACAGCACTGTGAGATGCCTCAGAGCAGACAGTACCAAGTGGTAACTCGGGCTGAACCGCATGGACAGGCAACTCGGGCTGGACCGCATGGACAGGCAACTCGGGCTGGACCGCATGGACAGCCAACTCGGGCTGGACCAAATGGACAGGCAACTCGGGCTGGACCGCATGGACAGGCAACTCGGGCTGGACCGCATGGACAGGCAACTCGGGCTGGACCGCATGGACAGGCAACTCGGGCTGGACCGCATGGACAGGCAACTCGGGCAGGACCGCATGGACAGGCAACTCGGGCTGGACCGCATTGAGAAGCAACTCTGGAACGGACTGGAGGGACATGGCCCTCTCTAAAGCAGGCTGTAAGGGCAGCGCCCCCTCTGGAGCAGGCTGTAAGGGCAGCGCCCTCTCTGGAGCAGGCTGTAAGGGCAGCGCCCCCTCTGGAGCAGGCTGTAAGGGCAGCGCCCCCTCTGGGGCAGGCTGTAAGGGCAGCGCCCCCTCTGGGGCAGACTGTAAGGGCAGCGCCCCCTCTGGAGCAGGGTGTTATAACAGCGCCCCCTCTGGAGCAGGCTGTTATGGCAGCGCCCCCTCTGGAGCAGGCTGTAAGGTCAGCGCCCCCTCTGGAGCAGGCTGTAAGGGCAGCGCCCCCTCTGGAGCAGGCTGTAAGGGCAGCGCCCCCTCTGGAGCAGAGTGTAAGGGCAACGCCCCCTCTGGAGCAGGCTGTAAGGGCAGCGCCCCCTCTGGATCTGAAGACTCGGGAGTAGAGGCAGCGGCTGAAGACTCGGGAGTAGAGGGAGCGGCTAAAGTCTCGGGAGTAGAGGGAGCGGCTAAAGTCTCGGGAGTAGAGGGAGCGGCTGAAGACTCGGGAGTAGAGGCAGCGGACTCAGGACCGGACACAGCGGACTCAGGGCCGGACACAGCAGCAGGAGACTCAGAGCTGAAGGCAGAGGCTGGCACCTCGAAACAGGAGGCAATGGCCGGAAGTTCAGTGCTGGCGGCAACTGAAACTGACACCGCAGGACAGGCGGCAACTGGAACTGGCAGATTAGGCTGAAGTAAAGCAACAGGAGGTGACGTGCAGAACAATCCAGGGTCTGGAGAGGAGCACACTGAAGGCTGCTCCATAGGATGTTGTGGTCTGCGGAGCGGACAGCTTTGTAAGAAATTTTCGCCACTGGCGCAGTAGAGGCATAGTTTACCAATCCTTCTGCGCCATCGTTCCTCTTCAGTGAGAGGGGGACGCAGGTAGCTTGATCGTTTAGAATCCCTAATGGTAGGGACCGCTGGCAGTACCATAGATGCAGCACCAATGTCAGAAAAAATTCTGGGAAGATTCTCTGTGGTCTGCATGCTTTCATTAAAGGAGTTTGTTGCTTTAAAATCAGAATTAGTATTGAAACCACTTATCACAACAGCAGGAAGAGTTTTAAGCAGTTCTTGGAGTAAAGTGGATAGTTGTATGATTTGGTAACGGAGCTGAACAATGTCCATTTGCAGCATTTGTAATTGTGGTTTTACAGACATGTCTAATAGCCAAACACAGAGTTCAATGCAAAAACACTAGGAATTCCAGGACTAAGGCAGAGGGCGTGCAATCAGCAGTATCAGATTGTATGGCAGTTCATCATGTTATGAATCCCAGTGCATTCACAAAGAGCAACGGTAGTGTAAGGTAAAGTGTCTTTATTCAGGTAAATATATTAACAAAGATAACTCAAATCCACGGATAACAGGTTCCAAAAGAGACTGTATAGTAAAATGGCAGGAACAAGTATAATAAGTTTTACCCCAGTCCAGAAGGCACAAGGCTGTCCAGGAAAGCAGACAGAGTCCAGGGATAAAGCAGTGATCAGACAAACATATCCAAATAGCCAGGCAGAGATCAAGCAAATTAGCGAGGTCCAGAAGTCTGTCCAAAAGGTCAGGGGAACAGGCAAAATAGCGTGGTCCAAGGTACAGGCAAATGATTCGGGGTCTCAGGCAAGCAGGCAAGTTCCAAGGTACAGGCAGGGGTCATACACAGAAGTTCAGTCCAGCAGGTTTATACCAAATAACACAGGAGCAGGTTAGCAGCAGCCAGGAACAAACGGATGAACTGCACATAGCACAGCTTGAGGCAGGTATTTGAAGCAGTGCAACAGGTGCAGTTCTAATTAGCATCAGACAAGGAGATTAACTCCTTCAGGCATGTTGCAGAGTTCAGGAGCAGGACAGCAGCACCTCTGATGAATTATAGGTACTGCTGCCAGATACAAAACAAAGGCAGTCATAACAGTCACCTTTAAAAAAGAGATGGGTTTTTCAAAGAGCGTCTAAAGATTTGAAGGCTGTGGAAAAGTATGTTTGAGCATGGTAGGGAACTTCATAAGTGGGGAGCAGCATGGGAGAAATTTTGTAGGCAGGAGTGAGAGGTAGTTACCAGAGAAGAGACAAGGCAAAGGTCAGAGGTAGTTCTAAGAGTACTGGAGGGACAGCATTTGGATGTGAGATTTGAGATGTATGCATGGGTAGTGTTGTTGAGGGCTTTATAAGTAAGGGTGAGGAATTTGAATTTGATTTTGGAGGACACAGGGAGCCAATGTAGGGATTTGCAAAGTGGTGCAGCAGATGTGGAGCGGTGAGAGAGGAAGAGCAGCCTTACAGCAGCATTTAGGATGGATTGAAGTGTGGATATATGGGTGTCAGGAATGCCAGATAGCAGGAGGTTGCTATAGTCAAGACTGGAGATTATGAGAGAATGGATAAGAGTTTTGGTAGCATATTCACTAAGAAAAGGGCGTATTCTGGCAATGTGTTTAAGGTGTCGACAAAACTGGGAGAGAGTGTGGATGTGAGGAATAAAGCAGAGGGTGGAGTCAAGTGTGACACTAAGGCAGCGGGCTTGGGAGACTTGCGGTGTGGTGTTATTGACAGTAAGGGAGATTGGAGGGCAAGTGGTGACTCTGGAAGGAAGGAAGATAATAAGCTCTGTTTTGCACATATTGAGCTTAAGGTAGCTTTGGGACATCCATGTGGAGATAGCAGAAAGACAGTTGGTTACACAAGATAGTACAGAAGGAGAGGGGTCAGGGGAAGAGAAATAGATTTGGGTGTCATCAACGTAGAGGTGGTATTGAAGGCTGAATGAGCGAATTAGTGCCCCAAGAAATGAGGTGTATAATGAAAAAAGTAAAGGGCCAAGAACAGAGCCTTCTGAGACCCCAACATATAGTGGGAGTGGAGGGGCGGATGTGCCTGAGGTAGAAACACTAAAGGAGCGGTTCGATAGGTAGGAAGTGAACCAGGTAAAAACTGTGTCATGAAGGCCAATGGAGTGAAGGGTGTATAGGAGAAGAGGGTGATCAACAGTGTAAAATGCAGCAGCGAGGTCCAAGAAAATTAGTATAGAGAAATGACCCTTAGACTTTGCAGTAAATAGATCAACTTTTGCGAGAGCAGTTTCAGTGGAATGTTGTTGGCGGAAGCTCAACTGCAGAGAGTTGAGAATGGAAAGAAAAGAGAGAAAGTATAACAGGCATTTGTACACTAATCGCTAAAGTAGTTTGGAGGGAAGGGGAGGAGAGAAATAGGGCGGTAGTTGGAGAGAGAGACTAGATCGAGAGATGTCTTTTTTAGAAATGGTGAGATAAGCGCATGTTTAAACGAGGATGGAAATGTGGAGAGAGACAGGTTGAAGAGGTGAAATAGAGGTGGGCATACAGTGGAGGAGAGGGAGTGGAGAAGGAGAAGTTGGAAGGGAATAGGGTCGAGGGGACAGGTTTTAGGGTGAGATGAAGAAAGGAGTGCAGACACTTCATCTTTAGATACTGGAGAGAATGAATTAAAGGTGGATTGGAGAGTGTAGGTAAAGGTGGGTAGAGGGGATGGAGTGAGTGGAATTTGGGATGAGGAAATATCTTGTCGAATGGTGTCGATTTTGTCTTTGAAATAGGTGGCAAGATCATGGGCTATGAGGGAGGAAGGGGGAGGAGTGCAGGTAGGCAGAGAAGTGAGTTGAAGGTGGCAAAAAGGCATTGTGGGTTAGAAGACTGTTGGATGTTAGAGATTTAAAGAATGTTTTTTTAGCAATTGAAAGGGCAGTGCTGTAAGATGAAAGGATGACTTTATAGTGGTGGAAATCAGGATAGGAATGAGATTTCCTCCAATGGCGCTCTGCACTGCGGGAGCACTTTTGCAGGTAACGGGTCTGTTTGTTGTGCCATGGTTGGGATTTGGATCGTCGAAGATTATATGTAGTAGCTGGAGCTGCATTGTCAAGGGCTGAAGTGAGTGTTCTGTTATAGAAATAGGTAAACCTGATTAGGACATGACAATGCAGTCAGTGGAGAAAATAGTTGTTTTAGTGAAAATGAGAAGTGGGTTGGGTTAGGCAGGGGCTCACGCAGGGGGGGTTTCTAGCTCTCCAGAAACCCCTCCCCTCCACGATCGGCACTGTACAGCACTGCTGCGGACGCTTCTTTGACAGCGCTGCGGCTGCTGTCCAATTCAGAATCACCGAAATGGAGCTGCTGCAGCTCACGCTCTCTCTCTAATTTTCTTTGTTGGGGGGGTAAACCCCCCCTTAAAAATCCTGCGTTTGCCCCTGTTAGGAGTACTTAGGTTTCGTTGTGTACGTGTGGATTTGGGTGCAGGGTGGAGGCCATGAGGTAAGGTGAGGCTGAAGGAAAGGAGGTTGTGGTTGGAGAGTGGGAAGGCTAAATTGGAGAAACTATACATGGAGCAGTAGCGGGAGAAGACAAGGTTAAGGGAGTGCCCATCACATTGGGAAGGAGATAAGGTCCATTGGGAGAGACCAAAGGAGGAGGTAAGTGAAAGAAGTTTAGTGGCAGAAGAGACACTGGGATTATCAATGGAAATGTTGAAATCGCCTAGTATGAGAGTAGGCAGGTCAAAGGATAGGAAATAAGTGAGCAAGGCGGCAAAGTTGTCAAGGATTTGGGAAACTGGACCTGGGGGGCGATAAATAGATAGATCGATAGATTGATCTGTCCAATCATAATAGAATAGAGTTACATTTTGATTAGGCTAGGAGTAAAACCAGTTCGTCGTTGACATCATAATCATGCATGTTGTCAGAACAGGAAACATTGTGCCTTTTGCAATGTTCGGTCCAACCACCAAATTACTGCATCTGCTAAATTTGGACTTCCAAGTGTGTGGCCAAACTGGATACAGCACTGGTGGCTAAACATTAAACGAACGAATGAACGAAACCTGCAATTAATTAATAAGACAAAATATAATCACTGTGTAGTAATCAGTGATAATGTAGTTACACACTGTCTAACACACAGGAAGCAATGTTGCACTCAAGCTATTACTTAGACACATGGAATACATCCACAAGATTACACGGTCTGATATGTGACATTGTTTATTCTTTTGTTAATTATTGCTGTGTATCGCTGTTGCAGTGCTGTTCATATTACAAAAATACCATATGGGTATATGTACTGAAGCTGTCACCTGGCTGGGTGTTGGAGTCCTATAACCGGTCTGCACTTCCTCTTCAACAAAAGCATGTTTGTTTGCAAAGCTGATAAGTGTGCTAGCTAAACCAGGAAGCATGCAGAAATGCTTTTTAATTGCTCCAGGATTTTGCCCCACCCTGTTTAACAGACATTTATGTCTGAATAGCCAGGATTAATTTTGTCATTAACCTAGGAACTAGGATATACTGGGAACACATTTCAAAACAAATTAGATGAATGGGTGAAAATAGGGTACAGCTATCACTTTCAGTAGCTTGTGCAGTCTCCTGCCATGAAAATGTCCTGTTATTTTTCTCTGGGTGAAAATGTTCATCCAAGCCTGTGTTTGGTAAATCACTGTATCCCTGCAGAGCAATCAATTTGGTTGCATCCATTTATATTAACATATGCAGAGGCAGTCATATTGAGAGTACATCCTATTACACTTTTTCTACATTGCTGTTGGGAGACGTGGAGGTGAGGTAGTAAAAAGAGATGTGTGGCCTACCTATCAGATGGAACATATCACCAGTGTGCTGAGGGGCTCCTCCGTGTCCTTCAACAGGGTTTGGTCTCCTTGGGCATCATACTATAATCAACCCCTGCTTCAATTCTAGCCGAGCCCGATCCTTTAATGGAACTATCAGATTAAAATGCTCTTTCCTGCTAAAAGCGTGAACTCCTTCTTCCTTTCCCCAGTCCTCCCAACCCTCTCTTCCTCCACCATATTACCTTGCACCACTCCTTTCCCCTTCTTCTTTTTCTTCTCCCCTTCGTTTATACAGCTCAAAATAAAAACAACATCTTCATGGTACTAGATTAGTATGAAGTTAAATTTATATTGTAAAAGCACTATGAGAGAGTGTCATATATACTGTTTAATTTATATGTGTATATGCTATCCTACTAATGTACCTTTCAAGAATATTTTTTTTACTCTGTAATACTGGTCAAAATAAGATGTTATTAATAAAACGTATTTAAAAAAAAAAAAAAGAGATGTGTGTGGGGCTTAATGCCACATAGTCAAGTGGGCATCGCAATCACATCATAATCACCTCAGTAAGACACAGAGGCAGGGGCATGATAACACAATCACATTATCACATCCCTACCACTTGGTGCTTAGTGAAGTGGATACAAAATGGTGATGCAATTTGTGCCATGGCCCACGCACATTGTGACAGTTATGTAATCTTTGGGAGCATTGCTCACTAAAAACTGATGGAAAACACCTATACACTTTCCCATAGAGCAAGGAGGCAACATGGTTTCCTCACAGAATTAGGCAGCAGCTACAGTTGTTGTGTTACTAGTGTTACAAGGGACAAGACAAACAGTGTACATTCAGGTCTTGGCGTATTTAGGTGACTAATTCCAATCATGGAGTTTCTTCACTTATAGATAAATCAATGGAACTCTGCACATTACTCCACTGTTTTTGGATCTCACACAAACTTGAATAAACAATTATGTGCTCCCCCTCTCCTATCATTAACAACAGCCTAGTCTAGTCTTAACCACATTTACCTTTTCATTGATGACTCAATGTATTCTTATAGCTCCAGTTTCATTCTTTCACTCCACTCACCAAATACTGCCATTCATATCAAACCATCACTGGCTTCCATACTTCAATTCCTTGGTATTTTTAAAGAAAAAACACCAGGGTAGTCGAAGAAGAAGAGGAGGCAGAAAACCTCCTGTCACCTACACCCCTCTGAGCCCCCTGTCCTCCTGCTCACCCAGACATGTGCATGGTGTGTAGGGCATTTTCTATTTCAACTTTAAATTTCAGTGTAAAAATAAAGCTATCAAGTACTTGTGTGCTACATGAAAAAACAGCCAGTATTTATTTTATGTGAAAAATAATAGACTAATTTGCACCCCTTGCATTGTAACATGGTTTATCCAAGAGAAAATTTGCTCCTTTTTGCCTTACTTTCATTAATGAATCAGGCCTACTGTATTTTATATAAAACAAAACAATTTTTATGTTTGATGGACCGTGAACCTGTGACCAGACTATGTGGAATCCTGTATGGCCTCATCTAATAGGTGATTTACTGACTTCTCTCTTTCCATCACAGGCCATCTATTGCTGGTGTACATCCATGGAGGATACTGGCAGTTTCTGAGGTAAAAGGAAAAATCTATGAGAGATAATTAGTAGTGGTTATTATTTGCTATCAGAGTTGTCATTGATATGTCACAAATTACATAGTGGTCTTTGTCAGGGGTTAGACTACCTGAGCTACAAACTACATTATCAGGTTGATTGTTTTAATATAGCTCCCTATTGTTTCCAGCATAGTGAAAAGCAGCTGGAGTAATTTATGGAGTATATCCAGGGTGCAGAAAACCTCTTTGGTGTCATGAGCTTTGATTCGTGCTGGAGTGCCTAGGTTCCCTCAAAAGTGCCACTTTTGTGGAGAAGCAGAAGTTTGCACTGGCTGATGGGAGAAGTTAGGCATTCCTTGCTAATTACATAGTAAGCACATCAGTGCACCTAGTTTTGTGGAGCAGTGAAAGAATGAGATTTCATTTTGCAGAATGAGATTTTTAAATGAGGTAAAAGCAGAGATGGTGGTATTTATTGCTTTGTAGAAGGACACACAGACATTTGCTTTCCACGAAAACAGTAGATTTTGTTTGCACCAACTCTAAGCTGGCTGAGATTGTTTCTTGCCCCATATAATTAATAAGACTCATTATGCAGAGAAGTGTATTTCAAGGCACACTTTGCCCAATGTAACATTTTCAAATATACAAAAGTTTATACATACAAAGGCATGTAAAAAAATATTGATGTCCCATCACTCATGATTGATTAATTTAAGGTAAGAACTCACCTTGAGTACTGTGTACAGTTCTGGAGGCCATATCTCAGAAAGTCTCTACTAAAATTATGCATGGGCAGCATGACAAAACCTATATGGAAAGGCTTCAGGAGCTGAACTTGTACAGCTTAGAGGAGAGAAGGCACAGAGATGATTGTGGCTTGCATGATAATGTCCTTTTAATTAATAGGCAAACCTAAGGGGGGGGGGGAAACCCCCTCCCAGCCTGGGGTACTGTATGCTTGAGGTGGCTGGACCCTGCGCCGGAACCAGCCACTTTGCAGATTGTGTGCAGATCGTTTCTGTCTGCACTGTTCACAGCCATCTCTCCCCAACAAGTATTGAAAGCAGCAAGAACAGGTAGGAGAGAGCAGGACAGTCTGTCAACTGTTCTGACACACTCAGTCAGGACTTTGTCCTGATTGTAGGGACAGTTGGGAGGTATTCTCGCTTCACACAGCTCTGCTCGAAAAGGGAGAGCTGTGTGCCTCTAACAGTAGTGCACGCAGAATTGCCCGTGTATATGATGGGAATAGGAAGAGTTGAAGAGCAGCCAAGCACTGTCTAAAATTATTGCCACGACCTGAAGCATGCTGGCCACGCCCACTGGCGGTGTTGCATGGAAACCCCTCTCTACAAATGCTGCGTTTGCCCCTGTAATGGTCTGTTTGTTTTATACCTACAGTTCATTTTCTTATTTTAATAAATTTAAAGTAGAGCTTCACTTAAAATGTATAGGGTGGAATTCAGTAAGATAAAATGCTAATTGTTGCTTGACTTCGGTGCATCACTTTCCTGACCTGCCTCAGTCTGCAAAGTCTTTGTTGATCCAGTGATGATCTTTTCTAATAATACTTCTGATGGCCTGTTTTAAACAGGGGCAGTTTCTAGACAGTAATCTAGTAAAATCCTCTTCCCTGTGAACTTTGCTTCGGAATACCTTTACCAAATTGCACTTGTGACTTGGAAACTTACTGTAAGGGAACACACAGGATTCCAGTCTCACTCTCACTCTCACCTATCTGTTAGGCTACAGATATAACTGATCCCTTTCCTAACACAGGCATACGCTTCCATCCTTCTCTGCAACTTCCACCAGCTACGTATAAGGCCCATGAAAAACCTATGACTTAATTACCCAACTGCGCATACTCTGCAAAAATAGTTAACACTTCCCATACTGGTATTTAAAGGGTTAACACAGTCAAATACCCAACCTCTTCTAAACATGCATATTGTGTCACAGCCCCCCCTGAGGCCAAACCCCCCTCCTCCGGGAGGTTTGGACTTGGGGGGGAAGGGCGGGGGCTGTGACACAGTTTTACAACCACGATATACATGTCTGTTCAATACCCATGCTAAAATGTAACATATCTTTTCTGGGGAGTATAACACAGACCCAATTTTATTATTAATAAATCCAATACAAATTTACGAATTTATAGATACCAAACAGCATTGGTTCAGTGTATTAGCTGCGCTGATACTGATGTTCTCACCCTCCCTGCATGACAGACAGCTTTATTTGACGTATGGGCAGGGCTGCCTTTCATCATGCTTTTTATGAATATTAGAGATGCTCAGGCTCGGTTTTCGGAAAACCGAGCCCATCCGAACATATTCGATCCGAGTACCGAGTCAAGGCGGCTCAGAACTGAAAACAAGGCAAAACGGCGTTGTCGGATTTTGAGAGTTTTGGATTCTATAAATACTGCCCTCCATGGAGATCAGGCATCATTTCACAGAGAGACACAGAAGTGGTAGCAGGGTTATTGGCAGTCTCCAGTGCAGTTGGGCAGCGTCATAGCTAGAACAGAAAGAAGAGGGGTGGCAGTGTTCTTCAAAGTCTCCAGTGTTCAGTTACATTGTTCTTGTCACTCTCCAGTCTCAGTCATGATGATACTAATCTCTCTACGTCATGTGCGAAAGTCTATGTTCAAGTGCATAGTGGATTTAAGTCAGGAAAACAAATATGTAAAAAAACGCTTGTACCTTTTTAAAGAAAAAAAAACACCTCTCTAATAAAGGTGAAAGTTTACTGTAGAAAAACATAAAATTGACAACATGCCATTCTACCCAAAATATCAACAAGCATACCAGCATCAGCTAGCTCCTTTCTCTCAGCTAGATCCCAGCACCTGCAATCTACACTGTCATCATCCTCACACTCATTAGTGTGTACATCATCCTAACACAATACTAAGTCATCCCCGCTGGAATCCACTATTACAGAAGTCTCTGTACTTTGATGTAATTGCCGGCAATGGGCTTCCTCGTGGAATTTGTAGTTAATATATTGACAGATCTGTCACAATTTTTGGATAATTCTTTTAGACCAGACCAAATGTCAAAATGTTGTGCTGACTCATCTGCCTCACCACTGGGTGTCTTGGGAAAGCTACGTTTTTGGCTAGCAGCAGTTGGCAAAGAAACTGAGGGAGGAGACGTCATCATGTCATGTACCACTTGAGCTTTGATTTTCCAAAAGTCTTAATTAGGGTAATCACTTGACTCAAGCTAACAGTGTCTGAACTCACTTCACAGGTGACTACTTAGTGTTATGAGCTGCTGCCATTCCCATAGCAGCCGCAACTCGATCTTTTACCCTGGCTGCGTCCCAGCCGTCTCCATGACGACCGGGATGTCACTTCCACTAAGGTAACGGTCGGGGCGCTCTGAATCAAGATCGCCGTGTCCTGGCATGACAGCTGGCCGTGCGCAACTAGGACAATTTAATCAACAGCCTCCTGAGGCTGATTAACTTCTGCAGGGTGCTATTGGTGGATCTATGTATTTAAGGCAGGGAGGGCTTAGCCTCACTGATGGTTACAGCGTTCATTTTGCTGGCTGCTGACCTGCTCCTGTGCTTTGTTTCTGAACTCTTGTGTATGACGTTTGGCTTGTTTCTCGGGCCGTGATTTATTGCTCGTGACCCTGACCTCTGCCTGTTACTCGGATAACCTGTCTTTCTACCGGCCTGAACCTCACCTCGCTGCCTGCCTTAGCCTTGTGACTTCGGCCTGTTCTTGAGTATGCTTATCTCTTGCCATGATCCTCTTGCCTGCGCTATGGTTTATCCATAAGCTGAGCTTAAGAATTGGGGGCATCTGAGTACCTGTGAGCGTATCAAGCTCTACGGTAAAGGCGGCTGCTATAGGTGAAGACCTCTACCACCTGTTCTACAAGCTGAAAAACGAAGGGATGTCATTGCAACATGGCTTATCCCATTTGGACTCTCCTTAGGATATATCATTTATGATAATGCCACAGATATTGTGAGAGCATTACAGCTGGGTGAAATCCATCACATTCCCTGTTTTGTTCACACAATCTACATGGTGGTACAGAGCTTTTTTTAAATGACACAGATGTGCAGGAAATGTTGTCTGTGGGCCGAAAAATTTCGGGACATTTTTGGCATTCTGCAACAACATGTAGAAAACTGCAGCAGATGCAAGAACAATTTATTTTGCCCTGCCACCAACTGAAGCAAGAGGTGGTAACAAGGTCATCCACGCTTAATCCACAAGCCATGACATTGGGAAACGAGGGGGAATGTATTTTAGTTGAGAATACTTTCTGTGTTGTGCAAGGTGCTGAAACGATTTGAAGTAGTCATCTGTGAAGTCAGTTCAGACACTGCTAGCTTGAGTAAAGTGATTCTCTTAATTAGACTTTTAGAAACCTTGAAAAATTTAAAGAGGAGATTAAACAAAGAAATTACGCTAAGTATGTCGGACTTGTAGATGAAGTACTTTAATCGCTTTGCCAGAATCGAAGAGTTATCAACTTCTGGAAATCGGATCACTACATTTTGGCGACTATGCTTGATCCTAGGTTTAAGATCTATGTCTTCTCTTTCTTTTCAACTGACCCAGATCTCAAGAGATGCAATAAGCTCCTTGTGAGCAAGTTGACAGCTGAAGTGGTACCTGACACTACAGCGTCCCCTCCTTCAGTTTCTCAGGCTACTGCTGCTTGGAAAAAACTAAGCTTTACTATGAGACCCAAGGATGATGCAGATGATTCAGCAGAACATTTTGACATCTGGTCTGATCTAAAAGAATTGACCAAAAATAATGTCTCCTTTGCCTTAATGCCAACTGATCCTACTATCAACATCCAAAGATTGGTGGAGGATTATTTTAACGACAGCACAGAAAGACACGTCAGACAGTCCCTTTACATACTGGGAGGCAATTTGGAGACCCATGTACTGTCACGGAACTAAGGGTGTGTAGCTTACTGGTTTCTGCGCTGCTCAGCAAAGAGGTGCGGAGTCTAACGTGTCCCAGGTCTTCGCCAGGCACCCCCGCAAGGAAGTATGGACTTTGCTGCGGGAGACACGCAGGTCGCGGTCCTCAGAGAGAGCAACCAGTGAAGCGTAGATGGAAGAGGAGTCAGGCGTTCCGGGTCAAGCCGTGCTAGCGAGAGGTGCCAAAAGGGAGATCCGAAAACGAGGTCAAATAACTAGCCGGGTCAGGTACTTGGAACACAGGAGACAGGAGAAAGGTCAGTAACATAGCCGGGTCATACACGAGGAACACTTGGAAACAGTAGAGTGGTCAAAGAACGTAGCCGGGTCATACACTGGAAGGCACGGGAAACACAGGAATATAGTACTGGAGAGCAGGAGTACAGGAGACCTAATACTCTGGCACTCATTAGGTGCCAGAGCTAGGTATTTATAGGTAGAGGGGGCAGCGCTATCTATTTGGCGGTGGTGACGTTGAACACCACCGCCGGAGTCTGAGAGTAGCATCCCGTTGCTAGGCAATGGGACGCGCCGCTGATGAGGACCCAAAAGTGCGTCTGGTTACCTAGCAACCAGACGCTTGCAGGCGGAGACAGGCGCCCGTCCCTGTGCGGGAGACGCAGCACAGGGACGGCGCCTGACATGTACAAACTCGCTTTGCAATACCTAAGCTGCCCACCCTTCAATGTGTACTGTGAAAGCATTTTCAGCACAGTCGTGAACCTTGCTGGCGATTGGCGTAGGAGGCTACTTCCTAAAAATGAGGAAAAGATGATATTCATCAAAATGAACTACAAATTCCACGAGAAAGTCCTTTACTAGCATTTATATCAAAGTACAGAGACTTCTGTAATGGTGGATTCCAGCAAGGATGAATAAGTATTGTGTGAGGATGATGTACACACTGATGAGGGTGAGAATGATGACAGTGTAGATTGCAGTTGCTGGGATCTAGCTGGCAGAAGGAAGTTTGCTGATGCTGGAATGCTTATTAATATTTGGGTAGAATGGCATGTTAGCAATTTTATGTTTTTCTACAGTAAAGTTTCACCTTTATTAAAGATGTGTTTTTTCTTTAAAAAGATAAAAGCCCTTTTTTTTTACATTTTTGTTTTTGACATTTATGTTACAGAGACTTCTGTAATGGTGAATTCCTGTGGGGATGAATTAATATTGTGTTAGGATACACAGTGATGAGGATGCAGCGTATTCCAACATGACGGACAGATTCCATGCTGCCCACATGTTCCGTGTCACATTCTGTCTGAAGCAGATGTAATGCCACTCCAGTTGTAACATCCATTCCTGTGTCTACATAAGTTTGGTACTTCTTCAGGGATGAGAGGGAGGTATGCAGAGTGCTTGCTTTGTTAAACTGTACATGTCCTTTTCAATATCATACATAAGGGTGGGAGGGCCCAAGGACAATTCCTGGGTGGGTGGAAGGTCCCAAGGACAATTCCATCTTGCACCACTTTAAATTTTTGCCACTGCTGTGTGGAAATGTTTATTAGATGTGCTATGAACTGCCGTGTGTTTGTGTCGTTGCTCTGTCGCTTAGCATCCAGCCAGGTCGCTGCAGTCTTTGTCCGAAAGTGTATGAAAATAATATTGTGACCTGTGAGGTGGTCAAAGTGGACTGGAAATGACTGGAAACTAGTGTTATTGAAGTTAATAATAATGTAGGAACAAAAAAAGAGCAAAATTATGTGATTTTAGCATTTTTAGCGAGGGCGGTTTTGCCAAAACCAAAACATGAACTTAATCCAGATCAAAAACCAAAACACGGGGGTCAGTGAACATCTCTAATGAATGTGATTGATCACTGATTTACATTGATGTAAGTTGTATGTTGAAAACCGAATTCTCTTTGCCTCGATTTGCAAGCCATTATGTGGCTTCCTTGTGTAAGATCTCCTGCTAGGAGTGGCTCCCTCCCATCTGTCCAACATCTCTTTAGGTTTTAAAGAAAATCTCCTATGCAAGGATGTAGCTCACCCCAGATGGCCTTTCAAGCTACTGGGCTTCCCTCTACAGGTGACAAAGTTATCTACTAATACAGGACACAATATTTCTGGCCTCACATTTTACACATGAAATTAGATCATTAACCCTTTGAGGGTAGGGATACGCTTTGAGGTCATCTGCATTTAACTTATAGAGAAACACAATTTTTAACTTTTGAATTATGTGACTATAATGTACCATCTTATGCCCAATAAGGAATTGTACTGGAATTTGTGTCGTATATAACTATTGTAATTTATTTCAGTAAAGAAGAGTCTGGCTTCATGGTTCCTGCACTTGTGTCTCATGGTATTTCTGTGATGGTGATGGATTATGACATTGCTCCAAGAGGTGAGCATATACACATTCTTATAACCCTTGAGCACTGTTATGAATTTGATAAGTCAGAAGGATCCCCACTGAACAATGAAAATCTGTGCAATGTGAGGCATAATCATAATTAGCTTTCCATCGCTTTAGCACACTTAGTAGAGAACCTAAGGGCTTCTGTGAGTCTGCTAGATTAAATGGTTAAAGAGGGTGGAGATAAATAATAGTTTTAGTGGTCAAAACATTTTCGTAAAGATGTTTATTTTAATATGTTAACCAAAGGAAATCCATGTCTGTCTAGCATTTTAAAAATATGTGAAATTCCCAAGGATATACAAATTAGTTAAAAAAAAAAATCTGATCAACCAAGACATAGCAAAACTGTAAAATGGTGTGTGGTTTTGAATGGGTTAAACTATAGCATAATCCTGGTCAGTAAAGGGTTAGACAAGCTGGCTAGTCGCCGTTAAAGTAATGTTATCTCATTACCTTTAGGTAACATGGACCTCATTGTCTCACAAGTCAGACGTAGCATTGCTGTGATCCTTACAAGCTATCCCCAGATTACGTGAGTCTAAATTTTGGGGGCAAGGCTTCATGTAGTTTCTTTGTAGTGAAACTCTACAATGTCTGTGATGAAGTAAGGGGAAATCTATTTTGAAAATTTAATTCTGCTGAATTAAATGGTGTTATTATTTAAAGCACAGGACCTGTGATTTTGTGGCACCAAAAAGCAAAAAAAAGTGATAAACGCAAAAAGTGCACTAGGGTGCAGTCATCTTCAGGCCCCTCTACAAAGATAAAAAGAAAAATGCAGTGCTGACAATATATGTTTAAAAGCTGTTCTTAAATAATAAATGGAACTATTGCCCTGGAGTGGAACAAACAAGGGATGATCTCACACAGTCACCAAAGATTAAAATTTATTAAAAAATTCATAAAAATCAATATAAATGCATACACATAGGAGTCATTATAAGAGTTTTCTGAACCCTGTAAATCTATACCATATGACTAGAAAACAATGAAAACAAATAAAGATAAAATAAAGATAAAACCACTCATTAGAGATCAGTATATATATATATATATATATATATATATATTATATATGGACGGGTCCTGATTTAGACTATAGCTGTGGGCCCACAGATGTATATAGTTGAAAAAAGTAGTAGCATGCACAAGTCCTAGGACTTAATAGGTCACATATAATATTGCAATGAGTCATCCAGATGAAGAATCATTCATTGAATCTAATCATAAGGGTAAGTCACACAAGTGAAAAGAGTGTGGCACGATATGAACATAGATTTAGAGAACTATGGATGTAATTTTGTAGTAGTCATATATCCAAGTCACACAATTTGGACAGTCTTCAGTGGGAACAATTAATGCATGTAACAAGCGTCCACGGGTTACCATAGACAATGGTGTGTAATATTAGCATATGAGGCAGCTGGGGTCACTCAGAATACCCAGTCGACAGCTCTTACCTGTCAGGCCGGTATATACAGTATACGCTTGGATCCCAGTCTAGCCACACGGATGCAGATGAAATGGTAAGTTGTGGAAAAACTCACTGTGCGAACTCTGTCGTCTGACCCAAATAAATCCAATTCTGTATGGAAGTTGCACACGTGTGAACAGATATCTGTAGTTGATAGTAGCTGGCGGTGTGTATGTAGCTTGTCTGCCCAAAGAACTCCAAAGCTACACAGCGCTGCAGCATTCATCCAGTGTGCCAATTATCCATAGTGAAGTAAATATCCGTAGTGCCAAAAATATCAAGAAGCAGTGCTGACAACACTGGCATTAGACTTCAGACGGGGTTCACTGAATAAAGAATACCCTGACGCGTTTCATTACACAACGGTAATTTCATCAGAGGGAAGTACCTGTGATTTTGTGGCACCAAAGTGCAAAAAAAGGGATAAACACAAGTGCACTAGGGTGCGGTCATCTTCAGGCCCTTCTATGAAGAGGAAGGGCCACTCTGACCCCAGCCTCCGGAGGTATAAGGGCCTTTAGGGGTTATGGATCTTCACTGATGCAAAATTCGACCACCGTAATTTTCTAGGTAGTTGGTATATGTGACAAAACGAGTTTGATAACACTTTAACCAGCCTGTCCCTCGTTTCTCACATAATGTGGATTATAGCAAGTACTTTTTATAGCCCTTGCTTTTGTTTCCCATCTCAGAGTACAACTGCAGTGTCTAATTACATGTGGATAAGGGGACATTGTAGCTCATTGTAAATATGTATGTATTGTTTATTGTATATGGTTGATGTGACAGTGAGGTTGTTATTCATTGTCTTTAAAGTGAAGCCAGTTGGGTTATGGGCAGGGATCAGGTTGCAAGATACTGGTGAGGGGAAGGCTAATTAGTATCCATTGTTCCCACAAGACTAGTCCAGACATGAAATCTAGCAGGGGAGTTTCTGTGTAAGTACAGCTCATATCCACTCCCCTCTCTAACCCCCCTAGTCCAGCAATCCCAATGTTTAACAAGGAGAGGCCCATAGATTTGCCCAGGGAGGGGAAAACATTATGGAAATTTGACCCTAGATATAAGGAGCCACTCCAGGGGGGAGGTGATAGTCATGCTGTGGATTTGATTCCTGGAAGGTGCAAGGTCTGGTTGTTGAGTTGTCATTCTCTACTAGAGACTACATATGCAGCTGAGAGAGATCCATGGGCTTTGGATTCTGTAATTCAGGACAGCCAGGTGACTATAACTCCTTATGTTAGTGGAGTAAGGGGCAGGTGATGTGGTAAACTTGCCTGGCATTTATTTACTGTATGTACATAATAATCGAGTGATTGTTTTTATCACAATAAATGTATTGCTTTACTTTCTAACTAAATTTGCCTGAGTGACTAATAAGAGCCTTGGAAGGTACTGGGTAGGCTTCCCTGGCTTAGGAAGGCACCTGTGGGTGGCCAGCCAGAGTGAAGTGGGTAGAATTGGGCCAGAAAACCCGGTATCTTCACATTTTTGGTGGCAAGCAGTGGGGTTACTCAGCCCCAGGTTCTCTCTGAGTAGAGCTGCAAGGGAACTGTATCGTTGGACTACAACTCTTCTACCAGGGATGTGTGCACCGGAGTGGCCCAGTTTTATTGTTACCTCATCTTATGACACGGGGCAGCATAAATCCCCACTCCAACTGGGTGGAATGATATGCCCGCACCCATGGGACCCTGGTGGGAGATTGAGAAACTGTGTACTGCTGTCTACCTTACTATCAGACCAAGGTGAAACCACAGCAGCCCAGAGACTTTGGACTTGGGAAGTAAGGTTTGCTTGAGACAAGGGAGCCACTGGGGAACAAGGGCTAAATAGTAGGGGAGGTATATGTGACGAAACGAGTTTGATAACACTTTAACCAGCCTGTCCATCGTTTCTCACATAATGTGGATTATAGCAAATACTTTTTTATAGCCCTTGCTTTTGTTTCCCATCTCAGAGTACAACTGCAGTGTCTAATTACATGTGGATAAGGGGACATTGTAGCTCATTGTAGATATGTATATTGTTTATTGTATATTGATGATGTGGCAGTGAGGTTGTTATTCATTGTCCTTAAAGTGAAGCCAGTTGGGTTATTTGTAGGGATCAGGTTGCAAGATACTGGTGAGGGGGAAGGCTAATTAGTATCCATTGTTCCCACAAGACTAGTCCAGACATGAAATCTAGCAGGGGAGTTTCTGTGTAAGTACAGCTCATCTCCACTCCCCTCTCAATCCCCCCTAGTCCAGCACTCACCAATGTTTAACAAGGAGAGGCCCAGGGGTTTGCCCAGGGAGGGGAAAAGACTGTGGAAATTTGACCTTAGATATAAGGAGAAACTCCAGGGGGAGGGGATATTCATTGTGGGATTTGATTCATGGAAGATGCAATGTAGCTGGTTTTGGAGTTTTCGTTCTCTACAAATGGAATACAGCTGTAGCTAAGAGAAGAACTCCATGGGTCTTTAAGTTAGGCCATCCAGGTGACTGTAGTTCCTTAAGATAGTGGGGTAAGGGACAGATTATGTAGAAAACCTGTCTGGCATTTATTTACTGTGTACATAATAATCTAGTGATTGTTTTTAATAATGTTTACAATAAATGTATTGTTTTACTTTCTGACTGCATTTGCCCGAGTGACTAATAAGAATCTTAGAATGTACTGGATAGGTGTCCCTGGCCTAGGAAGGAACCCATGGGTGGCCAGCCAGAGGGAAGTGAGTAGAATAGGGCCACAAATCCCGGTATCTTCACAGTATACAAGAGGAAATGGGTAACTTTCGGGAGATATGCTAAGGGCTGGGGAGCACTGTGAGTAATTCAAGATCTGTTCTCGTGGGAAAACTTGTTGTTTTTGTTTTTTTTTGCCAATTGTATGAAATATGTGGGAAGCTATGAAAGATCTTATTAAAGAAACACCTTTATGAAGGAATGTAATCAGAATTGCGTGATTCGAAAAAAGGGCTGATGTTCTATAAGTTACTTGACTCTGCTTGTTTAATTTTCTGAAGTGCCATCCTAAGATATATGGGGCATAGTCTATCATGTACTTTAAATTAAGAGGGGCAGATTCAATTCCGCCATGTTAGTCTAGGATTAACGTGGCGTTAATACCTTTAATACGGTAATTATAAGCCAGAATTTTACTCGTGGCCCCGAGAGGTACGAGGCAAAAATCAGCGGTAAAATTACCGTATTAACGGTAATACTGTGCACTTTTACCGTACTAACGGTAATAGTGCCGCTAAGGACGTTAAAAGTCACAAGGATTTATGTCACTAAATTAATACACAAGACTGAAGGCTTATCTTTTTAAAAACTTAAACTATGTTATTCTTAACATAAAATATAAATTTATCAAAATGATAAAAGGAAATGACGTACTGTAAAGTAAGAGGAAAATGTATAGGGGAATGACCTTTTTAACATAATGCAAGAAGCACCTTTTCTTTTTGTCCGATTCTCTTTGTAGCTCTATCTCCTTATTGGTTGTCACAGACCTTATAGAACATAATGCACTTTGGTAATGTGAAAAATACAACCAGTAAAGTAGGAGATGGCTGATAATATTTAGTTCTTCAGTAAATTGCCTGTTCACCAGAACAGTCAGTGAAATTAAAACGCAGTTTGATATGGGAGCATTACAGCTGCTATGTACTGAAGGAATAACCCTCTCTAGCCATCACCAGTGTCACTTCTCTCCTTCTCATATAAGCTGCTTTCAAAGCATGTTCATGTAGAGTTATCGACCTATATTTCCTCAAATCCTCTATCAATCTACAATCTAGTTTCCTCTCTCCTAACGTCACAGAAACAGCCATTAGAATGACCTACTCAATGCTATATCCGAGTGTCACTACTCCATACTTTTCTATTCCATGTATACACAGCCTTTTACAATCGATCACTCTCTGCTATTCCAACCTGTCTCTTCTTTGGGACTTCTTTGGGACTATTGCACTATTTTGGCTCTCCACCTGTCTCTGCAACTAGTTCTTTAATATATCACATTCCAGCTCTGCATCCTCTCCTTGTTCTCTCTCTGTCAATGTACCACATATTCATCTAGACATATTTTCTTGGTTACATTATCCACTACTTCCAATTTCAGCATTATCTATAGGCTGATGACAAATCAATCTCTTGGTTCCTGATCTTATCATCTCTACTCGTACATCTTCCTGATTACCTTGCTGTACTTGGTTACATGTACAGGGTTAAAACTGAATTCCTTATTTTTTAAATCTGTTCCTTTGCCTGGTACAACAGTCACTGTGGGTAACATTCCAATCTCTTTTGTTCTGCAAGTCTGCTGCTACATTGTAATTTTTAACTCTTTCCCCTTATTCACTGCCAACAAAATACATATATGAATAGTACATGCTCTAGTCATATCCAGATGATTGGAACCCCCTCCTCTGTGGTCTACCACTGAACAGATTAGCACTACTCCATCCCCTTTTCATGATGCTCATAAAAAGCTACACCTCTTGCCAGATTCCAGTATACAGATTCCATATCACAAACTCACCCCAAACAGAATGTCCGCTCCACACGTCTTTCTCTCTTCCTCTCTGACCACCTATTCTTACTTTCATCTCCAGGATTTGTTTCACGCTGCAACTATTCTCTCTAAGATGTCTTCCTCATGCTACCAGACACTCACAGATTCTCTACAGTTTTCAGTCACTCAAGGTGTCAATCAAATTCTTTATTCTTACAGATGAACACCAGGAAAGCTTGTTTAAAGTGGACCAGCATTATACAAGTCAAATAACAATACATTTATACACAGACAAATAGACAGTAGATGCGAGGGTAGAATAGTACAGACAGATCTAAACAGTGCATTAGCACAGAATAATAGACAAGATATAATTTTACAATTGGATTCAGACAAAAGACAATTGGTAGGTTATGCATAACAGTGGGGTAGCAAGTCATTAAGATTACAACAACTAATTATGATTTGTTGTTCCCCACATCAACCCTATATTTAAATCATGCTGCATACATCTAAAAAAACATTTTCAGAATACGTACATATCTCACACAAGACACTGCAAAAACTTTAGTTCATTGCAGTCATCATCTCTCACATAGACTATTGTAATTCCCTCCTTACTGGACTTCCCAAAATCAGACTTGAGCCCCTACAATCTATTTTGCATGCAGCAGCAAGATTGGTTTTCCTTGCAAATCATATTACATCTGCAGAGTCACTCTGTTAGTCTCTACACTGGTTGCCTGTTTTTCAAAGAATCCAATATAAAATTCTTCTACTAACATACAAGGCCATCAACAAAATTGCACCAACATACATCTCCTCACTTGTCTCAAAATATCTCCCAACTCGACACCTCCGTTCTGCACAAGATCTGCGTCTCTCTTCTACTCTCATCACTTTCTCCCATTCTCGGTTACAGGACTTTTTTCAGGCTGCACCAACTTTTGGAGTTCCCTCCCTCGAACCACAAGACTTTGCTCTAGTCTTCAAACCTTTAAGCATTCTCTGAAAACCCACCTCTTCAGACAAACTTATAGTATTTCTCTACCACCCTCTTAATCTCCCTAGGTTACCCTATTACCAGGGTAACACAGTTAACACAAGACAACAACCCTCTGACCAACATAGTTGTGTGGCTGAGCATACAGCCCACTAAATTCTTTGTAACCTTTGCATTTTAGCTGGACAAATATTCAATATGATGTAGCACTTACCCTTGTGTATCAAACCATTGCCCCTTAGATTATAAACTTGCGAGCACTTGATGATGATGCCGATTATAGTATTGGTGAGGTCCAGGGGGGCGATAGATGACAACAACACACATAGAGAATGGGTTAAATATCCTAACAGTATGTACTTCTAAAGATGTGAAGGTGAGTGATGGGACATTTGGTAGCACTGTGAATGTGCACTATGGGGAGAGAAGTAGTCCAACCCCACCTCCTTGTCTGCCTCCAGGTCTGGGGCTGCAGGTGAGGCAGTGTCTGATTGCGTGAGCCATGTTTCTGTTATTGCCATAAGGTTGAGGTTGTTTGAGAGGAAGAGGTCATGTATGGAGGTAAGTTTGTTACAAACAGACGTGCATTCCAAAGGGCACATCTAAAGGACTTTGGAAGAGAGGGGAGACAGGTGATGTGTTCGAGGTTTGCTGGATTTTGGTAGCGTTCAGATATATGTGTGTGGGAGAAGTGAGGGGGACCTGGATTAGGTGATATATCACCAGCTAATAGAAGCAGGGAGGAAGAAAGATAGGAAAGATGATTGTAAGATGTGTGTCCTTTTAGTTTCTGCCGACAGGGTGAGGCTGTTTTAACTATTGAATTTAAATAGGACAACAGTTCATGAGTATTAACTAGAGATAAGTGAAGTAATGAAGGGCAATGTGGACAAATAGGGATGATATAGTCCTAAATATAATGCCATGAAAGGAGAGGAAGAAAATAATTTGCAACCATTGGTATTTGGAAGGAAAATAGCAGCAAATACAAAAATTAAAGAGATTTACCTAGCTGTACTGTCCTGTGCAAGCAGAAGCAGCAGAGTAAAACCTGAAGCAGATGTAGATTAGTTCTAGATGTCTTCAATTGTTGTTCAACGGTTGTTCAAGTGTCTTGTTTAACTGTATTTTCTAAACACTTTGTGAGAAAAATACTTAGGGCTAGATTTACTAAACTGCGGGTTTGAAAAAGTGGAGATGTTGCCTATAGCAACCAATCAGATTCTAGCTGTCATTTATTTAGTACATTCTGCAAAATGACAGCTAGAATCTGATTGGTTGCTATAGGCAACATCTCCACTTTTTCAAACCCGCAGTTTAGTAAATATACCCCCTAGTGTAGGAGCGGTCTATAGTAAATATAATGGAGCTCCAGATGCAATGATGCAACAAGGAATGAGGTGATATTTATCATGCCAAAATGACAGCTGAATTCCAGATGACAACTATCTCACCACTTATAATCAGCGTGAGGTTCCGGCTTGTGAAGTCAGTCAAGCCAGTTGATATAGCATGCATATGATAGTGCATATTAATGTGTTTTATTAATATGACTGGTCTGGTGCACAGATACCTCAGATATTTTCTTTTTACTGTTTCTGACATTACAACTCACCGATTTTAATGTTATCTTGTACAAACCATTGGTAGTTATATTATTATCTGACATGTATTACAAATGAATAAACATGACTTTTATATTATGATGTGTTAATGTGCCACATTGCTCTTTTGCGTTCGTCAGTGAGGTTTATCTCTGTGGTCACTCTGCCGGAGCTCACCTGGTAGCCATGGCTCTCTGCTCTGACTGGTTGGAATATGGGGTGACACCAGACATAAAAGGTCAGTGCTTATAGGAATAGGTAAGATGGTCTAGCACAGGATTTCTCAAATTCTTTTATTTTTTTACTCCTATGTGAAGGCAAATGTTTACTGTGTACCCCTAAAGTGTGTTAATATACACCAAATACCGCTTTATGTATACATTTATGCATTTAAATGTTTGAAGAGTACCTCTTCTTCAGTTTTGTTTTATATATATATATATATATATATATATATATATATATATATATATATATATCACAGATTTGATACAGAAGGCGCTAAGATACTACACCAGTATGTGAATATTATAGTCCAAAATCTTGTAATTGTTCCTTCTTATGTAACACTTCCCCTGTGCGGGCGGCTGCCAATCCTCCGTAGCAAGCGGTGTAGCAGGAAAAAATCTAAAAGTAAATGAGAGGAGGCGCACAATAGTGTAGTATGACAAGTCAATGGAGCCAGGTGAACCAAACCAGAAAAGGAACTAGACCACCAGAAATGAGTGAGCCAGAGCTTCCCACCAAGTGGGTATCACCAATATCTAAGATGGATAAGTAAAGCTCATAGACTGGAAAGTCACACACGGCCAAATGGCATTCATAAAGGTAGAAAAACAGGTCACACCAATAAAGATGTATGCGTACCAGAAGCCAATAGTTTAATGGCTTATCTGCAGGATGTCACGTAGGCTGTGAGGATATATTCAATCTTCAGCCACCCTTGGCTATCCCATAGGTTACCTCAATATACAGAAGTACACAGATGTAGTATCCAAAAAAATTCAAGTTTATTAAAAACAGTAGTAACTTACACATCCAGAAGCAGATGACAAGCCTATCTGATCAGAGATGGTAGTAGTAGCAGTAACTCAACGCGTTTCGTCTGTACAACAGACTTCATCAGGAGCAAACACAGATATATATATATATGTAGTTATTAACCAATATATGTTATACTTAACAGACTGAAGTACCCCTTGGACATAGCTGTACCCTTGGGGCACACACATCACAGGTTGAGAGCAAAGTATTTAAAATTTAGCTTTGGTTTGGACACTTCTGTTTTCCTGTGTCCTTTGCAGGAGCCATAATGGTTAGTGGAGTGTATGACCTACTCCCTCTCATACATACGTATGTCAATGATGCCATAAAGATGTCACAGTAAGTATGACATTATTAAAGACCTCACTATGATTAGGGCTGCAGGCTAATTGGGCAACAATGATAAGGAGACAACATGGAAATGATTTCATTTTGATTTTATTTACTTTTCCATTTTACCTTTCTTTAATTGTATTTTGTTTTGCTATCTTGTATTTACTGGTCATCTGTAATAAAGAATGGGGTGTTAAATGCTGCTGTAATATGTAACACTGTATTATGTAGCTGATTCAGGGCAGTTACAAAGTCTCCATTTAAATGTTCTTCTGAAAACATTGCTAACACTGGTCCAGAGTCACTTGCATACCTCAGAAATGCTTGTTTTAAAAGATACTTTATATCGTTGCAAAAGTAAAGAAGTATTTTAGCATTTGTTTTCCACTGGCCAGATTAGTCCATCAAGGTAGGGTGTAGGGGTGAAGCGGTGTTTGTCTCCTACATTCTCCATAGACTTTGGACTCTATTTGGAGTTAAAGATATTTTGCTTTATTGTGGAAAGTTAGTAGTAAGCCAGACCTCAGCCATATGAATAAATGCAGTTGTGCAAAGAAATAAGATTATTTGTACAGTAAACATAGCTATATCCACATTTTTATAGAAATCCATAGAAAAATATATAGAATGTAAATAAACTTTTGTATGTGGTAATGGAGCTATAATGCCTTTCTATCTATCAAAGTTCTCTCCTTTTGCAACTCTAGCACTTTGGTTTTGGTTGCCATGTGACCTTTATCAATAGTTTAATTTTCCACGTTTGTTGACCATTTCCTGCTAGCAAGAAATGATGTTCCTATAGCAGCTTGTTATTGAGTACACATGACTAGCTTTTCACTAAGGATGAGCGGGCTCGGATTCCGCTAATCCGAGCCCACCCGAACAGTGCGGATCCGACGGGATCCGAGCACTGTTCGGGAACTTCCGGGTGCCATCTTCATTCTCCCTGTGGGTAGTGTAGAGGGAGGTTGTTGAGAGATAGTGATACTGTGCTCTGTCCTGCTGATTATTTTAGTAAAGTGTGCTCTGTCCTGCTGATTATTTTAGTACAGTGTGCTCTGTCCTGCTGATTATTTTAGTACAGTGTGCTCTGTCCTGCTGATTATTTTAGTAAAGTGTGCTCTGTCCTGCTGATTATTTTAGTAAAGTGTGCTCTGTCCTGCTGATTATTTTAGTAAAGTGTGCTCTGTCCTGCTGATTATTTTAGTAAAGTGTGCTCTGTCCTGCTGATTATTTTAGTACAGTGTGCTCTGTCCTGCTGATTATTTTAGTACAGTGTGCTCTGTCCTGCTGATTATTTTAGTAAAGTGTGCTCTGTCCTGCTGATTATTTTAGTAAAGTGTGCTCTGTCCTGCTGATTATTTTAGTAAAGTGTGCTCTGTCTTGCTGATTATTTTAGTAAAGTGGTGCTTTGTCCTGCTGAGTCCAGTAGTACTTTGGCCAGTGCTCTGTCCTGCTGATTACAGTGGTGCTTTGGCCAATGTCTGTCCTGCTGAGTCCAGTGGTGCTTTTGTCCTGTATTTTTTTCTGCTAAGTCCATAGTAATTTGATAATTATCCCAAAATCTTAAAAAAATAAAAAAAAAAATAAAAAAAAAAATAAATTGAAAAAAATATAAAAAAATAATTTAAAAATTATAAAAAATATTATAGAGCAATATATTATTGCAGTCCCAAAAAATAGGTACTGCAATCTATATTACTACGTTCACTGTTTCTGCAGTCCCAAAAAATAGGAACTGCAATCTATATTACTACGTTCACTGTTTAAGCAGTCCCAAAAAATAGGAACTGCAATCAATATTACTACGTTCACTGTTTCTGCAGTCCCAAAAAATAGGAACTGCAATCAATATTACTACGTTCACTGTTTCTGCAGTCCAAAAAAATAGGAACTGCAATCAATATTACTACGTTCACTGTTTCTGCAGTCCCAAAAAATAGGAACACAATCTATATTACTACGTTTACTGTTTAAGCAGTCCAAAAAATAGGAACTGCAATCTATATTACTACGTTCACTGTTTAAGCAGTCCCAAAAAATAGGAACTGCAATCAATATTACTACGTTCACTGTTTCTGCAGTCCCAAAAAATAGGAACTGCAATCAATATTACTACGTTCACTGTTTCTGCAGTCCAAAAAAATAGGAACTGCAATCAATATTACTACGTTCACTGTTTCTGCAGTCCCAAAAAATAGGAACTGCAATCAATATTACTACGATCACTGTTTATGCAGTCCAAAAAAATAGGAACTGCAATCAATATTACTACGTTCACTGTTTCTGCAGTCCCAAAAAATAGGAACTGCAATCAATATTACTACGATCACTGTTTATGCAGTCCAAAAAAATAGGAACTGCAATCAATATTACTACGTTCACTGTTTCTGCAGTCCCAAAAAATAGGAACTGCAATCAATATTACTACTTTCACTGTTTAAGCAGTCCAAAAAATAGGAACTGCAATCAGTATTACTACTTTCACTGTTTAAGCAGTCCAAAAAATAGGAACTGCAATCTATATTACTACGTTCACTGTTTCAGTAGTCCCAAACTGTGTGTGGTTTAGGGGTACGCTCTCTTGTGCTGCATATAATGGAGTACAAAAATTTGGAGGATAAAGTAGGGAAAGATCAAGACCCACTTCCTCCTAATGCTGAAGCTGCTGCCACTAGTCATGACATAGACGATGAAATGCCATCAACGTCGTCTGCCAAGGGCGATGCCCAATCTCCTAGTAGAGGGCATGTAAAATCCAAAAGGCCAAAGTTCACTACAATTAGTAAAAAAAGAAAATTCAAATCATCAGAGGAGAAACGTAAACTTGCCAATATGCCATTTACGACACGGAGTGGCAAGGAACGGCTTAGGCCCTGGCCCGTGTTCATGACTAGTGGTTCAGCTTCACCCAAGGATCTAAGCCCTCCTCCTCCCCACCCCTCTAAAAAATTTAAGAGACTTAAGCTGTCATCAACAACACAGCAAACAACTCTGCCTTCTAGAGAGATGTCATCATAAATCCCCAAGGCGAGTCCAAGGGTGTTGGTGGTTGCGAAGCCTGACCTTCCCATCACTGTACGGGAAGAGGTGGCTCCTTCCACCATTTGCAGCACGCCCTCTGCATATGCTGGAAGGATCACCCACAGTCCAGTTACAGATTTGGCTAATGAAGGTGCGAATGTTGTACACCGGGAGGAGGATATTGATGTAGCTAGCGCTGAGGATGAACTTGAGGATGCTACATGAAAAACAATCAGTATTTAACTTATGTGCAAAACAGAAATCTAATTTGCACCCCTTGCAATGTAACATGGTTTTGTCCAGGAGACTGAAATAAGGATCCTCTTCATTTAAGATCCTTAATGAATCAGGCCCTAAATTCCCTAATATAGACACACACTCACACACAGACACAGACACAGACAGACAGAGAGGGAGACAGACAGACCAGTATGTTTTTGGAGTGTGGGAGGAAACTGGAGCACCCAGAGGAAACCCACGCAAACACAGAGAGAACATAGAAACTCCACACAGATAAGGCCATGGTCGGAATCGAACTCATGACCCCAGTGCTGTGAGGCAGAAGTGCTAACTACTAGGCCACTGTGCTGCCCCAAAAGCACTTCAGGAACATAAATCTCTTGTGTTACTGATGAGATAAGCTGAACAAAACACTGCTTTTCAGAAAACTATTTTTTTGTAAAATGATCTTTTAAAGAGCGATATAACATACTAATAATGTTCACTAAGGAATATCTCTGCTTATCTAACAACATGGTGCAAATATCTGAGATCTCATGTAACTGCTAGGGTTTATCTATTGCAGGTAATAAAGGGTGTATATATGTTGTGCTTTGGTAGTTGTACCCAAATTACCTCATTTTGGCCTGATCACACACAGAAAGCTAGGTTCTACAATTCTGGATATTTAGTGAAAGGGACAAATGATGAAATTGTAAGGTGCACCATACTTTCTCTTTGGCCAATAGCACCAAATACACTCTGGTGTATGAATGCACTGACCAGATTTTATACGCTATCTAAACAAAATCTGGCAGGATAGAGTGATCAGCTGTGTTCCACTTACATACTGATTTTATACCAATATGGTCTGCTGTATGCTAATGCTGTGTAGCCAGTTTTACACTAATAAAACCATGGATCTGATTGGTTGTTGTGTTTGTTTGATTTCACAGGGAGGTGGCCCTAAGGAACAGCCCCATACGATGTGTGACACAGATAGAGAGCAATGCAGAACCCTGTCACATGGTCATTGTGGTAGCAGAGCATGATTCTCCAGAGTTCCAGAGACAGTCACAGAACTTTTTCCAGGTAACTTTCAGTATGTCACCTGTCACCTGTATACAATAATAGGAACATGTGACAAAGTTGGCAGAATGCATTGCCCCCTTCCAGGTACATATTATATTATGTTTCCGGCTCACATGTCTTCTCATTTCCTAGCACAGTTCCAGTTGTTGCCAGTGAAAATGCATAACTTGGGATGATCATTTTCGCATAATTGAAACTCCTTATACACTAAAATTAACACAGTGGGCCTGATTCAAGTTGGATTGCAAAATGAGTGTAATTTCCGTGTTTAAAATGAGTATGCAACTTTTGCATTATTCATCACTCTCATTTTTCATTTTAGAGTCTGAAGACGTTAGGACTTAGTGTCTCCTACAAACGGGTAGATGGTACTGATCACTTTGATGTCATAGAGAGGTTAACCCAGGAAGATTATGTCCTGACTCAGGTAAGTTCTCTGCACACCTCAGGGAACTAATGTCACCTCCAGAATATCTGCACTTTCTATCTAGAGAAATTATAGATGTTTGTACATCTGAGAGTGTTTCTAATTGGGGTATCTCTAACTATACGCTTGTGAAGTAAAACAAGAGTAATGAGATGTATAGATGATGGATATCTCCTACATTAAGCTTAGTATCGCATTAAACCGCAGTCCCCATAATTCACTATGTGGATCGCCATCTGAAGAAGGCGTTCTGCCCTATAGAGAGAGCAATGCAGAAGAGGGATCTTCGGAGCCAGTTCGATCAAGAATGGCAAAAGTGGCTGTTGAAATTGGCACACTGTAGACAGCTTTCATGTCTCTTGTTGATCGCGCATGTATTTTTCATGTGCAGTTCTCTTGATATTCTCTCTTCCATATACTTCCAACATTCTTTTCACATTTACTGTGAACAAGTAAATCTTCATGTATCTTGAGTGCCTTACACTGGCTACTTAAGTGTTATCTATGTAATATATATAATATACCTTTGCTATTAATGCAGGAGGTTATAACAATTATTGAATTGCAAAATGTTACTGTTTCAAATCCATGCTATTTGTTTTCCCTTACACAGACACCTATACTTCTAGTCCAGTAATGGGCAACAGGCAGATCTATGGCTCGATGCGGCCCCCAACTCTGCTTTATTGTCTATTTTTGTTGTAGCTTGTAACACTTGTTTAAAATGCCTTTGATATGTTATACAGATAGGTGTCTCTTTCTTTGATTAAATGTATTGTTTTAACTTATTACTGAGATTAAGGATAATGTGTGGCCATACATGTGGCCCCTGAAAGGTATCAGGATGCCTACCACTGCTCTAGTCTATGGTGAGAGCTGTAGCTAGGCTCATTCCTTTGCTACTGTTCCTTCCCCGCTCCTCTCTGCCCTTCCTCTCATTGGAACCCTCTCTAGCTCTGAGAATTAAAGCTAAAAGCATTATGATGACTTAGAAAGACATTCACTTTCTGCCCTCTACTGCATATGTAGCCCCATTTTCAATTAGACTCTGAATTGTTCTACCTAAATATTGCTTTTTCTTCATTCTCATGACCTTATTTCTTATGTAGATTTCTAATGCAAATACTTAAGGAATCTCTCTAGGCCTGCACTTCCAGATGTTTAATTCACTTCCATTCTCCATCAGACTACTCCACTATTTCCAACTATTTCCATCATTACCCATCTTTTTCCATCCCAGTCATGTTAGTTTCATCTAATCTGGCTTCTGACCACTCTCATGTATGTCTCCCAACATAACTATATACACTCAAGATAACTTGGTATCGGCTCTGAGTATCCTATGCGTTACCTTGCTAAATTGACCCCTGCCATCCTCTCTTATAAGACAGACATGTTCAAATGATACTCTCCTCCAACTTTACAGCCTTGAGTATTTTCCTAAAGAAGCTTCTTTCTTTCCTTCTCACATTTCCTACACACTCAGCTGGTGTACATTATATTGACTGCCCCACTACTTTACACCTTTTTGGGGTATATTCTATGTTATACTGCTATTTTTCAACCTCTTAGTCTGCTGATGAGTAAACAGTGGGTGTGATTCAGTTACCACCACAATACAATGACAATTTTACAGACTAAATGTATATGTAGTGTTTTTATTTATTTTATTCTGAGTGAGCACTACACATTAAAATTAGTAAGAAATGACCCTATATGAAGAAAAACATCTATTTTCTTAACAAATCACAGAAAAAATAACTTTAATGACTAAAATATGACCAAAAAAAGACTTTTCAATAAAACATGGAATAAAGTTATATAATCATACCACCATAGACATTTTTTAAAGACCATATTCGGATTCCTCCACTATGCTCTGCTCTCAGGTATGACAAGCTGTGCAAGTAGATCTCTTTTCATAAATATCCTAGGTCCTGCCAACCTAACCATAGCTCACATTTCATCTCATCGCTGCCATTTTCGTTTTACAAGGTCTCTTAAGTTGAACTCTACATCACTTATCCTGTACCTTTGTGGCAGTGTGTGTTAGTCGCTACAATGGCTTACGTGTTGTATGGTGCCACATGATATGTCTGGTGTTTTAGAAATATGGTAGTTATGGTAAAACTTCTATAATCTTTTGTTATATGACAATACCTTCCTTTTATTCACAGCTCATCCTAAAGATGATCTTGAAAAGCGATGCAGATCAGAACAATGAGCCCTGTTTATGAGGAGCTAGCTGGGTAGAAAACCATGGTGTTCAGCTGGGAACAGATTTTATACAATAAAATAAAGACTCATTTTTTTCTCATAGTGAAATGACAATGCTATACACCAATCAGCCACATTAAAACTACTGACAAGTGAAGTGAATAACATTGATTATCTTGCTACAATGTCAAGGAGTGGGATATATTAGGCAGCAAGTGAACAGTCAGTTCTTTAAGTTGATGTGTTGTAATCAGAACAAATGGGCAAGCGTAAGGATCTAAACGACTTTGACAAGGGACAAATTGTGACGACTGTGTCAGAGCATCTCCAAAACAGCAGGTCTTGTGGGGTGTTTCCAGTATGCAGTAGTTAGTACCTACCAAACGTGGTCCAAGGAAGGACAACTGGTGAACCTGCGACAGGGTCATGGGCACCCAAGGCTCACTGATGCGTGCGGGGAGCAAAGGCTAGCCTGTTTGGTCCAATCCCACAGAGGAGCTAATGTAACTCAAATTGCTGAAAAATTTAATGCTGGCTATGATAGGTCTCAGAACAGACAGTGCGTCATCATGATCATCATTTATTTATAAAGCGCTAGCAAATTCCGTAGCGCTTTACAATTCATAACAAAGTAATAAAACAATACTAGGGTAATACATACAGACATAGAAGAGGGTCCTGCTCGCAAGCTTACAGTCTATGCATCACAGTCAGAGTGCCCATGCTAACCCCTGTTCACCTCCAAAAGCGCCTACAGTGAGCAGATGAGCACCAAAATTGGACCATGGAGCAATGGAGGAAGCTGGCCTGGTCTGATGAACCACATTGTGTTTGACATCATGTGGACAGCCCAGTGTGTCATTTATCTAGGGAACAGATGGCACCAGGATGCACTATGGGAGAAAGTCAAGCCGATGGGGGCAGTGTTATGCTCTGAGCAATGTTCTGCTGGGAATCCTTGGGTCCTGGCATTCATGTGGATGTTACTTTAACACAAACCACCTACCTAAACATTATTGCAGACCAAGTACATTCCTCCATGGCAACGGTATACCCTGATGGCAGTGGCCTCTTTCAGCAGGATAATGCGCCCTGCTACATTGCAAAAATTGTTCAGGAATGGTTTGAGGAACATGACAAAGAGTTCAAGGTGTTGAATTGGCCTCCAAATTCCCCAGATCTCAATCCAATCGAGCATCTGTGGGATGTGCTGGAAAAACAAGTCTGAGCCATGGAGGCCCCACCTCGCAACTTACGGAACTTAAAGAATCTGCTGATAATTTCTTGGTGCCAGATACCACAGGACACCTTCAAAGGTCTAGTGGAGTCCATGAATCGATGGGTCAGAGCTGTTTTGGCTGCATGAGGGGGACCTACATAATATTAGGATTTATATCCTATATTATATAGTGGTTTACATGTTGTGGTTGATTGGTGTATGTGCTATGTATTTGCTTAGCTTTACATCAAACCTATTTTCGTGAATGTTCCTTTATATATTTTTCCATTGTTCTTACCTGGAGATATTGTTTGATAAAGCCATGAAAGCATTATGCCGCTTGTCCAGATAATTTGGTTTTGTTAATTTGGGTAATTCATCATCTGACCTTTTTAGAGCATCCAATTTGACCACCTACACCTAATTGGACGTTAATCCCAGTGCTCTTTCTGGATGGTAGGATCGGCCCTTCAGTTGCTGGCTTAATTTATGTTCATATATTTTTTTTAATTTGCTAAAATTTTTAACAGAATGCAGTGAAATATTTTTTCTTAAGGTTTAATTAGTGCAGATCAATAGCCTGGTTACCTCAGTGGCATTTATATAATTCAATAGAGAGACCAGCCCGTCTGCTTACAGACAACAGAGAGCTGGCCAAGGAATCTGCAACTCATGTTGGCAGACTCGTTTATTGGAATAGGAGTATTATACTGGAAATTATTAACAGGGTTAATATTTAAGAGGGGTGTGCCCTTCAGGCACATGAATCACACAGTGCCAGTAATATTACCCTTTATATACAGTTTGCCAAACTATTGTGCAGAACTTTACAGAGAATACATTCACAGTCCCTGCCCCAGTTGAACTTACAGTCTAAATACACACACGTCAGTTTTGTCATAAGTGAATTAACCTATTGTAGGTTTTTGGACTGTGAGAGGAAACCAGAGCACCCTGGAGAAACCTACATGAACAAAAGGAAACAAGACAAACTCCTTACAGATGGTGTTCTGGTTGCAATGGTTACAATATACTGTAAAATCAACTGTTTTAATGCAGAACATTTAAAAAACAGAATTTGGTTCCATATCAAAGAAAGCCCTTACGTAGCTGTTTTTTTAACTGCTGAGGAAAATAGTCTAAAATATGGAATAATGCACACCTTGGGCAAAATGACTGTCTCTATTCATTATTGTCCATTTGAAAATGTTTTCTTTCTTATAATTATTGCAGTCACAAATTATGCATATTAGTTCTGCCGAATGTGGATGCAAGATTGTTGTGTTACGTGTGTATTTTGATTTGCACGTATCTCAAGATGTGTTGAACTCAAAACACAGCAGTATTTCTACATCAAGCGTACAAATGTGTGTACTTAGGCTTCATGATAGAGTAGAAACGCGGCTTGACAGTGTTAGGGATAAATGCAAAACTTGCCTTAGGCTATTCATACACAATAAAACGTAACGAAGTGTCATATGCACAAGACAGAATAATGTCAACAGTATTATTAATAAAGGTGAATGTCGCAGTTTTCATAGAACATGTAATAAAAACACCTCCACACCGTCATTTACCACTTTATAAATCCAATGTGAATCTTCTTTACTGTAGTAGTCCAAATGGAAATGACAAATAAAAAATCCAAATATTTGGGCCGCAACTTGAGATAATACAGCTGCGATGCTAATGAATGAAGTATGCAAAAGACACAGCTCCTAAAAAGTGCATCTGTATCTAGAAATACATTCTAGACTAATAAGATGGTGTTTGCTAAATTTACGTGTATTATCCCTTACTGTACTCATCTTGCACCCGTCCTTCCTCTTTTCCAGCCAAATGGGATTGCAAATCTAAGATATGCTCAAATCTAAATGTGATAGGAAGTAGATTATCTTCCCCACTAGAGAATTCCAAATCAATGTATATAATGGGTAATTCTCACAATTTAACCCAAATATAAAATAATGGCGCCTTACATATCCTAGACAATAAACCATTATAATGAAAGGTACTGAGGGTGCTACTTCCTGTAGTATAAATTCATAATGTGCTGAGAAAAGAAAGGAAAGAGAGATACTAACTGGGGAAGACACCTCATATATGCGATAGTATAGTAATTTTGTAAGATTAATACCATTTCAAAACCCTCTTCTATTGCTCTTGGACATGAAATAAACAAAATAAACACACATTAAAAACACATTTGAAACACATTGGTAATATTAGGCGAGCCATGGTAGATAAAGAGAATTTTAAAAATCGAACTTCCGTGGCCAGACATTTTTTAATGACATGATGCAGATCCCAAAGGGGTAAAGGTTTTTGGGATCATGAGAATTAATCTAGGAAACCGAGGAGGAAATCTCACTCAGGAAATGCTGAAAAAAAAAAGAGAGCAAATATATTTTCCTTTTAAATGCCATGTTTCCAACTGGCCTGAATGAGAGTATCCATGTCTCAGCATTTCTGTAAAATTGATGCCAAATTAGAAAAGTTTCCATCTCCAATTTACAACTAGCATTTCAATGATGGATTATTAAAAAAAATAATTGAAAAATAAACTTTATATTATTATCACTTTTATACTTTCTCACATTATTTCCTCTCACTGGGCCTGATTCATTAAGGATCTTAAGTTAAGAAGTTTCTTATTTCAGTCTCCTGGACAAAACCATGTTACAATGCAAGGGGTGCAAATTAGTATTCTGTTTTGCACATAAGTTAAATACTGACTGTTTTTTCATGTAGCTCACAAATACTTGATAGCTTAGTTGTACACTGAAATTTAAAGTTGATATTTGTGTGCTACATGAAAAAACAGTCAGTATTTAACTTATGTGCAAAACAGAATACTAATTTGCACCCCTTGCATTGTAACATGGTTTTGTCCAGGAGACTGAAATAAAAAGTTTCTCAAGTTAAGATCCTTAATGAATCAGGCCCTTAGTCTCTATGTATAGTCTGCGGACCGGCTGGGTTAGTGAGAGTGACATGTAAACCGGGGCATGATCGGACCACGTGGTCTGACCTATGTCAACTTCTTTTATCAGGGTATAGTGAGTTTTGGTGTAAGAAAAAGTAGTCCAGTCGTAAATAAGTGTTATAGGGGTGTGAGAAGGTGTAATCCAGTTACACGGGGTGTCTAAGCCTCCATGTATCGACCAGCTGGTGTTTGTGTATGAGGCGCCTTACCTTGCATTGTGTTTTCCCCAAATATCTGGCCACCCCAGATGAAGCGTCAACAGCAGGGTGGAGAATCCAGTTGAAGAGGGATATGTTGAATATCTAGAGCCGAACAAAAGGCAGAAAGTTCTGACGGTTCCCTTAGGATTGCTGACTTTCCTTTGTGAGCAACCTGCAATTGAAATGGGAAGCCTCAGCGGTATTTGATGTTTTTCTTCCGTAATTCCTCCTTAAGAGGCCTGAGCATTCGCCTTTGTTGGAGCGTAGTCCATGAAAGATCTTGAAACACCTGAATAGCTTGGCCATTGAACTCAAGACCGTCCAGTTGTCGTAATTTCCGCAGGATTTCGTGTTTCTGCGTGAAGTAATGTAGGCGGCAGATGACATTCCTGTGGCATTCCGAAGGGGCTCCTCGTGGCTACAAAGCACTATGGGCTCTGTCGAAAGTAATTACATTGTTTGGTGATTGTTGCAAGACTTCGTTGAAAATTTATGTAAGAGCATCAACCAAGCCTTGGGTGGGTATATCCTCGGCAGACCCCTTATTCTCAGATTATTCCTGCGGCCTCGAATGTCCATGTCATCTAGCTTGTAATGAAATCACCGTATGGCTTTTTCTTGTGCGGTTACCATGGTTTGCAATGCGCCATAGCGTTTATCCTCCGCTTCCTTGTGCTCCTCCAAGGCTGCCAGCCTATGACCTAGATGTGCGAGATCTGCCTGAAGTGTGGCAACTTCTTGTCGAACCAACTCCTGTAGCTTTGCCTCTAGTGTTTCGAAGTCTTTTTTGGAGGGTACTTCTTTTTTTGTTGGTAAAGTACGAAGCAGTTGCATGACCAGCGCTAGATCTGGTTAGTGATGGTTCTGCGATCTGTGTCTTCGCTGGGAGATGCTCAGGTGTGGATGGTTGAGAAGAGTTGTGAGATTAGGCCATGTCGCTCGTATCTGATACAGTTGATTTCAGGAATGTACGCAGGTCCAAACGTTGAGGAGTGACTGTTGACTTTCTGGACTCTTGGTGTTTCCTTTCTTGTCTCTGCCCATCTGGGCTCTCGAATCATACACTTAGCAAAAAATCAGTCACTTGTCAGTTGCAGTACATATGATACATGAGTTGTCACTGGTCACTTCCGCCCATCTGTGACCTTTGGCAGCCATAACAGTCATGGAGTGGCTACGATTACATTGGTGTAGCTAGCATCTTATCAGTGATGACATTCTTTCTTTTCTGCCTCCTCTCCCGTTTTGTAATGCTACCTCTTTGGTTGTGGAAAGTCAGCAAGTGACCACTAGGTGGCAGCAGAGTGAAATCACAAGTCCTAGGCAAGTCCAACTTGCAAAAATGAAAGTGGCCACTGGGTGATATCAAGTACAGATTATCAGTACCTTGCTTGTAGTTATATTTAACCACAACATGGCGTAAGAATGCACACAAATTACAGACCAGGAGAAGAGAAGATGCCCAGATAATTAAAAACTGTGAGGAAACACTGATTAAAAATCAGTTTATAAACTGACAAAGTACACCACAGATGTTCCCGGGTTAAGCACTTTTGGTAAGGTGACTATGAATTGCTTTGTCTGTTATAGTTCTTTGTTCCAGAGACCTTCACTCAAGGCTACAACAAAAGAAAGGCACTGCTTGTGGTGGTCCATGGCTATTAAACAGTTAAATGGTAGTGCCGGGTGGGATATATCAGTCACATCAAGATGGATAGCCCTCTATAATTGTCGGCAGTGTGTCCTGTGCCCTGGGTCTGAGGAGGACACGAGACGTAGTGTGACTTGATGCCTGAACAGAACTCCATAAAGGGCCTGAACAGACTCCCCGGGACCAGCCTTTGTACGCTGTGTAGTGGTGATGTTTCCAAATACTGAGCCCTAAATTAACTACAGATTACTCCCAATGCCTGGCAGTGTTCCCTCTAAGCTGAGCAATCTGGAAATGATAGAGTTAAACCTGTATCTTACTAGGAAACATCCTACAGATTGTGAATGTAAACCTTCGGATGGAGCCCTCTTTAGAGTGACCTTTTAACTCTTCCCTTTCCAGATTGCTCAGCTTAGAGTAAACACTGGTGCCTGGAACTAATATTGTGTCTCTATATCAGTGGACAGACTGGGCACACAATGGTGACAAATATATAGGAGGGGCGTGTGCTGAGGAACCGTTGGTGTGTGTGTGTGTGTGTGTGGGGGGGGGGGGGGGTGGGGGGGGGGGTCCCTGTGTATCGCCTCTTCACCTCCCGAGGTATCTTGGGACCGACAAGGAGGATCCGCAGAAGGGGGTCTTTACAAGCCGCGTCCCTGCGTCTTTTCTCGATCTCCAAGCCGGATGGGTGCGTTTCGCGCCAAAGCTCTACATTGGCTGCCTGTATTTCAACGAATCCAATATAAAATTCTTCTACTAACATACAAGGCCGTCAACAAAATTGCACCGACATACATTTCCTCACTTGTCTCAAAATATCTCCCTACTCGACACCTCCGTTCTGCACAAGATCTGCGTCTCTCTTCCACTCTCATCACATCCTCCCATTCTCGGTTACAGGACTTTTTTCGGGCTGCACCCACTTTGTGGAATTCCCTCTCTCACACATTAAGACTTTCTTCTAGTCTTCAAACCTTCAAGCGTTCTCTGAAAACCCACCTCTTCAGACAAGCTTATGATATTCCTCAACCATCATCTTAATCTCCCCTATTACCACCCTCTACACAGCTAACACAAGACAACAACCCTCTGACCAACATTGGTACACACACAGCCCACTCAGTACTTTTACCTTTGCGTTCTAGCTGTTCCAGTATGCAATATGATGTAGCACATGTCCTTGTGTTTCAAACTACCATTGTCCCATAGATTGTAAGCTTGTGAGCAGGGTTCTCTCACCTCTTTGTCTGTATGTATTACCCAGTATTGTTTTATTAATGTTTGTTCCCAATTGTAAAGCACTACAGAATTTGCTGGCGCTATATAAATAAATGATGATGATGATCCTCTTTCAGCATTATCAGTATTATTGTCGATCTGTCTACATTAATATAGGCTTTTAAATCATCTTAGTGCTGACCTCAGCTGCATATTGGTTTTCTCTTTTTCTGACATCCTCTATTGGAATTACCATCAGTCTGATATATTGCACTTGATTTGCAACATGTTACCATCTGTATAAATGAATATTTATGAGAGCAGTGTTAGTTCACAATATCTTAGCTGAGAGATTAAGTTTACAAAGTGGTTTTAAGACCTTTGTGAATTAGTTTCTGAATTAATCCAATATAATGATAACATTTTATACCAGTAGTAGTTGCATGTGTTTTGCAACATACCGTACCTGTAATATCTGTCGATATTATATCACTCCTGAGTAAGAGCCTTATAAATAGGAATGCCTTAAATATATATATATATTTCTGAGTTTCTCACTCACACCAATTTTTAATATTTTGCTTTTTAATACAAATATTTTTAATTTATATCAATAAAATTTTGTTTTTAATGTGCGTTTATTTCATGTCCAAGAGCAATATGATACATTAGAAGAGGGTTTTGAAATGGTATTACTCATACAAAATTTACTATTCTACTGTATATATGAGGTGTGCCTTCCCCAGTTAGTATCTCTCTTTGCTTTCTTTTCTCAGCTCAAATCTAAATGTGGAAACATCTTGGTACAAATGCGCAGTAAGAAAATACATAATTTTACACCCCACAAATGGATTTATGTCCACCTCTAAATGAGGCCCTTTGTCTATACTCATTGCACAATGTATAAACCTAAATGCAACTATAGTTTTGGTCCACGCACTGTGCATTACTCATAGTGATCAATAGATGACTGCCTGTTAGTACAAAACCATAGGAAGATTTATAGGCTGCACTACTTAGAGAAAGCAAATCTTTCAGGAGACAAGTCTTCTGAGTTGAGATATTTACAAGACACATCTTACAGTCAATGCTGTGCATTTAGAGCATGATTCAGACTTGTGCTGACACAGACCATCCAGCTACAGTCAGTTTTATGTTTGTTGGGAGTTGTCGGAACAGGATGGGGCACTCTGGCAAATGTGAAGTGCTGTAGTGACAGCTTCACTAAAACAAGAATAGATAGGGAGATTTTTAAGCTGCACTTTATGGGTACATTATGCGAATAAGCCACTATCTAATAAATTGTTTAAAAGAGTTATATTCTGAGTCTGCACATAAGGTTTTTATTTCCCCAATAAACCCCTCCCACAATGGTCTCATGTTAATGTACCCACCCAGGCCAGAGTCTATAATGGCCACATTTCCCTGGCTGGCAACTGGGAAAAGTTTGAAAGAAAACCCACTAGATCAGGCCTGTCCAACCTGCGGCCCTCCAGGTGTTGTGAAACTACAAGCCCCAGCATGCTTTGCCGGTAGACAACCAGTTGATAGCTGGAAGGGCATGCTGGGACTTGTAGTTTCACAACATCTGGAGGGCCGCAGGTTGGACAGGCCTGCACTAGATGGTTGTTGAGGAGCTAATACTGAGCTTCTGCTGCAGCTTGCTAATCAGCTGCATCAACATCTATTAAATACCTGAGTTTACTTTCAAACTTCTAGCCAAAACAGAGTGTATCCAGGTAAGGGGGGGGGGGGGCGTCACGACGCTGTCAGTGAGGAGCTGCACTCAGAGGAGCAGCTGACAGAAAACCATAGGGAGGTAAGTAGAATAAAATGGTGTGGTGAGGGGGACAGTGTGGTAAGGGGGACAGTGTGCTGAAGGGGGCTGCAATGTGATATAGGGGGAACAGTGTGATGAAGGGGGACAGTGTGGTAAGGGGTATAGTGTAATGAGGGGGACACTGTGATAAGGGGCACAGTCTGATAAGAATCAGAGAGGCTGTATTTGAAGAAAAGGTGGGTGCGGCTTGATGTCACCATCTGCTTCATACAATGTGCAGGGCCAAACTTTAATGAGACTTTCATCATTGTGCCCCTGCCCACTCAGTGTACAGGTAGTTGGGCTAGAAGATTCCATTTACATCACCACAGTATATATCCCATACTTGCCAACTCTCCCGGAATGTCCGGGAGACTCCCGCATTTTGCGAGAGTCTCCCGGACTCCCGGGCGAGTGTGGCAATCTCCCGAATTCTGCCCACTTCACTAGGAAGTGCCCACTTCCTAGTGAAGTGGGCAGAATTAGATCCCAAACGCCGCGATTCCCGATGAATCGCGGCGTTTAGCCCCGCCCCCCGCTGTCAAATGACGCAATTTGCGTCATGACGTCACAGGGGGCGGGGCCGAAATGACGCGATTTTGGCCGCCCCGCCCCCTCACGCCCCCCTCCACTGGCTGGCTCCCGGAAGGGAGCTGAAGAAAGTAGGTAAGTATGATATATCCCCCTACCTTGCAAGCAGATATGTGTTCATATAGATGAATTACTTACTCTCTTGGAAGTCCTGTAGACTGTAAATATCAGCATTTCTATCACTATTATACATCTGCCCTATTAATAACATTGGCGCCAAACTCCATTTTACTGACCAGATGGCAACCAGAGCAACCGAGTCCTCTTGGACTAGCGGCACACACCGGGGGTTAGGTCTCCCGCCTTCAGGTTACAAAGGTTGAATCCCCCACCATTGGCTATATTGGAGGCTACAGTTTAGATAGTGGTAGGGTGTCCAAAACGATGCTTCCGGTTTAAAATATTATTTAAAAAAAACAAACTTGCCTGGCTCTAGGAAATGACTATATCAAATAAGGCAGCTATACGGTAACGTCACCATAACATTCAGGCGGGGGCTATTTTGTAGACAGTTGGGTATTTTCCCATACAGAGCTCATTATCAGACAGACCATAAGGGAGACCCAGAAGGTGATTTTTCTCCTATTAAACCGGGAAAACAAGGAACCCCGCCACCTGCATTCCGATGTATGAGGTAATGACGTTGATGAGCATTCCGATGTATTAGGTAATGACGTTGATGATGTATGATTGTGGACGGTCGGCTGCAGCTAGGATTTATTTTGATTAGTTGAGCACTCAGCTGTAATTTTACCCGACAGTCCGACACAACGTCAAAACATCAAGTGTCTGCAAAAGAAACAGCGACACTCCCCCATGCAAACCCTTAATAACTTGCAAGAGTGAAATAAGAATGGAACTAGAAGTCCCAGCATGCCACAGGTTGCCTAAATGCTAATAAAGTTTGTTTTAGGTGCAGGGCTTACGGGCAACTGTAGTTCCGTACGGCAATGCATGCTGGGTGATATAGTCCTAGACCTCAGCGGAAGGCGGAGTAACCGCCTGTTCCGTACGGCAGTGCATGCCGGGTGATATAGTAGAGGAGGTTGGCGTTCTCCCGTGGTGCTTTGTGGTGTGACGTCAGGTTCCTGCTAGGTTTGAATTCGGCGCCATGATGAACGGAATCGTCTTGCCGGCCCCTGGACCCGGAGAGTCCGAATTACCGGACGAATGGCGGCTCTACCTACTGGACACTCGCATCCGGACCTTCAGCAACTGGCCGTTCATGGAGGGCTGCGCCTGTACACCTGAGAGGGTGAGATGAGAGCAGAGGGGCCGGGGACAGTGACGGCCAAGTACCTTCTGTATTGGTCCCTCCTCTATATATACACACACCTATAGTGTGTGTTGTTTGTTTTCTCTCCACCTAATACTAACAGATATATTTACTCACCGTTCTCCCATTCCTATATATATATATATATATATATGTTTATTAGAGAGACAGACTTGCTTATACAAGCATTTCATTGCATAACTTTTTTTTTTTGGGCAAATATAAAGAACTTTGGGATAAAAGTACAATATAATTAAAATGTATTATATACACACCCAACTTGTCCCTCTTCCCTGTCTCCGAAGTATTATAAATACTATATGCCCTTTCTGTGTGTATATGGATATATAATCTATCGCACACTTTCCATCTGAGCAGGGTAGTGTCTGTAGTAAACATCTGTGCCCCATGTCTAACACTGACAAGTAATCACTGGGTGTTAGACAGCTGGTGCATCTATAATACCCCATTTATAATGGACCAAAAACCTGGGTTTTTGCCAAAACAAGCCCAGATGACCTGGGTCGAGGTGCAGTGTGAATGGTCCCAGATTTAATTCCTGGGTGACCTGGGTCTTTTGGTGGGGTAATACTCGGATCTGCCCCAGGAAGCCTGCACTATGAATGGTGCGACCTAGGTTTTTCAACCTGAGTCTCCCAGATACAATGTTAAAGTGAAGGGAAAAAAAAAAACATCACAAGATGAGCCAATCAGAGCTCCTCTTGTGATGTTGCAGTGGAGACCCCAGGCAGACCTGTGTTCAGTATGAATGTGGTCTACCTGGGATTTTGACTCGGGGGGAGTTTCTGTCCCCCTGGCAATATGCCGGGTTCACATACCTGGGCAGCAGTATGAAAGCGGTATAATTCTGCTATAGAGGACAGGATTCCACTTGCTGTGTTTATGGATTGTTTGTAAAAAATTCTTGGGATTATTGCTGCGTAGCAGAGTAACAAATCTCTGAGGGGCAGGTTCAATTTCTCAGCGGTAATTTTTTTTAATGCGTTTAAAAAATAAAATAAAAATGAGAATGATCCAAACAGTTTTGACATGTAATTACGGCTGTTTTTACTTAATGCAACATTTAAAAATTGTAGTAGTCAATTGGCAACGTCACCACCGCGTGTTATTCACAGGTGTAAGCTAATTTTTAGGGGAGGGGAGGGTTTAACGTGGCCATCTAGAATAAAGAAAATGGCATACATTTGTATTGCATTACACAACCTTCTATTTTATAATATCTACATACAGCACTTTTTTTTTTTTTTGTTACTATACTTTTAGCTATACCATAACAGAACATACCTATTAGTATGTATATACATATATTAGTGATTATTATGTTTATATTTTTTTTAACATTCTTTTTGAAAAAAAAATAATCTTTTCCATGTTATACATTACTGAGAAACAGATTTTTTCATTTTTATTTACATTATAACATGATTTCAATAGTTTTCTTATGTTCAATTTTTTTGCACAGCCATGAGATGCGAGATAAAACTGCAGAATAGACAGTTTACTGTGCCATGTTAAAAAAGAATTGAATAGCTTTTAACGCTCCTCCCTCTCTCTCTATACTTTCAATGGATCATCAACTTGTCCGCAATAGGACCGTTTTCGCAAACAACGGTGCGTTAAAAATAATTTAAATAATGGGTAAGGTTAATGCACTTCAGAATGAGTGTTAAAATCACTTACCGATGTGTTAAAAAATTTTTTTTTACCGCTTAGAATTGAATTCCTGCCCCTAATGTACAAAATAATTTGTTTCTAATTGGTGAGGTAATTTAATTAATCGCAGTTTAAGATGCCCTAACACTGATATATAATTGGTTAGCCAGATTACAACTATGCATTTGGCTTAAACATTAACATGGTGCCTGGTAATAATCAGACTGAAAATGATAGAATCATTATCAGGCATGTGTGGTTGGAAGATGACCGATATGACGTATGCATGTAGTTATCCTCACACCACGCAATGGGGCATGTTCAATTAACTTGGCTATCTGCGATTACGCGCTGAAACGGCCGTCTACAGTAATACGTGATACCGCAATAAGGCTGATTTTCCTACGCACCCTATAGGGTTTGTGGAACTGTATTTGAGTAAAGCGCAGTGGCCACGTAATCGTGGACGGCCAGGCTCATTGAAAACGCCCCAAAGTGATTTAGTACTTGGGTTAACTAGAAGCATTGGCATTTGTGCCCATCTTTAGAATAGGGCTACACAGGTGAATTTTACCCACCATTATGTAGGATGATTAGTTAGAAGAGAACAGCAGCCATCTATGTGACTATTTACATGTGTGCACTTTTCATCGCCTGTTGAAAATAATCACATCACATGGTTGCACGGCCCTAATATGTGTTGAACATGTCAGTGACATTTTTACTAGTCATGTTTTTTTGACCCGCTGACTCACGAGTTTGACTCTTAGTTGTTCAATTGTGTAGCTTAACATAACTATACAAACTTTCGCTGATCACAGCCATTTTAATGTTTCTAGGATTGTTTTATAGGTACAAATTAATCTGTAACCCACAAAGATATGATTGTCAAGGGAAAATATTCAGAATTTCGATGTAGGGCATTTTATCCTATATTTCTAACTGCAGATGATTAAATCCCTATATTTACTGTACACTTGCATTATCATTTGAGCCACCATGTTGTCAGAGGTAAGATCATCGGCTATTTATATAGTGCCACTAATTCTGCAATATAATATTAACTTTGTTAGGGCAATAAATTGTTATTCCTTGGAGCATTTATCTGGTATCTATAACTGAGGTGAGTGCAGTTGTGTCCTGGACAATGGAAAGCAATAAAAAATGTCAATGTTGTATATTACCCTACATTGGCATTTGTACCAATAAATGACTCGCTTTGCCGCTTTCTTTTCTTGATGACAGATGGCTGCTGCTGGCTTTGTCCACTGCCCTAGTGGGAACAGTCCAGACATTGCACAGTGTTTTTTCTGCCTAAAGGAGCTGGAAGGATGGGAACCAGATGATGACCCCATGTAAGTGTTAACTCGTATAACCATTATTCTTAGTCTCTTATGTGTGCTTTGTCTCCCTTAATTGTGTATATTGTGCATGAACCGTTTTTTCTGTGCTTGAAAATATGGTAAAAGGATAGAGCGCTAGTTGGCTCTAGGTATGTAACATAGGTGGGTGATATACTTGCTGTCCTTTTAAGTGCATCCGGTTGCTCGTTACTGTTGTAGAGGAAGAAATGTACATTCTATCCTTAGACTGTAAAAACAGCTAGCTTTACCCAGAAACTAATTTAAAGGTTGGAGCCATCTTATTAAAGTTCAGTTAGTCATTCAGATGAATCAATAGAAAAATGGCAGTGGAACTCTACAGCAGACTTCTTAACTTCAAATGCAATTAAAATATTCCCATTATAATCCCACAGGGAGGAGCACAAGAAGCATGCCTCTAGCTGCTTGTTTTTAAGTCTGAAGAAAAAGGCAGAAGAGCTGACAGTCAGTGAATTCCTGAAGCTGGATAAGGAGAGATGGAAAATAAAAATGGTGAGTAAAATCCTTCCACGATAAACTTGTTTCTCTAACCAAATCCGCATGGCTCTGTACTCTGAGAAATTAATTTACAATACTATTACCATTATGATGAAGACCAATGCACACAAGCAATTTGTTGCAGGGCGTTTACAAAACAAAAAAGAAAACCTTCTACTAGGTTTGTAGTCGGCAAGTGACTCAATCCAAGATTGAGCAGTGTACGCCACTCATTGCCCTTCTGCTTTGAGAGGGAAACCACCTGACAGGTGAACAGAACATCATTTGTACTTCTTTAATACCATGTTCTACTAGTGCACTTATGCTTCTGTCATTTACAGCAATATAATAGCACAGGTATTATATCAGGAAAGCTGCATTGTAATGTGGGTAAGTAGTTCCAATACAGATTTCAGTGTACTCCCCAGAAATTTTTGCCAGCCAGGGTGGGGGCAATTGTAATACTTTTTTTTGGAGGTTATTGCCTACAACTGCCAGAACTGGTGAGACTTGTGGTCAGTGGTCTAACACACACTGCTGGATTGTAGTGCTTGCATACTGTCTATTCTAATAGGAGAAACAATAGTTTATTCTAATAGGATTCTGTTGGGCTCCAAGATGTTGGGAAGAACACTGGATCTTAAAAATTTGGATGTCTTACACCATGTTTTACTGTGTATTGCAACAAAATAAACTACTCAAATCATTTACTGTTGAAAGATTTGTCATCCTGTATACTAGTGTTTCCCAACCCTACTCCTCAAGTACCCCTAACAGTGCAGGTTTTCCAGCACTGTTAGGGGTACTTGCCTAACACTGCTGGTAAACCTGCACTGTTAGGGGTACTTGACAGTGCAGGTTTTCCAGGTGACCAGTGATGTACCACCTGTGGATCTTTCAAAATGTCTGTAATGATTACACCTATGCTGCAGCAAAGAGATATGGAAAACATGCACTGTTAAGGGTACTTGGGACTAGGGTTTGGAAACACTGTCCTATACTATCATTTGCCTAGTTTTTGTATAAGAATTTTGGCTTCCCCCCCCCCCCCCCCCATATTTTGCTCCTACCGGCTTTGCTTCGAGATTCAGAATACTAAGCTACTAATTCACATGTATTTCCCGTTCAATATTGTGCCATTGCTGGAGTCTATCATGAGGGTTTGTTTGGGTTGTAAAAATGCTATACAAAATCCTTGTACAGGAGCAGAAAAACTTCTCACGCGCACCGCTAGAGGGAACCCTGCACTAATAATTTGTTTATATTCCAGCAAAAACTGATGAACCAGCACATTGAAAACTTCCAGTCCACAGCGAAGACTGTGAGAAGTTCCTTGGAGAAGCTGGATAAAGATGAAGCAGAGTGACTTTTGTTATATTTCTGTTCATAGTGACAGGTCTTCACTCTGTTTATAGTGTATATATTGTTAATATTTTCTTGTGTACTTGTTGCAGTAAGTAAAACTGCTTGAGAAATTTTTTAAAGTCCATTTTATGAAAGCATTTTTTTATTTAAATTGTCCATGATAATTGTGCGTGTGGCTTTGTATATTTCCACCCAGTGCGACTGGACACGTCCAGGCGCTGTTCCTAGATGTTACTATACGATCTCCCTAAAACATAAATATCTTGGGTTATTTGGAACAACACACCTCATTACACAGCACTCTACCTTACTTGGTCCTTGTGAGATGATCCCCCTCCAACCTCAGGACCTACAGATGTGTTAACAGGAGGAGAGCACTAGGATATAGGGTAGGTGATTGGAGTGCCATGAAGCTGATCAGTTGCAGTATTACTAATAGAGATGCTCAGGCTCGGTTCCTCGAGAACCGAACTTACCTGAACTTGGGGGGGATCTGATTACCGAGCAGAGTCTGCTTGGTACACTTGCGCTTTTTCGGAATTGAAAACGAGGCAAATCGTTATGTAGTCAGATCTTGCGAGTTGTGAAATATATAAATACTGCCCTCCATGGCGATCTAGCGCCATTTGAAAGAGAAATAGTAGGGGTAGCACACTGTGTAGAGCAGTTGGTCAGCTAAGTAGATAGAAATGAAAGAGGGGGTAGCAGTGTACAAAAAAGTACTGTGACATCCAGGAGAACTCCATTGCGAATTCTCATTACAGAAAAATACAAATACTAGTGCTGTCAGGGTTGGTGTAATTCTGCAGTAAAATTCTATTGTGTTATATAGGTAACGGACAAGGAGTGCTGCATTGCTAAGAGTCATTGCTGAAATAGAAATTATAGGGCTGGCAGTCTTGGTCTAAATCTGCAGTTACATTTTACTGTACCATAGCTTATACAGAAACAGGAGAGGTGGCCTTGATGTCACTCTCTAGTCTGTCATGATTATACTAAGCCCTCTACCTCATGTGCTAAAGTCTATGTTCAAGTGCATAGTGGTTTTAAGTCAGGGAAACAAAAGCTTAAATAAAAAGCTTGTACCTTTTTTAAAGGGAAAAAAAAACCCTCTAAAAAAAGTGAACTGTAGAAAAACATAAAATTGCCAAGATACCATTCTACCCAAAATCTTACCAGGCATACCAGCATCAGGTAGCTAAATTTCAGTACCTGCAATCTACACTCATATTCATCCTCATAATTGTGTACATCTTACTCAAACAATACTAATTCATGCCCGGTGGAATCCACCATCACAGAAGTCTGTGTACTTTGATGTAATTGCTGATAATGGCCTTCCTCATGGAATTTGTGGTTCATTTTATGGCAGAGCTGTTGAGATTTTTGGGCAATTCTTTTACAGCAGAGCAAATGTCAAAATGTTGTGCTGACTCATCTGCATCTCCACTGGGTGTCTTGGGAAAGCTAGGTTTTTTCCTAGAAGCAGTTGCCAGAGAAACTGAAGGAAGAGAGGTCATTACAAGATGTTGATGGCTCTTTGATCCTGGTGAAGCGAATTAAGTACTTAATCTACAATTACAATATAGTTAGCGGATTTGCTTAGTTTAATTTCCTTCAATTTCTCTAGCTGCTTCTCAAAAAGTATAATTAAAGCAATCACTTGCCTCAAGCTCACAGTGTCTGCACTCTTCACAGGTGACTACTTTGCTGGCCAAAAGTACAATCCCTCTCAAATTCTAGTCGTCTTGCAGCTGCTGCATTCTCCTACATGCCGTTGCACAATCATGAAAATTATCCGGGACACAGACAGCATCTCCTGCATGTCATTGTAATTTTTTAAAAAGTTCTTTACCACCAAGCCGATTGTGTGAGCAAAAACAGGAAATGTGATGGAATCCCCTCTGCTGTAATGCTCTAACAATATTGGTGGCAGCATCAGAAATCGCATGTCCTCAGGAGAGTCGAAGCAGGATAAGCACTGTTGCAATGACATCCCTTAGTTTTTAAAACAGGTTGTCAGTGGTATTACCTCTAAACTGCGCCTTGTCTCATGTCTGACCACTTTGAGACCACCTCTCACTCCTGCCTTCGAGACTTCTCCCCACTTATGGAATTTCCTACCACACTCAATCCAACTTTCCCACAGCCTTCAAATCTTTAGATGCTCTTTGAAAACCCATCTCTTTTTAGGTGACCCTGTCCTTGATAACACTATTGACACGAATAATAATATAGAAAATAACAACAATATGCTTCTTAGTGAAGCAGATGATACAGAGTAGCCTGCCTAAGAAAAATGTGATGTACTTGGGTACATGCTGGTGAAGGCGAATCACTGCCCCAGTGGGCTGTCAGTCATATAATCTTTAGCATGCCCAGTTCCGCTTGTCCCCATATCTGTGGTTAAGTGTACAGTGGGTAGATTGCATTTTGTAACCCAATAATTACATTTTTATAAACCTTCTGGTAGAGGTGAATAATAGCTTTTCTAGTAAAATGTTGTGATAAAATTTGGTAACGGGGACACAAGACCGCAAGTAATTGTCTAACACCAGCTGCATTAATAGTGGATATTGGATGCAGATCTAATACTAGCATAGTCCTCATGGCATCTGTGATCCGCTTTGCAACTGGGTGACCGCTTTCTACCTCTAGCAAAGGATTGTTTAACAGTCAATTGTTGTAAACTACTAGTAGTCTTCATCTGGTCTGGGTTGAAGATCCACCCCAGCAGCAATAATTCTTTGGAGGAATCATGGTTAGTGGAGTCATCTAGCCTTAGCAACTTGGATGCAGGACTAACGCCCATTACTTGAGGATATTGATGATGGTGTTGGGGTGTAGATGAGAGAAGGGAGCTAGCTGATGCTGGACTGCTTGTTGCTACTTTTTTAACATAAGTATCTGATTTTCCCCAACAGCTTTCCATGAACTCGCTTCAAATGTTGTAATATGGATGTTGTAATCCTAGATGGTTAAGGTCCCTACCTCTACTGAGTCTGGCTTTACAAACGCTACATATGGCTAGACAACTTTTGTCAGGATTTGTATAAAAATAATTCCACGCATAAGAGGTGGATTGTCATGCCAATGGCCTTTTTCTTATCACTGGCAAGAACTGCTACAATCTTTGTTTGAAAGTGTATGAAAATAATATTGTGACCTGTGAGGTGGTCAAAATTGACTGCAAATGACTTGAAATTAGTGTTATTGAGGTTAATAATAATGTAGGAACAAAAAAGTGCAGAATTATGTGATTTTAGCATATTTTTGCAATGTCTGTAAAAAAAAAAAAAAAATACAGATCCAAAACACAAAAGGGCAGTTTTGCCAAAACATGAAGCTAATCCAGATCCAAAACCACTTCACAGGGGTCAGTGAGCATCTCTAATTACTAAGTATTTGGCTGTCAGATCCTCATGATGGACGTGTCTAGAGCAGTTCAGTACAGGTTACCTGTAGTAGGGCTGATGGGACTGAAGTAGGGTGTTGTCCAAAAGTTAATATCTTTAAATAAGGAGGATAATCTGGCAAAACATTGTTTGTACATTAATGTCATTGTGTAAAATCTGACATCTCCCTATACTTTCCTCTACTTATGACAATATTTCTAATTTTTAACTGGACATAGTTCAGTTTCTACAATCTTGAAAAACATTCTTTTAAATGTAATCTGACATTAATTTTACTGGAACCTAAAACTAGTTTTTGATGGAACTTAAGTACAACCTGTAATGAAACCAGTGGTGTTCACTGGAGTACACACAGTCTTTTTTTAAACTGTTTACAGAAGCACATTGCTTTAGTACAGTGTGACTTTAATAAATGCCATGATCTACAGTGTTTTAATGTCCGTTAACCATAAAAACCATGGTTTAAGTGTGACGACATCACAATGATTTCAATCTGTGGGCTGCTTCCAGTTTGCCTCGGGGAGGCTTGCTTTGGATTTTGTGACCCATTTTTGAAGCACTTCTTTGAGTTTCTCTATCGCCCATAGGGTGTCTTGTTCCGAGATATCGCGATGCCAGACAAGACGTACAAGGCACGATGAGAATGCTAGAGCTTTCACAGCCACCTCTTGTCCTCTTTGCAGATCTGCAGCGGTCACTTCACTCAGCTGAGTGCACAGCTCCTCCCCTGAAAGTTTATCAGCGAGTGTGAGAAAAACTATGTTACTATCCACAATGGTCGGGTCTGTAGAGCAGAGTGGGGAGCCCAGCTCCTGTACAGCTGAAGGAACAGAGGAATGCACGAGATTGTCAAACATATGGAGAGAACATATACGAGGGGAGGGGTATTCACCATGGAATAACAGGACCGGCTTATGTCTTTTGTTACTAGATGAAGTGACTGTCAGACTGCTTACCTTAAATATGACTAGTGGTGTGTGTGTAAGATTAGTAATCAGCAATGGCATTTCAGAAAAGCATAAACAACGTAAATATAACATATTACACAAGTGATACGAATATCTCTAAAATCTAGTAAATAAACGGACTTCAGTGTCATCACTTTCCTGTTCATTATGAAACCATATATAAAATGATGACACAACCATAAGGTAAGGTATAATATTCATACTCCTTGTATTTCTAGGACCTATGTAAAAAAAACCTGTTGTGGTCTCATGCCTTTATATGGTTGTGAGACGCCTTTGTGACTTCTAACATCCTTATAATTTACTGGAGCTGCTAAACTATTCATATATAAAGGATACAGTCCACGATTCAGAGAAAATATACAAAATCAGTAGTTTTGTTATATGAAACATCTTTTTCTTGCCTATATAAAGACTTGAGGTTTCACTAGCAGAATCCCTGATTTAAACCATAAGTGACAGAAAACATATGCTGAATGAGACGTGCTCAGGAATTTATTTTTTGGTGGATGTTCTTTTTAGGAGTGTAACTGCTAGTTAAGTGTATTCGTCACCTACAGGTACCAGAGCCGTTTTGTGGACGGAACTAATAATAACAACAAGCTTTCTGTTCACTTGTTCCCTGATCATTGGCCATGCCTGAGTGATGTTGCTTAATCCATGGGAACCAATAGGCTGCATGTTCATGAATGTTGGCTCAGCCCACAAATTGGCTGATTCCACTGCACTCATATATAGAGATAGATATATATCTATATCTATATATACAAGTTAACCCGTGAATGATACTCATGCATTCTAGTCAAATCAAGCTACTTAAGGTGTTAAAAAGGTTCTTGTCATGCATTTGGGCCTAGCCCAGGCCTCCTCAGGGGAAGAGCGTTACTTCCCGACGCAAGCGCCCTTTTTTAACGTGGTTTTGTCCACATGTCACCACCTCATCATTTTTCTCCATCACCTCATCCTTCATCTTCATCGCCACATCCTTCATCAAACTACTTAAGGTGTTAAAAACTCCCCACTGTCACCCCCGGCAACCACCAACCACTCCCAACTGTCACTTCTCCTTCAAGAAATATATAGGTGTGTATAACTCTGCCCAGCAGGTGGCGCTGCAGCTTGTTTTTTTTTTTTCTTCCACACACTCCACTAGGCATTTATATAGTAGATAGTGCTTAAATGGTCTAATAAACCTGTACATAGCAGCAAACTATCATTGATACGCTGCATGAACACTAGGGGGAATTCAATTGGCCGCGTTACTGTTAAAAGTAACGAAGCCTGTGCGTTATTACCAGGGCCGGATTAAGGGAATGGAGGCCCCTGGGCTAAGGGGCCCTCCATTCCCCGCGAGGCCCCCAATGTGAGCCGTCCGCCGCCCCCCACCCCCCGCGAGGACCCCCCCAAGCACTTACCTGTCAGTGCAGTCCTCCGTCCCGGCGCGCTGTAAGCTCCTTACTGAGGAGATCTCGCGAGAGTTCATGAACTCTCGCGAGATCTCCTCAGTAAGCAGACTACAGCGCGCCGGGACGGAGGACTGCACTGACAGTGCTCAGCAGCATTGATCGGGCCGGGGGCGCCCCCGCCCCCGACCGATCAATAATGCTGCTGAGGAGTTTGAAGGGCCCCCTGGATGCCCGAGGCCCCTGGGCTATAGCCCAGTTAGACCTCGGGTTAATCCGGCCCTGGTTATTACCGATATTATGGTAGTTCTAACAGCGGTTTTTTGCGTGCAGCTCCCTGAGCTGTGAGCAGAAAGCCGGGTTAAAACTACCGTAATAACGATAATAGTTTTAGCGCTGCTGTACTTGGGGGGGGAATTGAATTCCCTCCTAGGCATGGATCATAGAATGTGACAGGAACTCCGTCCTTCCAAGGCCCTGCTACATGCAGGAAAAATATGATTCAATGGGTTAAATTACACAGTACAAAGGAACAATTTGATATAAACTGTGGGTCTTCATCATGCCCTGCCAGCCTGTCCTAAGTTATTGGTTTGTGTTTTAATCTGTATTGTTCCATAGTTTCAGAAATAAAATTATTTGACATTTTGGGTGTGTTAGATTATGTATGGTCTGTGCCCCTTCTTGTTATTGTTCATCTCCTGTTCTGTGTGTACCCTGTATTAAGGTATGGGGACAAAGCAAACTGTAATTCAGGAAATGTACTACTGTGACAGGGTCATTGTCAAGATATGAGGAAGGGGGTGGAGGCATGCACTAGGGTACAGACGGAGAATTAGGTAGTGGAAGGAGCAGCACAGTATAGTGATGTCAGGCTTCTGTCATACTGATGGGGGAAGATTGTTGTGTCAAGTGCACCTCTACATAAAATGAGGTTTTTAAAACAAATTTTTCACCTTTAGCAAAAGTTTTTGCATTATGATGATCCAACTTCACATTTTCCTGTGCATGTTTCAATGCTACCAACCCAGCTGCTGCAAGTATTCCAGCCTGACGCATTCCCCCTCCAAGCATCTTCCTTGTTCTGCGAGCTTCGGCCACAAATTCTGCTTGCCCACCAACTAATGAACCCACTGGAGCACCGAGTCCCTGAAATGGAACACACAAGGTTTGTATGGATATAAAGCCAAAATGACCCGAGCTAAGCTATCTTACTTTAAAAGTACAAGTTATGGTTATTCTTCACATATTACAAACATTTTCCAGGCTCACTAGTTTTACCCCTGTATTTTGAAACATACTTTTGATAGACACAAAGATACGGAGTCACAGTAATGAACAATCTGTGCTGGCTCCACACCCATCGTCTCTGCAGCGTTTATAAGCCGTGCCCCATCCAGATGAACCTTCAGCCCATAGGAATCTGCAAGATCCCGCACCTGCACAGGTACAATAGACTGTTTAGCAGGGAAAGAAGTACATAGATAGAACACATGATCCAAACGTGTACATTAAAGTGAAGTAAGCTTCAAACAACACCCACCTCCTTCATGTATGATAAAGGTAGTACACGTCCCCCCATACGATTGTGGCTGTTTTCCAGGCATATGAGTCGTGTTTGTGCATAGTGTACGTCTGGGTATCCATGCTGGATTTTACTTTCCAAATCTTGCAGGTCAAGACACCCGTTTTTCAGTGTTTTTATGGGGCGAGGAAACACTCCAGCAACCTGAGGCGAGATGTTCATGAAGACATACAGAAAGCATGTTCACTTTGCAATACACGACAACTGAAGCCAACATTAGCCTTTCATTATGGTTACAAAATACCTATTCTAAGGGCAGTGTATAATCAAAATGGAGATTCTGTCAGCTAGGAAACCGATGGTTAAACATTTATTTGCCTGTACATAGCAGGCAGTGGCAAAGCATGTGGATAGGACAGGGTTTCCGAAACCCAGTCCTCCCTAACAGAGCAAGGTTTCCATATCTCCTTGCTGGAGCACAGGTGTAGTCATTACTGACTGACACATTGTAACAGATCCACAGGTGATGTAATTATGTCACATGTGATCCGGAAAACCTGCACTGTTAGGGAGCCCTGAGGATTGGGTTTGGGAAATCCTGGGATAGGAGTCATCAGGCATAAAGCTGTGGTATGGTTGTGTGTAGATATGGATAAAGTGCCAGATTGCATCTAGTGGAAGAACATAAATTAACCTTCGTGGAATGCATCACAGACATCTTGCATAACACGTCTTAAGATTCCAATGAACATGGACACGACATCCACCCATCCAGCTCATTCACAAATCCCTAGCAGGGTAGAGAACTTAACATCACCACCCCTAGGCTGACCTCATTTAGCCTCCTTGATGGAATACTTGAATCCAACATGTGATGTTATATTGGAAAAAGTTCATACAAATAGGTTCCTTGCTCATAGATGTATTGTTTTTGAATTATGTTAATTATCTGTTCCCCCTTAACAAATCTTCCCTCTTCTTGTTTTCTCCCCACTGCACTCCGCTTTCCGACCTAAATACTTACATGTTTGTTTTACAGTTACATTTGTTTTATATTTTTTTTTTCTATTAAAAAACACCCAAAAAGGTTTTTTGTTTTTTTTAAATTATGTTCTTTTGAAGCATATCTTACCTGTGCTATACTTCCCTGTTCATAAATGTACATGTGAGATTCATCCCCAAGCAGGACCTCGCCTCCCCTGATACGACAGTGACCCATGACTACAATAAGAGACACATGTCATACAGGTGTCTAACTACTGCTGCTAATCTACATTTTAAAGTTGATGTTTACCCTCACCTAGCTTCCATTTATTGACGTGTACATACCCTCCTGAAACCTTCACTTCACTAAATACTTATATCATTCTGGCTTCCTTTGTGCTTTGCAGCCATGTATTTATATAATAAGAGTGGTTGCTTTTGTTGCTGCCCTGGAATACAGCGCAGCTCTGCCTACAGCAAAACTGACCATGTAATATCAGTCTGTAGCGGGTTGGGGTAGTCGCCTGGAACCAGAAACAACAGCAGTACAAGGTCCAGCATCCCAGCCATTTATTAACTATTTTATTTTCATCCTAAAAGTCTGCGCAGTTGAGACTCTTATATTCTACCACCTGAAATAAAGTTTAATTGCAATGTAAATTTATTAACATACATATCATTACAGGGAATAATCATCTATAAAATTACGCTCCTCCCTTTCTGTGTCACAAGAGACTCAGGCATCATTTAAAATTTGCTGTTGGTGTGGGCAACACTGATCTCATGTGATCATTCAGAGCCAATGTGCTGAAAGCTGGCAGCTTGATGATGTCACGTGATATTTGTCAGGAGCTCAGTGAGCATGCTCCTACCAGTACATGGGATGTTCAGTCTAATTAAACCTCATAAACATTCATAATTGCCCGGAAACGGCAACGTGATTCAGGGCCGTAGTAGAAACTGTAACAGTAAATGTAACATATGTTAATTTTTTTTTACTCAAATATGCTTAGACATATGTGGTCTATTCAGATATCAGTTTAATGTGCAGTTGAGTGTATGTGATATGTATACTATCAATTAAAAGTCATAAGGCAGGGGGGGGGGGGGGGGTCAAGACTTTATTTCTTACATGTGTAACTATTGTATGTTTAAATGTTTAAATTACAATGGTAGTAGTTCACTTATAAATATAAAGTTCCCCTGGAAGGAGCAAATGACGTCCCACTGAAGGGTTAAGGCCTAGAATGAGAATTTGGTTTTGACCAACACCGAGGCCATGTAATAAGACGTCCTTTGCGGAAACAAAAAACATTCTGCGACACCTTCGTGAATATCATTTACATATCTCATCCCGCAAAAAGGACTCTCAATTTATCATGCAGGTAAAAATGTGCCCATCCAGGACGACTCAGCCACTCCTTTCAGAACATACATATGTTGCAAAAGTTAACAAGCAAACACAAAAACAGGTTTGTGATGTCCCAAAGCCTAATTTGCTCTTGAAGACAACAATTTTACACTTTCATAAATAACCCTTAGATAAAAATACAGAAAGATAGAAAGATGAAGCAACTCACTTAGAAAAAGTCAAAGAAGGGCACGTGCAAAGCAGTAAATTAAAATCATAGGACTGAGAAAAGCCCCTTTAACCAAAGGGACACTTGCCTGAGATCAGATTTCCCATTGTCCCACTTGTCACAAAGAGAGCATCTTGTGTTCCAAGCAGTTCAGCAACATGATGTTGAATTTCTATATAGACAATAAAAAGTATTACTTTTTTATTTTGATATTATTTTAATTACCTTTAACATTATTGTACTGCCATTATGTTGGTGACAAATTACTATTCACAGTGGGGTCTTCTCCAAACATGTCATCTCCAACCTCAGCCTCAGCCATTGCCCTTCTCATCTCTTCACAGGGCTTAGTTACTGTATCACTGCGCAGATCCACCACCCGAACCTCTGCACCTCCTCGTCCCCCAGTACACACAGAGCGGGCGCCTGTAACCGGCAAAGACCAAAAGGATGGAGCATTGAAAACAGCAGCCCGTCCTCTGCACTGAGGTGAACATCTTGCAATCAATCTCACCTAAAAAGACAAAACATAAAATCTTGCCAAAGAGGGCGACCAACTTTTGAAAATATTTTTCTGAAAAGTGGAAATGTTGCCTATAGCAACCAATCAGATTCTAGCTATCATTTTGTAGAATGTATTAAATAAATGTTAACTAGAATTTGATTGGTTGCTATGGGCAACATCTCCACTTTTCAAACCCGCCGGAAACTCTCAGCTTCATACATTTATTCCTAGAACTCTATAAAACTATTACCCGCCTTTCTAAAACTTAACAGGTTTATGACAGAAGATATTTGCATGCTCCACACTAATCCACTAAAGCAGGCCTGTCCAACCTGTGGCCCTCCAGGTGTTGTGAAACTACAAGTCCCAGCATGCCCTTCCAGCTATCAACTGGCTGTCTACCGTCAAAGCATGCTTGGGCTTGTAGTTTCACAACATCTGGAGGGCCGCAGGTTGGACAGGCCTGCACTAAATGAAACGAATGATTACACCTCATCCCAGTACTTGTGGGTGAAGACAAGAATTTTTCTAAAACAAGAATTCCAGTGGTGGCTAAAAAAAAATAAAGTGATGAACTGACAATCTTCAAACTCATTTCAGTAGTGTAATGGTCATTAAGAGATGATTCTCAAATCTCAAAACCATTGTTACCAGCTCTACCTAATTTTCAGGCACTTTATCAGAATTTAAAGATTTGTCCCTATTTTTCAATAGCGACTAAATACATTATATTCCTGTTTTTCCTGCATGTAAGATGCAATTCTTATCATTAATGCTAAATATCTGGTCTTCGTAAGTATTTAAAATGCAGAAATTGTTGCAATAAAATGTCATGAAATATGAGCTGACGGGGATTGTAGTGATCTACCGATTGCCCCCCCCCCGATCTGCCACAGATGTGATCGCAGGCATTGTCGTGCCTGTTGATTGTATTTTGCAGTTGCACACAGGGATTTGTGGCACTACAATACCCAGCTGCTCACTCAGGTCGCCCAGACATCACTTACCACCGCTGCCATCATTTGTGCACACAGAAAGATAAGTGGAATCTGGACTTATAGACCGTAGGGCATTGTGGGCTTAAATGAGGAACGTACAAATATTTTCCCAGCATGCAACGGGATTATGTCCCTACTGAGGCTTTCAGGACTACATTTCCCATGATACATCAGGACACCATCTCTGCAAGTAGTTGAAGAGAGGTATGAAGCAACAACTGTGACCAAAAGTCTAAATTATTAATTGTACTAAAAGAAGTGTAAATGGTCCTCACTCATATCTAGTAGTATTTCTCAGGTTTACATGTAGGCTGTGTTACAGCTGCACTGTAGTAGGCACCTAGGCTACTGCAAAATAACACAATAACTGAGGCTTCATTTTTCCTCCATAATATTATACCTAAAGTAAGTTGTACTTTTAATTTGCTATAAATGCACAGAATATATATATTTTTTTTAAATATATACTTGAATTGAAAATGCATATATTATACTTGTTGAAATTGATTTGCACTTTATACTATAGTATAGAGTATATGCCTAGGGCAGCATGGTGGCTTAATGGTTAGCACCTCTGCCCAACGCCTTATCCATGTGGAGTTTGCATGTTCTTGTGTTTCCGTGGGTTTCCACCAGGTGCTCTGGTTTTCTCCCACACTACCTAGTGGGTTAATGGCTGTTATTAAATTGACCTTAGTCTCTCTTGGTCTGTGTGTGTTAGGGAATTTAGACTCTAAGCTCCAATGGGGCAGGGACTGATGTGAGTGAGTTCTCTGTACAGCGCTGCAGAATTAGTGGTGCTATATTAAAAGCTGAGGATGATGTTATGCATAATTTGGGTCATTTATAGTTTTGCTATGATGCCGCTTCTTACAAACAGTATATTGGGTAGCCTGATGTAACTGGTAGTTCAGTTGATGATTACAGGTGAGAAATATTGAAAATTGGCATTCTCATAAAGATACAGTATCAGAATACAAGGGACATTCAGGGGATGTCCTCTAATAACTGTTATAAAAGTAAAAGCAAGTTAAGGTTTTTCTTTAATTTTTATAAATTTAAAATCTCTGATTTTTCCATTCAGTGATCGGATCGAATACCAGCGGTCCCTAACCTCTAGGAATGGTCCTAAGTTTTAAAGATTTATCTCTGGAAATGTTCCTTGTTTTTTAATAAGGACCAAATGCAGAACACCATTCCTCTTATTGTATTTTAGATGTAGTTATTACTCTGTTATTCTTATTATATGGGATTTATACATTTTATTACAGAAGAGCATTTCAAATGGAAATATTGAGATGGTAAGTATGCTCAATGAACATGATGGAGTTATTGTGCACTAATGTCTTGCCAATATTGTTATTATTATTATGTTTTATTTATAAGGCACCACACGGCTTACACAGTACAGCAAAATTACTGGATTACGTACAAATAGGAGCAGTGGGTACAGATAAGCATGGATGCATGTCACGAACACCCAGCCTGTCCCAGATACAGCAATCTGAACAGCTCTTCGTGACTGGCGTCACCTTAGTCACTTACCAATGAATACACCTTTTCTGCCACCACAAAGGATTTATTATGGAATCCTTACGTTCAGCAAAACCACGTATTAATGTTTCACACTTAAATCACATACACATGTAGCATGAGCCTTCCTGGGCTTCGTAAATTCACAAAGAATCACAGAGAAAATGCTAGATTTAATGTATTTTAATCCGATAAATAATACATTTCACAAGTAAGTTTCAGAAAATAAAATAGGAAATAAAACCAGTGTCACTACTTACTAGTTGAGACTTGGGGCTAGATTTACTAAGCTGCGGGTTTGAAAAAGTGGGGATGTTGCCTATAGCAACCAATCAGATTCTAGCTGTCATTTTGTAGAAGGTACTAAATAAATGAAAGCTAGAATCTGATTGGTTGCTATAGGCAACATCTCCACTTTTTCAAACCCGCAGCTTAGTAAATCTAGCCTTTGGTGTGTGAGGGAATACAAATGAGAAATATGGGACATTTCAGTTTTTATAGACCCCCCCCCCCCTCATGAAAATGCACACATTATTGTGTAAGTCAGAAGATTTTAAATCTTTTTCCACATAGCTCTCATCCCCTACCTTTGGAGTTTAGCTGTCAATAAGGACAGATTGATTTCCCAAATATCGCAGGGCTTTCAAAGTGACCTAGGGATGTCCTGAGATCGGGAATGTTCACAGGACCTTGAGTTCTCACCACTGCTCATTCTGCTTGGCTAGATTGTTTACAACTTTGGGGCTTCAAACTCTTCAGAGATGCCTCTCTCTCCCTGGTCTGGCTAATTTCAACAGATTATTGACATTTGCAATTCAGACTTGTGTCATCTAGCAAAGCACATGTTGAGATTACTTCACAAGGTTACATACAATATACATGGTCATACATGAATTCAACAGAAAATAACAATCAGCCATTAGATATACTACATAATCGTCACAATGCAATTAACAGAACACATCACATGGCATACAAAAAAACATTTCAGCATAAGAAAAACAGGGACAGAGAGGAGGATGAAGAGTGGGCAGACTTTGTCTGCTTCCAAAGTTACCACTGACTTTCTGGCTGACTTAACCTGGGTTGAATTAATTAATTGATATAATGTATTGGCCCTCTACACTCAAGTGTAGATGTGCATGTACACCGTAGTGGGTTTAAAAGTACCCCTGGAAGGTGATGCACTGTCACTGGGTCCTCTCACCAAGAAGCCTGTTGGCTAAAGCTTGTGGTGTCAAGTACTTCTGTGCTGCTTCAGTGGGGGGTTCCCTAACATACCCAGTGAAGTGGGAAACACTGTCATCATCATTTATTTATATAGCGCCACTAATTCCACAGCGCTGTACAGAGAACTCACATCAGTCCCTGCCCCAATAGAGCTTACAGTCTAAATTGAGTGCCCAGAGGAAACCCACGCAAAAACGAGAAGAGCATACAAACTCCACACAGATAAGGCTGTGGACGGGAATCGTACTCATGACCTTGATGCTGTGAGGCAGAAGTGCTAACCACTAAGCCACCATGCACAAGTATTGGATTTTAACCGGCGCCACCACAATTCAGATTCCAAAATCCTATATTTGCTGTCAAATGAGAAGGAGAGTCCCTGAAGTCACTCCAGTAGAGACTGATATACTCATATGGACCCCCAGAAACATGTCACAGTGGTGTTTTTATTTGTACGTTGTTTTAATTGCAAGGTGGATTATTATTACTCGCTGGGAACAGAGGACTCTGAACTTGGACTGCAGCTGAGGGGATTTTACAGCGTTCAATATAGAGTTTAACGTCTGCTATACCAGTGAGTGCAATCTGCATTGTGATTGTAACTTCTAAGTGGTTTTACACTATGTCAATTTTGTTTTTATTAGAATAAAGTATATCCGCAATATATTAGAATTCCTGAATGCTATAAAACAAACTGAGGAAGACTTGGTGTGTGTGAGGGAATACAAATTAGAAATATAGGAACAGCCAAGAATACATCATCATAATCATTATTATCATTTATTCATATAGCACCAGCAAATTCCGGAGCACTTTACAATTGGGAACAAACACAGTAATAAAACAATACTGTGTAATAAAGACAGACAGAGAGCCAGAGCCACTAGCCAGTAATACCATATAGGCAGCTAGCAAATCACTCAAACAGATCTAATTGGCACACCGTACTAATTGTCTATAATGGTGCATATATTTAGACACAAAATGGCATAAAGTAATATATAAACCAAAACCTTTGAGTCAGTAGAGCAGCTGTAAAAGGGGTGTGGTAACCCCACTTGTGCATATGGACACATAGAAGAGGTAAGAAAAATTACAGCACTGAAACTGACCAAAATATAAACCAACGCAGTGCTAAAACGGATTGATATTTGTTATAAATATTTATTGCACATCTGACAATTTAAAATTTACGAAACTCAATAAAAACACAATAGTTAGCTACACAAAAGACACAACATTGTCAGCATAAAAAACAACAATACAAACAGGTGTTTATTATAACTGCTCAGTGATTGACCTGGAAAAGTTATTATCTCTATACAAAACAGATGCAGTGAGCCAATGAAAAATGTCAACTGTTACTGAAGATGTTTAAATGAATATTGATTGATCCACAAGAGATAACAAATTGTTCTAAAAGATTAATTTAGAACTACCAATTAGGCAGATAATAAATCACTTGGACCCCACAAGAAACAGCAGTAGGATCTTGTTGCTTAATATTGAGCTACAAATCCTACTACTAATGATCTACACAATATAGTGATCATATTATGGCCTATTTGGGTGATATTCATATTGCTGAATAATGAATTGTCTGAAAAGTACAGACATCTGTGTAATCTAGTTACATATTAAGGATGTCAATACCCAAAGGTACCAGAATGAATTGCTAGATGGCCACTACTTGGAGCCTTTAATAGACAGCCAGCATATTACTTGTACCCCTCTAGAAATAACATTAGGACATAAATGTTGCATGCTAACTGTTAAGCTAAGAATCCTATTACTTAGGATCCATATAACTTAGTGAACACATTTTAGTTCTCTATTTGGGATTACCAATATATTGTATGGATGTCAGAGATATACATAGACACCTATGCAAGTCATTTATATATGGTTAAAATAAATAAATATAAATCTAATATAAGATCTGAAGCGGAGAGAAATTTGGTTTGCTAGATGATTGCTGATATTATTTTGTATTAGGATCAGTTATATATTATATTAATTTTGCCACAAGTAGAGTTAAGGAATTATACACCAATGAAAGTGTTTATTGTTTGAAAATAGTGAGACAGCAAAGCAATTGCATTAAAAACTGCAATTCAAAATCACAAATTACACGTTATGTTAATCACCACACAGAATACACGTTGTTTTTACCCTTTATTTCACAACCTTCCAAAGACCAGGAGAATCAGTAATAATTTTAAATCATACTAATAGGTTTGTAAAATTTTCATTTGAATGTACGACCTAGAGTGTCCTGATATACACTGCTTTCCCTGTAGTCCCTTAGACAGACAGAGAGATAACAAGGTTTTTTTCCACATGCTTACAATATATTGGATATATGTGAAACATTTCTTTGAAGTTTGCATATAAGGGAGCACACTTTAATATTAAATGTTTCCTTGAGACTTAAAGATAAACAATATACATTATTGGAGATTTTTTTGTATTCCGGATCTCCTGGCGCAGATCTATATGAGAATATAAACACCATACGCTAATAGAGCATGTGCAATTGCACATGGTCTTTGGCAACAATTTTTTTTTTATTAATCGTGGCCTTCTGTTCTGGACAGGAGAGATTTTTTTTATATCCTCTAAAAAGCTTGGGCTGTATGCTACAAATTTTACACTTTTTTTCATGTTTTATGTTTTCTTATCTGTGTCCATGGCTGATGGGGGTAACCATAGGGTTGGACCATGGGCCGACCACCTTCTACCTAAGTCACCAGAAGTTCACTCTAAAAGAGAAGCTGGAGCACCCGGCTCCAAAGTAATGCTTGGGCAAACCTCAGGAAAAAAGAGACCACCTTAGTCTTGCAGTGAAGGTGGGTGTGAAGACCCTTGCCGCTGCTAATTGGCTTTGTGGCTCAGGTGCTTCGGCAAAGGGAGTCCTTCCAAAGGGACCTCATGGCTCCAGGGCATTAGGGAGTAAAGTGGCTTTTCTTCTTTGGCACAGAGATAGAGGGAACACACTATTAACTGAAATTACAGGTGGGTTGAGTGAAGTGGCACCCATATAATTAACAAATACCCACCTATCTCATCAATAATCGATTCAGCCTAAATAAATGTCATAACAAAATAATAATAAAGGTTTTTCTTGCCTCACCTATTTCATCATCTGTATATGTGTCTGAGATTAGTTTTCAACAATTAATAAAATAGACTCTGACTCTAGTGAAACCTTAAAACAGTACTATTTTTTTATAACTATAGACTGAGAGGCTGATGCAGAGTTGACTGCAAAAATAATGTAATTTATGAGGGAAAAGAGCGTACCCAAAAATAAAATATTTTCTCTGTTATGCCTCATGGCTATTGACATGAGCTTTCAGAACAGGTGACAGAGGACTTCGCCTTTAGCAGCCACCTTTCCTGTAGAGCTGGACACGCTCGCGGTACTTGGATGTCCCCAAGTGTTAAACTCAGCGCAGTGAAAGCTCATATACAATACTGTGGCAGGTGGGTAAAAGGCAGTAGCGGATGTTTAGAAACTAGCTGAAGTCAGGGGTCCGTGGCAGGAAGAATAGTCAGAAACAGGCAAAAGGGTCAGGGATGCAAGTGAGCAGGAGTATCCAAATAACAAGCAGAGGTCAGGGCAATCAGAGATCAAGCGGGTCCAAAACAAAGCCAAGGTCAAAACATGAAATCTATCAGAAGTCAGCAAACAGCACACAGTAGGTCAGCTATCCACTGGGAATAAATGCTATAACCAGCAGGGAGTCTAAGCCCTCCCTGCCTTTAATTCTCAAAGTGACCAATCAGGGAAGGGGGAAGATGTGGATCCCAATGAGCCCCAGCAGTTGCATAATACTTAATTAAATTTAGCCCACAAGTTACTGCGCGCTGGCCAGCAATGTCGGGACACAGCGCTGATCAGAACAGCGTCTAGCACAATAGCCGACACAAAGAACCCGGAAGTGACAGCTTGGCTGTAGTCATGACAGCCGGGACGCAGGTAGGAGCGGGTGGCGGGGAGCCGCTGCTCGTAACGCTCTCATGTGCAGGGCTGCACGGATCCTTGAGATCTTTGCGAATCAGCACATAGGATTAAATGCATGCGTATGAGTATAGCATGATGGTACACTATTAAGCATTGGTATGCTAGTCATCATCATCATTGGTGTTTTAATGTATCTAAAAATAAATAACTAAACATCATGCCCCACTATCATAATGTCCACCAACCCTAGCCTGTTCAGCATGGGGCTGAATTACCTAGTGGAATTTGCCCCCAAGAAAAATTGCAACTCCCCAGAAGAAAACAGCCCTATACTGAATACACTAAGGCTCTTCCCACATTGAAATGTATGTTTTTGCTGGTGCACTACTGGCACTAGGTAGCTGTAAACTGCTTGGGTTTGCTGGTGCATGTAGAACTACAAGCACCAGCATACCCTGGCATCCAGTCAAATAATAATAATAAAATTCTTTATTACGTATAAAAACACCCCACACACCCTTGTTATTACTTATTGCTTACCTAAATCCTTGGGGCATCCTCACCTTTCTTACAGCTTTTAAATCCCTTGGAGAGAAATAAAAAAAGCATATTGAGATAGTGTGGCATGTCATCCATGTGGACACACTTCCATATAGCTCCGTTGCAACTGGTGCCAATTTACCCACATCTGAGATTATACCCCGCTTTCCTGGGCACTCACCTTTGTGTCTTGATCCCCTGCAACTGCCTATACCTTTTTACCATCTATCATGGCAATCTGAGAACTCTCCACCGCAAACCAGGGCCTAGCGGCATCTCTGCCTATTATCAAGGTTCGCCATCTTGACCACTTATACAGAGTGTGAACTTAAGGTCTGCAATCAGGCCTTTGGCCCACTACAGAGGGTCCCTTTCTACTTGTCCAGGAGACCCACCACGACTCGGCAAGATTGCCTCCTGCACCCGGTAGACAGTGATCTTGCTGCCATACTGTGAGCCTCACAGTCCCCTCTAAATGCTTGTCACTCAACCGTACAGGATAGACCCGCAAAAAGAGTCCCTGCTTTTGACTCCTCACCGCATCTATGCCTCCCTTCCACATCAAGGGAGACACTGTCTGAGAGTGCAGTGAGTCATTGGAGGCTTGACAGGTCAAGGCTCCCTTCTCAGCCTGCTGCCCGTGTTATCACCTGGGCCCCCCTTCATTTGCCGTGGGACTTCTCTACTAAGGTGCCAGATCTTCAGGTCTCCTTACCTGTTCTCTCTGGCTCCTGTCTGCATATTAGTATCTTGTGTTACCTATTTCACGATTAAGACCTGTGGTATTATTGCAAGAACCTCGTGCCTCATCATCGGTCCCGCCCTCAAGCTATTAGCTTTCCAGGGATCTCAGTGCATCAGTTCTCTGCAGTTCACCACCTCTCAGTTGGTATCCTGTGTTACCTGTTCCACGATCAAGGCCTGCAGTATGTTGCAGGAACCTCGTTCCTCATAATCAGTCCCGTTCTCAGCTATTCGCTTTCTATAGACCTCAGCGTTTCGGTTCACTGTCATTTACCTGAACCTCTGCATTTATCATCCAGCAGTCCTGCTCCACTCCATGGTTCCATCTCACCCTGCTCTAATCCCCCCTAAAGGACTGCAACCTGCGGCTAAAGAGCACCAGTCCATATTACCTTGCGGGGATCCCTGGTGAATACCTCTCTTCCGTTAGAAATTGCACCTCTCTGGGGGTAAGTTTATCTAGAGCGGGGCTTCGAGGTCTACTCCAAACTCAGACTCCGTGACAATTACACCTGTTTCCTCCACCATTCCTGCATATCTGGCAACCCAACTTTACACCCTGTCTGTTCACTGTGGCAATCATTCGGACTCTCACCCCCAGGGACATGCTCACTGTATTGATTGGGGAGTTCTTGGCTCCTCCATCATCCACTAAGCAGCTGCGACAGGTGGTCTCCCTTCACCACCTGAAGAATGAGCGCCTCAGGTCACTCTTGGCTTAGTCCTCCCTGGTCATTGTATATATTGCCCAGCTCATCATTTGCACTTGGTGTTTGGGTTATTATCCCCAGATATTGTTTCTGGACTCTGCTTCTGGCTTCCCACCATATAGCGGACATGTCTCCAACTTGGATTTGGGGGAAAAGCTCACTAAGAGACAAGAGGGTGGATTCAATTAGCTGCGATGTTGATCTGAACATCGCAGCTGCACATTTTTTCTGGTACTACGGTACTGCAACATTACGTATTTCTCCTCATACCCCTATGGGGGTGCAAAGAGAAATCCGCGATGTTGCGGTAATGCAGAGTGCCTTTGTGACTGTTCCAGAGACACTCCACACATAATTGAAGTCCTCCAAAAGTGTGACTGTTTTGTGGATATCTAATCCCACATAGTAAGTGACTATACCTTGCTCCCTACCACAGATAACACTTCCTCAAATGTAAATTTCCCTTCTGCATCTAAATTGCCATAATATTATATTATATTTCTGATTTGAAACCTGGTACATTTATCCTGTCCAAGGTAACAACATCTAGCGTTATTGTACTCTGTCACTTTACTGCCCTCGTGTGGCCCCCTGCGAGAATACAGCTTTAAAGTTTATAACTGTTTCTGAAGAGAGAGTGCTGCAGATTCAATCCTAACTTAGAGCTACCGATAAAACTTTTAGTAGAATCACTCCTTGGCAACCTCCTTGTATATTAATACTGTCGCCTATGCAAACTGCTTTCCTTTACGAACGCGGTTAGGGTCATTGGCCACACTGTGTGTGATTGCACTAACCTACCTTTAGGTCTGTCCCAGATGTGGATCTTGCTCTCCCCCAGCCCTATGCCTGTCTCTATTTGACTCTCTGTTTATAACTCATGAGAATTTGCAATTCCTACAGAGCAGCCATGTTGCACAAATCCCAAAAATCTGCCCCTCCTCATACTTCTGTAATGTTAGGAAATGGGATAAAATAACTTGCGCATCTTCACCTGCACGATCAATGCTAATCTCATCATCATCACCATTTATTTATATAGCACCACTGATTCCGCAGCGCTGTATAGAGAACTCACTCACATCAGTCCCTGCCCCATTGGAGCTTACAGTCTAAATTCCTGTTCACCAATTTTTTCATGCACCTGGGTGTTCTCATTTCCCCTATATATACCTGTCTCTCCCAGCACACATTGCTGGTCATTGATGTCATATCCTGGGGTTTCACCCTGTGATTCTTCCTCCTGCATTGTTCCTGTGTTTATACTGCATTAGGATCTCATCATTCATTCTGCTGATCTGTTTCATAAGTGAACCTGGGACTTACCTGTGCATTTCCCTGTATATGCTGCCTGGAATCTTCCCTCACCTTAGATTTACCTGCAACTGCTGAATATCTGGTATTTCATCACCTGTTTATATTTGCCAGCAATAAACATCGTTTGTTTTTTTTCACCTATTCATGGCTCCTTAGCGGTATTTCTACGTTGTTTTGTGACAATAAGGATGTCACCAAACCACCAGGGAGATCTATTGTGTCTGGGATTGAATCTTTGACAGCGAACTTATCACATTATGTTGATTTTTTTCTTCAGGAGTATGTTAAGATCCAAAAATCATACATCCAGGATACCACTCAGGTGATCAACATATTGGGAGATCTGCAATGGCAGGATGACTACTAGTTGGTCACCTGTGATGTAGCTTCATTATTGTCACTCACCGGACTGTGAGTGCTTCTTCCCGGACATTTAGGAACCGTGGCCGTCCTCCATCCTGAGGGACTGCGCATGCGCAGCCCTTTCTAAACCTTCAGTGTATGTTCCTTTAACTTAATTGGCAGATCAGGCAACCTCCCTATATTAAGCACCTGTGGTCAACACCACGTTGCCTGATCTTGGAGTCTCATTCCCCATGAGTCTCTGAAGGTGTTCCTGTGTTTCCTCGTTTATTCAGCCCAGCTGATTCCTGTGGTTTCCAAACCACTTCTACCTTTGTGGTTTCCAAACCACTTCTACTACTGTGGTTCCCATACCACTTCTACCATCTACTGTATCATCGTGACTGTGAGCTGATTCCTATCCGCTGCCTCCGTGCACTACAGTCTTCTAACCACTTCAACTCTACCATGTATTATTGGGACTGTTAGCTGATGCCTATCCGCTGCCTCCGTGCACTACAGTCTTTCATTCACATCCACTCACCTGTTCATGATTGTGACTGCTAGCTGATTCCTATCCGCTGCCTCCGTGCACTACAGTCTTCAACCTGCAACTCGTCTGTGTTTCATCATCGTGACTGCTAGCTGATTCCTATCCGCTGCCTCCGTGCACTACAGTCTTCAACCTGCAACTCGTCTGTGTTTCATCATCGTGACTGCTAGCTGATTCCTATCCGCTGCCTCCGTGCACTACAGTCTTCAACCTGCAACCCGTCTGTGTTTCATCGTGACTGTTTGGCTGATTCCTATCCGCTGCCTCTGTGCGCTTCAGTCTTCAGTCCTTGTCAACTCTCCCGTGTTTCCTTGAGTCTGCTGCTACTATTGCTACCCGCTACTCTCCGTGATCAACAGTTCCAGTTCAACTCTGCTCTCCCGTGTCCCATCGTTACTGCACCTGCTGGTTGCTATTGGCTACCTCCGTGTTCCCGCAGAGACCCGCTGCTGCTACTCCTCAGCGCTACTCATCCATCTACTGCTGATCCGCTCTCCACGTTTTCCTGTGTTCTCTGCTGGTCTACCTACCTGTGCGCTGCACCTACTAGACCACCGCTTCACCCATCCAGGGACTTCGCATCCTGCCGGCCTCCTGCCGTTCAGGTATCTCTGCACTCCTGTCTGACTGCCTTCTCCTGAACCACGGTATGCATACTTCTCATTGACTGTGCTGTGTATTGCATACCTTGCTGGACTGTGTTGGTTCTCCTCTGGAGTGTGCTATCCGCTGAGTCTATTGCCATCATTGACTGTGTTATCTCGTGCTGGATTACTTCAAGAGACTTTCTATATTGGCAGTGTTGTTCAGTCATCTATACATTTATATTGTGCATATTACTGTGGATCAAAGTCAAGGTGCCCGTGTATATCTTGTGTTGCAGTCTCTCCCCGTGCACCTCCACACATATATATTCAGTGGTACAACTTGCTAGTGGCAGACCACTGACCCCTGTTTCCAGTTTCACCTGTTCCAGTATCCTCTCACATAGCAGTGGTACAACTTGCTAACGCAGACCACTGACTCCCCGGATACCTCCACTTGGATTCTATTCCTTCACTCAGACAGCGGTACAACTTGCTATCCGCAGACCGCCGACTCTCATCACCCCCTCGTTTCTGTTGGACATTCCTCCTCACTATAGCAGTGGTACAACTTGCTACCGCAGACCACTGACTACCTTCACGTGTCCTTTGTCCATACAGTTCCTCGTGTATTACTACCTCCATATTGCCAGTGCTGCTAGTCATAGACTTTCCTGAGCATCTCATCATCTGCTATTTCCTGTTCCGTGATCACCCTGCTACCAGAGTACCATATTACCACCTATACTGCTCTGGTAAGCCTATCACTTGGTGATCCCTGGGTAAAGACTCCTAGTGCCCGTGACAGTAAGATCAGGCCATGACAGACCCAGATACGGAACCTACCGCTAAAGAGATGCTGCAGCATCTGGTCAGCCGTGTGGAGCAACAGGATGCTCGCCAACAGCTGTTACTTCAATGTTACCAATCGTTAACCTCCCAAGGAACATCTGGACAGACTGTTACAGCTAATATTGAAGCTCCTGTGCTTTCCTCCGTTTCCCCAGTGCCATCCCAGGTGTCTACAGCTCCTACGCTTCACCTGCCTACTCCGTCAAAATATGACGGGGACCCCAAAACTTGTAGAGGTTTCCTTAACCAATGTTCAGTCCATTTTGAACTCCAACCTCAAAATTTTTCTACCCATCGTTCCAGAGTGGCCTATCTTATCTCATTGTTTTCTGGACAAGCCCTGGCTTGGGCCTCCCCTCTGTGGGAAAGAAACGATCCAATTCTACAAGATAGTGCCAAATTCATTTCCACGTTCCGAAGTGTGTTCGATGAACCAGGTCGTGTGACCTCCGCTGCTTCCAGCATTCTTCGTTTGCGACAAGGCTCCCATACAGTAGGACAGTATGTCATTCAATTTAGGATCTTAGCCTCTGAACTTCAGTGGAACACTGAAGCATTAGTTGCCGCCTTCTGGCAGGGGCTCTCCGATAAAATTAAAGATGCACTGACTACCCAAGAGCTTCCTTCGTCACTAGAAGATTTGATCTCTCTTTGCCATCGTGTAGATATGAGATTTCGTGAAAGAGAGTCTGAGAAAACAACGGCTGTCAAAGCACCTCTTCGTTCAAACCCTCAATTTCGTCCGGCTCCATCCTCTGTGATTCCCATGGAGATAGGACGTTCCAAATAATCTTCAGAGGAGAGGAAACGAAGAGTAAAGAATAGACTCTGTATCTATTGTGCTGATTCCACGCATATGCTCAGCTCTTGCCCTAAGAGATCGGGAAATGCCAGGCCCTAACTAGTTCTGGAGAGGTGAAGTTAGGGTCCCTGGAGTCCTCTCCATTGTCTATGAAATCTAAAGTCTGCGCTTTTGATGTTACGATTTCCTTTGCTACCAAATCCTTTGAGTCACAGGCATTGATTGATTCCGGAGCAGCAGGAAATTTCATTTCTAAATCACTAGTGAATCAATGGTCCCTACCAGTGATCACTTTAAAAACACCCATTACTGTGACGGCTATAGATGGATCACGTCTCATCAATGGTCTCATCACCCAGAGTACGTCTCCAGTAACCCTTCAGATTGGTGTACTACACCATGAAGAAATTTCGTTTTTAATTCTTCCAGTTACGACAAGTCCGATTGTCTTAGGCCTTCCATGGCTTCAGTGTCACTCTCCCCAGATTGACTGGCGCATCCCTCAAGTTACGTCTTGGGGGTCTGAATGTCACCATCGTTGTCTTTCTCAAGTTATTCCTCTTAAAGTACAGCAATCTTCCATCTCATCTTCCTCCCCGGGACTCCCTCCTCAGTATGCTTCATTTGCCGATGTGTTTGATAAAGCTCAGTCTGAACGTCTTCCTCCTCATCGTTCTTGGGATTGTCCGATCGACCTTCTACCTGGCAAGACTCCTCCCAGGGGTCGGGTCTATCCTCTCTCGTTACCTGAAACTCAAGCCACATCTGAGTACATACAGGAGAATCTCCAGCGTGGGTTCATTCGACCTTCCACCTCTCCCGCTGGAGCTGGGTTCTTCTTCGTCAAAAAGAAGGATGGATCATTACGCCCTTGTATAGATTTTCGTGGACTCAACGCCATTACTATCAAGAATCGGTATCCCATTCCGCTGATCACTGAGCTATTTGATCGCATCAAGGGAGCTCGGATATTTACTAAGTTGGATCTTCGTGGTGCCTACAATTTAATTAGAATCCGTTCCGGTGACGAATGGAAGACCGCGTTCAACACCAGAGATGGGCATTACGAATATTTAGTAATGCCCTTCGGGCTGTGTAATGCCCCCGCTGTTTTCCAGGGTTTCATCAATGAGATCTTTCGGGACTTATTATATGTATGTGTCGTTGTCTACTTGGACGACATATTGATCTTCTCACAGGACCTGCCTTCTCATCACCAACATGTGGCAGAGGTCCTCTCCAGACTACGGAAAAACTCATTGTTCTGTAAATTGGAAAAATGTTCATTCGAGTTACCCCAGATTCCATTCTTGGGGTATATAGTTTCCGGAGTTGGCCTGAAGATGGATCCAGACAAAGTAAATGCTGTACTACATTGGCCTCAGCCAACTACTCTTCGTGCCATCCAGCGTTTTTTAGGTTTTGCCAATTACTATAGACGCTTCATTCAAGACTTTTCATCCATTGCATCTCCTATTGTGGCCCTAACTCGGAAAGGGGCTAATACTAAGCAATGGTCATCTGAGGCTCTCCAAGCCTTTCAAATTCTCAAAGAGTCCTTCTCATCTGCTCCCATTCTTCGACAGCCTGATGTGACACTCCCCTTCTTCCTAGAAGTAGATGCCTCTAATGTGGGCTTAGGAGCCATTCTCTCCCAACGCTCGGAGCAACAAAAATTACATCCTTGTGCCTTCTACTCTCGGGGTCTTCTGCCCGCAGAGGAAAATTATACTATCGGGGACAAGGAGTTGCTGGCCATCAAAGCTGCATTAGAGGAATGGAGATACTTGTTGGAAGGAGCTCGCCATCCGGTGACGATCTTCACGGATCATAAGAACTTGTCATATTTGCAATCTGCTCAATGCTTGAACCCTCGTCAAGCAAGATGGTCTCTTTTCTTTTCCCGTTTTGAATTAATTATAACCTTCAAACCAGCCGCTAAGAACAAGAAAGCTGACGCTCTATCTCGAGCTTTTGTGACGTCCTCTGATGTAGAAGAGGTTCTCAACCATGCTATTCTAGACCCCAAATGTATTTCTCTGGCTGCTTCATCCACCAAAATGCTACCATTTGGGAAGACCCTCGTGCCTCCTACTCTGAGGAGGAAAATCCTTTCGTGGTTCCATGCCTCTCGTTTTTCTGGACACGCCGGTGAACACAAGACCTTTGAGATTCTCTCTCGAAGTTACTGGTGGCCTTCAATGAGGAGAGACGTCAAAGAGTTTATTGCTTCCTGTGATTTATGTTCTCAGTTCAAATCCTCCCGCAGAACTCCAGCAGGGTTGCTGCGACCACTACCCATTCCGTCCAAACCGTGGACCCATATTAGTATGGATTTCGTTACTGATTTGCCACCAAGTAAGAATCACAATACTATTTGGGTAGTGGTAGACAGATTTTCGAAGATGGCTCATTTCGTCCCTCTGTCCGGTTTACCTTCCTCGTCTACTCTGGCTGAACATTTCATTAAAGAAATCTTCCGCATCCATGGATGTCCGTCTGAGATTGTGTCAGATAGAGGAGTACAATTCGTTTCCAGATTCTGGCGGGCCCTTTGTAAAACCTTGGGCATACGATTAGCACTCTCATCGTCTTACCATCCGCAATCTAACGGACAAACGGAACGAGTCAATCAAGATCTTGAGACTTTTATTAGGATGTTCTCTTCAGCCAACCAAGACAACTGGGTAGAATTGCTCCCTTGGGCTGAATTCGCCCATAACAACATGTACCATGAGTCATCATCCAAAACTCCATTCTTTGTGGTCTACGGTCACCATCCGTCTTTTCCGGAATTTCCTGCCCTCCCGCCCACCCAAGTTCCTGCTGTGGAGACTGCTTGTCAGACCTTCAAAAATATCTGGTCTCAGGTCAAAACCTGTTTAAAGAAGACATCTAACAAATATAAGTCTTTCGCAGATAAGAAGAGGCGGGCTATTCCACCACTAAAAATTGGAGATCGTGTCTGGTTATCTACCAAAAATATTCGTTTGAAGGTTCCATCTATGAAATTCGCCCCTCGTTTTATTGGTCCATATAGGATCATTCAAGTTATCAATCCAGTATGTGTTAAACTTCTTCTTCCTAAGAATCTTCGGATTTCCAATGCCTTCCATGTGTCCTTGCTCAAACCTCTCATCATCAACCGTTTCTCGACTCCTCCCTCAGCACCGCAGCCAGTTCAAGTTCATCAGAAGGAGGATTTCGAGATTACTGAGGTATTGGATGCAAAAATTTCGCGAGGAGTCCTCCGTTTCCTCGTTCATTGGAAGGGCTTTGGTCCTGAAGAGCGTTCATGGATCAAAGCTGAAGATCTTAATGCTCCTGCCCTTCTGAAGAAGTTTTATTCCAAAAATCCGGACAAGCCCGGTTCCAGGCGTTCTGTGCCCACCTTTAAAAGGGGGGGTACTGTCACTCACCGGACTGTGAGTGCTTCTTCCCGGACATTTAGGAACCGTGGCCGTCCTCCATCCTGAGGGACTGCGCATGCGCAGCCCTTTCTAAACCTTCAGTGTATGTTCCTTTAACTTAATTGGCAGATCAGGCAACCTCCCTATATTAAGCACCTGTGGTCAACACCACGTTGCCTGATCTTGGAGTCTCATTCCCCATGAGTCTCTGAAGGTGTTCCTGTGTTTCCTCGTTTATTCAGCCCAGCTGATTCCTGTGGTTTCCAAACCACTTCTACCTTTGTGGTTTCCAAACCACTTCTACTACTGTGGTTCCCATACCACTTCTACCATCTACTGTATCATCGTGACTGTGAGCTGATTCCTATCCGCTGCCTCCGTGCACTACAGTCTTCTAACCACTTCAACTCTACCATGTATTATTGGGACTGTTAGCTGATGCCTATCCGCTGCCTCCGTGCACTACAGTCTTTCATTCACATCCACTCACCTGTTCATGATTGTGACTGCTAGCTGATTCCTATCCGCTGCCTCCGTGCACTACAGTCTTCAACCTGCAACTCGTCTGTGTTTCATCATCGTGACTGCTAGCTGATTCCTATCCGCTGCCTCCGTGCACTACAGTCTTCAACCTGCAACTCGTCTGTGTTTCATCATCGTGACTGCTAGCTGATTCCTATCCGCTGCCTCCGTGCACTACAGTCTTCAACCTGCAACCCGTCTGTGTTTCATCGTGACTGTTTGGCTGATTCCTATCCGCTGCCTCTGTGCGCTTCAGTCTTCAGTCCTTGTCAACTCTCCCGTGTTTCCTTGAGTCTGCTGCTACTATTGCTACCCGCTACTCTCCGTGATCAACAGTTCCAGTTCAACTCTGCTCTCCCGTGTCCCATCGTTACTGCACCTGCTGGTTGCTATTGGCTACCTCCGTGTTCCCGCAGAGACCCGCTGCTGCTACTCCTCAGCGCTACTCATCCATCTACTGCTGATCCGCTCTCCACGTTTTCCTGTGTTCTCTGCTGGTCTACCTACCTGTGCGCTGCACCTACTAGACCACCGCTTCACCCATCCAGGGACTTCGCATCCTGCCGGCCTCCTGCCGTTCAGGTATCTCTGCACTCCTGTCTGACTGCCTTCTCCTGAACCACGGTATGCATACTTCTCATTGACTGTGCTGTGTATTGCATACCTTGCTGGACTGTGTTGGTTCTCCTCTGGAGTGTGCTATCCGCTGAGTCTATTGCCATCATTGACTGTGTTATCTCGTGCTGGATTACTTCAAGAGACTTTCTATATTGGCAGTGTTGTTCAGTCATCTATACATTTATATTGTGCATATTACTGTGGATCAAAGTCAAGGTGCCCGTGTATATCTTGTGTTGCAGTCTCTCCCCGTGCACCTCCACACATATATATTCAGTGGTACAACTTGCTAGTGGCAGACCACTGACCCCTGTTTCCAGTTTCACCTGTTCCAGTATCCTCTCACATAGCAGTGGTACAACTTGCTAACGCAGACCACTGACTCCCCGGATACCTCCACTTGGATTCTATTCCTTCACTCAGACAGCGGTACAACTTGCTATCCGCAGACCGCCGACTCTCATCACCCCCTCGTTTCTGTTGGACATTCCTCCTCACTATAGCAGTGGTACAACTTGCTACCGCAGACCACTGACTACCTTCACGTGTCCTTTGTCCATACAGTTCCTCGTGTATTACTACCTCCATATTGCCAGTGCTGCTAGTCATAGACTTTCCTGAGCATCTCATCATCTGCTATTTCCTGTTCCGTGATCACCCTGCTACCAGAGTACCATATTACCACCTATACTGCTCTGGTAAGCCTATCACCTGGTGATCCCTGGGTAAAGACTCCTAGTGCCCGTGACAATTATATACTGTTATCAATCACCAGCAGGGTTTAGGGAGCTCCAGGTTTTTTCTTAAAACAGGATATATATTACCCCCAGACCCAAGTGGATTTTGTATACGGTTCAAACTTCAACATAATTATTTGTGGTGCGATGGCATGTACTATCTACAGATCCAAGGCACAGCAATGAGCACTAGGTTTGCCCCAAGCTATGCAAATTTATTCATTAATTTAGTCATTATCATTACAACTGGTTGACCAATATTCCACTAGGGCAATTTCGTAGATTTGCAGAAATTGTAGTGACCTTAGTGTGTACAATACACAGGGTGAACAATTGAAAGAATAGTTTTTGGAGAAACAGTATGATTCCAGTCTGGTGGTTAAAGCCTTTGAAACAAATAGAGATGTCGATTGGACGAGTTTACTTCAATATAAATCTAAGCTCAATAAAGAACAGGATAACAAGTGGGATCAGGAGCTGCTGTTTATTACACAATATTCTCAATCAGCCTCTCCGTTAAGGAAAATTCTAAATCGACATTGGTATATATTGTTGAAAGACTATGTACTACAGAGTATTTTACCTTCCAGACCCAAACTTGTTTATCGCAATGCGCCGAATTTAAGCTTCAGAATTACTCGGAGCTATATACCAATTAGAAAAGCCCCCAGTACCTGCCTATCGGAGACATCATCAAATGGGGGTTTCTACTATTGCGGTAATTGTAAGACTTTAGGTTACCATTCGAGCCAACCTACTTGCTCTTTCCAGTCTAATCAGACATTTGAAAAGTTTACAATAAAGGAACACCTTACTTGCAAAAGTCAAAATTCTGTATCTCTCTTAGAGTATCCGTGTCACGTACAGTAAGTGGGACGCACTATTAGGAAATTAGGAAATTTAAAGTGTCGCTGTATTGTAAAGGGAAACTTCCCTTTACAATGCAGCGCCGCTTTAAATTTAGTCCCTGAAGACGCTGAACTCGCAGGTGTTGAAGAACCCGCAGGTTAATACATTTACCCCTAGATTGTCACTCTGAAACTGTACCACAGATTACTGACAAATATGACGATCTGGAAAACAGGAACCGGAGAAACAACCTCCGTTTCATAGGTATCCCAGAAACGGTCAAAGGCCCCCAGCTGACCCCCTACCTAAGTGTCTTAATCCCCCTGGCTCTAAACCTCGAGCAATTAATGGACAAACCCCAGATTGAGCGGGCACATCAAATTGGCCAGGAGAGGGAAGGTGACAAACCTCGTCCTAGGCCAGTCATAGCCTGCTTTCTTGATTTCAGGGCTAAAGAAGCAATACTGGGTGCTTACAAGAAACAGAGGTCCCTGGTTGTAGAGGGCCCTAATATCCTCATATTACAGGACTACTCCTTGCTCATCTCCCAGAAACGGAAAGAGTTCTCAGATGTATGTAGACACTGTTATGGCCACCAATGCGGCATAAACTCATAGAACAGGTAGACGAGTTCTTCACCTTTAGCAGCCGCCTTTCCCGTAGAGACTGGTTATGCTCACAGGTACTCGGATGCCCCCAGGTCTTATGCTCAGAGTAGTATGAGTTTATGCTAACACAGCAGCGCACAGATACAGGAGGTAGCACACGGTGTAGCGGCAGACCAGAGATCAGCAGACTGGACAGAGCACCAGAGAGGATGTCAGCTACAGGCAAAAAGGTCAAGGTCACAGGCAGTGGTTCAGAGTCCTGGTACAGGCAAAGGGTCATACACAGGTAATCAATCCAAGGTTTTAACACCAAACACAAACAGGAGCAGGCAGCAGTACTGGAACAGAAAGTTATAACCGGCAGTGAGGCTCAGACATCACTGCCTTAAATAGTACTAAGAGCCAAGCAGGACAGGGCTGACAATCAGCCTCAGGAGGCTGCTAATTAATTACTAGCTAGAACTGGCATAGGTAATAACATAACCAGGAAGCATGTATAAAAATATAAATGAACCAGTTTAAATCATATGAGAGCTCCCCCTGGAGTTAAAGGATGTCCCTACAGTCTTCTACATCTATGCCACAAGAATAATAACAGAGCATAGAAACTAAAGCACGCGCCCGGCTGCTAGTTCATGCCAGGATGCGGCGTACCGCCGCGGCTCGTGACAGACACCTAATTAATAATAATAGACGTTTTGCTTTACTTTTCCCGGCCAAGCTCAGGGTGACCAAAAATGTAGAGGGCAAACGCTACTTCCTCCAATCCTCTTCTTCGCAGGGGACCCCGACGCGGGACAGATTATCCCCACACCGCTGAGATACACAATTGCTATACTCACATTTATATCTCATATAGTGCCAAAGGGGTGGGAATGAAGGTCCTCAATGAGTTCATTGTTTATACCTAGGTTGTACTAATATTTATAAAAGTTGCATCACCTCTCAGGTTTTTGTTTTGAATCCTCCCACACTCCACAAACATATTGGTAGGTTAATTGGCTGCTGACAAATTGACCCTAGTCTGTGTGTGTGTGTGTGTGTGTGTGTGTTAGGGAATTTAGACTGTAAGCTCCAATGGGGCAGGGACTGAAGTGAATGAGTTCTCTGTACAGCGCTGCGGAATCAGTGGCGCTATATAAATAAATGATGATGATGATGTATCACTGACATACTGTAATATTTAAGTTCTCCCTGGTACGTCCTAGTCATTTCCCTGGGACCTACCTAGTGTCACTTTTGATAAAGGTAGTTAGAAAATGGCGATTGCAGAGAGTTCAGATAATAAAAATGTTTTTCTCTTTGTTATGCATCATATATGTGCTGTGTAGACCACAACCGAGGCGTAGAGGAAACCAGAAACCTTACGGAGATGTTCCCCTCTACGTTGATTACTGCCTCCGGTCATGGGATTCTGATTACTGTGAGTACCTGGCCTCCAGTTGGGAGGGTAAGCTAGCCATGCCATACACATCCAAACACTGACTGCCATCCCCGATTCCCCCTCAATGTTTTTATTCATCCTCATCATGATGTTTCTGTTCTCGTCTCTGTACCAACTCAACCTGTTTGTTATTTATACTGAACTTCTTCAATAAAAAACGTTGATTTAAAAAAAATAAAAATAAAATTGGGATATACCGACATCACTGATCTGAAAACAATTACTAAAAACGCTTGACACCCGTGTATAACCCCATATAATAATGTGGTGAAATATGCAGAGTAATCTGCATACAACTACTTAGCTTTGTGGGTGGCTTCTTTGACTATAGGACAGGGATTCCCCCTTGTCTTTTCCTGCACTCACCCACTACTAAAACTGTCCCCTCTCTCAGTGTTCCCCACACTGAACACACCCTGCAGCTGATTTCTCTTGTGAGCACAGAGTTTAGGAATTCAGTGTGGAAATGTTTCTGTAAGAGTTTGGAAACTGGGCAGGAATAGCCAGTAACCATGGCAATGACAACATAAACGTGAACTAAGTAATGAGTGGAGATGTGTTGTAATCATCCTCTCCGTAACCTCCCACCCAACTTCTTTTCCTGCTCCTATAGAGCCTTCTGGGAAATTGATGCACTAAAAAAGTTCTAAAGTCTGGAGGGGAACTTTGTTTCTATAACGTGAAGTGTTGAGGAAATGATTCCAGTAAAATAGTAGCATGAGCAATATACAAGAACGAGATACAGCTTTACGACTGGGATGTTCCATAGGTCAGTGCTAGAACTAGACATGCATGTAGAGAGAGAATTGCAGATTGCCAGTGAAATCTAACTCAGCACCTTGAATAGAAGTCGTACATACTTGTTCCTACATATTTGCTTTAAATAAAGTATACTTGTCACTTACACACAGGCAGCCATTTTGTGCCCGAAGCATTATTCACGACTTAGTGACATCCCTGGAGCACACTGTGATATACAGAGGCATGAGGTACTCATTCCTAATGAATTCATAAGCTGAATGTTGACACAGTCCCCAAAATGGCAGCCCACACTTTGTGTAAGTCACAGACACACCAAGCATATATGTGTTTGCCATTGAGGTAAAATTACATTTCTTTCAGATCCTGCATCGAAAATAGTAGAATGGTTGCTTGGATTTACCACACATAACCTCTTAAGGAAACATCTCTCATATATGGGAGCACCTTTATTTTTTATTAAACGGAAAAAGATAGACAATAGTAGTACAGTGATTCTATAAGTGTTAGTTTATTAAAGTACATTAGGAATGAGTGTTTTACAAAGCTTTGTGTGCTGATTCTTGCAGGTGACAATCCAGAACATGACACTTGTATGTGTGAGCGATTGTATATATGTATGTTCATTGTGTACTGTGGCAATGATGTGATTGTGTGTGACGGCATGAGCTTATGTGTATGGCTGCAGTGTTCAAATTACCCTTTCCCCCAGCCAGAGAAGTCTGAGTAGTGTCTGGAACAGCACTTTTAGTTTTATTGGACGTGTTCTTACAGGTGTCAGGGTTCCCAACCACTAACACCCCTCCTAACTTTCCTGGCACACTGATAGGAATCTGTGTGTTTCTTCAATGATCATGTTGTCCTGGAAACAAGGAAGTGCGCTTGATGCTGTGCTAACAGGAATATAATTATCTTGATTATGACGCACAGGCAACATTCCTAACTTTGACAGAGGAAGGGATGACTTCCCCGAAGGATACAGACACACTATTAACCCTGAGGCCGTAGTTTACGGCACTCCTATTAACCCTGTGAGTTCCCTATCATATATGGTGTAAGGATTATGCAATACTCCACTAGCCCTGTTACAGGAATACATGACAAACCATTTAACACTGCGTGACACTATGTTCTGTGAAACCTTTATTAAATATGTTTGTGTCAAGATTCTGTGGATTCTAAATAGAACCTGTCTATGGCAATCTGCTCTGGCACCTGGATTAACTTTGTGTATCACAATATTTGGCACTTCTAATAACCACAATCTAGACAGGATTTGGTAGTACAACAGTTGAACCTGTTTGTGGCATTCTGTGGCACATCTGAAAGGTGGCGTTTACATTCTGTGGTACCTATGTTTACCTTATGTGGGATTGAGCACAAGTAGTTAACCCTATGTGGGACAGTAAACTGTGGTAGTTATCTTACATCGGTGTGAGGAGATACTATGAATCTGTGACAGAAAGGTACTTTGTTATTGTTACCTCTAATACTCCATAGAATTCACGTAACCTTTTAGGGAATTCTGGATAGTATAGCAAACTGTACTAACATGGATAGTGTTGCTGTAGCATTTGCCCTTATAGAACTGCATAACACATACCTCTTATGTTCGTGCATCACAGCTGCCCTAGGATGAGGCCATTAGCTGTATAGTCAGAAATCTGTCACACACATTGAAATAGCAAGCAGACATGTCCTTTTGTTTCAAAAAAATAGTCATTTTTATTATAAATTACCAACATGTGTAAAATATAAATAAGTGCAAATGTCCTGGGCAGTTGGCACCTTTAGGGGGCGCCATGTAAACATAAGTGAGGTCAGGATCACAAATTCTGCCCTAGGACAGGGGGTTATTTTGGTCCAAAGTGTGCAAAATAGAATTCTGCAGTCAAAGTCAGTTGGCTGTATTGATCAGCCAAGGTACATACATATTTAACATTACATTAACTTGATGTCTTTCATCTTGCCATTTTGCCCATCTTTAGTCTAGAACCAAATGATTCAAGCTTTAAACAAACCCTTTCAAATATAATGGATCAAGTCATATGATGAAAGTTTGTGCAAAAGTTAAGTCTGCTGGAGTCCTGTACTCATACCTCCCCCATGTTTTATGCCCACACTGCTATTTGTATACTCTACATATACAGGTAATGCCCTTCAGTGTGTGCATTTAACCATTGCCCATCCAGCAGATTAAGGCTACGTAGGCGACATTGTAATAAATATTTCTTCCATTAAACCATTCAGTGCGAGGCTGATGTCCAGTTCTGGTATTTTGCCAGGGAGGGAAACCAGAACTGAAGCCTGTTGAGCAGCAGCTGACACTCCACTTCCCCCTCTCCTTTGTCCTGCACCCGGCATGCAGTGTAAACTGGGAGACTTGGGACAGTCTGTCAGCAATGCTGTGTTTAATTTGACAGTTTCTGTTTTGAGTCTATGCCTGAGTATCTTGCTCTCTCTCTGGGCACTTGGTGAATATAAAGCACGCTCTCAGAACACATCTGTGCACAGCACTCTTTTCTCCATGAGCACTGTTCATATCCCCTTCTGGTCTGCATTGTACATTTCTCTGTGTCTTCTCTTAGCCCATCTTTGATACTGATGCATTTGGCTACAAGATGCCTTTTTACTTTCCTCAATGTTGATGCTTCTTTATTAAACAGGAGAGTCATATTGTTGTAGAAAGTCCTTAAGGGGCAGGGGTAGCTGCTCTCTGGCCCCGTATCCTTCTAGTTGGCCATTCACAGCTTTCCTACAGAGATGCTGTAGAGATGACACACTAGAGGAAAGAGGCTTGGACAGCAGCAATGGGACACGCTCACCCCCAGAATAGATATAATAAGATCGCTTTGTGTTGCTGCTAGAGTCCTTAGTTGGCATATAATGCCTAAGAAGTTTTAGCACGCAGTCAAACCGGGGCACTGGCTGTGAGCTGCGTGGGTCAGTCTGCAAAGAAAAGCCACATGGTTCACACTGGATGCGTAGGTTCTTGGTGCCTGATTCAGTTTTGACACTAAGGGTGAAGAAGTGTCTGTGGTCAGAGCTGTCCCGGATAAGGAAGGTTCCCGCTGGTTCTGTGCTTAGGAGCAGGTTGGCCTGGGTACCTGTCACGGTGCTCCAGTAAAATCCACTCTCTTGAAGTTTGTGCACTGCACTCAGCACCAGGTTGTACTCGCTGCGAGAAGAGAAGGTCTTGAGCCGAAGGCTGGAGTCCAGAACCCGGCTCATGCTCGGGAATTTGCTCTGAGTGACCATGACGGTGGGAGCCAGCGTTGCTGAAAGTTAGGTTCCAATCTGTACGCTGCTGGTGTATATAAGGAAGCTTTCAGTTGCAGTACTCTGAAGAAAGACAAGACAATATATTAGGGCTTTGTACAGGACATAAAAAACTATTACTTTATGGTAATGCAAAAAAACTATTTAAACCACCCATTGGCCTAAAACGTAAATTGTAATTGATGTGATACATGACTGTGTATTTGTTACATGTCATTTAATAGCTTAACTGTTTAGGTTGACCAAATCGCATATGGATCTCAAACCTCAATGTATGCCAGAAAGGGTTACCCATTTGTGGCTTTACCCACCTTTCGTACCCAGCTCTGCCACATGGCTTTTATTTTTTTCTTGTATATGAGTATATTAATTGGTGGTAAACTTTATACTGTCAAAAGTGCCTTTATAAATTAAACACGTTTTCAGTGTTTTAAAAATAAATTACATTAGAGACACAGATGATCCAAAACAGCTATTGTTGAATCTCACATTCCTTACCTTGTAAATTATCAGCAGCCTATGTTTAAGGGTCACAAATACAGCGCCAGTCACAACTTGTATGTCCTTAGATGTTTCAGGCAATGCAAGTTCTGTGCTTGATGTTGAATATTCCGATTCAGGGAGACGCTATAATCCACTGTTGTACTTACTTCAAGTTACAAATCAGTCTGTAACACCATGAGCTCACATACACATCTCTTATACAGTGAGCTGCTACTCCTCCCACCCCCCTCCACTACCGCCTCCTTCTGCTGGTCTATTCCTGGAAGAGCCTCTTCCTGTAATGTTAAAGCTGTGTATCATACACACAGCTTAGTGACGGCAGGGTTCCAAATCCTGCCTCCCTATTCCTGGCAGAGCTCAGAGCTATGGCTTCTTCCATTCTCTAGCACTATTTCCTTCCAAGAATCACTAGGACACACATACACAAACTATTACTAGGGCTTTTCAATTATTTCTGGAAACCACATTTTCATTTGATTATTTTTTTTTACTGCTGCTAACAAATCACAATAAATTGTTGCTGCAGATATACATAATCAGCAGCAGTGGTTAAAGATTTTAAGGTTGTAGGAATGCCTTCTACTACATAATCTGTATGTGATCAGTTATCTCACTTTAATAAAGTTTCAGGTTCTACATTTGCTGTATAATTGTAAACATCAGTCTTTTTTTCTATTTGAATGTAAAGGGTTTTTTTTACAATTTTTGGGCTTCATTTCTGAAGAACACTGGATGCATATATGCTCTGGTTTTGTAGCAGAGCGCCTAGATGGTCCCAGCCAGCGCCCTGTAAGCTGCATGCCTACTTTCTTCTCTGAAGAGGTGCACTGTGCAAACGCACAAACATTACATCAGTCCAAGTCCAACCTCCTATTACTTTAGAACGTAAAGTGGGCAAAGTGCGACTAGAAATGAACTTCAACGTCAAAGTGCAACTGTAAGGTGCAAAATGCATCCCATTAAAAGTATACCTGATCTTGGCTAGCTCTGAGCTTGTGCAAAATTCAAGTCCTTTTTGCGGAGTAGAAATGGTTGTGTTCTCAGCAAAATACTTGAAGTTTGTTGTGATGCTGACAGGATTAATAATGACACAGTGTTGCAGTCACAAGGTTGTTCACTACTGAATTATTGTTGTATCTGATTTGCAGGATGTACATCCATCTTCTGTGTGTGTGTGTGTGTGTGTGTGTGTGTGTAGTTCTGTCTCCCTCCGTCCTGTAACTACACACATACTCTGCACTTCTGGGAAACTGGGCTCTGAAAACACAGCTGCTGCCTCTTGAGATGAAATGCAAACCGTATGCTGGAGGCATCCAAGCAGCAGGGCCTAAGCTCACACTTGGCAACACTTTGTGGAACAGGAGAGAAAATTTAACGCAGAGAATAAAAGTAAAAGAATCTATGCCCTAGGCAGTCAGTTGGAGAAAAGTGAATAGAGCTCAGTGTGCTCACACGGGGGCAGCTCGCACGGCCTCAAATAAACTTTATATTAGCAAGAGGAAAAAAATATTCGATGCAGAAAAACATTGACATGACGTTAGCGTACTGAGGAAGCCTCACATTCCTGGTGCAGGCGCCACTGAAACACTGAGGTAATTCCTCTCCTAAATGCCCTGGCTCCCCTTTTTCCTGTATATTAGAATTGTGGAACTATGCCACAGAGTGGGTTTGCTACATAACAGATAAGACCCATTGTTTATACATTGAAAAGATATGTAACTAGTAGCACATCACATTTCATGGGCAGCTCCAGGGCCATCTTTTCCATTGGGCACGATGGGCGGGGGCCCCATGGGCAAGGGGGCCCCATAGGCAGGGCTCTTAATTAGAATAAATAATCCTGCAAAAGAAAAAACCTGCAGAAAAAACCTTCAAAGGTCACTGAGCAAGTACATCTATCTATCTCTATCTCTATATATCTATATCTATATCTGTATCTCTATACATTTATATATATATCTAAATATATAGGCCCTAGTGCACTGCTTTGCCCGGGGGCCCATAATGTTGTTAAGATGGCCCTAGGCAGCTCACAGTGCAGTATAGCAAGACAAAGGTTATGAAAGAGAATTATATCATGGTTAGAAATAAACTGCCTTTTCGTTTGTACTAGTATCTTGTACTACTGATACATGTGATACCAATTTTCAATATATATTAACTTTTAGGGATAGATTTACTAAACTGCGGGTTTGAAAAAGTGGAGATGTTGCCTATGGCAACCAATCAGATTCTAGCTTTCGTTTATTTAGTGCATTCTACAAAATGACAGCTAGAATCTGATTGGTTGCTATAGGCAACATCTCCACTTTTTCAAACCCGCAGCTTAGTAAATATACCCCTTAAAGTCTAAAGCAGTGGTTCCCAAACTTTTCGCAGTTCGCCGCACCCTTAGAGTCTCCATAATTTTTTCAAGGCACCCCTCCAAAATAATTACTGAGCAGTCCTGTTTTAGAAGTAGTTGGGTCAAAAAAATGTAATAAGTATTTAGGTCAGGACAGAAATACTTATTTAGTTGTATGCAAAAATGCCCCCTCTGCATCCACACTGCCCCCTCTGCATCCAGTCACTCTGCCCCCTCTCACGCTGCCCCCTCTGCCTCTCTCACGCTGCCCCCTCTTACGCTGCCCCCTCTACCCTCTCATGCTGCCCCCTCACACTGTCCCCCTCCTCTGCCCTCTGTCACGCTGCCCCCTCTCACGCTGTCCCCCTCCTCTGCCCTCTGTCACGCTGCCCCCTCTCACGCTGTCCCCCTCCTCTGCCCTCTGTCACGCTGCCCCCTCTCACGCTGTCCCCCTCCTCTGCCCTCTGTCACGCTGCCCCCTATCACGCTATCCCCCTCCTCTGTCCTCTGTCACGCTGCCCCCTCTCACGCTGTCCCCCTCCTCTGCCCTCTGTCACGCTGCCCCCTCCTTTGGCCTCTGTCCCCCTCTTCTGCCTTCAGTCACGCTGTCCCCCTCCTCTGTGCCCCTCCTCTGCCCCCTGTCATGCTGTCCTTTTCTCTGCCCTCTGTCCCCTCCTCTGGCCTCTGTCACGCTGTCCCCTCCTCTGCCCTCTGTCACGCTGTCCCCTCTCATCTGCCCTCTGTCACGCTGTCCCCTCCTCTGGCCTCTGTCACGCTGTCCCCTCTCATCTGCCCTCTGTCACGCTGTCCCCTCCTCTGCCCTCTGTCACGCTGTCCCCTCTCATCTGCCCTCTGTCACGCTGTCCCCTCCTCTGGCCTCTGTCACGCTGTCCCCTCCTCTGGCCTCTGTCCCCCTCCTCTGGCCTCTGTCACGCTGTCCCCTCTCCTCTGCCCTCTGTCACGCTGTCCCCTCCTCTGTCACGCTGTCCCCTCTCCTCTGGCCTCTGTCACGCTCCCTCTCACTCTGTACCCTCTGCCGCGGCCAGCCAGAAAAAAAACAAAGAAAACATAAACTTACCAATCCGCGCGGCGCCGGAACCCAGCATTCTCCCTCTCTCTCACGCAGCTTGTCACTATAGTATAATATAAATACTAAAAACCAGAGCATTTCCAGGGACAAAAGTTTACAGGGACTATACAACGCTGCAGAATTTTGTGATGGCTCATAATTAATAAATAATAATATTTGTATTTATTAGCAAGGTGCAAATCTATAATAAAACCATAGCAGCCAAACAGACATTTGTTTCATTGTCTAGACTAGACTAGACTGATGAAAGCCAATTTCTGATAGGTTGCTGTGGTTTAATGCAGATTTGCACGTTAGAGCAGCATTGCTAAGAGTTGGAGGAAGCAAACATATTGTTTAAAAATTCAGTAATGTTTCTGAATAATGACTAAATACCAACTAAAGTTCCTCTTTCTTGTAACACAGAGAGATAACCATTTTTCTCAATAAGTCTGTCACTCCCAGGAAGGGGGATTGTCTGTTATGTGTGAGACACATTTTACTCATATTTATACAGAAAAGCTCTCAGCAATTCCTCTAACTGAATGAGTGGTGATTTTACTACAAGAGTCCAGGAGGACTTTCCTTCTTTTTTTGGCACTTTCCCAAAATCTGCTTATTGTCACCATCACTAGTTTTGGTAATCAGAGGATGGTGACAAAGTGGTATCCCCACTGTTATAGCAATGTACAGAATGTAACTAATGCATAACGTATTGAGCTATCCTGGGTGGACAGGAATAAATAGTAATTTATATAGCATCATGATATGTGGTTATAACATCGTGTAGGCTGTAAGGGCTTACAATATAAAATGTGCTGCTAGCAGCATGGTGTCTTAGTGGTTAGCATTGCTGCCTCACAGCACGGGGGTCATGAGTTCAATTCCCAACCAAGGCCTTATCTGTCAGGAGTTTATATATTCTCCCCATTGTCACGAGCCGCGGCGGCTGCTCCTTCTGGTTCCTCCTGGCGTCCCGGCCGTCACCTTGACGACCAGGACGACATTTCCTCTTCCTGCCCGGCCGTCACCAAGGCAACGGCTGGACGCCTCTTCAGTAGCGCTGCGTCCCGGCAGTGCTAGAAGCCGGGCGCATGCGCGCAATAGACAGCCTGTGGGCTGATTGAATGAAGGGGGCTGAATTACAGGACATTAGCCTGCAACTGTGTGTTTCAGGGACAAGCCCTGATTGGTCCTGCTCTGTACCAGCAATTTCTCTGCAGGTGTGTATACAAGTCCTGATTGGTCTATGTCTGTATTTAAGGCAATGAGGTCTGCTGCCTCATTGCCGGTTATAGCTTCTGTTGCCAGTCTGCTGACCTGCTCTGTGCCTTGTTCCTGCCTGTTGAACATTCTACTGATTACCCGTGTATGACCCTTTGCCTGGATTTGGACCTTGCCTGTGTATCTCGTGACCCTGACCTCTGGCGTGTTAACCGACCCTCCTGTCTGCTCGTGACTGTCACTCACCGGACGGTTAGTGCCTCTGGTCTGGTACGTGTCTCTCTCTCATTCCTGCCGGCGCCTGTCCTAAGCCTCGGCCGTCCGCCATCTTGACTGGATTGCGCATGTGCAGTACTCTTGAACTTAAAACCTTGCTTTTAATCCTATTGGTGAATCAATCACCACTCACTATTTAAGGCACCTGTGTCCTAAGTATCGTTGCCTGTTCTTGGTTCTCATTCCTTTGAGACTCCTAGGTGTTTCCTGTGTTCTGCTCGTGTGATCGGTTTTGCTGTGGACAAGTCCTCTCTGCTCATCCGTGGTAAACTTGCCCGCTACAGACTACCTCTACTCCGCTGCATGCCTACACCTGGACAAGCCTGCTCTGCTCATCAGTGGTAACGTACCCGTCACAGACTATTTGCTATTCAGCTGCTTGCCTGCATTTGGACAAGTCTCCCTTGCTCATCAGTGGTATACTTGCCGCTACAGACTACCCGCTATTCCGCCACCTACCTGCACCTGGACAAGTCTTCCCATCACCGCAGTGGTACAACTTGCTATCCGCAGACCACTGACGCTCCCGCTACCTACCTGCACCTGGACAACTCTTCCCATCACCGCAGTGGTACAACTTGCTATCCGCTGACCACTGACGCTCCCGCTACCTACCTGCACCTGGACAAGTCTTCCCATCACCGCAGTGGTACAACTTGCTATCCGCAGACCACTGACGCTCCCGCTACCTACCTGCACCTGGACAAGTCTTCCCATCACCGCAGTTGTACAACTTGCTATCCGCAGACCACTGACGCTCCCGCTACCTACCTGCACCTGGACAACTCTCCCCATCACAGCAGTGGTACAACTTGCTATCCGCAGACCACTATACCTACCTCCGCATTATAGTTGCAAGTCGCTGACTCTCCTGCTGCATAGCTGCAAGTCGCTGACTCTCCTGCTGCATAGCTGCAAGTCGCTGACTCTCCTGCTGCATAGCTGCAAGTCGCTGACTCTCCTGCTGCATAGCTGCAAGTCGCTGACTCTCCATTGACATTCCTTATCCTAAGTTGTTGTACTGTTCCAACCATTCACCATACTGCCCAGAGGATCGCTGTGATAAACTCCGCCCCTCTGGTAAGCATAATCACACCTGGTGAATCCTGGGTAGAAACTCCTAGTGCCCGTGACCGTGACCCTTGACTTCGGCCTGTTTATTGAAATTGCTATCTGCTGCCGGCCCTTGACCTTGGCTTGGACTTCACTTCGTTTACCTGGGTTCTCCCCAGCCGGTACACACTCCACGACCCTCTGTCAGTCTGCAGCTCAGTCTGTCCCCACCAATAGGGGCTCCAGTGAACACCTGACTGGCAGAGTAGATTCCGGGTTGTGTTGTACCAACTGGAGGGGTTCCTAACACCCATGTATGCATGGGGAGAATACACACTCCAAAAACCTAATTTACAATGTGTGCAGCAAATTGCTTTGGTTTTGCACCAGTGAGCTATAAGGTCTGCGCCAATTCTCCACTATTGGGAAATGCTTCCACTAACAGTGCATCTTGTTTTTTATTATATTACTAGGAGTGACCCTAGAAATGCTCTCCTCCACAGAAATGCAAAATGGAGGTACAGTTCGCAGCCCATTCTAAGATTATAGACAAGACTTTCGTGGCGGCTCTGAGCTGGTGCAAAAGTAAAATCCTTTTGCGGAGTGAAAATGGCTGTGCATCGATCCGCACAAGGAACCCCTCTAAAATGTCCGAAATCCACCCCTTTATCTCATTTCAATAACCCGGTTCTTACACTGTTCTGCAAATTTGGCTATACATGTGCATCTATTCTACTTAGTAAGGAACACCCTCGCTCTTCCCATTGGCCCATGCAAAATTCTACACCTTTCCAAATGCCACCATCCAGTGTGCTTTGGTAGAAATCTATATGCACCACCATAAATCGAGGTGTGAGTGTTTACACATTGTAAATGAGGCTTACTGATTACCAGAGGAAACGCCAGAACATATTGAAATATGTAAATCTAAATAATTCTTTTAAGTAGCGCACACATGGAGGAATACAATTGTGGGTTGTTCATCTTGGTTAATGTGGTTAACTAACTGCTGTCTCAAATTCTTGTCATTTTGTTGTGTTCTTGTGTTTGTGTTGAGTTGTTTTCCAGTATTGCATTGTGCTTCCAGATCCATATTTGTTTTGTCATCCCTCTAGTCCATTCTTCATTGCAGCAAGGTCCATGCCCAACACCACTAAATCCCACAGACCATTAATTAAGCAAATAAATGTATCTGCAGCAATTGAAATTATTTTCTAGGCTAGCAGACATAACGATTTTTTAAAAAAATGATAATAAAACAATGTGCAGTCAACTGTCCCTGCAGTCGTTCCACAATGCCATCTACACAAAGCGCTCAGGGCTACCACTAGTTCCTGGCAATTCTTTTTAGTAAGGCTGCATTATCATGCTTAGGCTACAACATGGCTGCCTCTTATGTGAATAAGAAATGGATACACTTTAATTCAACTTAACAAAAAGTGTATATTCACTAAAAGAGCATCACTTTACTAAACACACTGCCATTGCTTGCTTCCTGTAACATGTTTAGGACACTTGATTGCTTTATTGTATGTTGCTTGTAGCAAACATCACTCTATGAGCAATGTCCCATAGCTCAGTATTTACACAATACAATTCACTTTGGTTGTGAAAGATTACTTAGAGAAATATGAATGCATATTTTCCAGAAATAAACTTTTAATATTTGTGACATTTCTCTTTTGACGTAATGTATGCAAAACATTTTATTATTTTTTCAAACATGTTTAAGAGTTAGTATGAGAAGTATGTTTTGTTGCAGGATGAAGATTATCATGTCCTCTATTTAATGTTGTCTAAAATAATTGCACCGTATATAGATCATGGACAATTTGCGGCCAAAGGGACCACACACGATCAGTATAAAAAATGAATAGGCGTAGGACAACAATCACATTAGTAAGCTACTTTACCAAACACGTGTGGTACATTTTTTTGGGTTTTTAATTTAAGGATTTTAGGATCATAGTAGGCAAGCAACACACATAAAACAGGAAACTCTTCTGTTTGAGCACACCAAGGGCCTGAGATAGAATCTCGTTTAGGGTCTCTCCAACCCAGATATCATTATTAGGAAGTACTACAAAAACATTTCCATCCATCCTACATCTCGTCGAAAACTTATAAAGGCCCAATAGTACTCAGAGGGGGGTATTCAATTGTTTCTTTTAACGAAAAAAAACGAGCGCTCGATAAAAACTTCATATTATACGGTAATTTTGCGCGCGTAAACAGTTAATACGGTACTTACTCGCTGCCAGCGGGCTGAATTTCAGCTCGCTGCTCAGGGAGCTGCGAGATGAAATTTAGCGAGTAATTACCGTATTAACGGTAATATCGTTTGTTTTTGTTTTAGCGCGTTAAAAGAAACAATTGAATACCCCCCTGAGGCTACAACCACCATTTTATTTATTTATTCACTTAAATGTATAGATGTATTTATGTCCACTAATTTACTTATACTATTAATATTCATTAAAACAAAAATGTATATTTAGTCTTATCATTAACCATATCATTTATTCCACGTTTACATTATACATCCACTGCACTCATCCACCCCCACAGTCTCTATCTATAACATATCATACATCTTCCTCATATATATTTTTTATAATATATATGTATGTTTAAAATTTTATTTTAGCCAATGTGAATATCTTCCTCTAAATTCCTCTGGAACCGTGCTGTGAACAATAATAGGCACCGCTAGTATAGGAAGAAGGGAGCAGAGACCCTTTTGAACGGCCGTGGCCCGCACCTGCTCCAAGCACAACCTACCAACCTACCTTGATTTCCCCTTGTTTTCCTGCCCACTAACTCCATTTTCCCCTCATGTTACTTTCACCCTCTGTTAGTGTCTGCGGCTCTGTCCCCCACCCCAAATTCTATGTGGGTTCTATATCACCCCCCTGCCTCAACTTTTGTGTTTGTTTCCCCCTCTAGTTTTACATGTGTACCTCTCTCTTTGTCTTTCCATGTATGCCTCTGTCCCCTCTGTTTGAGTGCATTTCCGTCTCATTATTGTGTGTGTTTGCTGTTTTCTTTCTCCACCTTTGTATGTCACTGTCTCCAAGTATGCGTACCTATTTCTCTCTTCCTCCCTCTGAAATCCGTCTGATCTCAAATTCGTCACTTTGTTGGACGAGAGGAAGGGAGGTAGACGTAGAGAGGGAAGAGAACCGATTAATAATAAGAGGTCTCGGCAAAGAAATATGAAAGGCGTTGGCAATGTGAAGGGCAGAGGGTAGCTGTAATTTGAAGCAGACGGGTAATTACCTGAGCGATTTTATAAAGACCAATGTAGCGGGGAGCGAATTTCATAAATTAGACTAATGTTCTTCGCAGATAACCACACCTTGTCACTAACTTTCAGGAGGGGAGTTGCTCTGTGCTTCCTATCTGCAAATAACTTGTAACGAGTAGAAGATTTTTTAAGGGAAAAAAAATCTTCCCGTAGGGCATTAACTGCTGGAATTTGGGTGGAAGGGAGGGCTGAAAATTCCGGAATGAGGGGATGAGAGCCGAACACAATGGAGAATGGAGAGGCTGAACTGGACTCATGACAGGAGTTGTTGTGAACGAATTCCGCCCAAGGTAGGTGGTCGACCCAATTGTCCTGGTTGGCAGAAGAAAACATCCTATGAAAAGTTTCAAGGCCTTAATTAACCCTTTCGGTTTGACTGTTAGTTTGTGGGTAGTATGCCGAGGAGAATTTCAGATGAATACCCAGAAGATGGCAGAGGGACCTCTAGAATTTTGAGACAAACTGAACTCTGCGGTCAGAGACAGTTTCAGCGGGGCAACCATGTAGACGAAACACCTCCTTTACAAAATGTTGAGCCAAACGTGCAGAGGAAGGTAATCCCATGAGAGGAACAAAGTGTGCCATTTTGTCTACTATCACCCAGATGGTGTTATGTTTTTTGCTCATAGGTAGGTCTTTGATGAAGTCCATGCTAATATGGGTCCATGGTTTGACAGATAAAGGGAGAGGGTGAAGCAAACCCGCCGGGGCTTGGCAAGAAGATTTGTGTTGAGCACAAACCAGCAAGGCAGCCACGAATTCCTGGATTTCAGACTGGTATTTAGGCCACCAATAATAAGTTCAGAGGTCTTACGAGTGCCAACATGTCTAGCAAAGCGTGAGGCACACTTGGGATCTAGGATAGGGCGTTCAAGGAAGTTCTCAGATCCAGGGGTTCCAGTGAAAGCTCAGGACAACACATCCGCCTTCTTATTTTTAAGACCAGGTTTGAACGTAACATGAAGGTCGAAGCGTGTAAAGAAGGTAGAGTAGATTCTTATGATCTGTGAAAATGGTAACAGGGTGACGAGTTCCTTCCAGAAGATAGCGCCACTCACTTAAGGCCAACTTCATACCAAGCAGTTCCTTGTCTCCTATAGAGTAATTCCTTTCTGGTGGATGGAATTTGTGGGAAAAAAACGCACAAGGATGAAACTTGCCTTGAATGATTTTTTGGGAAAGAACGGCTTCCACTCCATCGGTGAAGGCATCCACCTCTAGTAAAAAAGGAAGGCATACATCTGGTTGTCTAAAAATAGGAGCAGAAGAAAATGCTTCTTTTAGAAATAGAAAACCCTCCAGGGCTTCCGGTGACCAAGATTGAGGGTCTACTCCTTTCTGGTTGAGGGCTAGTAACGGTGCAACGATAGAAGAGTAACCAGAAATGAATTGTCTGTAATAATTGGCGAACCCCAAAAATTGTTGGATGGACTAAAGTGTGTTTGGCTGGAGTAAATTCCAGAATAGATCGAATTTTCTCAGGGTCCATTTGCAGACCTGATCCCAAAAGTATATTACCGAGGAAGGGTTGTTTGGCGGCTTTGAAGGAGCATTTCTCTAGCTTGCAGTATAGGTAGTTACTGTGCAATCTGGAGAGAACCTCAGCTATGTGCCGGCAATGAGACAGAAGATCTTTGGAAAAGATCAATATGTCGCCCAAATAAACTACTACATAACAATACAAAAGATTTAATTTTCCGAAAATCTGGAAAACAGCATGGGTATTACACAAGGTCAACCGGGAGCGGCCCAGCTGCATGGGTACGTCAGTGGAAGCAGGCGGCTGAAAGCGAGGAGCTAACCTGAATGAAGAACGTCTAGTGGGTTCCTTCTCAGACGATCTTTCCTGGAAACGAAGATCCGCCCTATTACAGAGAGAGATCAAGGCGTCTAAGGTGACTGGCAGTTCTTGAGGAGAGAGCGTCCTTTACCTTATCCGAAAGTCCCTGCCAGAAAGCGACAACTAAAGCTTCATCATTCCACTGGAGTTCATTGGAGAGGGTGCGGAATTCGATAACGTATTGCGCCACTGAGCGGGAGCCCTGGCGTAGTCTCAGGATGCTAGAAGCCGCGGCGGTAACTCGCCCAAGTTCGTCGAAGATCCTCCGGAACGCTGAGGTAAAGGCAGAAGAATCATTTAGGAGATCGTCATTGCATTTCCAGAGAAGGGAGACCAATGCTTCCCCAGAAAGGAGGGAGACTGTCTAGGCCACCTTTGACCTAGATGTGGGAAAATTCTGTGCCAGAAGCTCAAATTGGAGGGAGCATTGGTTTAGAAAACCCCGGCAAGCCTTTAGATCACCGTCAAATTTAGAGGGGTTAGGCAAACGTAAAATGTAGGATGCAGCAGGAAGAAGCTCTGGAGCCTGAACTTGAGGCTGGACTGCCAGGGGTGGAGGTGCAACCTGCAGAGTGTCCAAACGGGTAGCTAGCTTCTGCATACATTGTAGTAGCTGAATTTGCACAGCATCTTGACGCTCTAGTCTACCAACAAGATGTTGAAATAAATCCTTTGCCGATGGTTCTCTGTCAGGATCCATCATGGCTGGTTCTTAATGTCACGCTACCAATGAGGAGGGATTGGATCCTTGCAGTTCAGCTGGGATCGGTGTGACTTCACCCAGAGGAGCGGAGTCTAACAAAGTGGAAGGTTTTCGCCAGGGATCCCTGCAAGGGAATTTGGACTTTGGACTTTGCGGCTTTCACTCTGCAGGTTGTGGACCCCTAGGGAAGTTCCCAGTGAACCGTGAGAGAGAGAGAGAGCAAAAGGATTTACAGATGATTGCTCACTGAGGAATATAGATGAGCACGATGAACTGCGGTAGTCTGTGTCCGTTACCACAGAGGAGTGGAAATGGTCCGATGATCTGCGGTTACCACAGAGGAGTGGAAATGGGGAGATGATCTGCGGGTTACCACTGAGGAGTAAATATAGGGCTTTTTCTCACCAACAGCGATAGCAGTGCTTACTCCTTAGGCTAAAACTCAGTCATTCCTACCATCCAAGCAACCAATATAATATGAACAGAAAAGAAACACAATGGGCTTGAATCGTTAAGTAGAGAAAAGCATAAAAAAGGAGTAACTTTGCACCTGGGCAAAACCATGTTGCATTGGGGAGGGAGATAAATTTAAAATGTGATGACAGATTTATAGTTGGGATAGGGTCTGTCCTAGATAAACTTTACATTTCAGTGTAAAAATAAAGCTATCAAGTATTTGTGTGCTAGCTGATGGGGCAGCACGGTGGCTTAGTGGTTAGCATTTCTGCCTCACAGCACTAGGGTCATGAGTTTGATTCCCCACCATGGCCTTATGCCACTCGTAACGCTGGTTTGTCTTTGGCTGCCATGCAACATTCAGCCAATAGGAAGCTGGTCTTCCCCAACCAATCAAAGTACACCCTGTGTGCTTGAGGTGTGAGTTGGATTCCTATTGACTGTCAAGCAACCTTCGACTGCTGAGTCAGACGCATCTTGCAATGCGAACAACTCAAAAAGAGCATTGCATACACCAAGCGTACCAGTGTGTGTATGTACACCTGACGGAATAGTAAGATATGAAAGAGTTGAATCTCAATGCAGATGAATTACTGTATTTGTACACAACCTAACTACATAATAAAAAAAAAACTACTTTTCATACATTATTATGTTATGTATATTTAGGCAGGGCCTGGCTGGGCTGGGGAGCAGTGGGCTGGTACCATAGAGGGCTACTTTGTGCTGGTTTACTGAGCTACCTGTATTTTTTTTCCTTTAAAATGTTCCTAATAAGCTCCTGAGTAGTGTCACGCCGCCCTTGGGCTAAACTTTGATATCCAGCCCCTGCAAATAGGGAAATGTGGTCAGATACACAAGAGACACAAGAAAAACCTGTTTTCCGGGACATACATATATAATATAACAAAGAGAGATGAAAAGCTCAGCTGCTGCACAGAGGGCTCTGCATTCTCATATATTAAATGCACAAAAAAGGAAACAGATGCAGCACTTTCTCAAGTATTATCTCCTTCAATACAACTATATTTTAAGTAAGAAAATATAAAGATAAAAATAATATTGCATATTTATTCTATAACAAATAATTATAAAACAAATACTGAATATTATTGTTAAATATCTCGCTCAATTTCATAATATCGTATGCTAATTTTATATTTCTATCTTTTTGCTCTTGAATCATCATCACCATTTATTTATATAGCGCCATTAATTCCGCAGCGCTGTACAGAGAACTCACTCACATCAGTCCCTGCCCCATTGGGGCTTACAGTCTAAATTCCCTAACATACACACAGACACAGACTAGGGTCAATTTGGTTAGCAGCCAATTAACTTACCAGTATGTTTTTTTGGGAGTGTGGGAGGAAACCGGAGCACCCGGAGGAAACCCACGCAAACACGGGGAGAACATACAAACTCCTCACAGATAAGGCCATGGTTGGGAATTGAACACACTTCTGTAAGGCAGAGGTGCTAACCACTACGCCACCATGCTGCCCCTATGAATGAGATAATACTTTGAGAAACTACTAAAAGCTGCTTCTGTGTTCTTTTTTGTAGATACACAAGAGAGACTAAGGTCTTATTAATAAAAGAAAAAGCCACATTTACCATGTATAGAAAATTTAAATATAACACCTCCACATCCATTGTTTATTCTTTTAAAAATGATATGGCATTTTCTTTCTTAGAGTAGTTTGTATGGAAATGACAACTAAATAATGCAAATCGATGGCCACTAAATAATTTAATGAATTGATATAATATTGCTGTGATGCTAATGAATGAAGTACTGAGCTGGAGGTCAATTCGCAAGCAGCCGATCAGAAATACTATGTCTCTAGTTCCTCCTTCTAAGATCCAGTTTGGAATCTTTCGGTCCTGTAGGTGGACAGCTAACTTTCTTCTTAAGCTTATTTAATGTGGCCCTTCAAAGGTCTCTTTGTTTACTCCCTGTTGGTTTTCCCCTGTCACAGTCTATCTGCTGTTGGCCTTTCACATCCTACCCTGGTTCTTTCCTTGAGCATGCAAATGTCCCCTAGCCATACCGGGGTCATGCATTTGGAGACTACTTAAATAGATGTTCCATCTCAGGATGTTGGCCATGGCTAATTTATAGATTGCATCACATAATGTTAAAAGGATGTATTATTCCTACAAATTGTTCCAGGTGTACTTGAGTTTGAGAGGGGTAGGAACACAGGTGGTATTATGGCAAGAAACACATTTTAAAGCAGATGCCACTTTCAAAATCTATTCCCCATACCTCGTGACAGGAGGTACTTGTTGGTCAAGGGTTGGATAGGCATGGTTGCTTTAAATATGTGCTGAAATATATGCCCCAAACATAAACCCAGTCAATTTATTTTACAATATGCTGAATTGCCATGTTTATGAAAGACAATGTCATCCTTGTTGAGCATTTTAATGTTGCTGAACTCCACAGTTATTGTGAATTTACTTTTGAAGCCTTAAAACACCATAGAACATTTAATCACAAGCTTCCTTGGTAGACTGTTAGTGAATCTTAAACCCCACTGTTAAAGTTTATACTTTCTATTCTTACCCACATGACTCATATTCCTGACTGGATCTGTTTATTAGTCTCAATTCTCTGAATTGTTTCCAGAATGCTTAGATTTAGCCTATCACTTGGCCTGACCATGATAACTTTGTCCTATCTCTCCACACACCCATTAGAGAGCACAGCAAATTAACAGGACAGGGTAAACAAATTCTTTCTCAACAAATAGATCCAATTTTAATCTTTATCTATACTTAAATAAAATGTAATATGTTAATATCTGTATTCCTAGATAGCTGTGAACAATAAAGTAACATTGTTGATAAAACATTTGGATGAATAACGTGTAGTTTTCATACTTTTTGCATGTGCACTTCTTCTGGGATAGTGATACGAAGCTCAGCTAAAGTCTCTTGAATTCATAGATTTCATTATAAATTCCAGCTTATCTACAACTATTGCTGGAGACTATCATTTATCACTGATTTGGGAGGCAGGCTCCCAAATTGTGTAATTAATGGCATACGGAGAGGGGGCGTGACTGGAGGGCGGGAGGGGGCGGGATGAGGCCAAACGTGTCATTTTGGTCCCGCCCCCGCGAAAACGTAATTTACGTCGCGGGGGGGGGGGCAAAATGACGCAATTGGCCTCGTCCCGCCCCCCAAAATGGCGTTAATCACCGAGAATCGCGTCATTTGACGCGATTCTCGGTGAAATCCAGGATGCGGGAGAAATGCCAACGAGCCCGGGAGACTGAACCGAATTTCGGGAGTCTCCCTGACATTCCGGGAGAGTTGGCAAGTATGATTAATGGACACCTCATAGGTCATTTTGTGTTCCTCAAAGCAGCACAGACACAGAAATGTAACACCTTCCTCTTGGATATAGCTAAGCTGGAGTTTATATACAAGTGACCTCACTCGATTGTTACACTAAAAGAACTAGTGGACCAACGCGAGAAACTAGACATCAGTCCTATCAGTTTGCTAATAAAAGTGAAAAACTTTTGGCTATAGCTCTTTGTTAACAGTGTGGCTGTCCAGATTATAGAAATGAAAGATAAAGATGACCCCATACAGTATTTTTCCTCCAATGATACAAATTGCTTTTTACAAGTATTACTCTCCACTATAAAATATACATTCTCTAAAGAATCTAAAGTGACTTTGAGAGTTAGGGTGTTGAAAACTGCAGTATATTTAAATTTGATTGATTTCCCATAACTACATAAGGACTATATCTAACCTGTTGTGCAATCTCAGACTCTCTGTTCCTGGTCACTTTGCCATTTACAGACACCTGCACATGCTTGCTTTGCAAGCATACCACTGTATGTGCTAGGCTTGGATGCACCCAATTAGCACACCTAGGGGTAAATGTATCAAGCTGAGAGTTTTCCGGCAGGTTTGAAAAATCAATTAGATTCTAGCAATCATTTATTTAGTACATTCTACAAAATGATAACTAGAATCTGATTGGTTGCTTTAGGCAACATCTTTTCAAACCCACCGGAAAACTCTCAGCTTGATACATTTACCCGCTAGTGACTGGAGTGCTAGCAGTTAGGTGCATGTTTGTTTGCATTTAGATGCATGCAGACATCTATTTAAACCTACTCAGCCTTTTAACTGGGGCCAGAATAACAGGTCTTGTACTTTGTGTTAGACCTCCTTGATCCCCATGTACCAACTTGGCTTGTTCTGACCATGTTTGTGACCCTGATCTTGGCTTTTTACCAATTTATGAATCAGAGCTGCCCTCATCCAGGTGTTCTGGTGAAAACCAGGGTTCCCATTAGACTCCACACTCTCTAGCCTAGCCAGTACAAATCACTAGTGGCATAGTGGTTCACATCTGGAACACTTTTATTACAATTAAAGCATTAGAAAAAGACTGGCAGAGGCACTCAAATGCATGCTGAGAGGTAGTGTCACCCGCCAGGGTATCGGGCAGCTCACCCGACCCCCGGCAAACTTACCTGGCTCCGGCGGGTCTGCTCCATCCCGGGTGCCGCCATCTTGGATTTGGGTCTGCGCAACTTATGAAAACTCTGACTGTCTTCCTATTGATCAGGCAATCCTGGCGTCGAATACAAAAAGGCACTTCCTCCAAACCTTCAGTGCCTGTTCCTCAGTTGCCTTTGGGTACCTTAGAAGTGGCTACTATTCTACTATACTCGTCTGCAAAGCTGACACTCTACTCCAGTACCTGCTACTCTACTCGTCTGCAAAGCTGACACTCGACTCAGATACCAACTATCCTACTCTACTCGTCTGCAAAGCTGACACTCTACTCAGGTACCAACTATTCTACTATACTCGTCTGCAAAGCTGACACTCTACTCAGGTACCAACTATTCTACTATACTCGTCTGCAAAGCTGACACTCCACTCAGGCTGACACTCCTATCTAGTTCCTTCTACTCTCCTGCCTTTCCAAGAGGATCTCGCTCAGTACTCTGGCAGGGGCCGCGACCTGCGAGCAGACGCAGCCAAGACCATACTGCTTTGCGGCAGTTCCTGGTGAACATCATCTGCTCGTTAGACTCCACGCCCTGTTAGTGTAAACGCTAAACTGTGCAGAACCTAGGATTCGCATTGTAAAGACCCGGGATCAATTGAGACCGTGACAGGTAGAACTCCAGGCCCCAATGATTTTACAGTAGCATATTATGAGACTTTCAAGAATGTTCTCCATTTTATTGTTGCATGGGAAGAAGGCACTGCTGAGGCTATAGGAGCAGAGTGGAACTTGGGACTATAGCTGGTAACAACAGTGCCATCCACTACCCAATTTGAGCTGGCTTGTGGGCAGTGGAAAGTGACAGCGCATGTTGGTTTATGTGATCATACACCCCTAGGCTAAACACGCAATACCAGCTTTTGCTATGTCTGCACACGCAGCTTAAGGGGGCTCAAGTTTCTTTTCAGAGGCCCTGGCTGGGGGCATATCCAGAGGGAGTAGTATCAGGAGGGTGTAGGATAAGTTATAGTGAAGAGGTGCAATTTGAGAGAGAGAGAGCTTTATAGATGGAAGGTTAGGGGAGAATCTGGTCGGGTGGTGTAGGGAATTCCATAAGTTGGGAGTGGTATGGGAGACATCTTGGAGGTAAGAAAGATGGTTATCAGAGACCAGGTAAGGTCCAGGTCAGAAACAGATATAAAAAGCTAGAGGGAGAGTTTCTTGTGACAAGGTCAGAAATTTATAAATGGAAGTGTGTTGATAAGGGCTTTGAAGGTGACGGTGAGAAACTTGAATTGGATTAGGGAGGTTATGTGGGAGCCAGTGTAGGTATTTGCAAAGTATTACTATTATTTAAGTCACTAATTGGACCACCTCTTGAATATGGGGGAATTTTTGGGCAACTTAAAGTAAGTGTGCCATTGGAGAACTCTAGATAGTTCAATAAATAAATGCTGTTAAATTAAAAATAGAAGATAAAAAAACTAGGGTTGTTTATTTTGTAAACAAACCACCTTACAGTTGACCTAATTAATATGTATAAATATACTCAAGATCAATACAAAGACTTGTATAATGAACTTTCGTATAAAGTACCATAAAGAAGACAAGGGGTGTTCAGCTACGAACAGAAGAAAGAAGGTTTCACCATCATCATATTAAAGGGTTCTTAGCTGTTAAGTCATATATGTTGCTCAGCTCCCAATGTAGACTTTTTTAGCTTCTGCTGTTCATGCTCGGTTCATAGCACTCAACATCGTCCTTACTCTAAATGTTTATTGGTTCAGAGCAGGCAAGGAAACGCTCTACTAGCCAGTCATGGCAGCAGTAAGTGAGACATTTTCTCCTTCTCATACAGTACTGGTTTGATATGTTCTCTGGTCAGTAGCACTAAAGGTAGAAAGCCGATTGCAATCATGTGACCTTCAGCTCCACTCTCTCCTTGAACTTTGCAGCTGCCAGTCACAATTGATGGAAAGCTTGCTGCAGGCCAAAGGTGACCTAGTGGTCCAGCCATAAGCATTACTACTTTCGCTCAGCAGACTAGAAACTTGTTATGGGCAGTCAACATCAGGACACAAGCTGTATGTTGTGCACTCCTGCTTTAAAATAAATTATGTACTGTATATTAGAACACATGATCCTGCTGTAAGAGCTAATTATAATCACAATGGAATATGAAAGCTATGACTCTGTCAAATTATTTCTTCACAACATTGCTGATGGGCATTATTATGAATGCATTACATACTGTACATTCCAGCCTGAACCATTTCACTTAAAATGTGCCTTCTATTTTCCATTTACAATAATTTTGCTAGAATTTATGGTTCTGTTAAAAACACCATTGGCAACAATTATTTAAAATAACCTAGGATACTTAAGGAAAACAAGTAGGAAAAACTGGGACAGATTCATTCTCACACTGGTACATGGTGGATCTCTGGAGTTTTAATAGCTTTATGATGATGGTACACAAAATATGTGACGTGAGTCTCTTTTTGTAGCTATACAGTCTGGGCCACAGTGATAGATGCTGGGACAGAATAAAGCCAGTGTCACTTCACAAGGGGGCGGGTCCGTGCGGCTCTTATTTCCGGATAAGATGGCGGCGCCCTCTGTGCTCTGGAGGCGGCTCCGGGGTCCCGGGCTTATGGCTTTGCTGGCTCGCCTGTGGGACCGGGACCGTGCGGGCAGGTATGGGCCATTGTCACCATGCATCTGCTATGGCCGTCGTAATCTGTATGTTTGTCCCGGTCACGGGGTGACTGCACTCTACTGTCTGCAGTGTTTATGTTCGTACTACTCATATAACTACGGTGTGGCTGTAAATATATGGGTAGAATGTCCAATCATCTCGCCCTATGACTGCATTGCCCTTTACAACCATATAATTACTTGCTGTTCAACTATTGTCATGATTGCTTCCAGTGCCCTGCATAGTCATAATTATATAACTGCCAGGTACACCCACGTACTGACTCCTAGTAGTGTCCTCTGTGTCTGTATGACTGCCAGGTATACCCATGTACTGACTGCTAGTAGTGCCCTCTGTGTTTGTATGACTGCCAGGTATACCTATGTACTGACTGCTAGTAGTGCCCTCTGTGTCTGTATGACTGCCAGGTATACCCATGTACTGACTGCTAGTAGTGCCCTCTGTGTCTGTATGACTGCCAGGTATACCCATGTACTGACTGCTAGAAGTGCCCTCTGTGTCTATGACTGCCAGGTATACCCATGTACTGACTGCTAGTAGTGCCCTCTGTGTCTGTATGACTGCTAGATATGCCCATGTACTGACTGCTAGTAGTGCCCTATGTGTCTCTATAACTATATAACTTCCAGGTATACTCATGTACTTACTGCTAGTAGTGCCCTCTGTGTCTCTATAACTGTGTGACTGCCAGGTACAATTACATTTTTCTGGGTATGTTGCAGAGTTGGACGTGTGCGTAATTCTTTTAAAACAATGTGGAAATAAAGTTTTTTCACCCATGTGCTATGCATCAGTAGAATATGCACCAGGTTCACTACAGGAGCAACACGTGTAGTGTAGAGATGTGGTTTGACTGTGGTAGTATTTCATCATCCTCATTAAAATTTAATTATATAAAACCAGCAAAATTCCGTAGCACTTTACAATTGGGAACAAACATAGTAATAAAACAATACTGGGTAATACAGACAGACGTAAGAGGGCCCCTCTCTCAAGCTTACAATCTATGGGACAATGGGGGTATAATACGTGAGGTTAAGTGCTACATATTGCTTATTGATCCAGCCAGATTGCAAAGGTAAAAAGTGCTTAGTGTGTTATATGATCCAGTCACACAGCAGTGTTGGTCAGAGGGTTGTTGTGTTGTGTAAATTGTGTAAAGGGTGGTAATAGGGTACCCTAGTGAGGGAAAGAGGATGGTTGAGGAATTTTATAAGCTTGCCTGAAGAGATGGATTTTCAGAGAACGCTTGAAGGTTTCAAGACAGAAGGAAAGTCTTGTTGTCCAAGGGAGGGAATTCCACACAATGGATAAAGCCTGCAAAAAGTCCTTTAACTGTGAATCGGAGGATGTAATGAGAGATGCAGATCTTGTCGCTTTGGAGGGTGTGTGGGCAGAAGGACCAATGAAATCAGCAATGCAGGACATTGCAGTTTCTGATTGACCCTCCCACACACCTCTTTTAGCCATTTTAAACTAGTGAACAAAAATGTTAACCACTTTAGGTGGTAGTTTAGCTAATAGTTTCTCTTCCTCATAATCTCCTCCTCCCCTTCTCCCGCCACCCTCATCGCTTCACCTCCCCCCATCACCCAACTCTGGTGCTCCTTCAGCCCTACAACCGGTGAAGAAGTTTGCTCCCTTATTCTTTCCTCTCCACCCTCTACCTGCCCTCTCGATCCCATCCCCTCTCACCTCCTTCGCTCTCTTTCTCCTACTGCCTGCTCTTACCTAGCACACCTTTTCAACCTATCACTCTCCTTTGGTATAGTACCCTCCTCTTTTAAACACGCTCTTATCTCTTCTATCCTCAAAAAACCCAATCTTGACCCCACCTCTCTTGCCAATTATAGCCCTATCTCTCTTCTCCCCTATGCCTCCAAATTACTTGAGCGAATTGTCTGCAGCCGCCTAACCAGGCACCTCACGGACAATTCCCTCCTTGACCCTCTCCAATCTGGCTACCGCCCCCTCCATTCTACCGAAACTGCCCTGGCCAAGGTTACTAATGATCTCCTATCAGCCAAATCCAAGGGTCACTTCTCCGTTCTCATCCTCCTTGACCTCCCTGCAGCCTTTGACACCGTGGACCACCCCCCCTGCTGCAAACTCTTCTCTCTCTCGGCCTCTCTGGTTCTGTCCATGCGTGGTTCGCCTCATACCTCGCTAATCGCTCCTTCTCTGTATCCATGTCTGTTTCTTCCTCCTCCCCCTACCCCGTAGGAGTCCCGCAGGGCTCTGTTCTTGGCCCTCTACTCTTTTCGCTCTACACTTCCTCCCTCGGTGCTCTCATCTCCTCCTTCGGTCTTCAGTATCACCTTTATGCTGACGACATTCAACTCTATATCTCCTCTCCTGATCTTTCCTCCACCCTCCTCGCTCGGGTATCCGACTGCCTCTCCGCCATCTCCTCCTGGATGTCTGAGCACTTTCTCAAAATCAATATTTCTAAAACTGAACTCATTGTCTTTCCTCCGCCCAGACTCCCATCCCACCATGACCTCTCAATTGTCGTCAATAACACCACCATCTCCTCTGTCACCCAACTTCGCTGCCTGGGTGTCACCCTCGATTCCTCTCTCTCTTTTGCCCCCCACATTCATTTCCTTGCCCAAGCCTGTCGCTTCCAACTACGCAACATCGCCCGCATCCGTCCTTTTCTCTCTCAGGATGCCGCCAAAACTATCATTCATGCACTCATCATCTCCCGCCTCGATTATTGTAACCTCCTCCTCACTGGCCTCCCCCACTCCCGTCTCTCCCCCCTCCGCTCTATCCTCAATGCGGCCGCAAGACTCATCTTCCTCTCACGCCGCTCCTCCTCTGCCTCCCCTCTCTGCCTTGCCTTACACTGGCTCCCCTTCCCCTACAGAATCCTTTTCAAACTCCTCACCACCACTTACAAGGCTCTCTCCAACTCTACTGCCCCTTATATCTCTAACCTCCTCTCCATTCACACTCCTGCCCGCTCTCTGCGCTCAGCCAACGACCGCCGCCTCTCCTCCACCCTTATAACCTCTTCCCACTCCAGAATCCAAGACTTTTCCCATGCAGCCCCCCTTCTCTGGAACGACCTCCCTCGTTCCATCCGTTTCTCTCCTACTCTGTGCTCCTTCAAACGTGCACTCAAAACTCACCTCTTCCTCAAAGCCTATTAACCATCTACTTAACCCCCATCTCCTCCCTTTAGCTCGTCCTCCCTTCTCTCCTCTTGCCTCAACTGGCTCCTCTTGTGCCTGGTCTGTTTACCCTCCCTTAGGATGTAAGCTTGTATGAGCAGGGCCCCCTCCCCTCCTGTCTCCATACCTGTTCTTCCGCTCCGTCTTTACTGCATATGACTGGCCGGAGTTTCTGAAGTATTGGTACTTTTTGTTCATTGTTCTGTATGGTTTCACCCTGTATAGTCCACTGTTAGTACTGTGTGCGGCGCTGCGGATACCTTGTGGCGCCTAACAAATAAATGATGATAATAAGCGATTCACCGGGAATCGTTACGTTTGGGACCTAATTCTGCCCACTAGGAAATGGGGCACTTCCTAGTGAAGTGGGTAGATCCGGGAGATTGCCACACTCCCCCGGGAGTCCGTGAGACTCTCGCAAAATGCGGGAGTCTCCCGGACATTCCGGGAGAGTTGGCAAGTATGGATGTACCATAATAGCTATGCAGGGTGGCCTGGTGGAAAGGGATAAGTGTAAAATTTCTACATTTAAGAGCCATAGGAGGGATTGAAAATTATGACAACAGACTCTAGATGTGCTCAAAGACTGCATTAAGTAAAATGTTTACATTCCCCCTTGCAATGGATAGTTAAGCAAAGTATATTTTTCGGCTACATTTCTTTTAAAGGGAACAAATACAATTACAAGATTCAAACTGCTTTCCTTTCTATGTAAAATAGAACATTCCCTCACCCTGTAACCCAGTGTATTCCATATCCAGCCATCAGGAGCACAGGTGTTTACCAGAAGATTAGAGTTGGATGCAAGAGCAGTCCTGTCCATTAATCATTTAATTATTCTCGTCAAAGTTAAAACGTATTCTTTTATTAACAACTTAAAACATATTTTTTATTTATTTCTTAAGCAGGTCATAGCGAGGCAAATATATTAACAAATATAAAGAAAGTGTAAAGCATAGAAAAATGTGTCGCTAAAAATGATTCCTTCAGTGGATCTGGTATGCAATGTCTGCAAGTGCATCTACACCTTGTGTGCAACCCAAATATCTGTAGATGTTCAATTCCTAGATATTCCTCTCATGGTTAATCTTTATTTATTCTTGAAAGCCTGGTGTATAAGTCACTGCTTGACACATTGTAAAATATCCGCATGTTGTACTAATTATTTCACTTCTAAAACTGTGAGACCTGGAAAACATGCTCTGTTGGGGTCCCTGTGGATCAGATTTAGAAAACACTGCTTTAATCTTTTCATGGAAGCTCCAAGACTAAATGGTTGAACTGACGGTAGTCACTACATGTTACCCCTTTATGATGAGTAGTTGCCTCTTGCGTGATGCTATAAAACAGATGTTTATGCTTTTTTATGTGACATGTTTCTGAACATTTAATGAGAGTATTTTAAAAAAAAAAAAACATAGATTTTGTGTTCTCCTGTACGATGGTATGCTGTTTATTAGTCCTTTAGTGCTAATGTAGAGGTCATGTAAGGCTGGGTACACACTACAGCATTTCCAGCCGATTATCGGGCCAGTCACACGATAAGACCGTTCGGCCCTATATTGCATTAGTGTGTACGCTCTAGCGATGAACGATTATTGTTCCAAAGCACATATTATCCTTTGATTTTTGAAACTGAGCTAAACATCTCGTTCAACGATGGAATGATGTCGTGCTGATTCTGCACTGTGTATGCGCTCACGACCAGCAGTGTAGACAGATCTCTATGGATTGTACAGAGTCATGATCTTTTCAGCCAATGGTTATGACAGATGAAGATCACAGATCTGAAGGTAAATCGTGTACAATGGGGCATATTCAATTCTCGGCGGAAACGCCGAAAATCTCGCGGTCGATTACCGTTATTACGGTAATCGTGCGCTAGAAAAACATTAAATACCGTAATTTACTCGTTGGATTTCAGCTCGCAGCTCCCTGAGCCGCGATCTGAAATCCAGCTACAAATTACCGTATTAACTGTACTAGTTTTAACACCGCCGGACTTCTAAAGAATTGAATATGCCCCAATATGTTTAATGTGTACACCTGAATCGGCATGCTGATCAGGACTTTTCTTCCCAATCAGGCCTATAATTGTTAAGGCTATTGCATCGGGAGAAATATTGTATAGTGTGTACATGGAATAAGACTGAGTAATTAAGGAAGTCAATTAGACTTCAATAAGAGATTTGTGTCTTATTAGTATTTATTTAGAGAGATGTTCTCCTAACATTTACCAAACCTAAATTGACATATAGAACAGAATATTAATATGGAAGCACTCTGGTCCTATAATGTATTTAAAAAACAATACATTTTGTTTGTATTTGTTAAAATTATTTAGCTCTCTTATCCTGGCAAAATATTGGGTTAAAATAGATAGATCTGTGGTAGAAGTAAAGACCAATAGTTAAAAAGCGAATCCTGAACCTTTCCGACTAAATTGGGTATGGATTATAATTAACTAGTAAATTGCTCTAAAGTTCTCTGTTGACACACTAGTATATTTTGAATATCAGATATTATTGTCCTAATTTAGCTTATATCCCCTGACCGTTCCATATATTAGATAATCTCCTTTTAACTCCAGCTCAATGGTCTGTAATGTTGCTGTAGGAGGTAGAAGTTTGAAATTGTCTGGGCAACTATCAAATCAGAACTCTCTACTCAAGTGGTGTCAGGGTGTTTGAATTTTCAAATTCTCATGTCTTTTCCTGCAAGAGAATTGATATTTGAGCACTTGAGTGGGGGATTATTATCTCACAAACGACAAGGGGGTCTTGGGCAACGACTCTCTGGTGGGAGTGGGGTATTAAACACTGCCATTTTATTTCTGTGTGTAATTAGTCTCTAATGGATTATGCTGTCCTCAAGATAATTTGGTTTATTTTAGTTCACCCCCCAGAGTCAGTCAGAATTATGTGGTATAAAATATTTGTCATCATCTTTGAATAATGAAACAAAAGCCTCTAGCTAGAACATATGACCGCCTGATGCCCGGTTTAGAGAGAACTTTTTATTATGTGACCATAAAAGTCGCTTTTCTGCTTCCCCACCACCACATTGCTTTGAGGGTTTTTTTTGTGCTATTTCGTTCCTTTTCCTTGATGTTTTTTAACTTCTCAAACTTAGTTTATAAGGAATAGCAAACAATAGGACAGGCTGCTGGTGGAAAAAGTGCGACACAAAAAACATATTAGTATTGATGATAAATCCACCCAAAACACAAGTCTAATTTTGCTGGTGTTAGGATTTCCTTATTTTTTTCATCTCACTTGGTTGCTCCGCTCTGGCAGGAAAAAGCACACCCCAGACAGAACAGAGGATCTCCTACTCAGGCAAAGAGATAATGGGATCCACCATTATGGGCAGAGAAGGTAGGCAAGATTTGATATTACTTCAATTTCTTAAAAGGACACTGCCACCTACATAAAATATTTTACTAACATGCCAGCGCCCAGGGGGCAGTTACATGCAGGTGTTTATATCCGGGCTTCTCTGTACCAGCGTGCCGTGCTTCATTGGGGTCGTTTGAGGGTTTTTGATCCAAACTGTCTCTGGTGAGCCCTGGGAAAAACAGGTTCATGTAGCAGCCCCCTGGGCCTTGTCTACAATGAGGGTCACATGAGTTAGTCACTGGTACAGTAACTATGAAGGTGCCATCTGATCTGTAGATAAGAGAGTTGTCAGAGTAATTTGATTAAAGAACATGCTTTGAAGGAAATCACTCATTCTGTCTTGGGGGTCAAGAATGTATTTCTCAATACTGCATTTTCTGGCCAGCAACAAGCATTCAATAGGAATTGTTGATTTGTTTTCATACATTATCACCTTGTTTATAACCTTTTTTTATGCTTTTGGTGGTTGTTTTTATAACAATCTTTTATGCCTTTTGACTCGGGTATGCGAGGTGAAAGATGGGCTCTTGGCTTATATTGTGCTTATGATCTCTTTAAACTCTTGCACAGATTTGTGTACAGGACAGCTTTTCAGTATATCATAATTTGATATAATAATTGTTGCACAATCACTTAATGCCAGCATCCCCCCAAAAGTCTGGCCTGTGTTCGGCCCTTGATCCCCAGATTTTAGCATCACTTGGCTAAATGGTTATAATTTGAGCTGTAAACAAAGTGTTAGAATTGTGGTTCTAATAGCAGCTTTAGTATCTCGGGCAGATCAGGTCCTTGTGTATAGCCACAGGTGCGTCAGATCATTTTTGTTACTTATTGATTTACCTGTGTTACAACAGGTACGTGTGTGGTGTTGCACATACATTAGAACAGTAGTTTTACAGCTAGATATGCTTTTTTGTGTTCTTAAGCTTGCATAATGAAGTGAATCGGAAACTTGGATTTTCTGTCGCACAAAAACACTTAAGCTGTTAAAACCCTGCAGACATCTTTTCTGACAGGTCTTTGAGATACCTTTCACATTCCACTACATTCTAGTGGAAAACCAGCCTTAATTCTACCCAAGTAGAGATTTTTTTTAGAGGCCACTTTTACCATCTTCTCATGTGTCAATATGATTGTATTTAACAGTTGTTGAAGTGATGGTAGAGTTTGGTAGACAGAGACACAAACAAAGTGTTGTGATCTGGAACTAGGATAACTAAGGGGATATTGGTCATCAGACCAATTTCATTAATCTCTCAGCTTCTTGTAAACAAATGTGTTGTGTGTGTGTGTGGAACGGGCTCATCCCTGATGCGTGCTACCAATTTGAAAACCACCTTTCAGGAGTCTTCGCATTAAACACTGCATACATTATTCTGGTAGGCACTTATATTACAAGCAAACAGCTTGTTTGTTTTAGGGGTTGTCCGTCTTGCTGTTGTGGGGGCCAGAAGCGGCTCAGGTGATCTCACACTGAGGTTTCTCCTTTTGGTTATTTAGTAACATTTCCCAGAAGTGAAACATCTGTTGAATCAGTGTGGTAGGCAGCTCTCATATCCTGCAGGGTGAGCAATTGCCAGCCGGTTATCCTTGAGATTCCATCCCCCTCCAGTGACTCTGCTTGAGTTGGACTACTTATGGGAACTGACAGAAACACAGGAACTTTTACCTCAACATTACTGTTGGTTAGTCCCATGACTCTGCCTGCTAGGTAGTGAGATGCACATCTATATGATTTTCTGATGTATGCAGGAAGTGCACATGACTTACAATTTGGATGAAAGATTGTGTTAACAAGTCTGATCACAGCTACCTACCACTACTTGCAATCTCACTATGTCATCAGATTTGCACAAATTTGAACACTCATAATATTACTAATTTGTAAAATGTGAAATCTCATCATTTGTACATCCTAGTAGCCCTATTGTTTTAAGCTAGGTCTTTTTTTTTGTGTGCGTGTGTGCTGCCTTAGGGTTTCAAAGCTCACAGTGTGTCAGCAGTTTAGGTTTACGTGTTGTGTTAATTAGATTAGAAGTTTATTTTGTCAAGCATTGGAGGTGGAGAGAGAAAAGGTTGGTGGATTTGGGGGAGGCTAGGAAATTGAGCAATAAGTCTCCCACCAGTTCTGGATGCTGTGTAATTTTTTGACGGGGGGGGGGGATGCTACTGTAAACCAGTAAGCCCAGTGGGTGACCTTTATGAAAGTGTGGTAAAGGAGAACACATATAAAGTGCAGTTTGAGAATTCCATTATCAAGTAATTCCTGTTTTTCTTTACTTCACTCCTGTTGTTCCCCAACATAAAATCCCTTTATATGCTGATCTAGTTTTGTAAGTCAGTTTTTACGAAATCTTATGAGTGATACAGGGCTACGTCACCGCTACGGTGCAGGGGTGTCCAGTTGTTAGTGATTCCCATATTCGTATATCTTGTCCAGCTCCTTCCTTTTCATGTGGAATGTGTGGATGTTTACAGTCGGCCACCCCACGCTTTAAAGAGTCTGGAATGTTGCTGTAAAGTAATAGTTCACGTCTGGCATTACCTCATGTACCGATTAGTAAAAAATATATAGTTTTCTGACACCATTGCAGATCTGGAGTGTGTTTAAATATTGTGCTGTCATCCTTTTGTGTGACCTCATTACATTACAGCAGGTCCGATTTTAAAACTGTCTCCGCTGGCCACATTAAAAATCTGTGGGGGACAATGTTTGTCCCTCTTTAAAATATGCTACTGGGTGGTAGATTTGACCATCCGGCTTATGCTGATTTGTATGTTATCTTGTCCTCCCAATGAACTAACTTCTGTCTTCTTTCATGGTATTTAAAACACTAAAGCTGGCCAAACGTAGAGCTCTGTGTGATAGGAACAGTGTCTATTTTAGCCAGATTTGTAATACCCAAATGTACTCCCCACAATGGTAGGTTCAAGATGCCTTGATAAAGATTTTCAAAGCCGAAATGCGTTGGTAACTAGTACAGCTGGAGATTACGCAAGGCAGTGGACTGTTCCTCCATCCTTGTTATCCGCAAAAAGGAAAGCCGACTACCCTGATACCGTCGTGGGTAGTACATTTCTATATGTGTATATTTAATGTGATTGGGGTAAGAGTCCACCTTTTATCTGTGTGGATTAATCTCCATCTGGGGATCATTGTCTTTGTTATTTTTATGATTGTTTTTATCTTTTTAATAAATGTGTAAACGATAATGCACTGTTAGTGGCATTTCTTTTTTCCTATCCGTGGAGAGAGCTGGCCTTTGGGATATTGCATGTATTTGGCCTTAAGAAGTTGACACATCTTTAATATACCGCGCAATGTTACAGTCAATATTCTGTGAGTGCATTCACAACGGGGGTGCTGAGTTGCTCACGTGGTATTGATTACTATTATTAATCACTTAAGAGAAGAAGATTACTTTGGGCGCATAGATTGTAAGCTTGTGAGCAGGGCCCTCTTTCCTCTCTGTATGTATGTATTACCCAGTATTGTTTTATCACTGTTTGTTCCCAAATGTACAGCGCTACAGAATCTGCTGGCGCTATATGAATAAATGTTGAAGATGATGATATCTATGTGAATTGTTATTATTTCATTATTACAGTATGTATTTTTTTATTTTTTTTTTCGTTTTATTTATATCTATAGCACGTGGGAGGAAGATTTAAGAAAAACTGATGTAATGGACATTTTGTTGGATTTTTTTGATAAATTACAAATTGGACTACACGAACTTTGGGACGGTTGTAGATATTGGAGATTTGAAGTTTTGCTGTTTTTGAGTTCCAATACTTTTCACAGAGGGTTTGATTTTAGTTCATGTTTATTACACTTTCTGAGAATAAGATTGTTGATCAGCAGCGCCATATCTGTTTTAGAATTTTATGAATATTGTTTGTTTTTCGGCTTTACGGATCAGAAGCCAGCAAACAGAGGGCGGCTCCTGATTGTCAGCGCTAATACACTAATATCTTTTATTTTACTTTTTTTGGATAGATAAAGGATTAAACAATGGGTATTTTATGTACAGTAATAAGGGTGTAGTGTTCCATTGTCTGCTGTGGTTTTCCCTGTATCTTTGAGACAAAATACAGGTTAAACCGGTAAGATTGCAACATTTAATTCACTTTGGTCACCAGTTAGATTGTTACACACTTCCAGATGAAGTGTATAAGAATAATTTGTACAATTCTGCAATACTTGAGGATTCCATGAAACATAAAGTGAAACCCTAAGGATAAATTCTACGAGGAGAGACTCCTAGGTTCAATTCAGCCCGATGTGTCCCTGGAACGTCCACAGAGAAACATTACGCCTCTCCCCTTCCTCGCACCCAGTAGCGGTGCGCAGGAAAATGAGCAGAGATTCCCACTGTAATAGCTGGCAATGATAGTGATGTCAGTGCGGCACAGCGCCAGCAATCTCCCCCATAGAGTAGAAACACTGTAAAATGCACCATGTGGGTGTCTGCAAATAATTTGGGGAGAAATCCATAAAATAAGAATAATTAAACCCAAAATCTCTATCTCTAGTTCAAACAAGATCATGAAGCTACCTATGTGCTATATTTCATATAATGCAACTTGCATGTGTTTTTAGGAACTGCAGTTATTTGTAATTTTTTGCATACTATTTATTGTCCCATATATAAACCTATCATATACATAATGTAGAGCATTACATGTGCAAAAACATTATGCAATTAGAGATTTGGATTTTTAATGTTAGAAGTATTATACAAGTAGGATATGCAGGACACATACAAAAAGCACAACTCATTTTGTGACTAACAACGTTTAGATATCTCCGGTAAAAGGACACATTTTGCTTTGGAAAACTCAGTCATCATTGTGTCTGGGCTAGCAGAGCCAACCAATGATAATGGGGGATAATTGGTAAAGCCAGCCCACTCCCCCTCCTATACCCTATACTGGCTGGAGTATGGGAATGGAGGTACAAGAAAAGATATAGGGCCTGATTCATTAAGGATCTTAAATGAAGAGGATTCTTATTTGTCTCCTGGACAAAACCATGTTACATTGCAAGGGGTGCAAATGAGTGTTATGTGTGTGCTACATGAAAAAACAGGCAGTATTTAACTTATGTGCAAAACAGAACACTCATTTGCACCCCTTGCAATGTAACATGGTTTTGTCCAGGAGACTGAAATAAGAATCCTCTTCATTTAAGATCCTTAATGAATCGGGCCCATAGTGCCTTGGGCAGTGTGACCAACTTGGCTGATTTGATCCATAAAGGATTATATATCAATGTATAGTATTATATTTTCCCTTTATATTGTGCAGTACCACTTGAGTCATTTGAGTGCACACAGTGAAATATGGTAACTCCCTTTATACAATGTGGATATTTAATCTTGGTAATAGGGAAGGATTGTGGTGATGATAGATTTTATTGTAGATTCTGGAACAGGTTTGTATTGTACCATGTGATGTTGTGCCAAGATACACACATACATAGTTTGTGGGTGTTTTAAGCTAGTGGAATATTGGTGATTCCCTGTCTTGGTAGTGCAAAGTTCAGCAGTTATAATTTACAGTAATTGCCTTTTATATTTTTGTATTGAACAATAAGAAACTTTAATAATCTTTTGTATCACATTGTTTGCTGAAATCCAGGTTATGTGTTACAGAAGTACCAAATGTCCCTTAATTCCAGGTACAGTTTTCCTGGAAACTGTTGTCCCAGGAAAAGTCCTCATTTTATTAAATAAAATAAGGACATTTCCTGGGATAACAGTCCCAATTCTCCTGTAATTGATCTTGTCCCCAGTCTTTTTATATTCTGTATGATGCACGTGGTAAAAGTTATTAAAATTGAGTGTTACAAAAGGCAATTTTCTTGGAAGTAGCATTGAGTACAGAGTGCATTACAGATTCTCTTTCTGTCAATAATATTTATCCTAAATGTGCCACTTTTGCTTTACTATTTATTGTGGCTTTATACTACATTAAAAACAAAATTTGTAAAGGTTTACTTAGGAGTTTTAGCAAAGGGTTAATTGAGGAGTTTCCAGCATTAAACTATTTTCATTGTAGATTTCCCTTGAATGAAATTGTCACTGCCACAGAAAGGCTTCTGCGTAGAAAACCTGGGGGAAGTCCATGTTCTAAAGAATACTCTTCCAAATACCATTTGTTAGATCAGTGTATGGTTTCGGGGGCTTAACAAGTGGTCCAAACATTACCTTTTGTTATGAAACATCAGATAACATCAAGTTCAAATTGTTCTCCAGGTAGCTTTGTAGTTAAGGTGCTGTTGCCCATAGCAACAAATTATGCTGTTCGCTTTCATTTTCATAACTGTACTGTAAAATGACTATAAAAGTGTTGGTTATAGCAGCAACCAGAGTCATCTATAGAACAGGTTCCATAAACATCCCCCTAAACTGTTAACCACCAAGCTCCTATGTGCGTCCTGTTAGAAACCACTTTTCTCTGACAGGACACAACTAGTTACCAAACTAATGTAAACCTCTGCAGTTGTGATATACATTCAAAAGAAAGAGGGTTCTGAAACTAGCATGTAAACCTTATACAAAGTATACATATGTGGTACAATTATACTCTGAAGATCTAACTGGTTGTATTTTATTATTATTATTATTATTATTATTGTTGTTGTTGTTTTGGGAATTTTTTCTTATTTAAAGCTTATAAAATAAAAATGTATTTATTCCAATATGCTACCAAAAAAAGCAGTATTCCACCTAAGAAATGATTACCGTCTGGTAATTAAGTGGTTAATATATGGATTGCTGACTGTACTGGTCATAAGCTTTCGCCATCTATTTACAGTCTAACTTGCTATTTAGGCACCAATCTCCCCCTGTAACATCCGAAATATTAGAAAGAAGATGGCGTGGTGTGGTCAGGAGGGTGACGTTTGACCATTTTCAGGATTGCTAGTTGCTTACAAACATACATACGTGATTAATTAATGCTTACCTCAGAACACAAAGATTGAGTTTGTTTCAGGGGTATTGTACTCTGAATTCTGAGTAACCCCAAATACCCACTTCCTAACTTCCTGTGTATTGTTACCATTATCTCCCTGCCTTTAGTTTGCTTATATATCCTATTGCATCAATAAAACAATCCAAAATAGCCACAAACATGTTTTTTTAATTTAAGAAAGTGAACTAAAAGCAAATGTGTGGGTTTCTTTTCTAAACGCCACCAATAAATATTCTGTGGTTCTTGCTTTGGCATCAACCTACTTTTCCAAAACAGCAAAGAGCAACATTCTACCCATAGTTTTCATAATAAAATCTGCACTTGAAAATGATAATGCGTTTTTTTAAAAAACAAATTATTTTATATTTTGCATGGTCTTGTATTAAAATATGTAGGATCGATACAGGTAGCCCAACAAGGCATACCATTTTATAAACTAGACAACTTTCCGTATTAAATAAGGGTACCCTTTAGTTCAGTGGTTTCCAACGTGCGTGCCGCGGCGCTGTCACAGGGGTGCCGCAGCCAGGACAAAAAAAATAAAAATACTTAGCAATCTGGTGGCACCCAGGATCCAGCATCCTCCTCACTTCTCCCTGTTGCCTTCTTACTGTATGACTTCATTATGCCCGACATATTCATTGAGGAGCTGCGCAGAGAGGAGCTAGATAAAAGAAGACAGAAGAGGAATTAGCCCAAGAAAGGTAAGTAAAGGAACGAAGGAGAAATATATATTGATAGGAAACCGCAATGGAAGTGGAAAGAAAGAAGGGCACAGTGTGATGATTTTTGTACATATTGTTTTATTTTGTTCTTATTTTTCTTAATGATAGCTGTAAATTGTTCTTTGACAAAAATATAATTGAAAAAAATAAATAAAAATATTATTTTCCCTTGGATTTATGTGTATTATTTTGCAGACAACTTAATAAGTATTTCTGTCCTGACCTAAATATTTATTACATTATTTTGACCCAGCTACTTATAAAATGGAACTGCTCGGTAATTATTTTGGATAAGGGGGGGCCTTGAAAAAATTATGAAGAACCTAATGGTGCCGCAGAATGACAAAGTTTGGTAACCACTGCACTACCTTATTGCAACCAGGATGGGTAATAACATTATATACCCCCCTCTTTCTCTGAACCACTTAATGATTTCTTTAGTATAAGATGTCATTGTCTGCTAATCAGCAGAGAATTACTAAGAGGGCACCTTTTTTGAAAGAGTGTACTCCAGTCTTTCAATGCCCCGTAGTCTCAAGGTGCCAGGATGGGGGATATCTGGGAATCACAACCACCCATCCACATTCTGGGCTCCTTAATGTTTTCTGTACTTTATGATGTTGTTGTCTGGTTATCGCCAAAAAATAACTACTAAGGGGCCATATCATTTGAAAGAGGGGTCTCTCTCATGTCTAGATCTCTAATCCATTAGTAGTGCAGAGGTAAAGAACAAACTGTGCTCTTCACAATCCACCTAACTAGCTTGAGGGAGAGAAGAAATGTGATAGATCCTTCTGTTCCAAACCCTATCATGCCAAGTAATGGTATCATATTTCAGAAATTCCTTATTTGCTTCATGTCCTTGTATAATGTTTTCAATTGGACAAGTCTAGAACAACCTCTAGCCAATCACAGTATTAGAATGTTGGCAGCAGAGTATTTCAGTTCTGACAACTACTACATGTCCCTATGTAACAACTTTTGGGGGCGTATTCAATTGTTAGCGTTAACGCTAACAAACGAGCGCTCGAAAAATCTTACCGTTAATACGGTAATTACTCACGGAATTTCAGCTTGCCGCTCCCTGAAATTCCGCGAGTAAACTACCGTATTAACGGTTTTCGCGCGCAATATTACCGTATAAACGGTAATATTTTCCGAGCGCTCGTTTTGCAGCGTTAATGCTGACAATTGAATACGCCCTTTTTTGAATGTTAATAGCACAGATTATGAGGGACTCACACTGATGCATGAAGAT